>NC_138911.1:54336605-54980523 GCF_965231255.1 Vanellus vanellus | reverse complement strand
CAAAAAACTCAGTAGTGGGCCATTTACTGGTTATCAAGAAATACGTCCATTCTTTCTCAAAATACTGTTGTAGAAATACACTTATTTTCCTAAAGCAGAATAGATGTTTTGATATTGCCTTTAAAATCAGTTTGATCCGCAAATTTAATCCTGTATGATAAAAGTGGTCCAAATATGAAATATGGAATATAAATCCTTGACTCCACTGAAAATGCTTTGGCATGCAGATGTTCCTCCTCCCTCCCCCATATTTTAACTAAAAACAGACATTTATAAATCGCTTTAATTTCATTCCTGAATGCAATAGGACAAGAGATTCATATGTTCTAAATTAGGATCTTACTCTCAGTCCATATCAATTATATAACACACAAGCAAGACAACTTAATTGCATCAATCATATCCTCCTGACAGGGTCATTAAATGTTAACAGAGGGCTCACAAATTACAACTTCTTAACACAATCCTCATTTGAAACTATGTTCATGTCATCAAAACTATGTGGAATTCCTGTTATGCAGACAGACTGAAACATCTCAACTTGCAATTAACAAGTGTTCATATTGTATGCTTTTGTTTTTTAATAAAGACATGAAGATGTATTATTACACACTGGCTCTGAGCCTTTCAAACATATGCACACCTGCTAACCTTTATCTATAAAAATAATTCAATGCACAAAACATTTTTTAAATGGCTTTCCCAAATGTATGGTTTGGGAGGGTTTATGCATATAAAATATTTTCACAGCTAGTTTAACTGACACTTTTGATACATTCTCACTACATTTAAAGATAAATTCTACACCCAAATGAAAGCATATCAGATGCTATAATGACTTAACAAAACCAGAAAAGTTGTGCAACCACATCTGGAAACAAGTGGTCCAGTTAAAGAAGTTTAATCAAACTAGTCAATATTTATGCCCTTTGCATAAGTAGGTTGCTACTTAGGCTTGATATCTGATTGCCTATTTTTGTTGAACAATTTCCTACAACGTAAAAACTCTGCTAGTAAAAAAACTACTCTTAACATCTGCGAAGATATACACAGAAACAAAATATTATGATCTACCATGGCAATTAATATGGCAAATTATATGAAATACAGATGTAGGCATACAGAGAAGGGCAGCTGTGTGCATGTACCTGGAATACTGCTTGACCACTGCATTTGAAATATTTGCTTGGACAAAGAACAGGGGAGTCACATTGTGTCAAATAAACATTTATCAATGTAAGAACTCCCAATAACAGACAGAAACAGGATGAGACCCAGGCTGACAATTACTCTACCACTTTAGGTGTGGTTAGTAGTCCTATGGACAATTTCAGCTCTAAGTGCAAAATTGAACTTCATTCCCATCTCAAACTGTAATCTCAGCTAAGAAAGAAGTACGGATGGTGGCAGTACTGACAGCGCACTGAGAATTACAATGGCTCAGATGACTTGTAATAACCAGTTCAACCACTGTAACCCGCCTGTGTTCACCAGCATTTGCATTCAGAACATCTGCATTAGGACCCTGATAAACAGCTAAAGTTGGTGGGGGCGTTATCAAATAGGCAGCTTAATAAAGAAGTTGTTTATACCGCCTTTTTTAGGCAGAACAAGCCTTTGAGCAGTATGCATGCATGCGGGACCTCCAGATTCTACCTATTACACGTTTTCATAAGCTGTTTGTTTAAAAGTGTATCTTTGTTGGGAAAAGTCACTTTGCACAAACAAAGCTGACATAAAATTAAAAACAGTAGTATGGGATGTTATATACTAAATTTGGGGACAGACAGACTGGAATACACATGCAGCAAATACAGTAGCAGGCTCAATGCCACCGTGTATGAACAGTGGAATTAAAAGTATGATCTTGAAGGAGAAGGTGATAGCACCCAAATGAAAAGCTGATGACTATCACAGCTGGAAGAGACACATTAGCAGACTAAAAATGACATACGCACATAAAACATAGTTATAAAATTTAAAAAATGGCCCCTTACTAAAAACATATTATTGCAAGGGTCAGGAGGGCAGAAAGACAAAAAACAAGATTACCATCACACTTTATCTCTCAAAATGTTTGTTATAAAATGAAAAAGTTATAAATTATAAAATTTAAAATGAAGTAAAGTATCTTTTAAAAAACTAATTTCAAACCTAAAATTCACCCACAACATTCAGGAATAATGCAAGCACCACACAGCCTTGAGACAATTTCACCACATTTCAATCCAGAGAGAGTTTTGAGCTCAAAACATCTGAAAATAGTAGTTCAGAAAAACAGCCGTAACACAATCTAAGATACACTGTTATGAATGACAGCAGCACTGGAACAGCTCAAACAAGATATTTCAGTGCTGAACCTGCAATGTTTGTCTTAGCACAGGCACAGATCTCTTGCGACAGTTCTGATAGAAATCCGAGTGACACATTCCTTACATGCAGCTTTAGAGCTCAATTGTGAAGAATAATTTCTGTACTGGGAGCCAAGTTACAGAATTATAAACCAAGTCTGGAAACCTGGCATTCTTCCCAAGACAAGTCCAATTACTGCAGCAAGACAACAAAATATTTAAATTTAAATGTCTGCCGGTTTTTGTACTGTGGTTTTGAAATATGTGAAGTGATAACATGACAGCAGTTTAAATGTTTCTCCTCCTCTCCCTCCTGTCCCCTCCTGCTTCCCCCTTAAAAATTTTAAAAATTTTTACAGAAGGGAGATTTCTGTAGATGGATTTTTGCCACTGACTTTAAGGTCGTCTGATGGGAAATTGCTATGAGGAAAGAATCACGCTCTGTGTGTGTGTACTGCAGAAGGCTTGCACATGCCAAATACATTTCATATTCCAAGAACTCCTGTAAACAACTAATTTTTTTTAGCATGTGAGATCAGAGGGAAGTGTCAGTACCCATCTCCTCCAGCAGTCCTGAACCACTTTCTTCTTCAAGACGAATACAGAATGTATGAAGCATTTTTCCTTACCCACTCTCGTCTCCACTTAAAAACCCCGCAACAGCACCAGGAAGTTCAGACTTAACAATTAAAAGATAAGATGACATAGCTGCAAACAGAAGCAGAACAGATTTAGTAGAGGAATACCAGTATCTCTGTTTGTAACAATAAGCGTGGCTTAAGCAGAGTGGTTACCATTGGAACATCTCAGCTATATATTAGACACCACGGCACCAGAATCAGAACTTATTTTCTCGTATACTTCCTTTAAAAATAGCTGCAAATCCCCAAGTATTGTATTGATCTTAACTAATGCCTCCAAGGTGACTGTTACAATGTGAGTCTTGAAACAAGGAAAATATAATCCAAAGGACTAAAAGGCGAAACAATATAAAATATAGGCCTGACCTTTTACCCGGGAAAGTGGACCTACAGCCTAAAGACAGGCTACAAGGCTGCAGCACTTCTTCCTCCTTCCTCTTTATAAGACATTGTTAATGACGACAGTAAATAAGATTTGTTTCCATCAATACAATAGGATTTTTTTAAAGACACAGTTTTTATTGTTGCTCAATTGCTGTTGCACTAACAAACCTACGTCAGAAATTTAGAGACAAGAATAGGATTTGAACAGTTCTTTATATACTGGATGGTTTGGCCCTTGGAGATAAGGGGATTATCAGTGACAGATCTCTGCTTCTCATGCTAAACCCACCACCAAGAAGATCCCAACAACAACATAAAGTGCAAAACTATACAGGAACTGCAAATCAGAAGATAAATTGTTAGTTACTCTCACAGGAGTGCTGGCTTGAAATTAAGCATTTATAACTCTATTCAGGAGAAAGCAATGATGCATACACATAAATGCAAAAGCTACTTCACTGGATCACTTTTCAATTTTACTATATCAAATGATCAAAGGCATAAATAAGAAGGGTTTTTTAAATTACAACTTATACTAACCTGATACCTTCACATAGTGTTCATGTAACTTTTTTATTTTACATGATCAGCAAGTATTTATATGAATAAAGAGCAGAAAATTATTCAGAAAAATCAAGCTTTACAAACAGCTTCAATGAATATCAAAGCCTACATGGAACTCATTTCCATCCTACAGCAGCAAGTAATTTTAGTAACGTGCCAACAAAAGTTTAGTTACATTTAAAGCTTGACAAAAATTCATGTGTTGTATTCAAATTTTACTGTTCTATATTTATTAATTCTTTAGAATTTTACAGTAGTTTATTAATGCTTTAAAACTACAACATAAATTTTAAAAAGGTAAACGAGCAAACTTCCATAAACTGATTTTTTAATAACTTTGGGTTTTGTTTGTTAGGGGTTTTTTAAGGAACGTTTTGAACCTTAAAAAACGTGTGGACTCAGACGCTGCTGTACTACTGCAGTTAATGTTAAATTTTGAAGAAAGGGAATGTGGTCTCAATAAAGAAAGCGATTTCTATTAATACAAAGTGACATCTACCTACCGCAAGGTTAAATTAAAACCATTTGGTGGGTCACTAAATAAGGAAATATTCACTTCTTCATAATTAAAAGCTCTGGATTTTCCAGTATTCAGGTATATTTCCCTGTTGACATGTAGCTGTTGATTGTGTCTGGTGAGATATTTATCTGCTGTCCTGATTTTACTCTCCTATTTGCATACAACAGAATGTAGATTAAACCACAGAGAACCTTACAGTGTGACTATTTCTAAATCACCAGAATTTGTAAGTAAATTAACACAATTTCTCACACTAAGCTACAGGCAGATGCATATTTCACCCTAAGCAAAGAGATTTTTAAAAAATTGGGGGAGAGTGAAATTCCTCTAAAGTATAATTCAATTTTATTTATTCATTAGCCTTCTTTCTTTTATTATACTTTATACAAAAGCAACTCAAAATTTTCATATATTTATGTCCTTCAGAAAGATTTCAAGATTAGTTCTTTTGCAGTCTCAGCTGCAGAAAGCTTCAAATTAATTTCCAGATCAGATTTCCTCCTAATATGCGATCTGTCACTCTTCCCTTGCATTCCTATTAGCCTCTGGCTAATCATTTGATCACTTATCCTTTGTTGTATGCTTACTCTTTGTTTTTAAAAGAGGAGTCCTATTTCACTGAATTCCACTCCTAAGTAGGAACCAATCATGCACCAAGAAACTTGCACATGCTAAACATTTGTATGCATCTTTCTTCCTTTCCCTGGGCATATGGGAAACGATCTTACATAGTAGGATTTTTTCCCCCAGTTTATATTCTCTTGTTTGTTCTAGAAGATGAAGAAAATAAATAGTAAATAATTGTATTTATATCCTGATGCTTAGATGAGCCGATGAATCTCATACATAAACCTGAGCAGAACACCCACGCTAGTTTTAAAAGCCAAATCCTGCTCTTTCTTCACTTAAACACAGTCGTAATTTTCCTCACGAGCAACAGCTCCTTGTAGCTTTACTCAGCGTGAAAGAAGTAAGAGACACTAACCACTGTATAACTTTCTGAAACACACTAGAAAGTAAACAGAGAACATTGTTTATTTGGTTTTTAAAGTTGAAACTGAAACAGCGAAGTGTCTTGAAAAAGGGAGTAGAAACTTGAAAAAATTATCTCCAGTAGGAATAAAGTGCACACGGTATGACAGACAAAAGGTCACATATCCTTTTTTCCAAATAAGAGATTTTACTTAACTTCCCTGACGCCCACCACAACCCAAGGCATGTCAAGTTATATGGTAAAAATTAAACATCAGCTATCCTTGGCAGTCTTAATGTGTAACGGAAGGAAGAGATTACACAGTCACAAGGCTGAACTGTGACACAAGTGAACACAACAAAAAGCGTGCCTTGTGCTTTGATTTAATCCACTTTGAGATACTGACATCCTCTGTCATTTTGAAAATAATGTTAATGTTTTAATGGCTAACTTTTAAGGCACCTTTTATCACATACAAAAATTACAATAAACGTACCTTCATCTTTACAAGTTAAGCGTTCAAAAAAAATTAGCAAACATCAGAAGCAACATTCTCTTCAGAGTTCACGCTTCTTGTGTGCATATAGTATGAGAGAGCAGAACTTACTGCTCTTGCAACCCAGTTTCATCCCCCAAACTAAAAAATAATGTTATGTTTTCGTCATGTCACCTTCTCTTTGCAACATGAGACATCTATCTTTAGCACTGAACGAGACCGGTTTCCTGCAGAACAAACAATGTACAATGACCTAGTTTGAGGCTGTAGCAATACGCAGACACAACAAGTGCTGAACTACAACTATGTGAGCAACCTTCATATAGTCGATTCCTAATTTTTAGGTCACAAATTTGTATATATTATGTTATATTTAAATAATTTTCAGAATGCACCAAGAAGTACTTGATGGAAAACTAAGTAGGTTTGAACTTCTCAATAGGCCTTGCCACAGACGTGCTATAAAACAGTATTCTTCAGAAATCAAAATTATATTACTACTTTATTATTAAATAGGCTTACCACTGTCTTGAACGCAGCAAGGATTTACATTCTTAAAATACATAATGCTTTGCCATGTTCTGAAAACTTGGTATTCGCTCTTTGACAGAAAAAAAAATGCTTGTAAAATATGAAATAGGGTACTTGCTTTACACTTCCATTATTATAACCTGCAGTGCCACCATGAGATATGACTTCCTATTAATATATGCATGGTATGTATATTTTTCAGAATGTCCTTATTGTGCTACAACATTGTTTAACACCGAGCACATGTGCCCTACCTGAAAAAACATTAATTACTGGAGAAAAGGGAAGCCAAGGTTATGTTTTTGAAAATAGGCCCCAAAATATCTCTTCTGAAGCAGCCCGATCTTAAAATCAAATATGCAAGTGGCTTTTTGGAAGAGAAGGAAGTGTAACTTTTCCTTATTATCCTACCCCAAAAAGATCAATTGCTGAAGTCCACAGCAATGATGTCAGAGAGTATGTACATTAAACTTATGTGTAAACATGTAATTTCTTCCGTCCTTAGAAAATGGCTGGTGATAAATCCCTTCAAATTGCTTTATTGAAGGGACTGAATCTAACTCTTCTGGTCCGTTTTTCCTCATCTACTGCTGTAGCTGATCATATTAGAGCGCTATAAAGATGTCTCCCATTATTAAGCACCGTGCAAAAATGGAACCAAGCTGCCCTCCAAACTTCACACAGGAGAAGACAGGAGGCTGGGGAAAACCAGACTGTATCAGTACAGCCACACTGGATCTTCAGCTCCTACTTAAAAAAAGAGGGGTGTGGATCTGGGAGTCAGGACAAGTAGTCAGAGCGATTTTGATTCTCATCTGGGGGAATACCAGGTAAGAGATTCCTCACAAATGTCTACAGACAATTAACATAAATGCAAATGCTTGTAACTCTCATCCTCTAAAGAGTTCAGTTCTCTCTTTTTCCCAAAATACTGAAAAGATTAGAGGCTGAAAAACAGAAATAGCAGAATAAACACTACAGGTCGCTACACACTCCAGCCCAACCGAGCTGGATCTTTCACAGCAACTGCATCTGAGAAACCCCTTTAGGCTTGTGTCTCCCTTTGCTGGTATGGAGGTTGTTTAAAATTTAATCTGTCCTAATCCAAACAATGTGACAAAGTTAAAAAGGAAAGCAGGGAAGGATTTCAAGAAAGAAAGTGAAACTAGAGAGTATTTGGGGCAAGCTCAGATTTTCCTGTCAAAGAATTAGAATGGAATAGCAAAATAGGAAGTACTTCAGTATTGCACTTAGCTCCTGGAAAGTAATTCAAATTGTGGAAAGATCAGAAATGATGCATGGATGCCACAGAAAACCATCAACTATTTAAGGCCGTATGATGTAAGGGCTAAAGAGCATGCTTTTTTGTTTTCATTTTTGCAATTAATTCCCCCACATATTCAACTTTATGAAGTCTCCCAATTAATTGATGTATTGTTTTTAATATTTCCTCTTAGTGGAAGCTTAAAAAATGAAAAAAAAACACGTTGGTATCATTTGTTTGTTTTTAAATACAGATGTAGACTGGGGTCTGTGAAAGGAGATGTAACAGTTGTTCATGTGCAGAAGTTCTGAGAACAGAAATAGGTTGTCAACTTCTTTGCTAGTCTTCACATTATGGACACTCATACTGCTGAACTTCCACTCCCTTGCTTCCCTTTCCTTCTAAGTTTAGCTTTTACCTGAATTACTATGGCAAGCTTAAAAAAAAAAAAAAAAAAAAAAAAAAAAAAAAAAAGCCCTTCTTATTCCACAGGGAACACATGGGCAGCAGACTTCTTTTGGTAAAATTTCATTAGTTTAATTGTATTTGCACAGTTATGCTAATAAAACTGAAGTGTTTTCCACACAGGTCATCATATCTTCCATTCTGAAGTATAGCTGCAGATTAAGATTTTTGTTGAGTTTTTTATTTAAAGCAGGCTTAATATTCTTTACAGTATCAAACCTTCCAACATCCATTCAGTGCGATACAAAAACACATGAGCATGGTTCATCAATTGTTAAATTAGTACAGGAGCTGACAAACCTGCCCTTAATTAAGGCAGCTCTGCACTGGAAATCCTCACTTTGAATCAGTAAGGCTAATTAGGCTTTTAGGTCAAAAGCAAACCACACTGTGAAAACAAACATTCAGGTTTGTTTGAAAACAGAATTAGATTTTCCATATGTAAAGGAAGCTCAGTAATTTCTTAAGGTATTAATGATGCAGGTCTCAGCACGTAACAAGCTGTATTTCATTCTTCCATTCATTTATTTTCAAAGTTTGTGGAGTATTGTACACTGCTTATAAAAAGAAGGATATTTTCACCCATCCAGTCTCAAAAAACATTTGCTCCATTTAAATTTGAGACAAATTCTGTAAATCCTTTTAAAACTAAATTTCAGAATGGATGAACTCTGGGGGTGAAAAAAACAATAATAATTTGCAAAACAAAAAGGCCCAAATAACTGGATAAGACAAGGTAGTTTTGGTTTGGGGTTTTCCTAATACATGCACAGCACTTACACGTAGCGACACACAGAGAACACATATAACCCCCGCCTTTCCCCAAGCAAATTCCTAAGTTAAATATTTCATTGTTTACTTCACACACACAAAAAAAAAAAAAAAAAAAAAAAAAAAAAAAAAAAAAAAGAAGAGGCTGGCAGGGTGGAAGGAAGGCAGGAATAAGGCTGCGGGTTCCCGAGGCGGCCGGGCGGTGCGAGGCCGGGCGATGCCGGCAGATGGTGGTGCGGGAGCGCGGCTGCTCCCGCCGGCGGCTGCTCCCGCTGCAGCCCCGCACTCCCCCAGGATTATTTTTTTTTTTCCCCAGTGGTTACACCTCTTTATTTACTTCGGGAAGCTTGAAAAATACTAACTACCCAAATGTAAATACGTATTTAGCGCGTGTTACATTCATAGCAGGGTTTCTGTGTATTGTCCGTCATGTTGCCTGTATTAACGGGCCATAAAACCCAGATAAAGAACTGAATCCCCCATTAGAACTAATCCTGTAACTTCTGTTTACTGCCTGTAGCGTTCGGGCAGACCCGAGGATAAAACAGCGCTCCAGGGATATGGGACAATCTTTTTTCCTCATTACTTACTCTTACAAAGAATAAAAACATGTACCTTTGAGGTTATGTTAATTGCAGAATATTGAAACAAAGTCTGCAAGCACCAGTTACAGAAATTACACTTAATTAAACTCTATTTATACTAGAAAGCAAGTGATTTTTTGTAAAATTAAGATAGCTGCCTGGAAAGCTGAGTTTCAAAGAGTGACTGCAATGATAATTTGGGTACACGCCAAGACAGGCTAGTTACGCATACTGATCCGCTGCACGAGAATTCCCCTGTGGATCTCAGCCTATCGAAAGAAATTGGAAAAAATCAAGTCTGTTGCAGAAAATCCTCACGCAGACCACCTATGCTACGTAGCTGTGCTGCAGGTTCCACTGTTGTACTTAATCCCAACGCTAATAAATTTTAAATAATTAAACTCATGTTCTCAGCACTTTCAATTTATGTTTCTGTGTATCACAACTACCAGGCCCTCTGGGCCTGGTCATATCTCCCTACAGCAGTGACCTTCAGCTGATACCAGCCCGCAGCCCAGAGAAATAAGCCGTAAAACTCTCCACATACTTCCTGCTAGACCTCAATGCTGAAGATTTGTTAGTGTTGGCAACAGAATGAGAGCTGCTCTTGTGCAATACTTTATTGTGTTTGTCTCCATTTTTCCACCAGCCCTGCTAAAATAATTCCTTTCCTAACTTCATTACATATGCTTTAAGATTCCTACCGATTTTCTCTTGGATGCGGCTGTGGACTGTCCTCCTTTTCAGTCACATCCGCAGAGAGGACAATTCCAGGAGGCGAAATTCCTGTCTTCCTTCCCCCCTTCGGAAAGCATCTAGGAAGCTCACAGAAGTTCCCTGGCAGGAGAGGGGGAAGGGCTGCATGACGCCAAGCCACAGCTTTGGCCCACTGTGTCTCATCCATCACTTCCTAGAAGCACAACGCTATTAAAACAATAGCGGGGACTCCGTCCAACTCCCATTGCTCCTGGGAAGGATTACATAAAGAGCCAGCCGAGCCATGTAACTGAGCGTTTTCCATAGCAGCCTCCCTTGCTCCTTCTACGCCTCCAGGCGTACAACTCCCCCAAGGGCCCTCTCCCATCTTAAGAGGGCACGTGAGAAAACCTGAAATTCTTCAAGATCATCTTCTGCATGGCAGGCAAGAAATGGACATTTGGAAGATCATCGCACTCAGACCTGGGGTGAAAGGAAAGGCTCGGGAGCGGTGGGTGAACAAAGCAGCAGTCCGGCAGCATACAATTTGAGAGTATCCTTTCTAGTGTCCGCTTTGCAACCCCATAGACACACTATCTAGCTCCTTCAAGAACAAGGCTGTTCACATGTAACTAATATTTAGATTAAAGGGCTGCTGGATTGGGACAAAATACTAACAAATAGAACAATATAAAAATTAGTAACACTGGCCATCCCATTCAGCCTCTTGATTTCTCTTTATCAACAAATACCTATACTGCAAGATCAAGTACATACTGATATAAGGAAAGCTAGGCAATATTCTCAGAGTTTAATCACTGAGCTAAGAATTTCTATATGTTCTATAAAGACTTTAAGTTACAGTATTTAAGATTACCTCAATTTACATTTGGATATTGCAAAGTTAATGTATTATCCTGATGCATCCTTGGTACTTAACTGGATTTTGGTATTTGATTTGTGTTACTTGGATTAAAGTAACACAGTGTTCTAAGAGACTATTAAAAATCTACAGGAAAGTTAAGCCCTAATGTTGGAGATACATATTAAAATTCCAAACAATGTACTTGAAATCTTTTTTTTAACCTTTTCAATTCCAAATTTTACCAACTAGTGCTTTCCTATAGCTGTACAAAAATATTTTTCTTTTTCTTTGGGTATCCTGCTAGTAGAAAAATCAACTCCTCTATCTACACAAATCCATAAGTGTATGCAATTAGGATGTCAAATTCAAATTTGCACTTTAAGCTTTCTTTTTAAAAAGTGCAGATGACAAATTGGAAAGCATAACTACATTAAAATGATTACTAAAAAGCTCTCTCCACCACAAGTGAATGTAAATCACTTCCACACAACTTATTTTTAGAAGTGATCAGTCCAAATTTTAAAAAAGCCCAGACTAGATGCTGAGAGTGACAATAACCCTAGCAAAGTTGCTTATTTTAATCACAAACCATCATTCATTATCTCACTTTTGAAAGAAGATACCATATGATGCAATGTAGGTCTGATGATAGAGGAGGTAACAGAAAACAATTTTATTTTTAGCCTTACTTTGAAATTATAGATGTTGACAGAGTCTGGATGTCTGCCCAACAGGCACAGTGCTGCTGTTCCTCCAAACAGACAGAAAAACAAAAAAAGAGGGGAACACTCAAAGCACAGAACCTAAATTTTACACTTAATTCCAGCACGGCTCCTATTCAGGACAAACTATGCTCCACAGTTTCACCAGTCCCATTTAAAATCTGCAGAAGGACTAGAAAGTAATGAAAACCTCCTTTCTTTCTATGCATTTCTCAAGAGTCAAGGGTCTGTGACAGGTGAAGAGAACTCTTCATCTCTCCTTGGTTTTGGGGTTTTTGTTTGTTTGGGGGGAGGGTTTTTGTTTGTTTGTTTTTTTTAAGAGCCTGTTAGCCCGCAGTATAGTCATCTTCAAAGATGATTCCTGACACAGTGCTGTTCTGCTGACTTGACTGCAGCATCACAGGACTCTGCCAAAGGCAGTTGTTAAGGAGAGAAATAACGCAGCTGGCAGCTCTGTTCCCAAATAGAAATCTAAATACTAAACAGAAGCTGTGACAGCTCCTTGCAATGACAGCACAATACATCTTCTCTATGGGAGAAGGTGCCAAGGAGGCCCAACTTGCAACCCATGTTTCCACAGATCACCCTTCCTCACAGACTGGGGCATGCTTGGGCGCCACTAACACTAACTGACTCAGAGAAGGAAAGTCACCTTTCTCTTTTCAGTGCATTTGAAATTAAGTGATCTTTGCAAATGAACATACCGGATGCATGAATTACTACCATTCTCTTAGGTGAAAGATACTGCCCTTGGAACCAGAAGAACCAAAACAGAGTTTTGAAAGCTTCCATCAAAACAAGGTCACTAAAAATATTCGAAAGAAGAGTTTCAACTTGCAAAAACCTACTTTTTAACTAGTTAACGGAAAACCACTGGTTGGTAAACCAGGTCTAACTTGTTGGCAGAGAAGGCCACTGCAGAAGACGGAATAAGTAGTTTGATAATATCCAGCATGCAATAGTTTGGGGCTCTAGAGTTACTGAGATGAATGTTATCAAAAATGATACAGAGAATGTTATGAACTGCTATGAGGAAGAAATGAGAGTCATATTTCCTTTGACCACAGTCTTGTACACGATCCCAGAGTCTCCAGAACCTGTATGGTGTACTGCTCCTTCTCTAGACTGTTTATTTAGAGGTCCACTCAAACAGGAAAGAAAATTAAAAAGTTTTTTCATTGATGCAGAACATCTGCTAAAACCTGTATGAATAAATAATCCTTAATCTTGGAAATAGTGTATTCACTCCTGCCTGAAATTAATGCTTGAGTTTCTATAGCCATTTCAATTGGCAGTTTTTATTATTGCAGCTTCTAGTATAAGAAAAGATTCCAATTTTATCATAAAAGCAGTTACTTGGTCTAGTTCTCGGTCTCTAAATGGTGACAAAACTCAGCAATCACTGAATTGTCTGGACTTGACAGGTAATCCTAAAGGAAAGGACAGCACTGAAATGCTGTTTCCTTTTGTCAGTCTATGTGAAAATGTGTATCTTCTTGGGGGTAGGGGATGGAGAGAAGGAAGCTTTCATGTTCCCTCATCTAAAAGAAAGTATCCAGAACCTTTATGGCCAATAAACACCGTCTACTTTCAGACAATTTCTAAGGGCACTGCTACTTAGTAATTTTCAAGTATGTGAACATACCTAAGTTTAAATGCTTAGGCGTTGGGGTTTTTTTAGTAGAAAACCAACTAGTGTTATTTTATTATGTCATGCACCAAGGAACACAAAATAAGAATAATGTAACTGGACAGCCCAGCATATGACTACATAGATTATCAGCTCACATGACGAAAATCATCAAACTAAACAATCCCCCCCAAAACCAAGGTATTGAACTAACAAGAAAAAAGCTACCATTAATAAAGAACATATGAAACTTCATGGCTAAGTAAACATTCCATTTCTTATGCATTTTAGTGATTTGTGTAACAAGTTCCAACAGCAAAAACCAAAACACATGATATGATACAATGTAGCTACCAGATGCAAATGTACAGAAGAGCAGAGAGATTATGCTTCCTCAGGCCCTTCCAATTAGCAATGCCAGCTATAATGGATGTGCTCCACATCCTGTGATGCAGCAACAGGCATACATTCCAAGCCCCATAAGCCCCACCATCTACCCCACAACTATAGCACTTCCACTTAGCTTGACCACGTAAGCCTTTTCTTTCAGTTTTCTGTCCTTTTAATCAGTCTCTTAAGAAAACTTTCAGTTAATTATTGCCTTTGGTGTTTGTGGAGCTATGTAGGTTGTAGAGCTTATACTTCACTCAGTTAATATTGAGCACATGAAGTTTCTTACCTCCAATATTCTGGATAATTATTGTAGTTGCAACAAGGACCTATAAAAGAAAATTTGATTTCTTTAGAAAGGGTACAGCTAACTAAAATCGTATGTCTATAGCAGTGATAAAACACATATGTATTATCTTAAACAGACCAGATGTAGAAGCGATAACTAGTACTGAAAGGAAGGGCATCTTCTCTTTACTGAGGAGTTTAACACATGGAAACCAATATAATCTAAAATGAATATAAAAGAAAAAAAAAAATCTTGAAAATACTGCATTTTCATTCTGAGATGACAAAACAAGGGAAGCCAGAGTGAAGCCTGTTCTGCAGAAGCTGAGGTTTTTAAAAATTACTGAAAACATGGAAATGCATTCTAATTGACATCAGGGGAGTATAAATGAAAACAATCATTCACCTCTGAAAAGACAAATCAGACAGCAGATTTATACAAGCTACTTCCTCGCTCCAAAAACCCGAGTATTTTTAACTGTCATGAATGTCATTATTCCTTTAAACTTGTAAATTAGACAGACTTTTCTTTAGCGTTTGTGATTATTCACACTGGACTGATATGGAAGTAGAAATGTGCACAGGCTGTTAAAATATTTGTCTGAATCCAAAGAATTAAAATTTAAACTGAAAAAAAAGCTAAAAGTGTCTCAAATTTTCCTGGTGTTTTCTTTTCAGATCAATTCTAAAATAGTATGATCATCTAGTACAGTTTTTGTTTTTACCTACAGCTGCTCTTGATGTAACAGGACCTTCCTACATGAGTGCTACCATTAAGTCAACTTGGAATAAATTAAGCCACAATTATGAGAAGAAAAATGAGTTTTGCACTTTTGAATAAAATCTGAAAGCAGAGTTGCCATTTTTTTTCAATTGATCAGCTAGAAAATCGTATCAGATTTTAAACAAAATCAGTTCAAAAGTCACCAGGGGAAGAAGAGGAAAAAAAAAAGTACAGTATCTTGGAATTTGCCATAGATGGAAACAAATACTTCATGCCTTTGGAAAAGGAGAATCAGCAATCTTCCAATAGCAGAAAATCTCCATTCTCATAAATCTCAGAGAAATATTTTTGACAGGAAGTCACCATAAGGTTGAATTACTGCTCTACTTCAAGAGCCGTTAACGAGTAGTTTACTGTCAACCTAAGATGCCAGTTCAAGCAAGGTCCTACAGCAGTCTCTTTGTATCATTAGCAAATGACTTGGGGGAGGGAAGAATAAGTACTAGTTTAAAGAAAGAAAAAACAGCCACCTGTGGCTGACTAAGGTGAGGAGATCTCAGGAGAGGACTAGAATCCAGAATGGTCGCGGTAAACTAGAACAGCCTAAAAATCAACAAAATCAGCTAAAAAGCAATGCTTTCAGGAGGTAGACCTCAAATATATGACTTACAATTATTAGGTTGCAAATAGAGAAAATAGCTTCACATAACACAATCAGGAGCATGAAGCATCCATAGAAACAGCAAATCTTGTTTTGGGATGTAGTACTGGCCATGTTCTATCTAAAATACAGGTAATAATTACATTTCTTCTCACTGTCAAGTTCTCAGCCAGCTTACTGCGTTCCATTTTGCAGGCAAGTTTTAAGAAAGGTTGAAGTATCTTTCATATTTGTACAGAGAGAAAGATAAGTGTTCCAGAAAACATCAGTTCATAAGGAAAGCTTGGTGAACTTTGGTTAATTATTTTATCAAAACAACAGCTTCCGAACCCAGAAATATTCCAGTGCTCTCCATGCACATTGAAAATAAAAGACAAAATGATTTTCAGCACAAATTATTTAAACTGAAAATTATAAAAAATTACTTATGTTGACTACATAGTGAAGCTGTGAAATCTCCCTCATTTAAGCTTTTAAATAACAGATTAGAAAAACATCTTTCAAGAATAGTGTTTAGTCCTGCTTCAGAGCAAAGGCAGACTAAGTCACATTTTAATGTCTCCTTAAGCTCCACATTTCTATGACTCCTGCTTCTAATGGTTTGTGGTTAATGTGTACAGAACAGTCCCTATAAAAAATAATTTTATTTCATACCTTGCTAACATCGAGGTTTATTATCTCTTGAGGTTGATCACACTTAACATCAATCGATAAACATTGATCCTCACAGATTACACTCATATCTGCTTATTAATGCTAATGGAACATTACAAACACCTAATAGCTCGGATTTAATTCTCATTTACATTAAAACTGAAGAAATCAGACTAGTCTGTTAAGCAGAACTCAAAAAAAAATTATACTATTTCACTAAACCATTAAAATTGCACTTCTGTGTGGTAAAATCTGCTTTTAGTATTGCATAACTGAAACAGAGCATAGATGTCATAATCTGTGCAGTATTCACAAGTAGTATTTCCTGTGCACCCAGTATTACTGGACAACATTGTCTACTAGGAAAAACAGATTCAGTACACACTACTAAAAACGCATGGCTTACAAGATGATTGCTGTTATACCAAAACCGCTTAGTTTGCTAGTAGGTTTTTGTTTAGGTTTTTTTTTGATCATGAGATAAAACAAGTAAGAGACCTTCATCTGAATAGTTCATTAAGCAAAAGCAAAAAATAACATAGATTAATTATTTGTTCCTATTGTGGAAATAACATGAAAGGCAAACACTTATCTTAGATCTCTATTAAATACTAGAACATCAACAGTAAATCACTTACCTGTTTCTCAATAGTTCACAGCAGAGGTTCGATGGGACTCTAACAAATCTGAAATGGACTGCTAACCCAACTTGACAACAATGCCAGTGAGCATACAACTAAAAAACTAGTACATACAAATAAAAAATGAACACGCTGATAGGAACTTAGCCGAAAATCTTGCATTTAAGGAACCTCTGTTTTACAGTTAACTAAAGTTTGGGCTTCCACAGGCCAGATACCCTAACGGAAACGTAGCGAAAAGCTTCAGGACATAACAGATTTTTCACTTTACTAGGACACAGTAATTTTC
Organism: Vanellus vanellus; assembly: GCF_965231255.1. Classification (NCBI taxonomy): domain Eukaryota; kingdom Metazoa; phylum Chordata; class Aves; order Charadriiformes; family Charadriidae; genus Vanellus; species Vanellus vanellus. Next base: position 54,963,419 of record NC_138911.1, on the reverse strand, counting down.
CTACTATTTCATTTATATCTCTTTACTGTGCAAAGAACAGTTGTATATCAGAAGCAGGTGACCAAGAAGAAATATACACAGGTAAAAATAAATATGCACCTTTCCAGTTGATCCAAATGCAAACAGGCCAAGGTCTTCATAAGTAGTGACAGCTGTTAGTAAGAAAAAGAGAAGCTAAAAATATTTCTAACTTGAAAATCACTCAAAAGCTTTAGCTTTGCATTTTTTCCCCTTTTTAGGTGAACACAACTCAGGACAGAATTAAAAAGAGTATTTTATAGTATTTTTTATTTACAAAATAGCTTTTATATACACAGGTACTCCCGTTACAAAATACAGTTACATGCTCAACCATTCAGAGACTCTCCAGAAACTCAATTTAATATTAAAAAAGTAGTATTTTAAAAACAATAATATAGTAATGGCAAACTGCCTTCTCCCAAAGATTTTTGCAAGTAATACTATAGGTGAAGAATTCTGAACTTAGCCTCAACAATTAGATATAAGATATGGGAATATCTTTTTTGTTAAAAGGGTACACTTTTTTTTAAATGAAGACAACAACAGAAGAACCATTTTCATCTTTCTACGAATGTAAACATCAATCACCATCTCGTCAGCTTTTAAAAAACTCAGCACTATTTATTTTCAAAATATAGCTGAAGGTAAATACCTTCCTTGGTTGCAATCTATTATTAAAAAAAGAAAATAAAAACCCTGCCCTTACCTGCACCTGACTTACATAATCACATTAAAATAGCCTGTGGTTTCCTGTATGCTTTTGTTGAGTTTTAGCTGAAGCTCACTTCTAATATTGCTGGTAACTCAAACCAATCCCTTCTCAGAAAGAAGGAAGTCACATTAAAGTCTTTCATTGTTGCTCTGTATTTTGTTATTAGAAACTCAAGCGATATCAAAAAGATGAAAGTTTTCTGAGAAATACCACTCACTTTCTTGGAATATAATAAAATGGTCCACAGTTGTAAATGCCTCAAAGGGTAAAATTAATCTCAAACCCACATAATTTTATTGTCAAAACATTTGGTTTCCCTTTCTTGGTTCTACTTGGTACACTACTGCTTCTACTTCTGTCACATCTTAATTCAGGGCCCAGCCATGCAATTTGAGCTGCTGGGGGCAGACCTTCACACCTGAGTCCCACTGAAGTACATTAAACAAGACATGGGAGACACAGGAGGTTCACAGAGATCAGATGACGGGACCGGAGCCTCAGACTGCCAATTGCCCAAGCTTAGGAGTTTTTATTCCACTGAAGTTCTGCACATAAGCAGAATAATGCTCCTGAGGAAAAAAAAAAAAAAAACAAAAAAAAAACACACACAACAACCCAATGCCCCCCCCAAAAAACTTCATTGACTTTCTCATACGATTTTCTCAAAGGCAATGTTTCACATTCTGCTCTACTACTGACAGCAATATGCTATGACAAAATAAATTAAATGACAAAATTAAACGAGCCAGAGTCTGCTCTCAGCATAAACCTGCACTAATTTCTTACATCAGCCGTTACACTGATACTAGCTATACACAGATATTATTAAACAAGAAGTATGTCTTACTAGATTTTACTCTGTAGTTTCCTTAAATTTCTATTTATAAAGTTGTTGATCACAAGAAAAAAAAAATAAATGTAGCGTTTTAGAAGGCCATCTCCAATGGCATCAAAAAAATCAGTAAAGTGTTAAACATGTTTAGGAGAGAGTTGCTTTTACCACATGGGAGCAAATACACAGCACACATGTACAAGGAGTTACCAACAAGAGAACAAAATTTTCCACACAATTCCAAAACAGCAATATGAAACCTTGGAATATTTTCTATAGTAATGCTGTTTCCATAATCAATTTAGTCCTGTGAACACTGAGAAGCCCTAAATACTTCATGACATTACTTTTGTAATCTCAAGAATATATGGAACAAAATATTAAGCAGAATTGATACAAAGATAAACAAGTTCTGCCTGATTGGCTTGATTTCTATTACGTTATTAACACTAAATGGAAGTTATCCATTTAAATGCAAAGTGAAACTGGCAAGTAAAGTACAAGCAATACTCATGACTAACTCATAAAATGAAAAGAAAAAAAGCGCCACAAAACTTCAAAGTACATTCCACTTAAATTCCCAATTCCTCTGCTTTACAGAGTAAGCTTAGCCTTTGTCAGCCCAAACCTCAAAACAATGTAGGGCATACTGAATTAACACCAGGAGAAAACATTGACTAAACTAATCCAAATCTAACACTTGACAATTGGGAATATTTTTTTTGCTAAACCTTTTGGTCTACACAAATTGTTTGATTCTGTCAGAGTCCAGACCAAACTGAAGACACTTCTTTATTTTTAAACTACAACTAAGATGCCTGTTATTAATAAATCCTGGTCTGTTTAAAATGGAATTAAAATTAAGAGCTTCCTTTTCAGAAGGTATTTTACAGGTCAGCTCTTTCCTAGGACTACTTTTATGATTTGAATACCTGAATGAATAGTTTACAAACACTTTCAAAGGTTTTTCTTCCACCCTTTAAATTTTTCTAGCTCATTTTTTAATATAAAACTACTAAAATTTCTTTCCAATCCCTTGCTATGGACTAAGCTTAATACTATAACGTTATTCATAAAGGCATGTAGGTTTTATGAAGAAAAATGTTCAATTATCTACTTTGGAAGCAAACGCGTACACAGATTTTACTTTGTCAAGGCACAACAGGTCATATTTCTCACTTTTTAAAGACAACGTTCCAAGGAAAAACTTGGAATGCCATCTAACATTTAATTACTTCGGTAGTTTACTGGAATTATAGTAAATATAATCCGAGAGAAATCTTATTTAAAAAAAAAAAAAAAAAAAATCAATACACAGAAGGCCGTAAGTCCAGCAAACTGATCTAGACCTAGTTCTGGTGCTAGTATTACCTATCAACATTAGGTGATAACTAATTATTAAACGTAAAGTGCTAGTTTCAGACAAGAGAAATACTTCATCCTGTCATTTCAGAGGTATTCCTTGCTTTCAGCTGTGTGTATTTAAAAAACGCTTTCTTGGGGTGGAATGCTGCCTTTGGACAATAACTGAGGAGTTAAACCATTCTTGTACATTACGTCTCTAAGTTTATAACATTGAAACTTTTCTTACTTCAAAAAGCTTAAATCCTTCGTTTTCCCTTCCCACTTGTAGCTCTTTTGCAAGGATGTCTTTAATTATTATTTTAACAGACAACAACATAACACTACTTAGCACCTATTTAACACAGAACTTTTCAGCCTCAAATAAGAGGTAAACAAAGACCATAAAAAAGTACCTCAAGTTCCTCCCCCCCCCCTTTTTATTTTTTGCTTCTTATATATCTTTCTAGCTATTTATTTCAGGTCCCGATTCCTTTCTAATAAGCAGAGCTCCAAGAGGAGAAAAAAATTACTAAAGACTTAGCCCCAAATCATCAAGCAGCCAACGATATCAGCCATAAAAGTAACCCTACCTCTGAAGAATATTTTTTAAGAATGTATGAAGATCACTCAACAGGTGAAGACAGGAGCAGCAGGTCTAAGAAGAATCAGGAAGCAATCATCTGAGAGACCAAAGCTAGCTATAGAAAACAAAGCCAATAAGGAAAGAAACGGAAGCTTCCTCCCACCACCTTTGAAAAGAGAAGAAAACAGATGAGAGGGAAACAATAACCAGGTGACTGAAAGAGATGGAGAGTTCCTGCTATAACATGATCTTTATTTATGAGAACTCAAGGAACTAGTCAGTTGTTTCAGTAACAATTAAAAGAAGCAAAAATTAAAACATTAGCAGATTATATTGCAGATATTAGAACTGTTTGAACATTCTCAAAGCAACGTAATTTCTAAGGACTGCAACGTGACTTCTCATTCAGTATCAAAAACGCTGTAAAACCTTGCCATAAAATGCCATGAGAATTACGATAATCCAATCCGATTACAAAACCTGAAAGGTATCCATTTCAAACCATAAACAAAATATATATCACAAGTAGAAGAATTAAAAGTCTGGTATTTTATTGCCCCTAAGCCATCACTGGAAGCAAGAGTACGCACTGAAGTAGCACAGTTCAGCCAGCACCACAATAATTTTGCTACAGAAATACAGGATCTATCTTTTTGGAAAGATGAGAGAGGCATTTTGAAAAAATTACAACTGAAAAAAATAGAAACCAGTCAGTTTGGCATCAACTTCTTATGGGAAGTTTCAAAATCTTATTTTTAAATGGCAAATAGCAATTGTTAAAAAAATTAAATATTTCAACACCAGTAAATCAGACACTGCTATCTGTAAACATGCTGTTAATTATAACTATTATACTGGGTCATGTCTTTGTGATATAGGTGAGGAGGTATTTCACAGATCACTGGTAGATAAATCTTCTTCACTTACCAGTCTGAGTGCACATACTGAGGAGAAGAAATACAGAGTAAGAAGCAAGGCTGGCAACAATCAGCAGCAAGATACTGAAAAAAAACCAAAATATTCACAATTTAAGCACTTTAACAGCATAATGTACTTCCTATCTTTAAGGATGCTACTTTTGCAAGAATTAAGCTACCACAAGACAAGATTTCCTCATTTTATGGCTTGTATCTGCTGACTATGGTTCACATGGCCTCTGACCTTCCCAATACTTGCTAAGTTCCACTGCTTCTTACATTGTTCACCAAAGCATATCACATACGACACAGTGTAAAGGCCTGAGGAATTTCAAAGAGGACCAACACAGGTGTTTGTGTGTACATGTATACACAGACAAATCTTCTAATAAAGTGAATCTAATGCTTAGAAAATGGTAAATATGACAATTCTGGTGACTTTGGCCCTATTATTCATAGGTTAGTATGTACAACGAGCAGAAGTGCAAACAAAAGCGCAAGCTGATTCACATTTTTCAGATGTTTCCATCCTACTCCAGAAGGCCCGTTTCTGGAATGAAAGGAGATAGCAGCTTTGAAACATAAATATTAATCTATTAGGAGTAACAGCCAAGAAATTGCCACCACGTGGCAATTTAATGCAATGTCTGGGCAGTACTTCTGTTAGGCCAGTTTTGAATGACTAAACCAAAAAGGGAAGATCTTACTCAGTAATGCTGAAAAGCACAAGCTATTTACTTCTTCCTCCGTTTTTTCACAGGAGTCTTAGTAATCAAGTTTTGTTCCATTTAAAACTACAAGCTGAGTTTAAAAATAAGTGTACATAAAAACCAAAAACTTACCTAAACCCTATGATCCCTGTGTTGGCCATAGCATAGGATAAGCCAAGTATCCCACTTCCCATGATCGCATTCATTAAATTAAATACTGAGAAACCAAAGGAAGAACCCTGATTTGGCGGATTCTGTGGAAAGGGCAGAACAAAGTACAATTAGCAAAAGAGGTGCTTTGGTCTCTTACAACGGGAAATTTAAGGGAGAGGGTGACAGTCAACTTCTCCTTCCCTAATCCAAATCAGAACAAAATCTCTTTTCCCATTCTAAAAACCGTGCAAAATCCTCGTGCATAACACGATGCTGTCCCGTAAGGATCTCAAGATGTCTACAGCCTCCGAGTACGGCGATACCAGAGCGCAGCGAGACCTGTGCCTGCAGAGCTGCCCATCCCTGCGTGCCCCCGACAGCAGCGAGGGGCAGAGCCAGCGCCGGGACTCCCCAGAGCTCTGCAACTAAAGCACCGCAGGCAGCGGCACAACCGCCGGCACCGCACCACACGTCCAGCTCGGCGGGCCCGGCGCTGCCCCGCGCTCCCGCCCGTCCCTCCCCAGGTGTCACTCCCCCTTCTCCCGGGGGCCCCTCCGCACGGCCCCGTCCGCCCTCCGCCGAGCTGCACCGATCCACCCAACCTTTGAGCCCGAGGTCCGTCTGTCTGTTTGTCTCTCTCCCTCCCTCCCCCCGCCCGGGCCGCGCTCTCCGAATTTCTCCTCACAACCAAGCACGGCCGTGGGCGGCCGCCCCCGCAGCCTCCCGGCCCGGGGAGCCGCCAAGCGGCGGGAAGGGGACGGGAGGTGGGGAGACCGCGCTGACAGACACACGGCACCCGGGGAAGGCAAGTGAAGTGAAGTGAAGTGAAGTGATGTAAAGCCAAGCCGACGCCCGCCACCCCGCGACGGAGTGGGCCCGGGCAGCCCCCTCAGGGCGCTCCCCTCAGGGCGCCGCCCCTCCCCACCGCCGAGCCGCCCCCTCACACGCACGCTGCCCGGCGGCGGCAACAGCGGGGCGGACTCTCCGTCTTCGTCCTCCTCCTCCTCCTCTTGATGTTCGCGAGCGGACAGGTACCATCCCCGCTCGGCCAGGAACCGCCCGGCCCCCCGCGGCGGCGGCGCCATAGCACCCCGCGCCCCACCGCCTCGCCTCTGAGGGGAGTGCCGCCAGGGGGGCGGGGCCACCAGTTTGGAGGGGCGTGGCCTCCGCTCCAGCCCCGCCCTCCCTCTCGGCGCGGCCACAGCGAGCGGCGCGGCGGCGCGGCGTCACGGCGGCGGCGATGACGACAATGACGTGGGCGGGCGCTGGCGCGCGCAGAGGGGCTCGGCATGAGGTGAGGGCAAGGGGGAAGCTGGGGGAGCGGTAGCGGTAGCCATGGCGACGGTGCGGCCCCGGCCGCGGCCTACGAGTTCCCGCGGCCGCCCCGGTCCCGCCTGCACCTCCCCGGCCAGCGGCGATCGGTCCAGGCCGCGGCGGGCCTGAGGCGGCGGCTGCCAGCGGGGCTCCACTCGGGGAGGGGCGGTGACCCCGGAGAGGCCTCCACCCCGGTGAGGGTCCCTTCCCCGGGTGAGGCCTGGCCGGCGTCTCCGACCCGCCCGGGGGGTGCGTGGTGCTTCTGTGCGTGGTGCCCGGTGTTGCTCGTGGAACTGGGGCCGGGCAGAGTGGGTGGCAGCCCTCCAGCGGCACCCCCCGCCGCCGGGTCACCTCAGATTACTCTCAGGGGAAAACGGGGCAGACGGGGATCTCGGCGGGACGGTGGTTCGGGGGGAGGAGCGGGGAGAGGAGGGGAAGGCGGGTCTTTCCAGAGACAGCGTTGGGAAGATGTTAGTCCTTTTGCGACGGGATGGCTGCAGTGACCTCCGACCAGGCCCAGCGTGGGGGCTTTTATCTTGCGGGCTTAAGTAATACCGAGAAGCCAGTGCAAACTACGCCAGCAGTTTCCAGCTAGGGAGAAGGGGAATGCCTAAGAAAAACACTGGGATGCTCTGGCCTCTGGATGAAGCCTTTCTCTTCTGTAGCAGACGTGAAGAATGTAATGTTTATTTTTGAGTCAACAAGGAAAGGAGGTGCGCTTTGCCAAAAACTCGGCTTAGGGAAATGAGCTGGCTTGGAGATGTAGGGAGCCCCAGTGAGGAGCTGGGGTTTGTGGGGGAGGGAGGATGGGAGCAGGGCCAGCTTTGCTAAGGGTTGGGCGCAGCTCCTTTTTTGAAGAAGAGACGGCATGGCTTGTTACCCTGAAGGAAGGCAGCAGCCTGTATGTCGGGTCTAGAAGTCTGAGGGAGGCAAGAGATCCGGTTTCTTTTCAGAACTAGTTTGCGTCTCTCCTATCAACCCCCAGTCTTAAAACAAACTTCCCAAGAAGTCAGAAGAAATATCAGCTTCACGCATTACCTAAATCATTGGCTCCTGCCTAGGAGCAGCTGATGCAGAATCAGAAAAGTTGGGCCCCTTTGGACTGGCTGTAGTGGAGGAAACTGTTTAGAGAAGCGTAAAGCTACTTTTCAAGTCCCCATCCTGTGAATGAACTGTGGAGAGGGGTTCAGTCACTTGAACAGACATTACTAATGCTTCCCTGTACTTTTAGGGGAATTCTGCATTTAATTCATGGTCTTTCTGGCACGCAACTCATGGAGCAAAGACGCTATGGAGTATGTAACCCCTTACCACTGGGGTATAGGAGGAAGAAATTGCTGAAGAGGGATTATGACCACTGTTGCTAATAAATGTGCTAATAAAATAGCAGCCACTGCTTGGTAATGAATTTTATCAGAGACAGAAGGGATCCAACGGTCAATCAAGACAGTAGGATTTTTTCCATTTGGCTTAGTGGGATTAATATCACGTTTATTAGAAAAAAGAGAAGTCATTGTATTTTGGCAGGGGGGGATTATCTCACTGCTTAAAGTTAGTTAATATTAAGTCTAAAAATACTTTTGCAAAAATGACAGAAATTTGTAGTATATAATTCATAATAAAGAGCTTTACTAAACTATGGTGGATTGTTTGGTACAGATGGAAATTCTAGTTTAAGAGAACAGCAAATCTATGTGATTTGTGGCCTTTTTAACGGAATGATTACATAATGTCTATAAAATGAATAATTTCTCTTCTAGGACTTTATGGAGATTTGGATGCTCTGCCAGACTACTGAAAACTAATCATTTTAGGACAGCTGCATCAAATACATCATTTCCAGCAGTTTGGATACTATTGGCGCAATATACTGGCAGAATACCTCGGCACTTTGTAGTAGTTAAAAAAAATAGTTTTTTTACAATGCCTGAAAGTGTGGAGGATAAAGCTAATCTAGAACTGTATTCGCCGCATCCTGAAGTGCGTGGGATGACACTACTCAACAGAGAAGCTTTTAAAAGGACAGTTGTTGTTCCTGTTCTTAAAGTCAAGAAAGAAATTGTAAATAGTTTGCTGAAGTCCCTGAAACATACAGTACTACAGCGTCCTGGTCTAAAGCGCGTGATTGAGGATCCAGTAGATGAGGATAGTAGACTTGTTATTCTGGATCCTCATAAAATACCAGAATTCTCATTGGGAGAATCGGAGCAAGAGGTATTAAAACAGCTCAACGTTCATCCTGAGGTGTCCAAGTATAACTTGGAGCTGACTTACGAAAATTTCAAGTCGGAGGAGATCCTACGAGCAGTCCTTCCTGAAGGTCAAGAAGTCACCTCTGGATTTAGCCGTGTTGGTCACATAGCTCATTTGAATCTGAGAGATCATCAGCTACCATACAGATATTTGATTGGTATGTAAAACAACTCTTCTCAAGAAAGTAATTCATATACTTTGTATATTGTTAAAAAAATACTTTAACGATTATTCTACTGGTAAGTTATTACTTGTACAAAGAAAACTTTTGAGTGCTTTTCATTGTTTTATATTTCAACTTTAAAGAGCCTTGTGCTGATGCTGTAGTTGTGCACAGAAGGCACAGTTCTCTCCTCTTACAGTAATTGTGGTCTCACTTCACTGAGTGTTGGGTCAGGATAAAGTGTGTGCCTTAGATGTCACATCTGCAACTCTGAACCATTAGAGGAAGGTTGTTCTAATACATGCTTACTTTTGTTAATTTAACTGTAAAAAGCAGTGTTTGTATCTTTTGCAGAACGTTAAGAGGTTGTAGTCCCTTAACCGGACTATCTTTTCCCCTCTCTTTCAGGCCAGGTTCTAATTGACAAGAATCCGGGAATCACCTGTGTAGTGAATAAAACCAATATTATTGACAGCACATACAGAAATTTTCAAATGGAAGTGCTCGCTGGAGAGAGCAGCCTGGTAACCAAGGTACAGTTTTTTTTCCACTGTTATTTTGAATTTAATATGTTAAAACCCAAAGGCATATACTGGAAAGATGTAATGAAGAGATGCTGTTAAGACCATTCCTTTGCACAGTGCCCTTCCTGACACCCCTTTTAGAGTGTAAGAGTTGGCAGTTACTTCTACGTTCATTTCTCCTGGTCTGCCAAGAGCAAACTCACAACCATAGGGATCATGAAGATACATATTCTTTCAAGTTTATGGCCTAGATTTTAATGATATGTAAAAGCAGCTGAAGTAAAAGGTTTCTTACAGAGATACTAATTACAAACTTGTAGCAAGGGGTGTTTCTCACTCTAAAGCCAAAATATTTAGTGGTTTTGATCTAAGAAAATGCTGTTTCTTAATTTCACCAAGCCTTGTACAGTGGCTGGTACAGAAAATAAGACTGTGGTTTTTTAAAATCTCACTAGCTTTGCAACTTAGGCAAGATTTTGTCTATGCCTTTTTCTTTTCTGTCAGCAGCAAGACAAACCTTGTCTCTCCTCTGGTTTGACATTTTTCAGGTGTAAAGCACTGTGTAACTGCCAAGTACTCTTCACGTAGGGTTTCTTGTCTTTAGCTGGAAACTTGGCCACTGGTTTGACAAAAAAATATTTTTCCTAACTGTTAGCAGTTTCAGAAGAGAAAACATTAGATTACCAAATAAAAAAGTTGAATAGCTTGGTAGAACATCCTGTACATGCACAGAGAAGGCATTTGAATCATCAAGGCAGAAGTGACAATCAAATATTATGCAGATGGTATTAGCTCATTAAGCATCTAGCACACCACTGAGCTGCACACCGAGGAGTGCAGATACACCTCAGTATGTTTTCTGCTGGCAAAGCAAACAATACAGTGATTTGGGTCCGAAGATCAGAGTCACATGATTCAAGTGTGGTGGTACAAAGTGAGTATTATCTTGCATTCCACTGTCATCTGAATAAACACTGTTTCTTTTTAGGTCTGTTCTTAAGATAGTGGTCATCTCAAAGTTTGGATTTGGATCAGTTTCCAGACTCTTGTCACCTTGAGAGATAAAATACAGTATTTTTTCGAACTGCAGAATTGGCTCCCAGTGGTTTTGAATTTGGCTGACTTGCCGTTCTTGTGCTGTATCGTTCTCAGGCGCTTATTTACTATGTGGACTCTGCTAAGGAGGGCTTGAGGCATCTTCCCAAGGTCTGCTTTCAATAAAGGAGTTGTCAGCTAGCCACAAAGCTCTTGAAAAGCCTCAGATATATATTTTTTTTTATGGTCACTTTAAGTTGCTGCTTTATTTCCACCTGGTGATTGAGACATGCATAAGCCAGCCATCTGGATTGACAGTTGGAACATTCCTTATGGCTATTTCTGATGAGTAGATCTGTTTATACAAGATTCATGTGTACTACTAATGGGACAAATGTCAATGTATGTATTACTTTTTGATAAAGCACCTTGGTTTTTAGCTGCCTTAATTACTGATAATGCTTAAACATGCCTGGAATTTGAACACAGAGGCTTAAGCAAATGTTTTGGACTTTCAGGTCAAAGAAAATAATATTGCATATGAATTGGACTTTTCCAAAGTCTACTGGAACCCACGTCTTTCCACAGAACACGGCCGTATCGTTGCGCTTTTAAAGCCCGGTGATGTCCTTTTTGATGTCTTTGCCGGGATTGGACCTTTTGCTATTCCAGCAGCAAAGAAAAAGTGCCACGTATTTGCAAATGATCTCAATCCTGAATCCTACAGCTGGCTCCTGCACAACTGCAAACTAAACAAAGTAGACAACAAAATAAAAGCGTTCAACATGGATGGCAGGGACTTCCTCCTGGGGCCTGTAAGAGAAAAACTAAGTAAAGAGCTCCCACTTCTGAATGAAGAACAGAAAACCTCTTTTCATATAGTCATGAATTTGCCAGCTTTGGCTATTGAATTTCTAGATGTTTTCAGGCATCTCTTAGTCGGAGAGCCATGTAGCACTTCTGGCCTTCCCACAGTGCACTGCTATGGTTTCTCCAAACATGATGACCCTGCCAAAGATATTCAAGAACGAGCCGAAGCTTCGCTGGGAACCTCCCTAGATGGACGCTGTTCTACTTACCTGGTTAGAAATGTTGCACCAAACAAGGAGATGCTGTGCATCAGTTTCCAGATTCCAGCGGACGTGCTGTACAAGAGGCCCTGCCCTGATGAAGGTAAGGAACAAGCCTCCTGCGTGGCACTTGGATTTCAGGCTACACCATTTGCTGTCCCATGCTGGTCCCACCTTGTCAGCCCTGTGGGTCACTTCAGGCGTGTGACAGCAATTCTGTATTTGGTTGTGAGCGCGGAGGTAGCTGGCAGGACTGAGCCGCCTGCACATGTGCGGCAGCTGCAGGGCTTCATGTGCTCTCAGTAACAGCTGTCCGTTCCTCTGATCCCAGTGTGAGCCTCCACAGAAAAAATGGTGGACTGGATAGGATCATCCCACAGGCCATAAACCAGACCTTTATGCCTCAGATTGTGTACTGGGGGAGGATAGGGTATATAACATCAAGCACACGTTTCTGTTAGCTAAATACTTAAGAACTGGATCTTCATTTTCACCCAGGATACAATGATGTACTTCCAAGTGACTGGTCCCAGTTCTGACCTTGTCCCTTACGCTTGCATAGACTCAGTTTAGGTCTGGAGTCACTACATCAGCAGAATCTGGTTCTGTACAATTTAATTGAGAAATGGATATCCTTAGAGATCTTTTGATTACTTTTTTTTTCATAATTGGTCATTTCTTGAAGTACTTGTAGAAGGTAGTTGGTTTCAATGATCTTGGGCTTTGCACTACAGGACAAGGCCGGGGGGGAGGCTTTCCATTTGCAGTTACGTGAACTGGAGGAAAGGAGGTTTTGATAAAGCTGTAATGCCATGAAACTTATTTTTACGCTGTTGTTGGGAAGCACTGAGATGTAGGTCAACATGTAGCTCAGTACAGGTTTTTTGAAAGTGCTTTTTGGCATTCAGTAAAGATCCCCCGTTATTGCTGTAACAGTTTTCATTTGTGACTGTTAATCCTGATTTTAACTCTCCTCTCTTCCTGTTAAATCCCTTAAGTGTTACATGGCTTGTGGTTTAGTTCCATCTGCTTACTGTACATTAAATAACTTACCTTTTCTCACCTTCTTCCAGCAAAACCAGCCTCCAAACGTCTGTGTACCAGTAAAGATTTTCCTGAAGAAAAGTTACCGAATTGAAGGCGAGAGTTATGGTAACTACCTTAGTAGTTTGTGTAAGGTATACTTAGGTTACCTCTGGTTTAACCCTTGAATTATTTGAAGCGTACCTGTGTTACCCATCTCAGGTGCCGAGATGCGTAATGTACGCTGCAGCTTTCCTTTATGAGCTTTGCTTCCTGCATTTAACTTTTTTTTTAATTGTGGGATCAAAAAGCAGATTGAAATTGTTGTTACTCTAAAAAAAATAAAACTTCACTTTTTTAATAAATGTGTTTGGTACTTTTCTGCTCTCTATTGTTTCACACCCCATGATAATTCAGTGACGCAGATTGGGATAGTTTTCTGCTGTGTCATTTTGATAATGCGCGGTTTTGGCAAAAATGGATTTTTATGTTTTGTTGGGTCTAGCAAGATGACTTGCCTAACCCTTGCATTGGATTCTCTTTGACAAATGGTTTTGGTGTTTAAGAATATTGGATTACTGTTAGCAGATGCACAGACGGCTCTTGTGTAAGCAAGATAACCTTTCAAAAATTTAACCCAAGATACAAAAAAGGCCCAAATAGCCATATATGCTTGTCTGTAGGCTTTTGGAGTAATAAATGCTTTTTAACACTGAGATTTAGGTAGGGATTGGTTCCTTACTTAGTGTTTGCCCACCGTTAAAGCAGGAAAGACTGGAATCACTTGCAGATTAAGTACAGGCTTGCATTGAAGCACTGGACTGACAACCAGTACCTGGCTGAACAGTCCTCTCATCTTGAAACCGCTTCCTCCTGTGGCTTTTGTGCCTCTGCCATCTCCGAGCTCTCCCCTACCTCCCTGACTGCTCCTCTGCCGCAGTCCCTGGACAATCTCTCTGACGAGCTGCCTGTATTCTGCAGGGATTCGAAAAGCCTCTGATTTCCTTTTCTTACCCATCCAAACTATTGTTGGGCAATGTCAACCACAAATAGTTTATTTGGACAGAGAACTCGGATCCCCCTCTCGGTTTCAGATACTTTCCTTCAGTGCAAGCTCAGAGCTCATGCCTAGCACCGCAGTGACCAGATGGCCATTGCCCTCCCTGGCTCTGCTGCTGTGGCTCCATCACTGGGGCCTGTAACCCCATGTCTCGGTTCACACCCAAACAACTGCTAAGGCCCGTAGATTTGTTTTGCTCAGTGGCTTTATGTTGTAGCCTTTCCCTTAGCTACACAGCCAGTGCTCTTGAGGAAGCCTTCACAGCGTGGTTACCACTAGATTGCATTTATCAAACCAGGGGGAAAAAAAATCATCATGACTCACTCATACTATCTTGCGAGCTGCTGTACAGATTACTTCCCTGGCCTGCCACTCCAGCCCCAGCGTTCCTCCACTGGCCTTTAAAATGGTATTGCAGCAGCTTTAACCTATTTGCCCTCGCTGTGACAGGCACATCATATCCTCTCCCTGCCAGTCACTGCTCCTCTAAGAGCAAGCGCTGGGCTCTGGCCTCTGGCCTGCGATGCTATCTCTGCTGTCTGTTATGCTCTCACGCTGCTGCGTGCCTTCCTACCGCAGCCCTGCGGGCTTTCTGTAAATGCTGAAAGCTGCTCTTGTTCTTTCAGAGCCCTCCATGAACACTGCTGTAGTGATAAGGCCCTTGACCATTCTGGAATGATGCAGTCAGCCTGTGATCTATGCTAACGCACCCGTCTACTGCCAGAGACTGCAGGTCCCTTTGACTGCATGCGTTGCCTCACAGTCCAAATTTAGGGCTTCTTGGCATTACTGAACTCACAGAAACCTGGGTTTGATCACCATTTTTGTGTTAAGCAAGTCAACTACGTAACTATTTTCAGCATGTGACTAAAGTATCCCAGGACAAGGAAGGATTTCAGGTCTTAAAAGTTTTGTTCACTTAAGAATTAAATGCCATTGTTATTTTAGCAGGACAACTTTATTTTAGATGCCAGTCAATGGATGACATGTAGCTATATTCATAACCAGGGGTTTTCCCATATTTCTGTGCAGTTGCCACTCTTGCATATAACCCTTCCACATTAAATAGCAAATGACAGCCAATGTAGACGCAAGTTGCATGAATGTATTTAAATGATACATATTAATATGCATATGCAGATTTGCATTCATTAAAGCAATGACCTGAGGCTTTACAAACTGAATATAAAGCAGCTCATCGGTGAGGTGTATCTTTATCAGCCTGGGTGAGCCTGGAATAGTACAGACTCCCCCTGGTTGCTGCTACTCCCTCCTAGGGTCCCGAGCACAATCCCGGAAGGACTGCCACTATCTTGTACCTGGGAAGAGGAGACAGGCTGTCAGCTGTCTGTGGCAGAGGGAATGAACTCCCCCAGCTGCTGGCTGCCAGGAAAACGAGCAGCTAGGCGGTGGTGGCAGCCATCTACCCACGACTGAGGGAACAGGTAAATAACAGGTGTGTCAACTTTTAAGCCGTGCAGCTGAGAGGAAAGGAGGAAGGGCTGCAGGCAGAAAGCAGCACTCATCTCAGGGCTAGACTGCAACGCAAGTGCAAGTGTACCAGCAGCCTCTAACACAAAGCGTGCGGCTGAGTCCTACACAACACCCAGCCACAGGCTTTCTGGCTCAGGCCAGGCCCTCTGCCCCTGGCAGGGCACCATACTCTGCAGGCTACAACCTTTTCTACACTTCTGCCTTGTGTGTAACATTACCTGCTGGCAACTATTCTGGGCACAAACAACAGGATTTCAGAGAAAGGGCAATGGAAATTTTGACACCTCCCTCCACTTTCCTTAATAAAGGAAGCACCGAGTCTGGAAGAGAGCTTATTATTCTCTTTATTATAACATAGAAAAAATACATTAATTTAGTACACTCCTCAGAGCAGTATTCAACAACTATTAATGGGTGACCCATAAAACGTGGTCCAGGCTACAGGCGCTCACTGTCCTGGGCAGTTTCCAGTGTCCTGCAGTTCATACATACTCATGGCAAAGACCAATCCTGCCACAGGACGCCCATCTCTGCTGCAATTAGTCCACCTTCCACTACAAGGAGAGGGGAAGGAATACATAAAAGCAGCAGGTCAAGTGACAAGGATCATCCCAAAAGCCAGACAAAGGGATGAACATGTGACAGGAAAGTTGCAAATAGGGCTAAACAGGAAAAAAACGAAACCAATTTTGACTACTTTAATGATCTAGCCTTGTATCATCAAGGCATCTTAGATTGCTTCTAGAGGAACACAGTTGGAAGACTTTGAGCTAAAGATTTGTTTTCCAGACAAAGGTAAGAACCAAGTGACATGAGGAAGGATCCTGCATAAGACTTGTGTCAGCACAGTTCCAGGGTTTCTCATCTCATCCAGCTGGCAGGAGGAAAAACCCACTTGTCTGAACTGGGGAAACTAGTTTTATGGGAAGAAAATGTAGGCTTGAATATTGACACTAAATGTTATAATCAAAATGGCATTTAAATGCTTGTGCAAATAAAACCCTGCAATAAGAGTAAAACCACAAACTTCAATAAAAAAGTCTGGCTTTACTTAAAAAAAATTTACAAGTGTATTTCTTTAAACCTCAAACATATACAGCTGAGTTATTCACATCTTCCATTAGATGTGGCTTATTGCTTCAGCCTCCCTCAGCAAAGTGCCACATGACTAACGAGTTTCCCCCTCCACAAAAATGTATCTACCATTTTACAAAGCTCTTGTGCAGATGGGTTGTTTTTTTTTCCTTTAACACTTAAACACAGCTGGTTTTACACAGAAAAGTGACTGCAGCTTAGCCATTGTGCAGATGGCAGCAATTTTACCCAACCTTTGCTGGCCTGACTTTCTTTTCGCTCCGTTTGGTGTCCCTTGATCACAGGCTGATGCACACCCGCTAACTGGGGTGCCAGAAAAGACCACTGAAAGCATCCTGTAAGGCTCGGTGACAAGCAAGAGAAGAAGTGTAGCCCCCAGCAAGATCCTGCGGAGAGGCGGCTCGTACATGGTTGAGATACCTAGAACAAAGAGAAGCATTATTTTAGAGCAGAAATAAACACAAATACCTGCATAGTTCATAGAACAGCGAGGTCCAGGCTACTTTTGGGGAGAAAGGAAGGAGATGGAGCTGCCACTGCTAGCCACCTATGGATGTATCAGTGTAAAACTTCCATTAGTAAAAACAATGACGAAGGCGATGCACCTTCAGGCGAGCTGCCCAGCCAGCGTGCTGAAAAACTTTGGCTCTTTGCAATAGGCTGCACAGGGTTAAGTACACTCACTGGGTTGTATTTTCTGTGCTCGCTCTGGCAGGGAGGGTTGCATTCCACTGCCGCCCCCCCCACCCAAATAGTTCCCTCTAAGATGAGAAAGACACAAGCCTCCCTGCACTCCCATGGGAATCAGAGGGTTTCAGCTCTGTCTAGGCACTCCCCAGAGCAGACTGTTCTGATGACAACAGGGCTAAACTTTGTGCTCTCGGGTCTATCTTTATCTGGAGTAAGTCCACCAACACCAGGGAATTAGATCTGTACGAGGCTGTCATCGACATTTTGGCTAAAGAAGCCTCTGAACCTCACAACTAATTAAGCATCATCACCCATTTGCAGAGCCGTCTAATTTTACACCAAACCAGCCAGACTGATGAGTTGGCATTGAAACACGCTACCTACGCTGGCACTGCCGCAAGCTCTTGGCTCTCCTTAGTTCCTTCTGAGGGCCCAAACCCAGTCATGCGTGCCGAGATCTCCCATTAAAGGTGTCTGCTCAGGGGGGCTTGAATGGTTCCATTCAATGCTGTAACCCTATAGCTCTCGCACCCCACGTAAGACAGATACAAGACCAGCTAGTTTTGCACCCAAACCCCATCAAATACAAAGAGAGGCACAGGCTGTAGCCCAGCACGATCAGCACAATGACCATCTCAAATTCTGAACAGCAGATAAAATACCATAAATGAGAACTGCTTTTCACAGTCACCATGTGAGCCACTGAGCTTCAGCTAGCTGTTTTGATTCATCACTTGGTACATGTTGCTCCTGGGAAGGTTGAGTCATTCCACCTCTGGCTTGGCAATTCAAGCATAAACTTGCAAAACGCATACAGCCTTTTATAATGTTATCCCGAGAAACCTAAACCAGCTGCACTTTTGGCAGGAAAATACAGGACCACCAGTAAAATATCCAAAACAGTTGCATCTTTTAATTTATGACTGTACACTGTTTCCATAAAGAGTATATAAAACAGGTCAGATTTTATAGGTAAGACATAATAAACAGTCATACCCATTGATGCCATAAATGTGTAGAAAAAGAGGTTACTTCGAAATGATTAATTACATTTTTAAAACTGTATTTTTTGCACCTAATAACCACAATGCACAGACATGAGCAACATTTCTGAGTGATTGTCAGTGAGACACTGAAGCTGAGAGACTGAATTTCCCTCCTGTGGCCAAGTTCGGGTGAGCTCTGCCGCTTTGTACCAACTCATGATGGAGTCTGGTCCTCACTTCTGAACACGGGTTCCCATCAGCACAGGCACAGACATTAGGGCACAAACCCTTTTAGTAGCACTCAGTCCAAAGGGAAACTACAAACACAGCAGCAAAGCTGGTCCCATCTCTTCATTTGCAAGGGAAGATGGTCTGCATAGAACTCCTGTTTTGTGGGAGAATGCATTTAATGGATTTTTAATTTTTTTTTTTTTTTTTTTTTTAACATTCTTGTTACTTGTCCCTTAATATTTTAGGAGGAAAATCTCATCCTTCCCAAAGGCCTTTTACAACTGCTGTGGGAGACAGGAGCTCCTTCCCCCAGCCAGGAATGATGAAGGGATACTGACAATGACAAATAATTTCCTTCAAAATGCTGGTGTGAAACTACCTCCACCCTCCAAACCAGAGTCTTATAAAAATCAATTCCCATCTCAGATTTTACTTCTATCATGTTTATTTTATTGCACAGACTTCATTTTCCACTCATGAATGGAGCAGTCCAGAGAAAATAGGGGATTATTTTACATTTCTATATTAACAAAGGTTTGGTTGTGTGTTTTTCATTACTTTTATCTTTTGTTACATATCACTAAAAGGAGAGAGGAAGAATATCATAGAATAGTTTGGGTTGGAAGGGACATTTAAAGGTCATCTAGTCCAATTCCCCTGCAATGAGCAGGAACATCTTCAACTAGACCAGGTTGCTCAGAGCCCCATCCAACCTGACCTTGAACGTTTCCAGGGATGGGGCATCTACCACCTCTCTGGGCAATCTGTGCCAGTATTTCACCACCCTCATTGTAAGAAATAAAAATAAAATAAAAAAAAATATTTATTCCTTATATTTACTCTATATCTTCCTTTTTTTATGTTAAAACTATTAGCCCTTGTCCTATCACAACAGGCCCTGCTAATAAGTCTGTCCCCATCTTTCCTGTAGGCCCCCTTTAAGTACTGAAAGGCCACTATAAGGTCTCCCTGCAGCCTTCTCTTCTCCAGGCTGAACAACCCCAACTCTCTCAGCCTGTCTTCATGGGAGAGGTGCTCCAGCCCTCTGATCCTTTTTGCGGCCCGCCTCTGGACCTGCTCCAACAGGTCCATGTCTTTCCTGCCCTGAGAGCTCCAGAGCTGGACTCAATACTCCAGGTGGGGTCCGATCAGAGCAGAGTAGAGGGGCAGAATTGCCTCCTGCTGGCCACACTTCTTTTGATGCAGCCCAGGATGCAGTTGGCTTTCTGGGCTGCAAGCGTATATTGCTGGCTCATGTCCAGCTTTTCATCCATCAGTACCCCCAAGTCCTTCTCGGCAGGGCTGCTCTCAATCCCTTCATCCCCAGCCTTTACTGATACTGGGGGTCGTTCTGACCCAGGTGCAAGATGCTGCATTTGGCCTTGCTGAGGTTCACATGGGCCCATTTCTCAAGCTTGTCCAGGTCCTTCTGGATGGCATCTCATCCCTTAGGCATGTCAACCACACAGCTCAGCTTGGCGTCATCTGCAAACTTGTTGAGGGTGCACTCAATCCCACTGTCGGTGTCATTGATGAAGATATTGAACAGTACCGGTCCCAATACAGACCGCTGAGGGACACCACTTGTCACTGATCCCCATCTGGACATTCAGTCATTGACACTACCCTCTGGATGCAACCATCCAATTGTTTCCCTTTTTTTAGGTCATCTGAAATTGGGGCTTTAGTTTCACAAGAAGGCCCGATTTACAGCTATTACAGCATTTATAGTTAATTGGTATGTGATCTCTGAAGCAATACAAAATCATTGCAAAAAAGGCTCAGATCACCTTTTACTATGGCAACCTGCATTAATTCTCCTTACTCCTGTGAAACAAGCCCGACATGCTGCTGGCTGTCAAGTGAGGTCTTTATTTTTCTGTTAAGTATCTAAACTTACTGCTCTTGACCCATTTAATTACTGTGGTACACCAGGCAATTGCAAAGAATCTGCCACGTTGAAGCCACACAATGAGAAGCGAATGTTCTGCCGGCTTTTCCACACCGATCCCCATCTGTGCTGCCTGAATCCAGCCGTGCCCTTTGCAGGAGTATCTCTCTGAACTGGATTCCTGGGGTTTCTGGCAGAGGTCAGCACATCTTTTCATGTACACCTTTACAACAGCAGCAGGAAGAAGCGCTTGCCAAGTTTTATTTCCAAAAAGTCAAGCTCCGTTAGGTCTTGGGACCTGGAGGTAATTGCTCTCACTAGTTAGCAAATTCCAGCACACTAGGTCTGTTTTTCATAGGTTTATTTTAAGTACCTGTAAATCTTATAAGCAGAAACCAGGAAAGAGAGGTTTGCTTTTTCTGGTGCACAGTTTTTTAATGTAACTTGTTTTTACTGAGGGCAGACTAAACTCTGAAGTTAAAAAAAGCCTGCACTATTATTTTTCAGCAGGGCTAAAGGGCTGTGTGTTCTCTGCCCCACGGTTTCACACTTCCCATTCACCTTAATGCCTACGCTCTGCTTCAGGCTCTGCCCAAACAAGCCCCCTTTCCTTAGCTGCAGCCATTGGATGTTGATCTTCCCCATTAACCTTTCACATCAGTTAAAACACATCGTATTTTGTTCTTCATGAGCCTTCAGGGGGCTCATTCCTGACCTTTAGTTTCTCATCACCATGTGAAAATAAAAAAAAGCCTCCTGTTTCCAAGGAAAGAGGCGTAATTCACACTTGGTGCAGAGGCTCAGTCAGAATCAAGCTGGTCATTCCTGGGAGTGGGTTTCCTTCATGTTTTCTCTTTTCCAAAGGCCGTGTCACCATCACTTCATCAGGAATGACTAGGACCGCTGGAGAATTATGCGGAGGCGTTCAGCGTGGCAACGGGCGCGATCCCCCGTGCCTTTCCACCCACTGCCCAGGCAGCCGCTGCACCACTTCAAAAAGCCAGAGGACCCAACACCAGATCATCAGATGGCAACATCCGAGACCACTGGCAAATGTCCCCCTGCCACTGCTCGACAGGGCAGTCTCATTTCAGAGAAATTCAGGAAAGACTTCAGAAACAATCAGATGGGGTAAAGAAACAGCACAATCAAACAAGGAAACAGGGAAAAAAAAAAAAAAAACAAACCACCACCAACAACAAAACAACCCAAACAAAACACCACCCCACCCCCACAAAAAAAAGACAAAAAAACCCCCAAAGATCCAACCAACAAGCCAAAAAACCCCACCAACTTCCCTCTACCCACCCAACTGAAAGTATCAGTGTTTGGGATTATTTCACACAATCTTCCCCCATCTATCCAAGATAAATGCAGTTCCACTGGTGTTTTTGCAGATGCATTATTAGAGGTACACAGTATTTCATGTCTATTTGGCATACAGATTTTACTTCTTTTGATCTATTAGGTATTTTATGGGGGTGAAGAAAAGAAAAATCACTCACAAGTTGTTTGACAAAAAAAAAGACAACGTAATTCCATTTCTCAGAATAGATTTACTGCTCATCTGATTATCCACAGTATCCAAGATAAAGTAATGGGGCAGACATTAGATCTGGGAAATTTTCCAGATTCATCATTTAAATAATAAATAGTGGTTGCATGAAAGCAAGCAAAATACACCAGTTGGGAAAACTGTGTAAAGCATTAGTAAGGCTGTCGCATACGCTGCATTCCTGAACCTTTCTGGAGACAGTATTTTCATTAGATGTACCAAGTCTCTAGGATGAGCTATCGACGTGTTATTCAGAGTATCCTTGCAGAGACTGAGTCTTAACAGATGAGACGGGCACATAAGAAAATGTATTTTCTCTGGTCTGTTTTTCGTTGAGGAATGTGTGGCCTGGGTGACTCTATAGTCCCTGAGCAGGTAAAAACTGAGCTCCTCCACTCAACTCTGGATTTGTTTGAACCAGTTCTACCACACAGTCAGTCCACGAAGCCAAAGCAGAATTTGCTTGTAAAACAAGACAAGTTCATTGCTGTTCTTCATTAAATAGCCCTGGGGAATTCATTTGGGAACAGGCTTTCGCTAGGTGTTATTCAAATATGGTGTGGCTTTCCTTGTCTCAGAGACTGTAATGTCTAAGGTAGGACAAAAACACTACACATAGAAAGCTGGTACTCAAAGTAGCAGTACAGAATAGCAATTCATCCCTCCACAGACTATCTACAAGCCTGATCCCAAGTACTCAAAAGTCAAAAAGCAGTCTTTCATCTATTTGAATAGACACTCTTTAGTTACTATCATCATATTCAAATCTTAAAAAAACAAAACAGCTTTTATTGGTATCAGAAATTCCTGCCAAACACCACCCAGCACAGCCTGTTCCAACACATAATGTAACTTTAACACAATCGTGAACTCAGCAGAGGCTCCTCAAGAGCCCAACTCAGTACCTCCTGCAGGCCTTGCACCATTCCTGAGGTCAGGCTTCCAGCCCTGATGGCCGCGAGGCACCTACCACCAGCCACTCTTCTCCACTCTCCAGGACAACAAGGACTAAATGGGAAAAAATGTATTTTACAGCTGAATTGGAAAAAGCGTTCCCTGGAAAGGGGTAGGTTCACGGCTGCCTCAAGGAACCAAGACATCATTTGGTTGATAAATACAGTGTAACTGTTTTAATCACTTTAATCTGAACGTGAGCAGGAAGTCAAAGTGGACAACAAATTACCGCAATGTGGGGTTTGCTGCAAGCACTAGCAAAGGGGCAGGCAGCTACCCACTGCAATAGCTGGGGGCGGAGGGGTGGTTGGTTGGGGTTTTTTTTTCAATGCTTCTGGATATTATGCCTCTGTGTATACAATTTCAGCAATCAGTGTGAATGTCAAGGAACTGCTAAGCATAATGAGGTCCAAATACAACAGATACCAAGGCAGACAGAAAAAGAATATATTTTTAACCAGATTATGTCACCTGTTAGTCTTCCCGCAGGACAAGACCAAACACAGTCTGTAGCGCAGGGGTACAAGGAAACGTCACTCTAAATACCACAATGCAGTTTTGGCTAGCAAAAAAATCCTGCCAAAGACCAGAGAGCTACCATAGGCACCACCTTTGAAGCCCCAGCAATCCCACTGCAAACAGCAGATCCACCAGTTCAGATTCAGCTTAGTAAGCCAGTCTATTTTTTTATTATTAAGAATACCAGTTAGCTTTGCTAGTTTTCTGAGGGCTTAGTGAGCAGAAATTGCTCACCGAAGTGTCAGTTGAGTGCCAGACCCCAGCCTTTTCCATGCCACAAACATGCTCAGCCCATTTCACACACCTATGCCCCAAGAGACTGCTGCAGAACTGTCACTTACTCGTCACAATTCACAGAGCTATGCCCAGAGTTCCTCTCATTCAAACCAGCATGTGATCAGGTGTAGAAGCTTACGACATGCTCGTAAAACCACCACCTATGCCTCCAACGCAGTAGAGATTCTCTTATTTAGGGGCTGAAGCTGCCAGAATTGACGGCTGAGTCCATGGTTGGTATTACAAGCAAACCCTCTAGTTCTAACTGACTCTACCTTTGATGACGTTTCCAGGGGCTCACTTGAATTGTTTGGAAATAAATATATCTATACTTAAATTATGTTTGAGTATTTTTTCCCCCTTTACTTCCAACCAGCTTTCCAGTAAGGAAAAGTTAAAAGTCTTCATCTTGCAATAAATTCTTCAAAATCAGATGCCTACTGACTCTAATGGGTCTCTATTCATTACAATGAACATTTAAGAAAGAACTTCTTAATTGGGAATTTGAGTTCATGGCTCCTAGACCTTTTCTTTCTCAGTTTTAGGTCTTTAAGTGAAGAACTCTGTTCTACCAGAAATAACTTTTCCCAGCAGAAAAGCCAAGAAACCCCTAACCCACAAAATCAATAAAAGAAATCTAGGACCTCTAATGATTCTCTTTAGCCTCTTCCATCTGCTTTTTCTAAATGGCAATTTGTTTCAAACGCTGTCAGAGTGTCTCTGGGCAGGAGTACATGTCAACTGCATGTGGTGAAACAAAGTTCTTTAAAATTAAAATAAAACAGGTTTACCACAGCGCACCTCAGCTAAGATGGAACAGCACAGAGGTCTGCTACCGGACACTGAGGAGGGAGCAAAAAAAAAAAAAAAAGCCTAGAAAAGTAATATTAGCCATGAAACAGCTGTCTCTGATAAAGCCAGCTCTCACTCCAAAGGTAGAAATCAGTGACCAGTTATTCCTCTCTTTTCCCCTTCTCCCTTATATTGAAAGACAAACATTTTGGACCCTGGCAGCCCAAAGCCACACATGCCCCGCTGCAACAGCAACCTGGCAGCATCCTGGGGCTCAGTGCTCCTGCTCCGAAAGCAGCAGCTTCGCTCCTTACCATTGAGCTACTGCAGACCAATAAAACAATCTCCAGGGTGTTTAACACAAAAACTAAGGCACTTTTATTTGATGTTTCACATAAACTGTTTCCTCTTTAATGGTGAAACACATAAATAAACTGTAAGATATATCTAATTACCTGTATCAGAGATTTTATTACAAATTACCTATGACATTGCTGAGTACAGTTGTGAACCCTGCAGTAAAAAAAAAAAAAAAAAAAATCTTTAAATGCAAAGACACAAAGTCAAAGAAGCCATCCTTGCTGGGGGGATGAGAACAGAATCAAATTTTCCCATGCTGCTTTCCCTGAAAACTTCCTCTTTTTGTGATGAAATCTGGACTCCAGAGACCAAACATTTCCACTGAAAAGATAATACATCAGGGGATGGAACGGAGGGAAATTTTCTTGTGACAGCTATCTCAAAATACATCTTCAGTGGTCCTAAGTGAATGAGTCATTAAAAAAAAAAAAAACAAAAAAGGAAAAATCTAATTCTTCTATTGGTCAAAAAAAAAAAAAGATTAAAGGAAGAAAAATTTTAGAGAGCACCTGGTTCTCCAGTATTTTCCTAGCGCTGCAATTCTGCTGCTGCTCTAGTTTTTAAACAGACAGGAGACCAGAGTCAAGTACCCACGTTTATTTAACACAAACAAACATTTGCCTTTGGAGTAACTGAGAATCCAATGCTATTGCCTAAAGGTAAGATGAAAAAGCATGGAGAAATGAAGATCAAAGAACACGGAAAAATGCCTTCTGCCCTACAGAAACTGTCTGATATAATTTTAAAAGTGGATGTTTTAAAGTGTAAAGACAGGAAACTAATGATGAAAAAGGTTTTATAGAATAAAGGAAGCTTTGTATTAGTCTGACCTAATATGCATTTTCTACATTTTCTATGCCGCAGGCTGAATCGACAGTCCTGGGAGACCACTTGCAGGCTGTGTATACAGGTTTCTGCAGGCACTACTGTAACAACAGCTTTTAGACAACTCCAGTCCCGCTGCAGGGTCCTACCAAAGAAGGCACTGGCCTTGATACAATTATTTCAGGCAGACAAGGACTATAGACTCAATGTACTATGAACTATAGACTTTATTGACTTAAAGCACTCTGAAATGGAACATAAACCCCTCAAATGGCACAAACTGACCCATATCCATCTTTGAAGGAATTGCAAATCAAGTTACACCTGTAGACAATATGCTAAAAACATTAACAAGTTAAGTAAACCTCTTTTTTTTTTTTTCCACTGAGTTATGCAAGCTAGAGATTTACATTCAATGAGAATTCACATATGTAAATCCAGCGCATGCTTCATAAATGTTTTGCATCTCATGTGAGCCCAGAATTCACCATGGGTGTCTGCATATTTCCTTTGATAATAATCAAATGCTACATTTAATCAGGTTGTCTTAGGATTTGACCAGGCAGCATCACTGTGTAAGTTGCAACCTTGGAAAGGTTGAAATGCAAGAGAGCAGCCATTCCTGTCTTTGCAATCTGAGCTAATGCTGGAAATCTTGCATGCACATTCAAAAATTAAAGCAATGACAGAGGTCAAAT
The DNA here is from genome assembly GCF_965231255.1 of Vanellus vanellus. Lineage (NCBI taxonomy): Eukaryota > Metazoa > Chordata > Aves > Charadriiformes > Charadriidae > Vanellus > Vanellus vanellus. The sequence goes on along the minus strand of NC_138911.1, from coordinate 54,937,339 downwards.
TGTTTTGTTGTTGGTCGGGTTTTTTTTTGAAAAAAAAAAAAACAACAAAAAACAACAACAACAACAACAACAAAAAAAACCCAACCAAACAAAAAAAACACAAAACCCCCTGAAGCTGCTAGAGTACAAAATAATCCCCAATAGGCAAACTTCAGAGAAAGAAGCCATATTCTCAGCTGGTCTAAGTCAACTGGTTTATAGATTTCTGTGCTGTTACAGGGCAGATTCAAGACAGCGATTATCTGAAAGTTCTCATTTTAGCAAGGGACTGCCTGTTTGAAAATAAAAATGGGAAACGGAAAGCAGAACCTGCAAACACAATAATCCTTTGCAAGCAAAGGAAAACTAAAAGCTACCCAATTTATTTTCATTCACGTTTCAACTCTATAAAGGATAGAAGTTCTATGCTGACTTTTCTTTCTTCAGTTGTTGGGGGGCGTCCTCGCGTCCTGCTTTCCTCTCAGTAATATACTTAGTCATTTTAATAGCTCCATGCAGGTCAGTCAAGAACCACCACCGATTATGCTGTGCAGTTTGCTTCTTGTTGCTCTCCGCACATCTCAGCACCACACATTCCTGCTGCCAGTGTTCCAGACATCATCTCCAAAATATGTGCAACCACTACCACTTGGATTATTTTTTTTTTTTTTCTTCAAACTGAAAGGATTTCTGCTTAAACTCTTTCCCAAATAGCTGCTTGAATTCACTACCCCTGCGTACTTAGCTGCTAACAAAAGGTTAATGTTCCTGTCTAGGAACCTTGCTCAGAGGAAGCCTTTCTTCAGTGCAAGTGACTTCCGTAACTCGCGCCTCTGTGAGCAGAAGGGTTGGGAGCGCTCTTAGATGAGCAGGGGCACCTGATCCCCCATTTGTCATCTTCCTGAGGTCACCCGCCAGCTGTCTGTCCTCTCAACACTCAGCCTTTGCCACCGCGGTGAAGGCATTCTTTCTTGCTCGGGTTTCCAGGCCTGAACTTCCAGATACAGTAAATCAATCAGCCACCGCAGAAACTGCTCAAACAACTGCAAGTAAGCATTTTAGCACCCTTGAGCAGCCTCGCTGCGTAACAAGGACACTGCAGTCCTAGCTGGAAACCAGCAAAGCACTCGCTCTGCATGACTAGTATAGATTACACTTTGGAGGACTGCAGAACTGCAGCTACATTTAGTCTATGACTAAATCAGGCTCCACTCGTACTTGACCCTGACAAGAATGTCATTGAATGCAAGGGCCTTTTCTCAGCTATGATCTTGGGTTTTTTTGGTTTTGTTTTTTTGTTTGTTTGTTTTCTTCTTTTCAGTGGCTAAAAAGACCATTAAGCCATCATTTCTGTAATTGCAAAGTAGCTCTCTTTAACATGTTGTGGAAGTGTTTTGGCATGGCGATCTTCAAATTTTTCATCCTTCCCCCTGCCCTCCAACTACACTCTTCCTCCCACACACCATGTTTAGGACAAACATCACCAGGAGAACGTGGATATGTTTAAATAATTATTATTACTCTGAGGAAGTCAACCATTGCTTTGTAACTTACTACCTAAGTCAGGATTGTTTTCACAGGCTTATCTTTTTTTTTTTTTTTTAAGAATAGGGCAAGTTCAGTCTTAAAGACATCACTGTCTCTTTCCCCATGACTCGGGGAATGTTTCCCTGGATTTGACTCCAGGAATGCAGCACCTCTTCTGCAGGCAAAAAGAGAGAACACAACTCTTATTCTGAAAGACAGTTCTTTTGGACATACAAATTCTTCTTCTAGGGTAAAAATTCCCTACACTTCCTCACACTCTGTCTTTTTCTCTGACTTCCACACACCCCACTGTGTACCATAAATCCCCCAGCGCACAGCTAGCAATCCATACTGATGAACTGGGGCTTTGAGCGAGCTACATGAAAGAGATTCCTCCTGGACCAGCTTCCATGTAAATTACACAGCTGTGAAGCAAAGGGAGCCCTTTCTGAACAGAGCGCTCAGTCAGGAACACCTATATAAAGAGGATGGAGATGTACAGAGACTTTTTTCCTCCTTTTTCAGTACATTTTGTCTGATGCACAGTGCTGTGGCAACAGACCACAAGGACGGTCATGGCTGTACCACAGCTGCAAAGCACAGGATGGCCTGCCACAAGCAGAGAAGAGAGATTTTTGCCCCAGAAGCTCTGGTAAGGACCTTGAGTTTGGGCTCGAGGATGGAAAATGGACTGGCTGGCACACTTTTAGAGTTTTTTTTCCGCATAGAAGGACTGTTTTAGTCCCAGGGGGAGAGAACAGAGCCCCAGGGTGACAGGCATCAGGCATGGCCACAGCCAGTCTGCAGACTAATGGAGGTCAACAGTCTCCTTCACTCCTATGCTCTCCCATAGTTTGCCTCCTCCATCTACCTGCCCTGTTGCACAGCTCCAAAATGCCACTGCAGGGTACCAATCTCAGTAAGAATGATGAGGCTGGACCTAAGGGGAAAGAAACACCACCTTCTCCCCTCTTCCCAGCATAAAGGACTGAGAGCAGGAAAATAATACCAGAAATGCATTTACCACAGCCACAGGCTTTGCCCCCAAATCACTTCTAATGGAAAAAAACATCACCTGAACAAAGAAAAAGCTGTATATAACCTCAGCTTTGAAAATACTGCCTCCCCAGGTCTATTCTGTTTTCTCTTGACACAGCATCCTCTGCTCTGAGAGGGTAGCAATGAATTCATGTTGTATGGTAATTCCAGTTTAATATGACTCAGAAACAAAATAGCACAAGATGCACAAGAATTTCTAGAGGGTTTTTAACCTCTGATACTGATCAGATAAGTAAGCCGCCAAACCTAATAATTATCTCAAATGAATAACTATGAGCAAGTTAAAAACTTGCTCTGTGCTCATAGTCATTCATTTGAGATAATAAGAACCCAAAGTTATTCTCTTTAGGCAGTATTTTGAAAAGCATAATTGTCGAAAGCAAGGCGACTGCAGTTTGAACGACACTATTTAAAGAAGATGAGACTGTTCAGGTCAAAACAAGGTGAAAAAAACAGCTCGCTTGGTATCACAGCTGACTAATGCTCTAATGCATCAGACCCTCTGCTTCTTCAGGTTCTGGTTGCTGCTGATCAGGTCAGCATTTCAGTCCGATGTTGAGGATCAAGTTTACAGCTCTCAGCCATGCTGGCATTTGCTCCTTAGGAAGGCCTGGAAGAGGTGGGAGGGAGAAAAGAGAGGAGGGCAGGAGGTAGGAGTGAGGGAGGAGTCATGCGCAGCCTTTTGGCTGAGCTCTCAAACACCAACCTGCAAAGGAACTGTTTACCCCACCCTATCACAGAGCAGTCAAAGACAGCTCACAGAGGTGGAGGGAGAATGGGAAAGAGTTGCTCTGTTCTCTTGAAAACATTTTTACTGGGGAATGAAGGGAAAAAAAAAAAACACTCCATCAATCCTAAGTAGTTTCCTCCTATCTGTCAACATATGGTAGGAGCTATTATTATTTGGCTTAAACATAAAGTATTATCAAGCCTATTTTTCTATTTTAACAGTTTGACGTTTCTGTTGTGAAATCTGGGTGTAATGCTCTGGATTTTATTGTCCTTCTCTATTGTGCCCTGGTGAAATTTCTAGAGGGGAAAAAGCAGCGATGATGGGAGATTTATCATTTTACTCTAAAAAGAGACAATGAGTTAAGTGTCTAAATGGAACCGTTCTTTATTTTATATAATTTCTGTTGAATTAATTTTTATTCTCTGCTTTCAGTCTAATACAATTTCCTGAACAAGCAGGAGCACAAATATCAAAGCAGAAGTGTGCTGAGTTAGGCAGAATCTCTTAGTTTCACCTGGAGGAAAAAAGTGCTAACAGAGTTGTTACAGAGGAGTGACATTCACAGTTACTGAAATTCTCTACGGATTTTGTATAACAACTTGACCCACCTTGTAAACTGCATCCTTAATAAACATATCCAAAGTTTTGCATACTGACTGAATTGATTCTGAAACCCTTTGGTGCAAAACCCGCATTTTGAAACGTTCACAGAGAGTGCCTAGCTATCGGGGGGATGATCATTAATAAATAATGACATTTAATAAATTATCTGGATACCCGGCTGAGGAGAGAACTCACGTTAACACTAGGTGGCAGAAGGCTCTGTCACATTGACGACACCTGCAAACAGATACACTTAGAGACCTAGACTTAAGCTTGAGAGCCATTTCCAGAAAATCTAAGGGGAAAACAGTTGGAAGAAAAATAAGCTATAAAATACCATCTGCCATCCACTCTTCCACTTCTAATTCTGGCTCCAATATCTTTAGCACACATCATTTCATTGTTCTAAAGATCTCTGGCTATCCCTGAATCTGAATACAACTTCTAAACTTGAACATTAAATTGCCTCTTATTCAATTCAGGTGAAATTCTGTATGTGACAGGTGATTCTGTGAAGCTCTTAAGTAAAAGAGGAATTCACAGTTAAAGAAATAAACGGCCATTAGGGCAAGTACACAGTGAAAACATACATTGCTAGTTACCTTGAAAGACACTTGAAACCGAGCTGGGAGTGCTATAGCAAGCACACTTCTGCAGCTGAAAGAAAACTAACAACCTACAAGCAAACACATTCAAAACCGCTCAAGACTCACTGTGGAAGGGGTCTCTTAAAAATGTCAGCTGCTCCTTCATGGAGACGCATTTTCAGGAGATACTTTTGTAATAACATATAAAATGTAATGGTTTCAACTGGTTGCTTCTAGTTTTACATATTTAACCCTTTAAAAAACATTTATGCTTGATTTTTCCTTTATTCTGGTCACTCTCTTTTCAACTACTCTAAGTTTATCTCTCATTTAGTCTAAATCTAATATATATAAGGAAACAAAAATGTTAATTTCCAGTAAAAAAGACAGGTGAAGAAATATCAGCAATATTGCTCACAATACTGCTATCACAACTCAAAGGCAGTATATGAAGAAGAATTTGCTGCATGGCTTCTAACAACCTGGATAGAAAAGAAAGCAAACAGCAATGTCAGATGTAAGGAGGAAACCATAAACACAGAGAGGAAAAGTGGAAGACAACCAATGTCTAGATGTTGAAAAACAAAAGGGGGTGGGGGAAGAACAGTACACTATTTCCTTAGACAAATAAGTTAGAGTCGACAGCAAAGATTTCTGCGAGATCACTGTGGCTCCACTGCTTTTACAGTAATGTCCCAGATTTACAGCATTTCAGGGTTGGGTTCTACAAGCGTAGCTGGTGCCAACAAAGAGCTCAGTAGCCTTGTGGTGGGTTATTTTGCACCTCTAGACATGGAGGCTCTTTGTGTTTAAATATAATATATTTTATCATTCACAGTTGTCAGCAGTGGAAATTGTCATCTAAGCAGCAAAAGATGCTGTTGAAGAAACAGGAGGGACTGGTTAGAAAGCAAAAGTTATTTTGGCCGTGACAACCCATCTCACTGCCCATTTTGAGGGTAAGGGATCAAGACACCCATTGCAAATTGCTGCCTGAAGAGTCAGAAAAATCAATAGTAGGTAGGAAAGCCTACTTGCCAAGGCTACAGCCACTGCCAGCAGATTATTAATGCATCTGTCTGCATTCTTTAATGTTTCCTAAGAAGCAACTATGTTAACTGAAAAGGTGTGATGTGTCACCAGCCCTTCTCTTCTCTCCTCTTCATTTTCTCTCTATATTAAAACCTTGGCTACCAAAGAAAACAATCATGTTTCACCTCATCTTTTCCCAGCTTTTCTGAAGTCCAGTTCCTGCTCTATAGCAATATATACAGCCTAAGTACTATCCCTGACAAGCTGTTTGACAACCCTAAGTTGCACATCTATTTTACTCCCAGAGCTTTGGAGTTGGTAGGGCTTAGATGGGAAATGGAGGCCAATTAAAATAAACACAGACGATATCAATGAATTCTTCAGAAACACACAAGACAAGCAAAATGAAACACTACTGGCTTTTGCCCACAATTAGAATTCAGCCCATCTCGCAGGCTGAATGCTCTGGCCGAGGTCCAGAAAGACACTTAAGCACATGTCTTATTTTAAGCATGTGAGTAGTCTCATTGATTTTTCACTCATGCCAGTAAGAATATTCAATGTGCTTAAAGTTAAGCACATTGTTAAGTGCCTTCCTGGATCAAGGCCAGGCTATTTAGCCCTTGCAAGAGTTAGTCTACAGAATATTTGCCATTATTTTAACTTCTCGAGACTTTCTTTGAGATAAAGTCTTACGGTGTATGGAAATATTTCATTCATCGAGTATCATAAGAGCAATGACTGGTTTACAGCAACCTTCAGGGAACAAGTATTCTTCCCCTTCCCACATCTTCTGAAGCAGTAACTGGAAGGATTATCAAGACACACAAGCAAATACACCAATAAAGAAAATTAGTTTTGAAAGGGAAGCCAGCAGTCTTACTGATCTGGAAAGCAAAAGTAGCACCATACTGAAAAACTGACACACTAATTTTCAGTGAAAACTAAAAGTCATTCACCAATATCCCATCCCAATACCAAGTCCTGTACAGCAACTTTGAAAAAAAGCTGTTGACTGAAATGAAGTATCACAATAAGCACATATTCAATTCCATTTTTCCTCTTGCTTTTACAACCAGTTGAATACAAAATTCAAGACCTGTTAGTGCTTCCTCAAGATGATCTCACCACATCAGAGCACTTTATAGAGATCAAAGACACAACAAATACTATTGCATTTTGCTAAAAAGAAGCAAATGCCATTTGCTTTGCTACAGACAATTGGACTAATTATCTGGTTAGCATTACCCAAGTTCAGTATCATACCCTGAATAAGAACTAAAGAAAAGTGTTTAATATAAGGAAAGCTGTAGTGGATCAGACCAATGTTCCCTCCACCCCAGCTGTCTCTCTCCAGGAGCAGGAAAAGGAGCACACGGGAGCCTGACCACACTAGTGAGACCAGCAGGACAATATGAGAGCTTGCTCCTATTTAATGAGCAGATGTGGATTTTATTTCAGTACTTGTTTCCTCCTGGAAAATTTAAAGGGTGATATATGAACATAAAGCCAATTTAAAACTAGATCACCTCTTTGAAATCTCAGGTTGAATCATAGCTGTATTACTCATCATACCTTACACCAGTACAACACCACTGATTCCATGTTACCAAGCCCACACCTGATGGTGACTCAAGCTGCAGCATCTAAGACATCACTTTAGAAATTGGTGGACTACCCTCACAGACAACCTCTGAGACCTCTGCAAAAAGTAACTAAGAAGATAAAGGTAGCCTGCTGACCAACAGATACTTTCCAGTAGATTCTGGTTTAGTTCTTAATCTGAAAGAAATCGTCTCTCTCTTTTTTATATAAAGAGTTATTTTACATATCTTGATGCTGAGATTATTTGACAAAATTTCATCACCTTGTCATACAGAGTCTGAGCAGACAGACATAAAGGCCATAAAGCAGAGAAGCATGGAGGCTGGAAGGCACATCTGAAGACCATTCAGTCCAGCTGCCCTGCTTGAAGCAGGGTCATCTCAAGCAAGTTGCTCAGAGCTGTGTCCAGTCAAGATTTCAGTATCTCGAAGGAGGAAGATTTCACAAACTCTCAGGACAAACTGTTCCACTCTTTGACCTCCCTCACAGTAAACATATTTTAATGGAATTCCCTGTATTTCAATTTGTGCCCACTGCCTCTTGTCCTCTCACAGAGCACCACAGAGAAGAGTCTGGCTTCTATCCCCTTCACTCCCTGCCCTCCATCACATATTTACACACATTGACAAGATCTTTCTGAGCCTTCCCTTCTCCAGATTTAACAGTTCCAGCTCCCTCAATCTCACCTCGCACTACAGACACCCCAAGTCCTTACTCATTCCAGTGTCCATGTCTCTTGCACTGGGCAGCCCAGGACTGGACACAGCACTCCAGATGTGTCTCACCAGTGCTGAGCAGAGGGGAAGGATCACCTCCCTCGACCTGCTGGTAACACTCTGCTTAATGCAGCCCAGGAGGCTGTTGCCCACCTTTCCCACAAGGACACGTGGCTGGCTCATGGTCAACTTGGTGTGCCCCAAGGTCTTCTGCGCAAAGCTGCTTTCCAGTCAGTCGCTCCCCACTGTGCACTGGTCCACGGGGTTATTCCTCCCAAGGTGCAGGACTTTGTATTTCTCTTTGTTGAGCTTCATGCGATTGCTGTCAGACCACTTCTCCAGCCTGTCAAGGACTCTCTGAAGGGCAGCACAACCATCTGGTGGACAAGCTGCTCCTCTAAACTTTACACTGCCTGCGTACTTGCTGAGGGTGCACTCTTTCCCATGAGCCAGGCAGTAATGAAGAGACTAAGCAGTACTGGTCCCAATATTGACCCCTGGGGTATACCACTAGGTCCTGTTTTGCTTTAAAATCCACAAGGCATAACAGGTATGTTAACGTCACTAGGCTGTATTGTTTTAACTAGCTCCCATTTTTAAATTAAGATGGTTAAATAAGAGCGATGTTTTAATATATGCAAGAATCAACTTTGTTTCTGCACAGTATCTGCTGTCTTAACTCATTCTTAAAAGTGAATTTCCGTTAAGAAAAGTTCAAAAGTCATTTATGACTTTAGAGGGAAAGACAGACTTTTATTTTTTAACTGCTTTAGTATGTAACTAACCCAAATGGTAGACTTAATTAAAAAAAAAAAAAAAAATCATTTCTGTGGACAAAATTGCACCTTCATTTGAACTGATGAGAGCAACAAGAAAGCTGTATTCCTGAACTGGGATTATAGCCAGTTGATGATGGAAAAACATTGAATGTTTATGGCATAATTATAATGTTACAGCATTTGCTGCCAAAATTACAAAAATTATTCTTAAAATTATGCCCTAAATAGAATGTTGTGTAGCTAAACTGAAAGCACATTCCAAGAAACATGAAAAAACAAACTTACCGTGATTCCAAATCTAAATTATGCATACTAAGGGATTGTTTTAATAGAAGTACATTTAGTGGCTGAAAAAAGTTTCTCAAAAAAAATATTTTAAAGATCATGAATTCCTGATGTCAGAAAGAGTGTCACACGAAATCTCATCATTGCCTCATGTAAACTAACCTCAAATTTAACCAAGTGCAACTGTGATCAATATTGTGTCAATCTGAAAATATCTGGGTTTTAAGGCAATAAAACCAGATGCAATGATGAGTAAAAAGTTGGAACCCACAAACTGAATGGAATTCTTTGCCACTGAAAGGTCTGGAACAGTTATACTGACAGGGAGAAGCCAAAAGAATGAAAAGTTCTAATAGTATTGCCACACTTAGCATGAAGAGAGTCAAGTGCAGCAGAAATAAAAAAGGAGCTAGTTTGTTACTGTTGCACGTTGTTTAATTTTTTTTCTCCTGTAAAGGTGACATCCTCTACTTTTAGACAATTTGGGGCATGGACTGTTCCTCCACACACCTCTAAATCACTGTACAGTGTCTAGTACAATGGACTTGCATTATACGTTCCTTGGTACTTCTGTAAAGGAAATAAAACTCCCAACCTCATAAAATATAAACACTGTCAGATTTACCAACATGCTCTTGAAAAAGCCTTAAGAGTTACTGAACAGTAAGACCAAAAAAGGCCAATTATATATAGTAGCGTTGTGCTACAAAAGAGAAAGACAGCGGAAACTTTCTACCTTTACTGTGAAAACAAACCTGAAGACAGGGTTTTAATTTTGTTTGTTCTTTTTTCCCCAAAAAGTGCTAATCACCTTGCAGCCTTAGTTAATGGGCAACCATGACTTAATGGGCAACCATGACTTAATGGGCAACCATGACTTAATGGGCAACCATGACTTAATGGGCAACCATGACTTAATGGGCAACCATGACTTAATGGGCAACCATGACTTAATGGGCTCATCCAGTGAGAAAGAAACCCACCCAGTGGACAGAAACCTAACATTTGCCAGCCAGGTAGGTCTTCGTAGCCGGTAAAAACTAACTCCTGCAACAGTTTTATACTTGTTCTGCTGCAACATGGGACCACCTATAGCACTTACCAGAGAGAGGGAATGCAGTCTGGTTACCCAGTCTCTCTACTGATCAACTTTCATATATCAGAGAGACACAGGCCCTTTTAATCGTAGTACAGATACCCTGTTGGGCATGCTAAGTCATTGTACAAATGTGCGCGTACACAAATATGCATGTGCACGTACTGCCCACCATGTGCTCTGTCACGCATCCCAATCTCAGAAGCAAGTGATATAGAATAGAAAGTTGCCTACGACAATCCCTTTTTATTGTCTTTATCATTTCTTGGCAGCAATACTTATGAGTTGCAGTGGAAAACCGCATGAACTAAAAACAAAAATGGAGCTGGGGGAGGAAAAGGTGTCAGTGGAGAAAATAGAGTTTTATTCCTCAGAACAATAGCCCCTACCACGACAGCCTTGCTGGCTCCTTCTCCACTGACAGGAAATTTCTGTAAAAGAATCATGTGGTGCTGGAACACAAAACTGCAGAGCTTCATATATGAGACAGGCTATAGTCCTGACCAGGGATTAATGAACAAAGTAAAGAGCCCAGTCCTCTCTCCTTTGCCTTCCAAATGCTAAAAACTTAGAATGTGACAGAAACCTGTTGACTTTGACAGGATTTAAGTTATACCAATATGAAGTCAAAGAAGCAGAACAGCTAAAACTGACAGAAAAATAAAAACTACTTCCTTGCCTCACAGAGTCTCCCGCAAGTTTCTACCTTCATAAAAATAGGCAGAAAATCCTAGAGGACTACAGAAGGGCAATGGATTTATGAGACCTGAGAATCCCAAAACAAAGATGCAATTGAGCTAGTTGACTTTATTATTTTATCCATGAAAGCTTAAATAAAATAATAATTTTTTAAAGTGATAATAAAAATAAAGCACAGAAAGCACCTACTAGCATAGCACTGTGTCCTTTAGGCGTGTTTCCCTCCCCACCTCTGAAAAGTTGTCTGGCATTTGACATAATTGGGAGGAAGAATTTTCTCCCCTGGCGAAGTCAATTAACTTCACTGTATTCGTATCATCTGTCAGAGCTGAATCTGCTATCTTCTTCACGTCTGACACAAGCTTCTACACCTACTTGACAGATCAAACAGGTTTTAAAGAAATTGCTGTACTTTAAAGGGAAGTTCCATAGCTATGTTAAGCCAAAAAGCTGCAAGACAAGAGGTAAGTGATTATTATATCAGTATGTGACACACTCACCTAGAATATTACAATACAGTGTATCTTTGTACTGAAGTTCAGCTTCTTTCATGCAATTTGCTATTTCATTATGAAACTCCTCTAGTCTTCGATCATCTGTAGAAAATTAAAGAAGGTCTTTTCCTGCTTTGTGCTCTTGAACTGCTTCATTTCTCATATTAAGATATAAAAACTCCTTGCTATAACAAGAAATTTAAGAAACAGTGTGGGCCACTGCTTTAACATATCAGCCATAAACAGGTATATGCATTTTTGTGCACAAACATGCACTGAACATTATAATCAAGCTTTTTTCACATAAATATTAGTGCTCTATGCAACACTGTACAATGTGATGTCATTAGGTTACATGTCATGCCACTCTGGCATCATTAAACCAAGTGCCAGATCTCATCACATTTTATAGTCACTATAACTCAAGTCCAAACTCATTTCCCATTAGCCCCAATTTAATGTTTGTGTTTGTTGTACATCAATGTATAAACCTCCTAATTAAAGGCAGCAGAGCAGAGAAAGATAATGCATACAATGTGCTTAATGCTGTTCTTCAGTTAAAACGTAAACTAATAAATACAGCATGGTGGGTAATGCAGGTGTTGAAAAATCTTCCCTATTGAAATGCATTTCCTCTTAATCGACCGTTAAAAGCAACTGGACCAGTACTGCAGCTCTCCCAGATGGCAGCCAGGAACTGGGAGCTCTCACTGGACACATAATTGAGAAACAACGTCAGGGTCTCTGTGGACCTATACTTCTCAGTTTTTAAGTCCCCAAGCAGCATGGAAGAGCGTATCACAGAAGAAACACACTCACTTTTATTTGGGCACGGATCTATTCTGAAATAAAAAGCTATATTCTACTCACCAAAGTCACCCTTGACATTCTGGTGAGAAGGAGGGTTTGGTCAAATAAAATCTCTTTCCCAACTAAAATAAAGCTAATAATTTCTAGTGAGTTGGTAAAGCACAGTGCATCACATCTGACAGGCTGCTGATGTGATTTAAGGGAAGAGAGCAAAGGACCATATTGATTTCTCCCATCAGCAGGACAAGCACTCCAATAACTTGACTGTAAAGTAGCTACACAGAAGTATTGCTTTATCTGCCACACAAGTGCTAAGGAGGTTTTCAAAGACTTAAATAATATTTTGGCACATAAATCTACTATGGGCTAATGAGACGCCCTTTGTGACCGAGAACTTCTTGTACTACAAAGGTTCTACCAGCTGGAGCCACGGAAGAGCAAATACCACATGAGAAGCAGAGACGGCTCTTCGCAGACCACCTCTGTGCTATTCCAACACAGACTGGAGCACATGCAAGTCCAAGCTGCCCTAGAAGCCATCTCAAACGTAGCCCACACGCACACTTTACCACGAGTGCAGCTTTACACAATTTCCCTATAGCTCTTTAGGAAGGTTAAAACTGTATCAATGTAAATTCGTCACTTTTTGTACAAAATGTACATCTATTTTTTCAAGGAAAAAAAGATTTGGTGAGATTTCCACAGGAATGCTATGGGTCTCCTTCCTGCATTGGTTATCTTTTTGCAGAGTTATTATCCTTTAATCCCACTAGAGTGCAAAAGCTCCCACTATATGCTCTGCCCATTTAATGCACTGCTGCTGAATATATCCCACACTGACCTACAGACTTGTACAACCAACACTGGTCTCAAATTTCTTCATCCCAAGAACTACCACATCCATCAGTGACTCACCTTAATGAAAAGGAACGATCAAGCTCACCTTTAGGTTTATGACAAAAACAGCCAGTAATTTTTTTTCTTAAAGTACCACATTCAAATTAGTTTCATAAGTTCTACACCAAAAAATACTTAAGCACAATTTACACTGATAGATCTCAAGAAATAAGTGTAAATGGGGATTCATTATCCGATGAGGTATTTTCCCTGCAGGTATCTCATTTTATCCCAGTGATACTCAACTTTCATCTACGGTTTTAAAGAAAATATGAAAGTCATTCCTTGTAAAACGCACAGCTGTCAAAAAACCTGAGGGGGCTGGGAAAATAGATAAATTATTCAGGTTAATCTGTAGCACTTACTAATACAGACTTCTTCCAACTAGAGACAGCTTAATAGCAAAGGTCATGCAGCTAGGAGCAAAGAACACAGATCACACAAGACACAGCACTACATAAATTAATTAATACTGGAAACAACATAGAGGTAATAGTGGCCAACTTACAAAACGTGAGGCTCTGGTTACTGCTGTAGCTAAGGAGGTGAATACATACACAAAATATCATCAAGCAGGGAAATGGGGAGGTAAAAAAAAAAAATAAAGAAGGATTTACATATGGACTGAAGCCAAACTCCAAAGGTATTTTGGTGCTTAACTGCCTTTGAGGATTTCAGTCCACCTGACTTACCAAAGGCTATAGAGGAATCTACAATAGGATCTGATCTGATCCATCTCTCTGCGTGGTCGGTCTCTTCCTCTGCGGCTCTGCAAGCATCTTTCCAAACAGCACTCACTGCCCCATGCACCCATACATCCTTATACACTAAAGCCGTGTTTCCAACACCTTTCCTTCTCTCGTCTGATTATCCTAAGCTAGTATGTGTTTTTCATCAATTCAGAGCCTACGGTTCATTAAAACTAGCAAGACAGAGTCTTCATTCAATTAGTTGCTCTAGAAAAATGTTACCTTTGCCTATTCAGTATTCAACCTGTTTTTCTGCATAAGTTCTCTGTGCATTAGCTTCTCTCTTCTGGGGCAAAACACCTATCTTCAGCTGTAGTTGCTAAAACAATCAATGCATTGACATGCCTACAGAAACACCTAATAATACGACAGCAATAACAACAAGGAGTTACTACGCTGCAAATGTAAAATGATATATAATGATATATGCATATGCACATATGCACACACACACACAAACATACAAACATATATCTCAATAAAATCATTCCATGAGAAGTTACAGCTTTTCTGGGTGCACAGAGCATGCTCTCAAAGCAAGTAGTCTTCATACCTTAAGTCCTGCCCTCTTCTTGAAAGAATTAATGGTACCACTGCAGTTTCTTCACCTCTTTGCAAGGAAGCAGAGAGTTTTGGGGAGCTCTCATTCCCCCCCACATCTATCCCCACCATGTGGCAGCTATTCTTCTGGGACCATCCAAATCTTTTACCAGAGGACAAGCAAAATTTTCACAAACAGCTCATTAAGAGAAAATATAATCAATGAGTTCATGTGTGGGCTGGAGAAAAGGGGGGAGGAAAGAAGGTGAAGGGACACCAGGAGCACACGTGCTTATTTAGATGCCTTTTTCCTAGAAATTTTGCTAAATTTAGCATGTCTTCTGAACCTTTTTTGTTTAGTGTTGTTTTTGTTTTATTTTTTAAATCAGAAGTATTTTAAAGCCTCTCTTTTACTTGTGTTTCTTACTTTTCATATTGTTTTTGCTTTCTTAAGAAAACTGGCAGCTGAAATGCTGTTCTAAAAACAAGTCACAAACATTTAGCAGTGTTGCCATTTCAAACCCCAGACTCAGCTGAAACTGCTGTGTGGCAAGACGATGCTGTTTCAGCTGTTGGAACCCTCAGAAAGGGCAAAAAATGCTGAATAAAACCAAAATATAAGTCATGAGTCAACAAAAACTCTGGGGTTTTTGTTGCAAATAACCATCCTTCAAAGCAGCCCAAAATAGAGGATACACTATTCTTTGAAAACACCAGTAGCCTGTATTATCACCTCCACCCAGCCATTCCAGCTTATGTGGTCCTCTCTAAGTGGCAAGTTCTTCCCAATGCCTAACATTGATATTTCAAAATACATAATCCCATTTTGCAGATAATGAACCAAAACGGGGAGGGGGGGGGGGGGGACGGACGACAAACTAAAAAAAAAATAAAAATTAAAGCACAGGCCCATAAGGAGCTTTGGTGTATAACTACCATAGATTTCAGAAACTTGACCTTACTAGCCTTCCCAAGCTCACCCAAAGGCTGCAACACAGTGGGGAAACCAGCTCGCTCTCCGGAGGTTTTGACTAGATCCCTGCTGTACTTACCTGTCATCCCTCAGCAGGGCTGCTGGGCAGATGCTGACACTGACATTAAACTTTGTTACTGTTCTACTACGCCCATGGAAACAAGAGGTGCGCACACGCATGAGGGTTGTGTGAAATACACCCATATACAAGTACTGAAATCTCTGTATTTGCTATCCCCATTCACAAAGTATTTTTCTAAGAGGATAAAAAAAAAGCATTAAAAGAAAAGACATTGATTCCCTTTTCTGACCTTAAATTCTCAGGGCAGGCAGCCTGTAAAACCTGCTACTGTAGTACATATGGGCAGTTGATCTTAGCAGATAGCTCCAGATGGTTTTTCAGCATTTCTGTTTTGAAATACAGGAAAGTCAACTAGCAGCCAGTAGCTCCCAGTAAAGCCAAATACCTACTAACTCGGCCAAGCTATTACCCTGACAAACAGCCTGCAGCATTAGCGCACTGCTTCACTGCCGCAGCTCTCCGTCACAGAGGTAGCCACATTCCTTTGCTCCATTTGCAAATATCCCTGAGCCATGTCAAGCATGCTCCTCAATTATATGAAAGTGCCTGTGAGCACACACAGTTCATCCACTGTATTGCAATGCAAAAGAAAGTAGTATCCACATATACTGCCCAAGGGTAGGAACATTAAAGGCACTTCTGTAGGCCTAATCCTACTCCCACCAAAGCCACTACAAATACCCTGTACCAGGGATGGGAGCAGAACTGGACCTATGTTGAGCTTTTATTTTTAGTTTTGGCTCTAGTGTCACAACTAGAGCCAAAAAACATGCCAGGGAACACATAAACTTCCTACAGCTCTTAGGAGAAGTCAGGGAAGGAGCGTGGAGGCATTAGCTGCAACAACTCATGATAACCGTGAGGAGGGCACTCGTTCTCATCTCCAGGCTCCAGGGTCAGTACCAGCTGTTACGACACTATTGATTTTTCACATTTTTGTAGAATTGGACAACACCAATTCTATATGTTCTTCTGATGGTCCATGCTTTTCCAAGACATTTAAGGGTTAGATAAATTGAGTAAATACAGCAGACCTAAAAAGTCTACAGATCACCTCTGGGTAGCAAGAACAAGAGAGCAGTTTCACAAAACCAGCAACTGCAGTGACTGCTCTTAGACAAAAGCCAAAAGATCAAGAAGGATCCTATGGCCTGGATTGCTCAAAGCTGAGCACTACTCATTCACAGCAGACTCTTGAAATCAAACTTCCCTATTGGACTCACACCTTCCCAACAATACTGGCTTCTCTTCTGGTGAGAAAAAAGCAGGATGCACCTACTTCATGGAATAAGGAAAATAAAAAAGGCAAGATTTTCTTTCCATATTTCAGATTGTTTGCAGACTCGTATCTGTGAGACTTTTCATTCCAAAATTAACTGTGCGCTGAAGAAAGTCTGGAACAGCAGAGCCTTTATGCTTCCAAGTTTTGAGATGGCCTCAGAGTGCAGATCTCTTCTCTCATTTCTGGAATACTTTTTGACGATTAACAGAATCAATGACCACAGAGCAAGAAGTCTGCCCAATCCATCAGGGCCTAAATGTGAAAAGAGGAGGAGGAGAGAGGGAACCTTCTAATGACAGGAAGGGGAGAAGGGGTGTAGGGTTTTTTTGGCTTTACTCATAAGTACTTCCTCACGAATTCTGGAAGAGAATCAGGAAATAAAGATAGCAGCCAGAACTCTCCTTCTCCATCTTTTTAAGGGAGAACAAGACAAATGCAGCAGTAGCAAACAAAGGAAATACACAAGTAGCCTTCTCTATGCAAGGCAGATGCTACCCCAGTACACAGAGTTAGCGTAAAACTATGGTATAGAGGTCATCTGGGAAATTCTCAATAAATATTAAAAACAAGTAAGTTGATATCTGCATTTTTTCCAAAGTTGATGAAAAAAATTAAAGCATGGGTTGATGCTCCTGAGAACAGAGGAGTTACTAAGATTCCAGGTTTAGGGGAAAGAACAAATAGCTGGAGAAACTATCTGTTATCTTGAATCTCTATTAACGTCAACCGACTCCAGATAAGAGAAGATCACCTACTTTGGAGCCAGGACCGCAGCACCTTTTCTGTCCTTCCAGAAAGGCTCACCTGACTTTTTGTGATGAGAGAGCAGAGGTACATGGACACAAGCCCAGTGGACTAGTCAACTAGGCGTGGCTCGGCTATTGCTGGTACCAATGCCAGCAATAGCCAAGACATGGGACCTCCTGTTTCTACATGGTTTGCCCTCTTCTCCTTACCACAGGTTTATGCATTGGTACTATCCAGCCTACAAGGACAAAGAAGGAAAGAAAAGAGATTACTTTGTTTTCAACAGAAGGTAGTCCTTGTGCTCTGCAGTTATGCAGAGGAAGAGCCAAGAGCAAGTGAGCAACCACCACTTGATATTAGTAGGGCATTAAGAGCATAGAGAATGTGCTCACCTTAAGCAGCATCTTAGATGAAACACCACATCACCTCTCCATCAGGAGAGCAGCTGACTGGATCCCTCAGAAAAAAAAACAAAACAAAACAAAAAAAAAAAAACTATCCCTGCTACAAATCTGGATTGATGGGTCATTAAAAAGAGTGACTAAAACACTTTTCTTTTTGGTAGAAATTCTTAAAATATAGAAAAACAGAACCACATCCAGTACAAAAGTAACCAAGGATGTAGCAAGTGTATTACATCAACTTAAATAATAAATCTAACGTGCTAATATTTTCATCACCATACTTTGTTTTCACATGCTTTCGAATTAGTCTAACACTATTTTTAAACAAATCCTTTCACTGAAGAAAACATCAATATATCAGAACTGTTTTTTAAACTAATGAGTTTCCTCTTTTGCAAAGCAATTATTTTAAGTACCGAAAAGGTTTCCATGGCACCCTCCACTTTCAAATGGCAAATATCGGCAATAGCTGGATTTAAAACAAACTAAAAACCCCAAATCAGCAGCGTTTGACTCAAGGAAAAACATTAAATATTTTCAAGCAGAAGAACTGAAAAACTTATTCTTACTGAAAGAAAAAAATATGTACGCACACCTGCTGTTCTATCAATCTAAGCAGGAAACCATTTCACTGCTGCATCATAAGTAGAAGAAAAGTGCTTATTAAAACATTAATCACAGTCCATTATGTTCTGACTCCATGCCAGAAGTTCCCATTACATCACTGAAAATATCTATTAACCAAAACCTGATTCTGACAAGTTACAGAAGTGTAGTGTTTAGGATTTAGTAATGTAAAAGTCAGTTTTAGAAGAACAGTTACACAATTGATTTTGCAGTGGCAAGCAAGTATAATTAATTGTTTTTGTGACATTTATTACTGCAATGGGGTTGATTTAACTGGTGTTTCTACTGTAAAATTATTCAGAAATTATTTCAAACTTCATCTACTTTTATTAAACACATTTATTGTGAAGGTATTTAATACCTGGGGCTGGCTAAACAATTTTAAAATGTGCTGGATATACTAGTACATGTAAAACTGTATTGTCTTGTGTAAATATGGGCCTTGTTTAGAACTACGTCTCACAGGAAATTATGCCAAATGAAAACCATCTCCCCTTCTCCTCTCCCACTGAAAAGGATTTATGTTTTTACATTTAATACCAGTTGGGTAAAGAAACAAAAACATGGTGGCCTTACCTTCAAACCTGAGCAATAGCTCATCTGTGAAGTCTGATTATGTTCAAACCCCTATTTTGTTATTAGAAACATGGCCTAACTCGAACGCCTCAATTTGGAAGAGAGAAGTGAACAACTCAATTCTTTCTGGGAGCCTGGCACTACATGGCTTGTTTACCTACAACAGTTTTCAACTATTAGCAAGGCTTTACAACCAAAGCCATGAAAATCAGTTCCTAAATGCGTGTATATAATCTCCAGCCAACCAACTTAATTGCAGGTACTTTCTTCAACCCCTGTAAGCAGCACCACTAAAAAACAAACAAACAAGCAAACTTACAAAAAAAAAACCCAAACCACAAAGCTATACAGCGTGATAAGAAACACATATGTCCCTAACCCAAGGGGGGGGGGGGGGGGGAAGGAGCATACTTTTAAAAATGCTGAATTAATAATTGCCTCTGTCGCTGTACATTTAGTGGCACCAATCCTCCCAAGACCACTGTCCGTTCATGGGACAGTCCTCCCTTTCTCAGCTCAAGTGGGTGCTGTCCCATGCTCTGCGTGTGTAAATTGATAGGTTTACTGGCCTCACCGTGGGGTGTACTGGCTGAGGCAAAGCACTGTGCAGACAGCACTGCAAGCCAGCTTCAGCATCTCCAGCAACCTTATAGTGGGTGTCAAGCAACCAGGTAACATCTCAATCATGCAATACAGAGGCTAATTTGAAATGAAAGCAGTGGATGCTTATAAATGACTAGTATTTAGAGAAATCATTGAATATAGCTCCATCCTCCAAATACTGGCATTGAAGAGACTCATGTCATTTAAGCACCTCATGTCGTTAATGTTCGCGATGAATAAAAGGGGGCCGGAACACACAAAGCAAAGAACAGCTGTGCTTTTGGGGGTTTTGTTTGTTTATAAAAGGCTTGGGTTCCTCTTTTCCCTCCTTGACCCAACATACATGAGTGTCTAACTACAAAAGACACCCGAGACACCTTTTACCTGTCCTTGGACTTCTTCCAGTTTCAAAGACCCAGAGCGCTTCAAGTTTTCCCCCCCTTTCTTTTTACGTAGTGCCATGATGCCAGAACTTACGCAGTCTGGTTTCCTACAACTTGGTCTTGTGAGTGCTTTACAAGCTCAAACTGATTTTTTTCTTGGGCAGTTGGGATATCTACGAGGTGCCTCACTCCATGCAGCCTCTGTGGTGACTAGTAAGTTACAACCTTACCAGGCAGCCTTTTTTGTCAGCGAAGGCACTTTTAGGGTCCCCCTCCATATCCAACCATTCCTTTTCACGGAGCAGCTAGGGTCTTAGTTACCCCCCAAGATCTCTGCCGCTCCACAAAGCGTGACTGCACTCAGTGAACAGATGCACAAACTGCTAGAATGGAGGGAGATATAAACTCCAATTCTTATGGATGTGTAAGACTTGGATTTTTATTTTCTTTAGAAGGAAACTAGGAAAAATAAAGACGAGAACACACGTGATCAGATATCATTAACTCTAAGGAAAGATCTCCAGTTCCTCTTTTCCAAAACGTTCCTCCTGTGTGATCTAATCTGGGGGACATCAGGGTTACCATCAAAATAAGAAAATAAAGGCTACCAGCCTAACCCTTAAAAATCTTGCCATCCATCATATCAGGTGTGAGATCCGTTACATACATAGGATCAAACTTATGAATAGAATTACTGACTTTGGTAAATGGTACGTTCCTCCAGGAAGACACCCCTCACTCCTACAACTTAGCACTCTTCAGAAAAGCTTTAAACATTGCTGACTCCTGATCACTGTAAAAATACTACTCATCAAGAATAAAGCTGCAACAAAGCTATCTGAAGGGGGTTAAAGAATCACAAGCAACAGCTTGAAAAGCTGCATGAAGTTTCAAGCAAGACTCCCCCATGCTTCTCTCCACCTTTTCAGGAAACTTTTAAGTCACTTTTTCAGTCATTGGATACCCAATTTTAATTTGGAAGGCTGCTTTATGGCTATGTTTATCAGTGTCAGTCCAGAAGATGCCTCATTTCTGGCTTTATTTTCCCCTTCAGTGGTCTGTTTTGCAGGCTGTCCAACTCAGTCTAACTATTTTCACTATACGTGAAAGGAATGTTTCCATCCTTGAAACAAACATTGAAGGGTCTAGGAATCCTCCCTCTCTTCCTCTTTTTCAGGCTTCCTACTTATATTTTTATTAAAATGGATTTTTACAAATACTTTAGAGGGCAAATTCAAACCAGGATAGACTTCACCTTTCTAGTTCAAGTACATCTGAGACTAAATAGTTAATCTAAAAGATCAGTCCATCCAAACAGACCCTTCAGAAAACCATGAGAGTGTTTGCCTAAACTGCCTCAGAGCAACTCCTTCTCATGACGTCTCTCTGCCATTCCTTATGGCCAAATACAAACTGTGGGTGATGCTCAGATGCTGATCAAGAGAAGCTCCTTCTCTTAGCAGTAGTCTTCAATGAGCATTATTCTCCCATATTCTCCACAACCATTGGACAGACTTTGCTCCTCATTGCTAAGGTGCAATACTTAAAGGGAGGGTGCCAGGGGGATGGGAACAGTCTTTTTTCAGTGGTGCCCACTGATAGGCCAAGAGGTAACGGGCACAAACTTGAACATAGGAAGTTCCATCTTAACGTGAGGAGGAACTTCTTTACTTTGAGGGTGGCAGAGCACTGGAATAGGCTGCCCACAGAGGTTGTGGAGTCTCCCACTCTGGAGACATTCAAAACCCGCCTGGACGCCATCCTGTGCAACCTGCTGTAGGTGACCCTGCTCTGGTGGGGGGGTTGGACTAGATGATCTCCAGAGGTCCCTTCCAACCCTGACCATTCTGTGATTCTGTTCCTGCCTCTCCATTTTAACACTGAGCTTAAAGAAAGCATTTTGGGGCTCTGTCCTGGGGAGAACTACAAAAGCTGAGGACACTCATGCCCTTCTGTTGCTAAAGTGAGAGACAAGTAGGAAAGATCACTCCTGCATGTGCAATATGTATCATTTTTCTTGTGGCAACTACACAACTCCCAATGCAATTATACATATCGCTGAGAAGTCAGAGAAAGACTCATAAAGGGCAACATGATTGAGTGCAGGAGAAGCCAGGAAAGAAAAAAGTAAAGAAAAAGAAGACACTGAGCACAAAAACTACTGATCTCAAACTTACCACGTAATTTCAGAGAAGCAACAGAAGACATAAAATCTGACTTCTACAAAAATATATTTTGCTAATGTGATGGAAGACAACTAGGGAGTAAAGTCTGTGGACATATAAAGTCACAGGAGAACCACACATCAACAGCGATATCAATGCAGGGGATGAAGGGAAGGATAAAAGCAAAGAAGAGCTTCCAATAACAGGTAAGAAATACCATACATCACAGACCATCAGCTATTTTTAAGTGGCTGGTAGTAACAAGGCTTTGACTTGGTGAGATGGAAAAGACTGCAGAAAATAAGGCATTTGGCCCACACAATTGCAGGGTGCCTCCTGCCACATTATAATCCATCAGCAGACAGCTCCACTGACGCTTTCAGCTGCCCACTCAGCCTCATTGCCTCTACACCTGCAGAGACAGTTCAGGGTTCGCCTCATACCAAATTTCAATAATAAAGCCAATATTACCATCCTGATTTTTTGAAGCAATTTTAAATATTTACTGGTTAATCGTGTAGTAGTTTGCCAGGCAGTTCTCCATTCCTTATGTTAACACTCGGATTTCTTTTCTTCATATTATATGTATTTTAATAAATGCATGATTTAGTATTCTGCAAGCCCACACTACAAAAAGACTATTCTGGAATAAATGGTATAATTACATTTCCTACAGCGACCTTGTAATCTCTCGAGTATTTATTCTAGACTAAACAGCCTTACTCAGCTGCCCTGTGTCTGATTGTCGATGAAAGAAGCTTGTTTGACAACTGCTTCAAGCAGAAACATATTTTTTCCATGATTGCATGAAAAAGTAAAAAAACATTACCAGACCAGTATTCTGAGTACAGAGACTCATGTTAGATCGATGAGTTAATTTTGAAGCCAAACGCCAACAAAAACAATTACTATGGACATTCTGCTGTCATGGCCAGCTTTTGAGGTTAATTTAGTGGTACATATACAACTGCAGCCAACTTTACATATAAGAAACTACATGGTGTATGCAGGCTTCCTTCTTTGTTTCTTTATATATTTTCCATATTCTCTGCTTTTATAACCCTCCCGAGACCTTTTACAGTTACAGAACCCACACTATACCCACAGGTGGGCGGGCAGGAAGCAAAACTCTGTTTCATAAGCAGTCCACTTTTAATATATTCAATTGCTAATGACCTTGACAGAAGAGCTCCATGCAAAACACCATATACTACAGGGTGTCGTTTGAAATGTTCATAGACATTTTTGCCAGAAAGCCGATTTCTTAAACAGTAAGATTTCAGACTTACTAGAGGCTGCGCTCCTTTTCTCGATTTCCACTCGGTTGGAAAAACTGGTGCTAATCTACCTCCTCTATATTAAATTCGCGTCCTTCCAAAATCCTACCACAAAACCTGTAGGATTTCTATAGGACACTAAAGCAATACAAGACAGTTTCTACATCAAATCAAATCAAGATGGTTTACACACAGTTCTGTTTCCTCTCTTGAAAAAGACAGCACGCTTGGCCATATTCACTATTCCAAAAAAAGTGTACCCACCTAGTACTTCTATTGTCATTCGTAGGTTTTTATTCAATTATTCGTGATAAAATACTTCACTTTAGAAGAAAAGAATAAATACTTCACTTTAAAAGGCTGTATGCAAATGGAGCTGTGTCTTTAGAGCAATAATCACTTCTTACCTGCTAATTCTCATTCATTAGGTGCCTGATTCAAAACGCATTGCAGCTGACAGAAATCTTTCCACTGAGGATCAGGCCCTGCAACAGGAGACACTGGGAAATTCAGACCATATGCCTTGGTAGCCTAGAGAATTGCTGCAAGAAGGAGTGCAGCCCTCTACACGTTCTCCAAAGCAAGACAAACTTTCCTTGCTCTTACTCAACCTTTTGACTCTGACTACTGAGCTTATTGAGAAACTATACTCTACCCAAAGGAGCAGAATGAATTCAGTGTTCAAAATCAATAGGCCAAAGCAGATAAAATAAGCCCTTCATTTGCAGCTTTTCTTGTTTTCCGAGATTCAAGAAATATCTGCATACCCCAATGACAAAGACAGCAGATGTGAAAAATCACCTGCTACAACTTTTAAAGCCCAGCGGTCCTGTCACCCATTCAAAATCAATTCTCAGTTACTTCACTGTCTTGAAACCAACACAGACACTGACAGGATTTTAGCAAAAACTAATCTGGCCAAAGACCAGACCAACTATGGTTTAAGAAGAGAGCATCCTTACTACTGCCTCACTTACAAAAACAATTCACTATGATTGACACCAAAGAAGTTAGACGAGTCACTTCTAGATTAAGTGCCAGAACTCTACATGTGTTTCAAATTACACTACAACACTGTACAACAAAAGAAATATGCAGAAATTTTCCACTTAAAATGAAGGTTAAAAATTAAACGCTAACAAAGCTTTAACAGATATTAAATCCCACCTCATCTTAATTTGAAATTTAAAATGACTGAGCTGCCCTACACTAGGGAAAAAAGGAACTAATCAACCCAGTTGGTTGTTATAAAAAGCACAGTGGGCTATAACACATTTGTTGTATGCAGAGACTTCCACACTCTCTGACTTTGTTCAAGTGCTTACCCTCAACTCTTAAAATTATGTTTTGTTTAGATTTAACTTTTAAATTATCAAAGTATATTACCTATCCCCATTGGATTAGTGTTCACCATTGAACTTTATTTTTGCATGATATTTAAACAAAACACTGACTAAGTGGAGTGCTCCTTAACCATGTGGTTACACGTGAAAACAAATGGATAGATCAAAGGGAAGTCACATTATTCACTAAAGGAAAGCAAAGATTTTTGGAGCAGACTCGATTTTATTTTTGTTATATACACACATGTATATATTCAGGATGCATCTCTCCAGACAAAGTTAAGTAGACAAACACAATTTTATTTTAAGGAGCCCAGGCTTGACTTGATTACAAAATCTGCACAAAAGTTCTCTGTTAAGGCAGAGGATTTTTAAGTGGAGTGCAAACAGAAATTTTTAGTTGTACTTATAAATTACCTCCATTTTGTGAGAATGGTTAGAATAGGACTGGCACTGTGTTAAGAGTACAGTCCACTTTAGATTACAAAAGACTGTTTCTAAACTTTGAGACATGAAATTCACACATCTTTACCCAAAATGTTAATCACCTAAGCAGATTTTTGATTTATAGTCAGTTTTTAAGTAGCTTGTATATGACTCTTCCACAGCTGTAAATACTTGGTGTGAGAACGCTGTGTGGCCGCTCCTGCTAGCTGTACATACTTACAATTAATGCCAAGAATGTCTTTACATTTTTCAGGACCTCAAACAAACATCATTTTGATCCTCAGGGTTTTTTGGTGTTTTTTTGTTGTTTTTTTTTTTTTTTTTTTAATTGAATCTACATAACAAACATGCATTTTTAAAACAACAAACTAATTTCCATCCCCATCCTGTTTTGGTCTTTCACTACTTGCATGTCAGTTTGTTATATTTTTCATTTCTTTTGTTTTGCAGTAGGAAAAATCCAGACCTCCAACCACACAAATTCAGTGTGCTCAGCTAAAAGATAGTAAGAAAAAAAAAAAAAAAAGAAGACAGGCCTTTTTTGCCTCTCTTAGAAAATCTCAAAGTAAAGTAATGGCAGTGAGTGCCCAAGCATCCAGGCACTTGCGCTGTCTCTCAGCCACACACCTCTTCTCCCCAAAAGCCATGGTAGGTCACACAGCCTTGCAATGACTTTGGCTGTTCAACAGATTTGGACTGGTGTGAACCAAAAGATGACACTCCCCACTTTAGTCATACTACACCAACCTAACCATTTCTGGTGATGGCACAAGTGCCGGTAGGGCCTTTGATAAGACAGGGCATTCTAAACGTGACTCCCATCAGCAGGTTGCCTTCAACTCCACCCAGAAACCAACAATTTCCCAATGCATTTCACTGAACACTTCAGTAATTTAGAGTGGTGACCAAGTGACACAGACCCAGGACTATTAGTCATTACAGAGGGACAAGCAGCTATAGAGCCTGCCTCCAGGACAGGTACATTACAGTGATCCAAGACCCCACTTTTCTCCAAGGACCCCACCACAGGTTTAGGAGATGTTCTCATACATGTCTTCTCCCCTTCTTCCTCTCAAGTCAGATTTCCATTTAGCAGCTGACATAGGCATGAGCTGGCCTCACAGGCTGAGCACCCAAAGTGACCTTTGCCACCCAGATCAAACCAGCACCAACCTGTCATGTTCAGTGTGTATTCACGCGACTATCAGCCACTGAGACTTCCTTGTAGGAACCTCATAGATGTGTAGTCAAGGGAACCTCTATGAGAGGCTGGCTCTGAGAAAGCCTTACTCCTGCCAGAGGGTTAAATACTGTCTACAAGTTAGTGTAATACATATTGCTTCCAGAAAGACATGTAATTCAGGATTATTGCCTATATTTCATTACTTCCAGAAAAATCTTCCTCCATTAAAAAAATAAAAAAGGATGGACCTCCCTGAAGGACACAAACCCATACACACTATACTAAACATTAGGGGGGGGAGGGGAGAACAAATATCTGTTTCTTCATTATTCTCAGGCTTTCAACACAAGAGCAAAAGATGCATTACATGGATGTTAAATTTTTTTTTTGCAGTACACAGTAAGAAAAATTACAGCCTCAAGAGAAACTGAAAACAAATTTCTAAAAACAGTTTGAACAAATTTCTTTTTTTGTGCAAAACATGCAAAATCCATACAGAAGAGCAGTGGAAGGATGCAGAACCAAGTTTATCAGACTGCATGCAAAGTTTTTTGTAAAGCCTAATGAGCAAATAATACAAGTTACCTTAAAAAGCAATTTTTTTAAATTATAAAAGATCCCTAACAAATGTTCTAAATTATCCCTTAAGGATTCTCCCTTTTCTTGCTCTTTGCTAGAAACCTTCTTGCCAGCTGTCTCCTTCATTACAGCAGTTTATGAAGAAAGAAAAACAACACTGATGCTGAAATCTAAAGTGAGTCGTGCAGAAGGTAAGAGGTTAAGATGTGAATATTCAGAAAGCCCATTCTACCGAGTGTTTTGAAGATAATAAACTGTATCTTAAAAAAAAAAAGTCAATAAATTATGCTACCAGAAGTGAATTCAAAGTCTCAGGCTGGCAGTGCCTTTGCAATAATTCTGTCTCCAGAAACTTAGATGATAACAGCCTGCACACTTGAGGAAACTATTTAGCAGCAATAAACAGCCAGCCTGCAAAATTATTAACCAGAACATGAAAAGAGGGAAAAACAAAAAGAAAATTAAACAACCTTAGAGTTAACCTGTCTGTATACGAGTTCAAATGAATGGGAAACTAAAAATCTTTAGCAGGAGTGGATAACATCGTGCCCAGCTCTTCTGCCTCACCCTGGCAGCTGTATGCAGCTGCCTGAAAAAACCCAAAGCAAGGACTGAAGCACATTAGTTAAGTGTTCATCATCAACAGGAAATGCGCATGAGTTCATATAAACACAGAAACACAAATATATAAATGAATAGCCTTGCATGGTTTAAGGTATTTCAGACACCCCGTGGAATAGGGTTAGAGTTGTACCGGCTGGGAATCCACAGCATCAATATATTTGTTTTGGAATTGCAAACAGCCTCAGGCCTCAGAAGAACTCCTCTGGTGGGCACCACCAACCCACCCACACACCTCCCCTTGCCACCACAGCCACCCAGCACCCCTGCCACACTTAACTCTTTCATCACCTCCAGACCAAGATGAACAACCTGTTTGTGCTTGGAGGGGTAAAATGACACGTGTGTCAAAGTGTCTCCAAGAAAGGACTGTGAGCATTGTTTGCAAACGCTGCTCCAAACACTCTCTTGTATAGATGTTACAATGCAACTGCAGTATTTAAAGGATTTTGTTTTGCAAGGTGTTGGGTTGCCTTCAAACCAGTGCCACAGGCAGTTAGATGGGATGGAGACAGACAGCACAGGGTTCCTGCTGGATCTGGACACCAGCACTCACCTTACAGGGGCACAGGCAAAGAGACAGGAACTGGGAATCCTTCCTGTACAAGTCATCATTTCCCCCCCCCCCCCCCCCCAAGCATTTTCATTTATGATGAGGCTTCGGGCTGAGAGGGCCTCAAAGCTCCCCTCAAACTGGAGGTCCCTCACAGCTGTACTTCATCCAAACAGGTGGTGAAGGCCAAGTCTGGCTCTGCCCAAGTTTAAACTGCTAATTAATATTTGGTCTCAGAAGCTTGGTAATATAAAAATAAAATAATAAAAAAAAAAGATAAAGAAGTTAAAGGCATCAGGAGGACATAGAAACAATAAAAATGGAGACAACCTCAATTCCAGACAGCCTTGAATTTTCTGAAGCGCCATTATGTTGCTCATTTACTTAAAAAAGTCTACCTGCCTCTATCATTTTCTGGATGAGATACAATTTCTCCTGTGCCAGTGAACTAGATGGGATTCCTGTTTGGATTTCAGTGGTCTCTGAAACTGCACACTAAAGTGTCTCAACTTTTTTCAGTACTTTGTGGCTTCAGTTTTCCCATACTGCACAACCGAACATAAACTGTTATTTTTAAACTCTTTCTTGCCTCGCCAGTCTGCACATTCATTCTGCCACGTAATTTTCCAGCCACTCTAAGCGCTGGTGACCTCAAAAGTTAGGCCATGGTGAGTTGGGTGACACTCACTACCCCCATAGCTACACATTTTCAGGTGGCATTTCAGCTACGAACACATCTCTAGAGAACCAATACATCACTTTTGGACTTCCCAGCCTCCATTACCCAGGTACAGCTGGCTCCCAAACTCCCTTCCAAACACGGCTGCACACCACGGTGCCGCCAAGCTGCTGGACCGGCCCTGCATTATATTTTTTGACAAAGTTAAGCTCTGTGCTTCATTTCTCACAAACGCAGTTTGACTGTAGACAGCAGTCGACAAGTAAATCTACCCTTTTCCATGGCAAACAGCCCAACTTTAATATTTTTACTGGCTTACAGCTGGGTAAATTAAGCCCCAGATTTTTATTTATTTATTTTTTAATACCGTGCAACTGAAAATGAACAGCTACTTCACTACGACTGCCAAGGACAACCTTAAAAACACTAATGCAATCCAGTCCAGCTCTCAATAGATCTATAAAGGGTAGAGGACCAAAAATTTCAGCTTATCCACCCAAACAAAATGTTGGTTGGGCAGGAAGTCTAATATTTCGTTAAGATCCTTAAAAAACAAAAAAAGAAGACAGAAAGAAAGAAAGAAAGAAGAAAGACCCCTACATGCTGGCAAACTGAAGATGGTAACAGTCCCAGCCTATAATGCCATGAAATGGGAATTAAAACTTGCCGTGTTACTTACCCCAGCCTTCCCAGCATTTCAAGCTCTGGAACTTTTGGTCCATATGTCTCCACTTGCAGAGGCTGATACTCATACAAAGTTTCCTCTAGCTTTTGAATGGGAGCTAGTGAAATATGCTGACCCTGTTTTTAAAAAAAAAAAAAAAAAAAAGTAAAAGATTTCTACATACTGGGTCAAGGTTGGTTTGGTTTTTGTTTTTGGGTTTTTTTGTTTGGTTGGTTGGTTTTTTGTTGTTGTTTGGTTTTTTGTGGGTTTGTGGGTTTTTGTTTTTTGTTTGTTTGTTTGTTTGTTTTGTTTTGTTTTGTTTTTTTTTTGTTTTTTTTTTTTTTTTAACTTTTTTTAAATGCAATGCAAGAACAAGCTTATACCATTAACCTGGTCCAGACAAAGACCAGCCAGTTAAGAACATACTGTCTACTATATCACTCATTTCTTCATGATTTAAATTTTTTACTGGGATCTACAATTTGGAAATAATGTTTCATTAGCTATAACCGTTTGGACAAGGTAGGAGGAAAGGGGAAAGTTTTATTGAAGGCAGGCTTACCATTAGAGAGCGCAGCTGCTTCCAGTGTCACTAGTAAAACTATTATTAGGTAAAAATTTCGTTTATCAGAAGTAATATCAAACAAATGTCTCTGAACAACCCTATTTGATTCTGTAATCAATGATTTCCTGAAAGCCCTAATTAGAAAGGGAAGCCGCTTTCATTTCTCTCTGCAGGTTTTGTAAGCTCTCATATATTATGGCTCTCAAGATAGACTTTTACAGCGCAATACAATTAATTCATTCAGCAAATTCCCATTAGTTTCATAAGTAAAAATATAGAAACACACAAACATAAAACTTTCATTCCAGATGGTACTTTTGCAAGCCCTTCAGACCACTAAGAAACAGCTAGACATTTTCATCCCCCCCCTCCCCCCCACTCCCCCTCCAAGTCCCTATCACTTCGAGCTCTCACAAAACAGGAGACTTGTGGCTGGAAAGGAGGGGTCAGGAGGATATGAGATAGAGCCAAAGTTAACAGATGTTGCTGCGTGACATTCTACACTGATTTGTTGATCTTTCACACAGTTTCAATTTTCTACTGTATTCTATGGTGCTCACAAAAATTAGCAGCAGCAGCAAAAACACAGAGCACTATGAGCTCTCCCAAAACAGCCTGGCTTCCCCTGTAGAAACAGAGCTTCACATCTGCAAAACGCAGGAATTTAGGAAAGTGGTAGTATTGTTTTTGTAGACATTTTGTCTGCAACAGGAGATCGGAAGCTTTCCACGGTGTAATGCCACATATAACCCTGGCTCCCACTGGTGATAACTTACTGAGCTTCACTTCCCTGGGGCCACTCATGTAAGCACCTACTCCCTTAAGTAGAAACTAAAGGCTCCTAATGTGGGACACTGGGTTAAAATTAAATAGAGAGGGGAAAAAAGTCAATAGAAGGGGTAAGCTGTTAATTAAATTTGTGGTTGAAGACTGACCTTTCTGCATTTGGAGCATGGATATTTTTGTTTAGAGAGTTGCAGAAAATAGCTAAGAAAATTGAAGACGTAAGTCCTTGAGATGTACCATCACGGATCTAGGCCAATCTCTAGAGAAATACAAGCAACTCGCTTTTCCACTGAAAATGACTCTGTGTGTGTGATGAGCACAGATAGTTCTGGCCTTTTTCTGCGCTGCCCAGGAGCCTGGCAGGGCTGCTGCTGATACTGTTACAGTGACAGTCTCCTGAAGGCGAAACGTGGTGAATAAAGTTCTCAAGTCAGCCATGAGTCACTCCAACTTTCATAGTTAGCATACTGTTATTTCTGGGCCACAAACTGTTGCCGCAACATTAAAGCCAGGCAACCACACATTTAAAAGAAAAAAAAGTTTGAAAAGAAAGGTTAAAAATTCAGCTTTAATCCTACTTCTTGATATTTTAAGATACAAATGCAAGGTATTTTTATATTGCTAGAAGTTGTCAATTTACAATCTATTCAAGTCCATCAAAATATTATACTTTGTAACTACAATGGGTGTAACATGCCCACATGAGTGTAAGAGATTAATGTTTAAATAAGACTTTTAGATTTAAATTTTTAACAATACTTTTCTCTCTCACCAAACCAAAAAGGGAAAGACACGCGTCAACATTTTACACGTGTACAACCTCATTTGGTGAGTAAAAAGTCTCAGTCTTTCAAAATCCAGAGCAATTTTATTCCAGCTAGAGAAGAGAAAATTCAGTTTCAGGCAAAAATCAAAACCATGGTAAATATTTTGGGAAATAACTTGTGTGGGGGGAAAAAAGGAGCAGCTCAGATTGCATGAGCCACATCTCTGGAGGGCATCACCAGAACAGCTGCTCGCCGTTAGTGGAGTTGCCACTGGTGCATTCCTGACACTTTTTTAATGAGAGCAACTCCTGCCAATACTGGCCAGGAGACATGGGAAGGCTCCCAACAAATGGACTGGGGTCATCACAACCCTCTTTCACCACCACCGTTTACGCTGCTACAGATGCCCATCTCTGTCTGGGGACTCCTGGGAGGAAGGGATAAAAATGTTTCCTTTGTCTTCCTCTCTTTGTGGGGTTCCAAGGTGCCACAGGTCAGAAGGGATCACAATGGTCATTTACTCTCAGATGACCAACAGGTAACTGCAAGGGAGCTGCCTATGAACCATGGGGAGGCTGACCAGTCAGCACACCAGCTGTGTGGTGGGCACCAGTATATACATTATGGGGAAGGCACAGAGCAATGCCTTTCTGTGAAGTGCAGTATTGCAAAACCAATGCACTGTGGTGGCCCCAGAGAGCGGAAGTTGAACACTGGAAAAGGAGCCGCATATAGAAACTAACCATCCTTGAGCTGGTCTGACCTGATGTCCACCACAGGCCAGAACATTTTGTGTTCTTGTATGAAGCCCAAGGACTGGCAGTTCAGCCAAAGCACCCTCTTTTGAAAGGTATCCAATCTAGACTTAAAGATTTCAGATCATAAAGGTCCAGGCACATTCCCTAGGTAAGTTGTTCCAATAGTTAATTATCTTCACCATTAATTATTGGCAGCTCATTCGGGGTTCATCAAGACAAGCTTTAAAGCACTACGTCCTTCCCACCTATGTACAGGGCGAAGGTTCAAGTGTTAGGAAAGAGTACATACTTTTGTATGACAGAACAACTGCATTGGTTTGTGCCCATACAGCAGATCTGCACCTCAAGAAGATTGTGCAGCTGTATGACACAGCTCATTTGTTTTCATTTCCCAAAATCACAACTTTAACTGATGGGCTTCGGCAACATGGATTACATTCCACTCAGCAACAGGGGGGGAAAAAAAAAAAAAAAAACAAAAACCAACACATGACCGGCTGTTGCTCCTGACGTATAGCTGTCTGGCCTTTAAGTAAAGGCTTTTTCCTATAAACTGGATTTTAGTCTGCCTTGATTTGGGAAAGGGTTAGATGGAAGCATAAAAGTTACAATACACATTCCCACCTGAAAGGGGCTGAAGCCCGGTCAAGCCCTGCAACCACATCAGTTCTGTAGATGTTTTAGATGTGAACAGGCGATATCTACACTGCCGACTCCTTGCAATGCAAGTACAGCGGCGTAGCCATGCAGGCTCCTGAGCTTGCGGGGCTTCCAACTTGTTCAGCCTTGCGCAGATTACACCACGGTCACAACACAGGGTATGACACAAATTGGTACAAAAAGGCTGGAATGGGAACCAATGAAACAGTGAAAAGTTTTGCCTTTCCTCTTTTCACTGATAAGGTACATTTACAATAACTCTTGTTGAAATTAAAAGGCTCAATTTGACCAATATTATCTCAGTTACAAACCATCTGACCAGTAGCATCTCAGTTTTGTGTCCCTGTCCTGTGTGGCTTCTAGCCATTCCATAGGAGACTGGTATAAAAGGGAATCAGTTGTGTAACTTCACAGACATCACAAGAGACAATAACACTTACTTCGGACTTACACAGCACTTTTACAGATCCAGAAACCATTTCACATCTAAGAAATAAGATTTTTAAATTTCCTGTATTCCACCCAGCCAGCCTTACCTCTTTCCAGCATTAGAAGGCATTTATCAGCATGCTAAAACCAAAATGAAAGCAGTAGGTTCAAGATCCTGCTTTTGCATTGCTTTCTCCTGACAAACCTAAGATCTGACGTTGTGGTCATGGGTAAGTATTTCTAATTCCCCTTGGATGCTGTAATGTTTGTGTAAAAGAAGCTGACAGTATCCAAGTAGAGATAGAAAAGGCTTCCAAGAACACAGACAACAGATCTTCCTGCCTCCTCTCCCTCCCACCCCTATCTTCGTGGCACACAAGTTTTTTCTCCGGGATTATTTTAGGCACCGTAGCTGTCTATTACGTTTTGGAACGTATGGAACCACAAAACACACTGCTAATTAGAAGGAAGGCATTTGCTTATCCTTATGACTTTGTTTATGTAAAAGACTGCACAGCAATGGATTTGTGAGCAACTGACTTTCCATTCATGTACTGTATAATTTTAGATGAGAGAAATACAGTATTAAATTAGGAGGGGGGGTTAAATAATGTCTTTGCATTACAAGTAAAACTGACTGGCTGATTCACTTTTCACTATCCTAGATACACTGTTTGAGGCAGCTCTCAGCTTAAATAACAAGAAACAAAAGCAGTAGCCAATTTTTGTTTCAGACTGTGATACAACATGGCATTAAGAAAAAAGCCGTGGATTATATACAGAGAAGAGTTGCCCTTGCAGTGACAAGGAGTTTATTTTAAACAAAAAACAATGGCCTTTTAGGAAAAGTCACAGCTATTACAGCAACAAGATTATAGTGTATCAGTGCAGCTTTTACACAGGGGTTTGGGAAGGGACTCTTAGCAAATGCCAGGTATATCAGGATTTGCCTGCTAGCAGAAAGAGGTTATTTTAGCACACAGAGTCGAGAAATATCAGCTTAAGGTGCAGTGTTCACACTTCTTCCCATCCTGTCGTCTCTCCCTTTCCCTGTCTCCAAAGCGACATTGCCTTCCTTCACCTCCTTCCCTCGGCAGCAAAAAGGAATAGCAACTGACAGTCTTCTCAGAAATCTCTCAAGTGCCAAGGAGGAGGAGAAAGGAGACTGACACCAAAAATGCACTAGTAGGGGAAAGAGGAGGAACAGCTATGCCACAAAAACATCCCCAGGCATGAGACAGAAGCCAGAGACTGGGGTCATTAAAACCTGTCCAGACAAAGCATGTTTCTGTACTAGAAGCGGCTGGACTAGATTATGTAGCCAGTCTTTTTACTTTTTGAATTTCTCTCTGCTTAGGAATTTACTCAGGTCTGCTGTCACCACACTACCAGAACACAGCACACATGTCAGATAACAGAAATACTAATATTTACATGCTAAGTCTCATTAAGTCTGTTTGCAGCAATGTTATTTTTGTTTAACTCTCTTCGCCATCAGGTCACCCTCCCCAGCCCGGTGTAAGGAGCACACAGCTAGCTGAAAAGAAACCGAGCACTGTGGGATACCAGGGCATGACGCTGCTAAAACCTATCCCGAGCATCGCTTTGATTGTATGCGGCACAACAGAAAAGTTAACAAAGACCCTTTCTGTTACACTATCATTTGAGTGTGTAATTATCCAAACGCTTTCAAGTGAATGTTAAAACAATACTCCAGATTCCTTAAATTTTTCAGCATAAGCAGTCTTACAAAACTATTTTACTGTTAAGCTCACAACAGAATTCAGGTTTTGGGAAGATTTCATGTTAATAGAATTTCTTACAGAAAAATATTAATGCAAATATCTTAGGCAATGCAGTCTGAGCCAAAAGCTGGGGTTTGAGGTTGGGTTTTTGTTTTTTTTTTTTTTTTCCAGTTCCCACCCTCCCAATACACTATTGACAAGTCCATGTCAGCAACGCTAATCTGGCTTTCTGATTCTGATTAACTACTTACTTTGACTACAGTAATACCCAGGAAGCAGAGAATGAAACTGATAGATTTGGAGGGCTCAGTTAATATTATTTTAACCTTTACCCTCTCCGTCTTCCACAGCTTTTTTTTAAATAAACACAAAAACGTCAAACTAAAATGCATAATTCCATTCGTTAGCTTAAAATTCCTACGCCAGTGAGGCTTTTCCAAAGATTTAAGCATCTGAAACCAACCGCTCTTTCTTCTGCTCTTGAAAACCAACAATAAATCTAATTTCTTTACTCAATTACAGAAAGTGCTATGGGGATATCCCAGTAGCAAGACAGAAAGAGAACAAATGATCTGACAGAAACCAACAAAATCAACGTACATTTTCCTGTTGATCTCAAAAACAGACCCTGACCACAGGTGACAGGACAAAAAAGGTAAGACTGGCACTCCCCTTCTCTCTGGGGTAGGTGATTTCAGATGCCTAGTAATAATCTGACTAAATTTAGACTTCACGCACACAGTAACTTAATTTGATTTTTGAATGACACAATAGGTTTAGGAGATGTGCTTTCTTTAGGTATGGCAGAAATACAGCAAGAGCTCAACACCACTCAAGAAGCTATTAAGACTCATATATGTGTTTTGTTATATGCAAATAGGTACCTGGGAAATTAACCACAGAGTGAGATGAGCCAAATCACACCATCAGTTCTAGCTGCCTTCAAAATTTTCCTTTACAACTTTCTGACATAAGTAATTACCTGACACGACTCATCTTTAAGCTCCTGCCAAAAAGCCCCATTTCCCTAATCTCTCAGAATAAAGCCTGTGTCCACCTAACATGCCGAAATACAATTCTTCTGGGTCAGTGCCAGTACCAGGATTTAGCGACTACTCTCTTCACAGAAAAGCCTAGTGCCCTTTCTTCACATCAATGGATTGCTGTGCCTGTTTGGTACTGTCCTCTCCAGCACTGGCTGCTGGAGCCCGGTTGGGATTCAGGGGATAGTCTGGATGTTTCCTGCCACGAGTCACTTTTTCATTTTCAACAGATACTCCAGAGTTCTGGCAGAAACTGCCAAGCTTTCCTCAAAATCTCCAGCACTTTTCAAAGGACAGCCCAGTACACAAGACAGCACTGCTTCTGGAAACAAAGAATTAAAACACAACAGGATTTTCATGTTCACAAGCCCACAGGTCACTCTCCTGGTTTTCAGCTCTTGTTTCTCAATCTTGCTCCCAATTTGATCACAGCTCCTAAGCACTTACTTGCTTTTGTGCAATCCACCATGCTGTATGGAGAACTTTAGCTGCTTCCACACCTTTTGCTCTGGTTCCCAGGTGCTCTAGCCTGCACGTGGTATCTACTTGGCCACTTTCAGCTAGATTGAAGAGCCATGCCACGAACTGGCTGCTGTGTGGTCCTCGGACACCCTGGGAATACCAATTACATTTGCAAACCTCACCATCAGCTCACACTTTTTTTTCTTTTCCCCTACTGTGGCTTTCCTGAGCTCGACATGGCCCTTCTCAGGGTGCTACCACAGGTTCTTCCCATTTTTTCAGAGATAAACTTTCACTACAGGTGACTCAAAGGTGACATTCAGTTCAGTTTGCTATGCCAGTTCTCAATATGTTATGTTAGTAATAGAGCATTAAGCAGAATTAAGCAAACTTTTGTGGCATCTCTACCATCAGACTTCTGGGGTCTTGATCATTTTGATTTGGCTATCAACAAAGCACAAGCTCTGCAGTAGCCAGTCTAATTACAGCATAAAAGGCTTTAATATGATATTGTTATAAACACCCACGTTAAGGGCCTAATTTTTCAACGGATATGAAACAGAAATTAATTTGACAAATTCTACTTTGTGTATTGTGACACTTAACATAAGCGAGGGACAGACACACCAGCAAAGATCAGAACACAGAGCACCTTCGCTCACTGACCAGTGACAATTGTTTGAGTCTTGGTACAACTGAATCTACTGGTGTTCTTATTTTGTTGCAGTAAAGCTGAGTGTTACATTGATATGATCCCTCGATTATGCAAGAAAATTATTTAGGATTTCCTGGAGAACAGCAGAACCTGCAAAAATTAGCTGCTTCATTAGTAGAAGAGAAGCTCATAAAGAACCATACATCGCTGTACTCCACTATCTGCTCTTTCTTGGGATCCTCTAAAGCACCTCCCCCCCTTCCAAATAGCCACAGCTATACAGTATCGTTTTTAACGAATGTAGAGTCTGATGGATGATTTAAAAAGAAAGACTGCTTAAAATAACAAAACAGAACAGAAAGCTGACCTCAGTCTGTAGAAGATGAGAAACTCCGTGTGTGCGTGAATGTCAGAGACATATTCCCTGTTTCACTGAGCATACATCCTAGACCCAGATAAATGTTGATAAAGATGCAGAACACCACATTCAGCATGGCTTATGTCTGCCTGATAAAGAGAAGAAATAAAATGAGATTCCTTGAATAGCTAGATTTTAAGGAGGGACTGCTAAAGGTTGATAACTGTCTGGCAAAAGAAAGCAGGGAAGTTTTTATAGCAACGGGGACAAAAAAAGGAATAAAACATGAAGACGACGACAATAAAAGCAGATGAAAGGAAGAGTATGAACAGAATAGGAAAAACAGGAAGAAAGAACAGAGTGAATTATTAGAAACAGGCAAAAAGATAAAAAGGAGGAATTTAGAAAAACTGAATTTTAAAGTAGAAAAAGAAAGTATCATCAGGCACTAGGAGTATATGAGACGCCTTGGCAATATCTGTGGACTAAATTTATATTTGGGGACAAATTTTAAGTGAAAACTGAAACCTGTTAGCAAGATATTAAAAATTACTGCTTTTACCAAAGTGAAAAGTAGTTTTGTTTCCAGGCTTTTTTCCTCTTTTCCTCATTTGCATGCAGAGCGCACAAGTAGATGTTAGCCGATTATTCCAGGGACAGGAAGAGACACACTGCAAACCTAACACACAGTTCATGGCACTACTTTGAAAATGCACGTTAATTTTGTCAAACTAAAAAACAACAACAACAAAAAAACAACCAAACAAAAAAAAAAAACAAACACAAACCAAAACTCCCTGGGGCAGAAGCAACTGCATTTTTAATCTGCATAAAACATACTCTTGTCCTTCCAGAGAGGTTTAGTTTCTTTCCATGCAAGTTTCCATCTATGTTTTAAGTGGCTATATCAAAATGATGCTTAAATCTGAACCACAGACATGTGACAGCTTTTAAAGTTGTGTATATTTCCAATGGCACCTGAATTTTAGCAGTACTTTGGACAGGATTCACAGACCTTCACAGGATCAGAAAGTTGTTTTTTAAGTCCTGGATGATCCCGAGCGCGTTGCAGAAAGAGTCCCTCCACATACCCAAGAACTACCATGGCCTACAGCATTACTCTGGTTTCAGTGGCCACAGCTTTGTAACTCCTTGAAGCACAATAACCAGAAACATCTATGGCATCCTTAGTACAAAGAAAAAGGAATGGGGTTCCTGCCATGAAAAATCTACAATCTCACTTAGAGAAAATAGAAGCTGGCAGCAAAACTGCCATACAATCACACAGTATTTTCACTTAGTCCCAGAAAAACCCTTATCTGTTTTATCTTGTTCACTGGCTCCTTTGTGAACCCTTTTGCTATAACACTTCTATTCAAATAAAGAGGAGCAAGTGTTGCCACAGATTCTGAAAGAGGAGACTGCTGTGAAAGCAACTGCAGCACGAACATCAGATTTCGAGCAAGTTAGAGAGGCTGCCTGAGTATTTCCTGCTATAGACTTATAAAGACAGTTTTGCCTTAAAAACAACACTTCCATTGTAGAAAGAAAGATTACTATATGCTCTGACATAAGTACTGGATGAGCCCACATCAGCAGAATGCCCTGGAATTTAATAATACACAACACAGAGAAAGAAATCACCCAAATGCAGCGTGCTGAAGATTAGGGCTTATACTGACATCGTATGCCACAGATACTTACTGCTTCTAGGGAAACAACACAAACAAGCTGTAATCTAAGAAAAAGGAAGCCCCGAGAATAAGTATTATGAACATTTGCTAATCAAAGGACTAAACATATAGGAAGGTTTTAATTTCTTTGACTTTCATATATTATTTCCATACAGTAAAATATGTACTAAGCTATCCTCTCCACAGATGATGCAAATGTCTTACCCTGGCTCTGGGCAGCTGCTGTTCCGAGAAACAAGCCAAAATGAGCTGATCATTTGAATTCCCTTAAAACTCATAATATTGGGCCAAATAAAGCAAAGTAGAGCTTGCTATACAGTTTAACGAGCCACGCCTAACATCTTTGTGCACTTAGAAACTATAATTTAATTAACTTTACCTGTAAGCTTGGTGAGGAGCAGGAGGCAGAAAAAAATAAAATAAAATACAAACTCCTTTTCTCCTCAACTCTGAAAATAGTTCAGGGTCCACATCCCTATACAAGAAGTAATAAAAATAGTTTGGTTTCTGGTAGCAATAACAAAAACGAAGGCAAGATTAATTCTTACACTTTTATGGCAAACAATCTAAAACAGATGTTCGAGAATAAAAGTGAGATGTCAAAGTAGTTAATAAGTGCTTTTCAAAACCAAACACAACAAGACAACTTGCAGCTTTATGTGCTTATATAAAACTCTAAATCATCTCAGTCAGCTTCCACCCTTAGCCCTTCCTTTATTCTATGAAGCTTCACAATTACCAAAAATGTTATATTCAAGTCTAAACCACCACAGATTGGTGTCTCCTGAACGAAAGGACGTGAAAGCGAGGTCGGCTCATTAGAGATCAGCTGCTGAATCTGGGCCCTTGTAAACAGAAATATGTTTCCAGGGTTTGAATATCCAGGATCTCTGGAATAAAGCCCCTGTCTTTAAGAGACAGAGCATATTTTAAAGAGATCTAAAAAAAGTTCAGACTGCATTTACGTTTCCACTAGAATGCTGCAGTTTTGAGACAGAAATCAAACTTCACATTGTAAGGTCAAAACCAACATAAGCATTCCTTAGAATCAGACTTCAAATATCTATTTGAAGTTATCCACACTTTCTTGTTTGCAAGTTCAAAGAATTGCCGATCATAAAGAAAACTTGAAGATATTAAATCTTTTAAGTACAAATTTCACAAAAGACAATGTGTGCATGCAGGAGAATTGAGTCCTTCCACATTTAATATGGCAAAAGTTTGTATAAGGTAACCATAAGCACACCCTTTTCAAATGAAACACGAAAGACACTGTGTTAACTTAAAACACCACTCACTTAGATGTGCTTTCCAAAAGGCCTTAAGCAGGATTATATTGATTTAAATAAAGTAAATTAGGCAAGTTTTTGCACTTGAGCTTCCCACACAAATAGGATTTGCCAAGCCTTTTGAGTCTAATCAGTGGTACAATCATACAGGTATATAAGAGACTGACTCAGCACACACGCACACACACACTTTTAGACTCACCAGCAAGAGCCGATTTTTGGCTGACCACAGAGAATTGCCTCCTAAGCCGGTCAGCCCCAAGTCTCCATCTACCTGGAAGCCATCCATCCAGCTATACTGGGCTACTGTGCATCTGCATTGCCGTTCCAGTTCATTACATGAAACACAAACCCGTTGCTACAGGCATTGGAGTAACTGATACTGTATCACTCAAGTCAATGGGAGCAAATCAGAAACTCTAGAGTACGTATGAATAATAATAGGTTTTTGTGTTCCCTTTCCCAAGTGCTGACAGTTTGGAGGAGTATTTCCCCCACCACCACCATTGCTGGACTATAATCACATTAATTTCACTGTGCCAAGGCAAGTGTTCAAGAAACTTCCACAACACATTTGGGCTTAATACTACAGGGTGAGTTTTTGGAGATTTGCTTTGTTTTGAACTGTCCAAGATTTTATAAGAAAAAGAAAATGAAGGTAAGATGTATAACTATCAGGAAAATTTTATTTTCAGCAAAAGATGGCAAAGCCATATCTAAAAGCTTTAACAAACAACCGAACCCTTTAAATCACCAGCAGCCTAAATAACTTTGCCATAGCTCTGGACGTAAAATTTTATCAACTGGTAATACAGTGAGAAAACCATGTTTTCTCCCTCGGTTTCAACATTATTCTTGGGTCACAGTTGAAACACGACACTGCATCAACTTTTCTCTCCCCTGTCTGCTTTTCACAGCCCTTGCTGTGTTGGCTGAAACATTCATTGCTAGGCCTGAGCATCGATAGCTGGTGCGTCTAAGAGACCAACAAGGAAAAAAGCCTGCCAGAGCCTAAAAGCACTCACCTTATGAAATCTCCTAACCCCCAGCCTCAGCTACTCCAGCAGCTAAGCCGGTCACTTCGGGGCATTAGCAAACACAGGGAGTTGCAGTGACTGTTTGCTGCTATCAAGTGAAGGAAATTCAGACTTTGTTTAATCTTTCATATCTTAGATTTAGACCAATACTAAAAGGCAACCCTCAAGTGCTACAAAGAGCGCTCTGTAATTCATACAAGTAGTTGAGTCACAGCAAACCAGCAGCTCAGCCAGGACAGTGCATCACGGAACGTACCTACATTTGTTTCTGAGGAGGGCTGCAGTTTGCTTTTAATTATTCATAATGCTTTGTAATGTACTTGGATGTGTATATTGTACATACGCAGAGCAGATTTAGGTTTTAAAAAACAACCAAGTCTCCGTAATCAGAGAGCTGACTACAGTGCTCAAATACTGTGTTTTTAAATGAAATGCTTTTTGCGTGCATGGGTGTTTCTGTTATGTATGTATACAGACACAAATAATCGAAGGGCTTGTCTTAAAACAATTTGTAACAAATACTATCCTTGAACATTTTGCAAGACCCTGTAATGCCCTAATCCTGTTCAGATTTATACATGCAATTCATTTAAAGGCATGTCAAGCTAACAAATCTATTTGCTCTCAGGAAATTTTATCATACGCTTAACTTGGGGCTTAGACCCAGATTCAGCAACGCTGATTCAGCTTAGAAAACTACCCAGCTTTAAGCACACAAAGAGCCTCGCAAAGTCAAAGGAGCAGTTGCATACCGATTACTTTGTCTGGATTGTGGCCCACAAGTCCAGCCCAACAAAGCCAAGCAAGCCTAAACCTGATTGCGTAAACTGAGCCCATCCGCTTCGCTGCAATTACCTATGGCAATAAACACAACGGTCTAGGAAGCAGAGGCTTGCAGAAACAGGTCTCCAGAGAAACAACCAGCACCCCGACGCCACCGGTCTCTGCTCCTCGTCCTTCTGTAGACCATTCCAACAGCTCAGAAGTCGAGCAGCTCACAACCAGGTATTAGACACCAGCGCCTGCTATTGCCTGGTCCATAGATCTGCCACGATACCTTGCAGGGAGCTAGGGACTGAAATGCAATGAGGACAAAGTAGCAGAGCTGAGAGTTAAGGCAAGAGGTGTACTTGCTTGCTTAATTTTAAAGCACATGCTTCAGGGTTTTCTGGGTCAAAGCCAAGACAATCCTTATCTTATGAGATCAACCACCTCTGCTAGTTTTAGATCAAATTTTTTTCATGTGACTATTTCAGTGATACTATTAACCAGTCCACAAGGGCAGACTTTTGCTCAATGCTCAGGATACATATAGTAAGATTTTACCAGGCTAGTCAAGCTGCACGGGCCATTTCTGAAGCAAACACCCATTGCTACTGGTAAGAGTTTTCTTACTGATTTAAATGGATGCTTGACCATGCCTCTCTAACTGAAGGTGGGCATCAAGAGACCAATACAACAATATTATGAGAGATCTTAAGAACTACATAGGGCTTCCAAGTACTCTCTCAAGAGTAGTTATTACATAAATCATCTTAATTTTATTATCTGGGCCTGAATACCATGGCCTACACAAATTGAGAAAATAGTCCTACTAGAGACTACATGTAATGGGGTCCATTACTCATACCAAATAGGTCAAGCATCCTTTGAAAGCTAATTGACAGAGAAAGTTTCCAAATTTCTCTAATCATGTATTTAAAACCTTAAAGGGAAGACAGTAAACAATTATAAATCATGCAAACACACATACTCAGTAATCCATATAATTTTAAAAAGTAGACTAGAATTCTAAGAAATGGTTTACCAAAATAGCCATTGAAATAATCGTGTTTACTTCAATGTCATTTTCAAGTAAATCATATCTCAGCATTCGACAGTACACTTGACATTTGTCTTCCTAGTAAAAAAACTGCAAAAGGCAATCCAGACAAACCACCATCCACTGTACTCTGATGTTCAGTGGCATACCTGTTTACTGATGGAGTGCACCTAATCACATCGAAACAATAAAAGAAAACTTGCTTTCTTTCCAAATGCACATCAGATTTCTTTAATATGTGCATTTACTAGGCTGCATAAATAGAAAACTGGTGGTTTGATACAATCAGCACAGTGCCATTTAAAGCGTAGCACATCACAGCACTCTTAAGTCTTTTTGGAAATACCTCTGCTGCTCAGCAGCACTAGCTTTCCACCAGTTGCTGCTCCACATGTTATTGCCAATCAGGTGCATTTGCTGTAGCGCATTCCGAAGTTTACTAATTAATCTCTGCACTAAACCCCACTGATGGCTGGTTGCCATTTGAAACTCTCATCATCTTTTATTTAAAGACATACTGACCCTATGGTCAAACTCAAACCTTATTTGCAAAAAAGGTGTGCCAAATTTCAGGCAATTAAATCCACTTCAATATCAATGACGTTTTTTTAAAAACTGGATAGAGGCGCAACCATTAATGGTTTGAGAGTGTTCATATTAGACATACTAAGTTATTTCAATGCTAATTGCCAGGAATCGAGAAAATTCTTGCATTTTGACCAAGGAGCTGCACTCAACAGAGCGTACGAGATACAAACTTCTGCAGAAGAGACCATTAATTTATTGCAAAATAGCACACATGCTTTGAAGTCAAGTGTTTTAACAATTCCAGCTTATTGATACATTTCATATGAGGTTTTAAATATTGATTTCACTCCGTCCAACCTCTCACACCATTGTCACAGGCTGCTCTCATTCAGCAGTGCATGCTGGCTCTGTGACCTTCACAATGACCTCTACAAAAGCAGTTGTGCATTTTACTGTGGTGTAAATCCTCACAGACAAGTCAAACCTGTTCTTTTTGGCATCCAGCCCTTTAGATGAATACTCTGCGGAGATTTATTATGAAAGGGGAATGAAGGGGCATTATTGCACAACATTCATCCTTCGCATACAGCTAAGTTCCATCTTTTACAACTTCTGAAAGCTTTTAAATAAACAGATCTTCTTAATTACACAAATCGTTCTTGATTCTCACCAATTTTCTGTAATTAAAATCCACTGTTTACGAAAAAGTAGACATGCCCAGAAAAAAACATGTGTGCTAAGGTGTTTTATATTATTATTA
Organism: Vanellus vanellus; assembly: GCF_965231255.1. NCBI lineage: Eukaryota > Metazoa > Chordata > Aves > Charadriiformes > Charadriidae > Vanellus > Vanellus vanellus. The sequence continues at coordinate 54,892,603 of NC_138911.1, read as the reverse complement.
ATAAGTAATATTCATACTTCCTGTTACTATACACGAGGGATTAGTGTTTCCTAGCACACCATTCACTTACAACACTGAAGTATTATTCCACATTGTAGCAACACACATTGCCCTAAAAGGGTCCATTAATTATTTTTGTAATGCCATGAAGTCGCTGCAGGATATTAGACTGTCTCCATAAGAAATACACTCCTATGGTAAAATGATGAATGATGAAGTTTACACATTTTTAATTAGACTTCAGAACAGTAAGACAGTATTTACAAAGTTATTTTCTGTGCCCTTAGCTTAATACTTTGCATGCCCTTATGCAAATAATTAAAAGAAAATCAAGATTAATTGAATCAAAAAATATAAAAGCATAAAAGAATGTGAAAGGGGCAGATTATCGAAATTCAGTGAGTCTGCTAAAGTGGCCAGAGTAGTAACCCTATCATTCATATTATCCACATTCCTCCGGGTTTTCTAATTGATCCTTCAGCAAAACATGTCCTGCTAGGGAAGGTGGGGAAAACAAAACAAAAAACACCTAAAGTTGCATTCATACTCCAGTCCAAAAATCGTGTTTAAACTGGCTTTATCTGATAGTCGCTTGGGATTAACCGGAAATGAAGTATTTTGATTGAAGCAGATATTCCCTATCTAAATCTCTAAATTCCCCTAAAAAGCTCCCTCCACTGATGTCAGCTGTCATGGGCAATTGACAATGCACATACACACACACATATACATCTGACTGCAAAAATGAAAAACTGCTCTGTGTGCCCCTCCCCGTCACCCACGGGCAATGCCAGGTATGGGATCTCTCTCCCCTTCCTAAAAGCCTCATCTGGCCATTCTTTAGCTTTCCTGCTCCTCCTTTTCTGCCAGCAAAATCAACAACAACAGAATGCACAATAGCAAAAATTTCCTCATACAAAAATATAAGAAAATACACTCTACTCCCACCTTTCCCAGGTCCACACTGCACTTTCACAGCTCCAGAGTTGCAGACAGAGGTTGCCCCAAGCAGAATATGCAGCAGTGGTTCTTACCCTCTAAATTCACTTCCCACCTGTACATCCTCGTCTGCTACCTCCAGCACAGCACACTCCCTTTCTGAGCCTGATGCTACCAGTGAGACAGAGTGATGGGCTGAAGATAATAGAAGGTAAACCAGCATGGTCATGTAGTATTGTATTTACAACAAAGATAAAGTATCCTGGAGTTCTAAAGGGCAGTTTCTTCCTACAGAAGAAATTTCACATTTTGAAAAGCTGCAGATGCTGTGTACTTTGCCTATTCAAAAATAAAAGTAAACTAAATAAAAATTAATTAAAAGCATAGCCACATTTAGACTTTGTTCTTCATGACAAACAAAGTAACTCAGATACTACCACTATTTTATTCAGGGTCTTTTTAAAAATAAAAATCCAGAGATTTTCAATTAGGAGATACATAGACTTAATGGCGAAGTTACACCTGGCACCTCAGCTACAGCTCAAGTTAGTTACACAGAGTTTAAAAGCAACCAATAGTTAAATCGGTACAGCACTCTTCACAAAGATTTCTGTTACTTTAAAAGTGACATATCTGTTTAGTTTTGTATTTCAAATTCACTTGACTAACCAGACACAAAACAGGTTAAAAATAAGCATAAAGCAGATGCTGTACACAACACCATCAATGAAACTAAACTGATACCTTAAGCTTTAGTATAAACTGCACCTTAAGGGTTGTTTTTTTACCTCTTATTCCAAGCAAATTTTAGAATTGCCTGATTTGAGATAAATTCTTGAACTAATCCTGTCTAAGCTTCAGATCCTACACAAGTTAAAATGGGAATTCAAGCTCAAGGCATCATCCCACAAAGAGGCAGATTAAGGTTAATAAAAGTGAAAACTGAGTGGGTGAAAACAAAGGAAGCATGAAGTTCCCATTGCAATCCCTTCAACATTCTCCCATCAGCTGTCAAGCCAGGCCCTCTTCCTCTCCCCCACACCAAAAGAAAACCCTGATCATATTTTACTGTGAACAACCACAAAAGCTTGGTGCGCAGGCATGGCCAAGATTGTGCCAACAGACCTTGAGCACCAGAATCTAGATGTTGAAGACCTATGCCAAGATCTCCTCACTCAAGCAGTCAACACTGAAGCCCTCCAACTCTATCCATATTAGAGGTTGTGTGTGGCTGGTGGAAAATCCAACAATAAAACTCCACAGGTTATCCCTTTTCTCAACTTGTAGTCGTGATCTCGCTCAAATCCAACTCCAAAGCAAAGTGGAGAAAAACACTGCTACTCCCAATGTGATTACCATCATGCTCTTACAGAAACTACCATCTTTTTGGAAAGGCAGAAAATTCTTCAAATATTTACTAATTGATTATTTAAACTTTGCTTGTCTGAAGTCAAAGGGCCTACTGCAGGGAAGCATTACAAGCTGGACATCTTTATATGTAGTCTTGGATGTATGTGGCTTTTTTTTTTTTTTTTAATGCTAGCCACATACACATGCCCACAGGTACACAAACACAGGCAGCCCAAAGCCCTGGTGCCAACGACTGCATAACGACGGCAAGGATCGGATGCCTACATCGATCCCTTTTAGATCTGTCAGCACGTCTACACAGCACAGACCAGCAGCTCTTGTTTACTTGAGCACTGCCTCTGACAGTCTTGCAGAGGATCACATTTCTATGATTCTCTTTCTATGCTCTGGAGAAGAGAGCAGTGCTCTATTTATTTATGCCTCTCTTTCAAGACATGAAAGAGAAGAATGGACCTCAGACCTAAAAATATATGCTGCTTTCCTCCTGTGCACAGCCCTCAGTTTTAAATTGTTCCTCCCTCCAACCTACTTACATTTCCACCATCTTCCAATTTCACATGCACCACCTTTAAATGTATCGTCTGTCTCCTGCAGGATCTACCTCACTGTCCCAGAATAATACAAGAATCATTATTCTTACACAAAGCCATCATTTCATTTTCTACTAATCATTGCAAATGTTGCAAGTTCCAGTTTCCTGGCCCCCATCCAGCTAATTTAGATAGATGGTTCCACATGTGCTCCCTGTCCCTCCATTTCCTGCCCATACCACTACACACATTTGTCTAAGTGAGTCAAAGCAGGTTTCTCTGTAGTCTCAACATGCTTACGTATTTTATATTTTAAAAATGAGCCCACGTAAAATGCAAAGCAGATAATAGCATGGTAATATGTTGTAAGAGGCAGAGGATTTTGCTGCTCTTCCACACATTCTGCTGAACTATAATGCATGTCACAAACTACACCTAAGCCTCACATTTCCCCAAAATATAAGAGCTACCTGTGTAGCAACTATGTTCAGGCAAAGCAGAACAATAAACTAAAATAGGTAATTGTCCACTTTGATATACTCCATTATCCAGGTTTTTCTTCTTAAAAAAAAAAAATCCACATTTAAGAGGAATAAGGATGAACCAAACTTTCAGAGACCAAGGCACTTCTTCATGAGGATAATTCCTCTTTCATTAGTAGCCAGTGCTGTCAATATTCCTTTCCGGCAACACCTTTACTGACACATTGACTCCAAATTAGGTATATATGGGGAAATTCACCTTTTGATGTCCAATGCCGATTGCCTAAAACAATATTCCTTTCTCTCACCCTCTGCACCTGAACAAACATTCTTCAGGGAAATTGCTTTTGAAGTCTCCTTGGTACAGAACATTGTCTCTTTGATCCAAAATATCTTTTGCTGCAAGTACCCTAGCACAATACCAGTGCATCCTGGATGAGTACTGACTATTGGAAACTTGGGCCCCCAACAGCTCCTTTGAAATACATCTTTATTTTTAAATGTATTTTTAATTTACAAATGTGCTATTTTAAAGCTCAAAAGTTGACTCCTTTGAGACCCTGTAGCAAACATTCATTAACCTGTTGTGTTCACTTAAGCAGGAGTTAAGGTGCAGGAAGGTGGTATATGCACACACACAGCATATCCTCAATCAACACACAGCAGATTTTTTTCTTGTAGGGAATTAATATATTAGTAAGGCTGGTATACCTTGTAACAGAGATCAATGAAAAACAGAAGATGCTGTGGGAAACACAAGTCCTGCACGTACCCCCCTTGCCTGCAGCCAGAACCCTCGTTAAAAAGGGTCATGTTTGAAACCACCCAACTGTGCATACACCATCCCCTACTGCCCTTGGAGGCCAGACTTCTTACACAGGAACTGATCCAAAGATGAGTACCAGAACCCCCAATTCCCCCAAATGCTTCTGTCCCAGAGCTCTCCTATAATTCCTAATCCCTTACAGGAGCCTCTCAGTCCTTCTTCCTAGAAACTCCTTTGTCCCACTCATCCCCACCTTTCTGCCAAACTCTGCCCCAAGTCTCCCCACTTGGAGCAATGGCCTGATGTCCCCCCATGTTATCTCCAAAGCACCTCCTCCCCTATCCATCTCAACTCCCACCCTATGCTTCCCCATCCCTACAGCCTCATGCTCCACCATGACACCACTACTGCTGCTGCCAGCACTTGATACCCTGCCATGTTTCTTCCAGCGACTACCTCCCAGTACAGCCATCCCTCTTGTCCTCCTCTTGGCCCCCCTTGTATGCCTTTTAAGTCTGGCAAGAATTTCAGAAAAGCCAGATGTAGGCTGTACTTACCCAAAATTTGTCTGAAGAAGGCCCTGAGAACAGGCAAGGAAGAAAACATAAGCACAGGGAAGATCTTTTAACTGCACTGCAAGGTCAATATACGCTACAACAATGGCAAATAAGACTCAAGGGCATTGAGAAATGGAATAACCAGGAATAAAACTAATCTGTGAGATAAGTCTGCACACACATGCCTAATAGGCAAGCCTCCCAAAACCAGACAGATGGACACAACCCAACTGACAGCCGACTCGGAAGAATCTGTGAAGCCATTAGCCCAGCTCTGCCATTCCAGGTCACCAGCCCTCCTCCAAGTACAGAATAGAGAAGATGAAGGGATGACACAAAACTACTTTGACCATCAGCAACAGAAGAAAAGATTAGAAGAAAACACATAGTGTTCTCACAAATGCAGACAAGCGCTAAGAAAAAGGGATTGTGGTAGAAAGATCACACTCTCTTCTACACACGTACACAAATTTACTACTTTAGCTTGCCTAAATGGCTTCAAATCCTTCATTGCTCTTACTACAATTTTTAAATGTTCTTACTGCTCTCTTTAAAAGAATCTTCCTCTCTGAAGAGTCCTCTTTTCAGCTGATGACTGTCATCTCATACCTAGACTGTAGAGTGGAGACAGACTATCAACCATTTGCAGAAGAAATCAATGCTTTTATTGTTAAGCAACAATTAAGGCATCTGAACTATTTTTTTTTTAAGATTTAAATTCTAAAATATTTAGTTCTGTGAAGTCCTCTTTACATAGTCTACTTCAAGTACATAAAAAGTTCCTACAAAGAGGCAGAGAACCACCCACTTTTGGCATCTACTTAGGCAGTAAATGAATTTGCATTGGGTCAAGGAAGCACGCAGTTACTAAGTTTCCCCTAAAACGTACAAGCAAGGGCAGTATGTGCTACCAGAGGCTGCTCAGGAGAATGCAGAGTCTCCATCTCTGGAGGCCTTTAAGAACAGGTTAGACAGGTACCTGTCATGAAGTAACCCCAACTCTGACCCACAGCAGGGGGGGAAGGCGCCCGTGACCTCTCAAGACGCCCACCCAGCATTATGATTATACAATTCCACAAATACCCACTGCAATTTTGGCACCAAAGCTTCTCATTTTATTCATTTTTCTTCCCCAACTTAAAATTCCACCCATACAGAGGAACTTTGTCCGCTCTCACTTTTTTGTACCATCTCTATCATAATGAGACCACTTATACTCACACTTTCAGACAAGCTATTTATTTCTGTTTCACCCTAGCACTACCTTCTGGTATGTTTACTTTTAAGCAGTGCATCAAGCAACACTATTTAACAACTTTTTGCATTAAAAATGTGGTTCAATAACTTTGCACTGCTCATTTAGCACAAAGTCTAATATTTAACATTTATGACGTTTGCAAATCTTGGCCAAAGCAGAGCATCAAAAGAGCATATGCGCACTAAATTGTATCCTGTTAAAAAGAACAGCAGCCCTGAAAAAAGTTATATTGGAACAATCCATAAATGTGTTTACATTATATGAATGATTTGCTGTTCCTTCACAAGGCATGTAGGAAGTCAGCACTTCTCAAATGTGTAAAGTATTTCCATGTGCTTAAAGCATGATCTTTCCAAAACAAACAATGATTGAGAAATTTTTTATTATTCTTTATTTCCCTGCCAGCTGTTTTTTTGGACTCTCCTCTCAGCCACCTTCTTTCTTTCAGTCAGATCTCTCCTTATTGCTCACAGTAACACCTACTCAAGCAATAGCATATTTAGAGCTATAAGACTCAGAAATAGGAAGATCTCTGGCTGATTTAAACAGCATTTTCCTTAGATCACTTACAACGTGTCTTTGTGCTATCATAGCTAGTGGCAGGTCTGGCTGTTGCTTAGGGTGGAATTCAGGGATCCTGCATTAGGACCTAAAGCCCAGTTCCTGCTGCTCCATCCCAGTGCCTGCTCCTATACAGGCAGGGGAGCAGATGACACCTGACTGAACTCTGTCGGCAGCCTTCTCCCAACGAGCCTCATCCTATGCAGCATCTTTTCATGGGACCAATACAACATGTTGTGTGACACACAGATGTGCTTCTGAAATTTGATGGTGAAGAGTCAGGCAAGCAAGGCCTTGGGCAAATCAATGAATCAAACAGGGTTTTAAAAAAAAAAAAAAAAAAAAAAAAAAACACACAAAAAAAATTAAAAAATAAAAGAAAAAAGTAACTCCCCCCAAAACCTAAACTCTTAAGAACAGTTCCAGTCCAAAAACTGACAGCTAAAGAGTAGATCCGCTCCACTGCTAGCTACAGCCACTTTACTAACAAGTGCATTTGTTTTGCTCTTCAATTCCATACAATTAACAGTGTTGGCACTATTTCATTTACTAAATTCCTGTCATTACAGCTGTGCAAACTTATGGGCCTAATTTGTATTTATACTAATATGTGTATATAAACATGTGCTGCTTTAGCCATGTAAAGAAGCCTTAATGCAAATGAACAAATATTTATTCTAACAGAACAGTATAAGAGAGCCCAACCATAAAACAAAATCAGGTCAAGCAGTTCTGATTATGTCTGTCCACCAAACCGCTTAATTTCAACTATGGCATTTTTCCTAAGGCATTCCAAACAGAAATCCTGCAAAGAGATACGGGGAGACATAGAACTGCATTTTCAAAATCTGGTCTCCTTTCCCAAGGCCAGCATTGCTTAAATGAGGGGAGAAGAAATGACAAATACTATGATTTATTCTCCCCTCCCGCCCCCCAAAACCCAAAACATTTCTTACCTACATTAGGAAAAAAATTAATTAAGTCAACATAGTGTGCCTAATGTTTATGCACTTTGATATAACAGTAATTACTTCATAAGGCCAGAACCCAATTAAATGTTTTAGACTTCAGTCTGTGGGCTGGAATACACAGGAAGCGTTCCTATGATAGATCACTTAAATAAAGTTTATCTGGCATACACTTCAAAACCAGAGTTCAAAAACTTTAAGCACAGCTCTGCGTGTACGTGCTTGACTCTTAACAAAACATCTTTACTTAAATAGAAGGCTAGAGATTTAGTATGACAAATATTTTACTACTGCTAACCATTCTCCATCACGCTACTCAGAAGTTGCAGGCATATTGTATATACAATCCTATGAAATTTAAGTGAGCAGTATGTGGATCACAGGATCACTGTTAAAATCCAGCACATTAGCCCTAACTTAAAATCATAGAACGGTTTAGGTTGGAAGGGACCTTAAAGATCATTGAGTTCCAACCCCCCCTGCCATAAGAAGGGATACCTACCACTAGACCAGGTTGCTCAAAGCCACATCCAGCCTGGCCTTGAACACCTCCAGGGATGGGGCATCCACAACTTCCCTGGGCAACCTGTGCCAGTGCCTCACCACCCTCATAGTAAAAAATTTTTTCCTAATATCTATTCTAAATATACCCTCTTCTACTTTGAAGCCACTACCCCTTGTCCTGTCACTACATGCCCGTGTAAAAAGTCCCTCTCCAGCTTTCTTGTAGGCCCCCTTCAGATAGTGGAAGGCTGCTGTAAGGTCTCCCTGACCCTTCTCTTCTCCAGGCTGAACAACCCCAACTCTCTCAGCCTCTCTTCATAGGAGAGGTGCTCCAGCCCTCTGATCATCTTCATGGCCCTCCTCTGGACCTGCTCCAACAGGTCCACGTGCTTCTTATGTTGAGGTCCCCAGAGCTGGATGCAGTACTCCAGGTGAGATCTCACAAGAACAGAGTGAAGGAGAAGAATTGCTTCCCTTGCTTGCTGGTCACATTTCTTTTGATGCAGCCCAGGATACTGTTGGCCTTCTGGGCGAACACATTCCTGGCCCATGTTGAGCTTCTTATCAACCAACATCCCCAAGTCCTTCTCCTCAGGGCTGCTCTCAATCCATTCTACCCAGCCCGTATTTGTGCATGGGATTGCCCCGGCCCATGTGCAGGACCTTGCACTTGGCCTTGTTGAACTTCACGAGATTTGCACAGGCCCACCTCTCAAGCCTGTCTGGGTCCCTCTGGATGGCATCCCTTCCCTCTAGAGCATCAAGTGCTCCACACAGCTTGGTGGTGTTGGCAAACGTGCTGAGGGTGCACTCCATCCCAACATCCATGTCGCCAACAAAGATGTTAAACAGCATCGGCCCCAGTACCGACCCCTGAGGAACACCACTTGTCACTGCTCGCCACTTGGACGTGGAGTCACTGACCACAACTCTTTGAGTGTGACCATCCAGCCAGTTCCTTATCGACTGAGTGGTCCATCGGTCAAATCCATGTCTCTCCAATTTAGAGACAAAGATGTCGTGCAGAATGGTGTCAAATGCTTTGCACAAGTCCAGGTAGATGACATCTGTTGCTCTCCCCTTATCCACCAACGCTGTAACACTGTCATAGAAGGCGACCAAATTTGTCAGGCACGATTTGCCCTTAGTGAAGCCATGTTGGCTGTCACCAATCACCTCCTTATTTTCCATATGCCTAAAGCAGAGCTCCCAGGAGGACCTGCTCCATGATCCTGATGGGCACAGAGGTGAGACTAACCAGCCTGTAGTTCCCCGGGTCTCCTTTTTTACCCCTTTTAAAAGTGAGGGTTGTGTTTCCCCTTTTCCAGTCAGTGGGAACTTCACTGGATTGCCATGACTTCTCAAATATGATGGATAGTGGCTTGGCAACTTCATCTGCCAGCTCCCTCAGGACCTGCGGATGAATCTCATCAGGTCCCATGGACTTGTGCATTTTCAGGTTCCTCAGCTGGTCTCGAACCTGGTTTTCTCCTACAGTGGGCGGTACCTCATTCTCCCAGTCCTTGCCTTTGCTTTCTGCAACTTGGGTGGTGTGGTTAGAGCCCTTCTCAGTGAAGACTGAGGCAAAGAAGTCATGGAGTACCTCAGCCTTCTCCACGTCCTGGGTGACCAGGTCTCCTGTTTCCTTCCTGAGTGGGACCACATTCTCCCTAGTCTTCTTTTTGTCACTGATATACCTTGAAAATATATACATCAATATATATATCAGTGTATGTATATATATACACACACACACTGATATAACTCGTATTCTATCAGTCCGCATTTTTGGTGTCACTTAGTTTATATATTTGAATTCTGTATCCATGTATTATCGGAGACGGTGAAGATCCAGCAGCCACAGTTTGTTTTCCCTTTTGCTTTTCAGAAACAGGTATCCTTCTCAGCAGATCAATGCAATGCTCATTGTTAAAAACAAGACATTGTTACTGACAACAAAAATTCAAAGCTAAAGCAACATGCAATATATATTTTTACTAGGAATCATAAGAAGATGCTTAACAACTGCAGAATCCCACTAGCAGAGTTGGGTGTTACACGGTTACATGCACCTGCTCTCCAAACATGCACCCCCTGTGAATCTCCACTCCAGGGAAGCTGCTTGGCCAGACGCTGGTTGTCTGAACAACTTCATCCAGAGACCTGCTGGAAGGCGTTATGACTGCCCTCTCACCAACACATTTGGGTTTCCTCTGCACTGGGACTCTGCTTCATGAGGCTGATGCCCAGCCCAGTGTGTCCGAGGGCTGAGCTGGGATACAGCCATCACGCTGGCAGACACCAAGGCTGCAAGGGCAATGCAGCAGCCTTGTAGTATAGATTCAGCCAGACTCCTGCTGGAGGTCTTGCTAATGCTGAGTCAGTGCCAATTAAAATTTTACGTTTACATGCATGCTCTCTAAAACAAGTACGTCTATTCCAAGAGAATTTATATGCCTAAACACACTACTTCCTCTTGAAAATACATGTTGTGATTTTGTTGTGATTCTAAACTACGGAGTGTTGTGAAAAGGGAAATATTCCACCCAGCTGCAAAAAAGAAATGTGCGTAGTATGAGCCAAATGAAGATTAAAAGCAAAACACCAGTTAAACTCAGACTGGCGGAATTGATTTCTTCGAGATGTACATCTGAAGTGTTTCAGTCTGAAGATAGACCAGCTGAGCTAACACTGGAGGAAGGAAATAGGCTTGATTTTTTTTAATTTATTTTTTAACTTTATGCAAATACTAAAAGCACTTTAAAAACACAAAACAAAAAACCACCAAAACACCACACCAAAACCAAACCAACCAAACCAGAGCAGTAAGAATTGGCAAAGCAAGGCTGGAAGGCTGAAACGGTTCCTGGTCACACAGATCAGGTGGCAAAGCGCTCTCAGGACCTGCAGAATAGTTGTAGTCTTCATAGTGTGACATGCCCTTCACCCACCCTTGAGTACCTGGCATATGTCTAAGCAACTTTGAAGGAGCACAATTGATTAAAAAGATATTTTGACAGACTCTTTTGCGTTTGGAACAGGATTTGGGATAATTGCTCCACAAGCTATAAAAGAAACAGACTGAAAAACAAGAGCAGCCACTGAGCAGTTGTTTGCACAGGAAGCAATATTGTAGGAAAAGGCAATAATGAAGAACAGTTAATTTGACCTGAACTGATGAGGTCAATGTTTTAAAAGAAATAGCTCCACATAACATAAAATCAGAACATTATTTCCCATTAGAATAATACTGCAAGCGTAACGCTGCACGAAATCTATTCCTTAACACTTGTTAGCTCAGCTTTGTGGTAACGTGCATTCCTGAGGTGTCCTAGACATCCTGTGCCTGACACAGATCCGTTCCTCCAAAATACTGATTCGACTGCTCCCTCCTGCAAGCTCCGATTGCTTCAGACTGCACATTGCTCTCCCCAGCATTCAGTTACTAACAACCTAAAACTACAAGAACTGGATTAAAATCCTGGTAATTCAGACACACAGAAAGTTAAATGTAACATCGCTGCTGTGATTTGGACAGGGAAGCAGGTATTTCAGTCTTAATTCGCTGCCTTAATTCAGGGGTGCTGTTGACAGGAGATGGAGCCCGGCTCAGCGGAAGAGAGGTTAGGAATTTAGTAGGGCTGGATCCTATTCCTCCTTCCGCCACGGCTCTGCTGTCTAATCCTGGGCGAGTACATCCCCTCCGGGCATCTGGTTCCCCTCCCTCCCTGACACATCTATTTAAACTGCAAATTCAGAGAGGTAGCAACCATCTTGGTAATGACGAAGCATGTACACCACTCTGCACTAATACTTCTATTAATAAATGTTCCCACTGCTACTAAGTAATAAAACAAAAACCATGGTAGAAATTGAACAGTCAATGATGCATTATATTAGTTTTGAGGTATTTGGTTATAAAATGTAAAAGGCAAATTCTCCCAAGTGGTAGCAGGCCAGAGGACACCTATGTTCTTTTCCCGCATATTTAGGCAATCCAATTAGAGGTAATTGAGTTTTTAACTACATGAAATTACTTCAAGAATACCATCACTAGAGGCTAAGTCTCCTGGGAGGCTGGGGGAAGGGAGCAAAGAAACATTATAAAACCGGAAGGAACAGAAAAGGGACAGGGCACGCAGCCTGAAACATGCTGAAAGAAAGCATGCAGCTGAGCCAGTGTAAGGCATTCCTACTTTTTACAAACAGGTAAATACCTGGGCCACAGACTCGAAGGTTTGCATGTTCTCAGATCCCAATGAATTAAAGAGAGGTTAAATACATCCACGCTTCTATGCATTTTTAACCACAACAGTAATGTAAAGCACAGATCTACAATCACCAAAAGGCTCCTACAGTCCTGTAACACCAAGACATGAAAAGACGACTAAATTACTGTAATGAAATGAACTCCTGTTGCATTTGCAAACTGCCATTCATGTGCAATGCATATGAGTATCTCTTGTACAATTTAAAATTAGCTTCACGTTAAAGCCACCTCTCAACCAGAAATGGTCACTATGTTCACCAAGAAACAGAACGGTTCTATTGCCAGACCTCAGATTTGTTTTGCACTCCTTGACAAGCCCTAGAAATACTAGAAACATCATTCATTTCTGAGAACCTTTGCTCTTTTTGATGGCTACTAAAAACTAAAGTACAAGCACTGACAGGAAACAGTATTTTTAGCACTACTGCAACAATTAAGATTGCTACAGTTTCTTTCATAGCTTTACACTGATTTGAAATTAGATTTAATAAAACTGTTTTAAATATTCAGATATGCTGAAAGCCTATTGCTTAATATGATGAGCATGACAAGCAGAAAACTCTGAAGCACCTTCTCCCCCCACTTAGAGGTAAATCAAACTGATTAGCAAGGTATGTTTCGTGCACAGAAGATATAATTCACTGAAATAAAATTTAAAAGTTAATGAGCAGACTGCAAAGAAAAATCAGCTTCCACTTGAAAGGACAAAAAAAAAAAAATTTACAAAAGGAAATAGTGAAGGAGACCCTATCCCCATGAGCTAATTGTCTGTCTTGTGCTATAGGGGATGCTCTTGCTTAGCTTACAAGTGAAAGACACTCCCTCCTCCCCCTGCAAGCATAGGAACTCCACAGCACTAACATGACACCTTAAATGAGCCAACTTCCTTGAACATTGCCCAGGAGACTAGAATGGGCATGCCTTAATTCAGAAACCCAGAAACATGTCCGATTATCAGTCAGGCTGAAGGACACCTCTGACCAGGACCATCCCAGGAAAAGCACTCATGTTTCAAGCCAGGGGAAAAAAAAAAACAAAAAACACACACACAAAAAAAAAAACCCCAAACAAAAAAAAAAAAACAACAAAAAAAAAAAAAAACACAACACAACCAAGCACAGATTGCCACAACTGGAACATTTTTATAGCCTTTGTGTAAACACAAGCTCTGGATTAGCCAGCATCTTAGCTAGCTCTATCTGGATTCCCTCCTTCTGAAACAAAATTAAGAGAACGCCCACCAGAAGTTATAATAGTTAGTGGCCAAACTATTAGGAAAAAATAAAAGCACAGGGGAAGAACGTACATAGTGATTCATTAAATATGTGTTACCAAAACTTTTAACAGTGAGCACAACAGACTTTTCACTGAAACTATACTTAATTTGCACAATTGTTAAGCCAAACACAGCATTAGTTAGAACTGTGTTTTGTAAGAAAAACCCAGTACTCCCCTAGAACTGCCCCCACCAATGTAAGCGGTGTGAACCCCATAGCTTAGAGAGGAACAATGCTAAAGCAACTATAAAGAGAGCTGCCCTCGAAGGGCAGCGCAAGAAGAGTTCTACCTATGAGCATACACTTACACAAAACAAATGGACTGAGCATCTCAGGTTTTTAGAAAAACACTCATCCTGGAAAACAAGCATGTCATAAGGTGAGTGCCCAGGTGAGAATTCACCTTACACTGTCACTAGAATACACTGTCACAGATCATCAACCACACCAAGTCATGTACAGCAAGTAGTATTGCTTTTCACAAAAGTAACTCTATTCTGAGCTGACAATTTGTATTTGACTACAGTAACTTTCCAAGACACATCCCAGTCCTAATCAGAAAACATCAAGAATTAGATTTCATTGCATTCCAGAGTCAACTTTAACAGTGAGTCCAATTAACCAGTAGAACACTGTGAACTTTAGATCTTATTTGTTCCTTTGGTTCCTACTTAGATCTTATTTGTTTAACTAAGGTTACTGGTTCTTGCTACATTTACTGTTGCACTGTTCAGATTTGGCATTCTGTGTTCAGGAGGCACTTACTGTAAATTAAGTCCTATCTTAACCTCATCTTAAACTAGAGGCAGAATGCAGTACAAAGCGTATCTTTCCGCCTTTGAATGGACCTCTGTGACTCCTCTTTGTGTTCTTTCTGATTTTTGCATTCAAATGCAGTTGGCCAAACTCTTCAGTCCATAAGGCTTCCCAATACTGCATTCAGAAGGAAAAGTCCGTTCCTATTTATTGCTGTACTACTCACATACCCAGCCCCTCCCCACCCCACGTGCTGTGGCTAAGGGTCAAATTGGTTTACTTGCTTAGCTAAACTTCCAAATCCTCTTCACAGAGCCTGCTATTTACTCTTCTATTTATAATTTTGCATTTAGTCATATCAAAACACATTTCATTCAAACAAGGCCAGCTTGTCAAAGCAGCCCTGTAAACTGACAACTTGCATGTCATCCACAGAAATTCAACATCTCCTTCCAAACACTGAACTGTGTCCTAGCAGAACATCCAGAGAAATATTCCCATGCTGTAGTAACCAGCAACTACTTTAGAAATTACAAGTTCACCAGATAATTCATTTATTGTGCAGAACATCAACATTGTTATTATTGTGTAATGTAATTTGTATATAATTCTAAAAATCAATGTCATGCAATAACTAAATCAAGCACCCTACAAAGAAAATGTGGAAACATTCACGTTTCTCAACAAAACCTGTAATTTTATCGGTATAAAATCTGTTTTGCTTGATGTAATCTGTTTTCCATAAACAGTAGTCAGCAACTTCAAATATTCCTATCCTTAGCGTTATTGTTAACTGTATTTACCCCCCCCCCCTTTTTTTTTTTTAAAGTTCTTTTTTAATCTAGGACTAAGGTCATCAGGGTGAGGTTTTTTGTTTGTTTGTCTGGGACTGAACAAATTAAATGAGTCATCTATGCATACTTTCTGAACACTGATAAAGTAACAATCAGTTATCTGCAATATCCCCTATTATTCCGAATGTTAAGATTTAAATGTCATGACCCTAGGAATCTCCTCATCCAAGCCTTTCACCATTCCTGGATGAAGTTTACTTAGGGCTGTGGATTTGAAATGTCCACTACTGCATACTGCATTTAATATCCATTTAAAAATGCATTAGAAAATACTTCCACTGTCCTCATCATGTAGCATAAGCCTATCGTCTTCCTTTTCCCAGAAGGAAGGCCAACAGCCTTAAGAAATTCTGACAACGTATTTTAACACCAAGAAAAGGTATAGGCATTCAGTTAGAATATTTTTTTTAAACAGAACATTTTCTAGCCACCAGCTTTTCAACACAAACAAAATGTCTCACGAAGCACATCAATCTCCCCCAGACTCTTAGTTTTTAAAACAAAAAGGAAGAGGATACAGGTTATACTACAGAGAAACAAGAAAACAATCTGCACAACTTTGCAAAAGCTGACACTACTTTTGGGAAAAAAAGCTGCAAATGCTTCTACATTGTGAACTCTTTGACAGACAATGAATACAGCACAGATATCCCCGACAAAATAAATTTATTAATTGATGGGAGACTAGTTTGATGCAAAGGCTTTTGCTTTGCTGACTTCTTGGTTTGTTGAGAAGGGTAGAGAGTGTTTGTTATTTTCAAGACACCGTTTACCGTTATCAATTCTAAAATACAAAGTCTAAAAAAGTGCAAAGATTTAAAACAAAACAGGAAAACAGTAAGGTGCAAATAAGATCTGTAACTCATGCTCCCATCCCTAAACACTCCCCCCCTGCCAACTTTACATTTCCACACACAGGCTGATGTGTACTTGTACCTTGTCATGATAAAGGACAGGAATGTTGACAGATCTTTAGCTGTCACTGTAGCAGTAACACATTTGCAAAAACGCTTATTGCTTCCTAGAGTCCAATAACAATGAAAAAGTGTCCTTAACCACTAGGCACCATTTTCTAAACTGTCTCTCATACTCACAGATTATTTCAGTGCTTAAAGTATACCTGAAGAAAGTACAGCCTATTCTTGAACTTCCAAAATTTCTACTTCCAGAATTGGTACACAAACGAGACAAAAATAATTCAAGGACACCACAACTTTGCAGCGAAAGCAGTATAGCTTGTTTTTTGTCAACTATGCAATGAAAGGATTTCATATATTCCAACTAGCAGAATGATTAAATTCTTAAGACTAACTCCTTATTATTTATTTAATTGGAAGAGACGGTCTATGTGATATAGTATGCAGCTCAGGTTTAAATAACCTCTAAATTTCATACAACGAAATCCTCGGTCTTTTGAAAGGCATTAAAACAAAAGAAACAAGCAATTCTTACCATTTTGATGCCAGTGGAAAACGTGACTGGTTTGACAGGTTTGGGTTTTTCCAGTTGCATTTCTGGCTGAGCAGATCTGTCCTTATGTTGAGCTAAAAGCAGCGAAGCAGGAAGACTGGAGCTCTCCTGTAAATATGAGGAACAAATTTAAATGCTAAAACAAAACAAGTATTAATGCTGCATATTCTTCAAAACTGCAAGCTGTGTCTGAAGGGCCATCACTAGCAGAGCAGCGTAATGCTAAGTATCCTCTCTATGAGGAACAGTTTACAGAAAACAATCATTTTCAGTAATAAGAAAAAGCTGCAGCAACCCCATAAATCACAGTAACCTGCAAACAACCATTTTTATAGAATCCACACTAAAGAAAATATAACAGGCTCCTTATTCCATCTAGCCAATGCAACTATATTTATTAAAATAAAAAAATTAGAACTTAATCAGAGAAGGAATAATACCAAGTAGTATAACTTGGATCAGATGTTTATCTAAGATGCATTCTTTCTACCAATGAATTCAGACCAGTTTGAAATTGTTTCCCATTAGATTTCACCTGAGGCCGTTTGGAAATGATCCTTGCTCTGCTTTGCACAATGGCACTATTGTAAGTGCAACCAACAGCATATTTATTTTCTCCTTCACCAACTTATTTTTAGGGAAGCCAGCCAATTTAAAAAAAAAAATATATATATAAAACCAGTAAAATGTACAGTTCAGCAAACGCACTACTTAAACTCTCCAAACAGAACCATTCTACAACAGAATGATTAACATACATACTTTTACTACATTCTTGAGAGAGTCAGAAAATTATCAGCCAAGTAATTTTCTAATAAACTAATGTGACTATCCCACATGCACACTGAAATCCTCGAGACTTCCCAGCTAGAAAGACTGTAAAGTTGAGAGCAGGGAAGAAATTCAGACGGATTCTTCCTGGATGGCTCTAGCGAAGTATTTTTTTCTTAAGGCCCTCAAACGTCACATATACTTCTGTTTCACAGAACCAAGCAAATACTGAGCTACGAACCATCTTTGTTACTCAAAAAAAAAAAAACAAAACAAAACAAACTTTAATAAACTGGACTGTGATTTTTTTTTTTTCTTTTTTACTTATAACAGTTTAGGATAAGAAGCTGGAAGTTTTTAATGTTGCGAGATGCCTTGCTGTTTGTGGTATACCAGACAAATTTTCTGAAGTGATCATGAAGAACAGTCATGTTGTACACTGACTTTTCACATCACTCTCCAGTCCTCTTTCCTCTCTATCTTTTGTTACGCTCACTTTGTGTTACAACTAGATTGCAAGTGTTAAAAGCAGAAAAATCTCACATGATGAGATGTGGTCCAGAGGCACAACTACAACAACTAAGGCACAGGACCCTACTGACATTTCTGTGATTAACTGGGAGGAGGGGAGGGAAGAGGTTAAATACCTAAATTGTAATAGTTAAGAGACATCTAATTTCTGTACAACCAGGTAAAAATTTGGACCACAAATGCATTCGTTTACAGTCTGCATTTTCATAGTGTTGCACATATCTGTAACCACCATGCAGCACCACACGCTGCTAGCTATCAGCAGAGTTTAAGGATGTTGGATTATTTTAATCATCAGTTTAATACGCTGGGGGAGAAGGGAAGAGTGTGAAGCATTCTCTCTTTTGCTTTGCCCTCTCATATTCCTTAAATGTTCACTGCATTTCTAATATAATAACTAAAGGAAGCCAATATTTGTACCAATTTCTCAAGAGTTTGCACAATGACCAGTAACCAGATTACACAACTGTGGGAAACTCACACTGTGCCAGCCAGCCACCACGTCCATGATTGTTTGTCTTTTCTAATATGCACATAGCTCTTCTTTTAACTATTAACACCCACGAAAGGTCTGATCCTGTAGGCATTTATTCATACTAGCAATTTTCTAAATGGGAAAACAAACTGTCTAACAGTATAAACAGAGCTAGTTATATTCAAAAATTTCTGAAAGATTTGTCTCCAAAAACCCCGAAGTTCTAGTAAAAGTGGGGACACTTGATGTCTTTAAGGCACCTTGCCCTTTGCTTGACTCCAAGCTATGGCACGGCCCAGGGAAAACATGCCTCTGCCATGTGCTGCAATGCTACTTTGCTCATGCCTGGGAAGTACGGGCTCTTGAAGAGGTAAGGACAAGTCCCACAACACAGAAGACATCTAAGAGGAGATCTATAATCCTCTGTGTACAGGTGAGAGAGTTTATACAGTAAATAAAGGAAGTGCTTTAATATTTTACTCAGCCCCAATTATCCAAGTCTAGAAGATTAAAAAAGAAACCAAACCCAAAATAAAACACACACAACTTCCAATAATATGTAAAACGCATTTGAGACTACAAGTCTAAATTACAACAGTGTGTTGTGCTTTTAAAGTGAGAGGTTTTATTGTAAAAGAGGTCATTTATAATGAAGGTAATATAAAGTCTGCCTAATTTAGTACTGGGAGGCCAAACAGGCAACAGGTAATAGCTTCGGCAAAGAATCTGATTGCTCTTCCAGTAGCCTGCAGAGCCTCAGCTGCCCACAATGCCATGATCACCTTTCCAGCACCTTTCCTGGCCTTCTTCTCCCCGCTCCCAGCTGAGGACGGGTTCATGGGCTCTTTGGCCCCAGGTCCAGTCCTTTCTGCACGAGCCACTGTGCTCCCCAGCAACCAAGCCTGCTGCACAACATTTTAAATAACAAGCATTTCTACATCTTTTTCCCTGCCTCTGGACTTCCTAAATTGTAAGTTATTTGAAGATGGGACAGTGCTCTCATACACTTTTGTAAACAACTGAGACCTTTATTCACTATAATAATACTATAAATAGCACACAAACTGTGAATCTCCTCAGTCATTAGGATTTAAGCACCAAAGGTAAAATTCTCTTCTTAGAAGAGGAAAGACCCAACAGCTCTACCTGCACCACACAAAAAATTTGTCTTAAATTTTCTCTTGCTGCCTAGTTTGGCAGGGGGGCAAGGAAGGGTCTTGAAAAAAATGACCAAGACCCAGGTCAAGTGGGTTGTAGGTTCCCAACACCAGGTGATGCAACCAAAAGAGATGATTCAGAACCAACAGGTGAAATGTCGCATTCCTACCTTCCTCTACACTCACAGTCCTGCCCAGTCAGTCATTTTGTCACCGGTATCACTGCAGCCAGAACTTAATCCTTGTTTTAGCACAGTACCAGCAACCACAGATATATGATTTATTTTTTTTAATGTAATTCTTTACACTGCTTGGCTTTTGCTGCATTTCTCAGTTAACTTTTACTTATGATCAGCTTCATTTTCAGATTTGCAACATAGCATTAGAGGGATTTCAGAGACCATAGGAAATGTTTATTTGTTTAACAACTGCTGGTTTTCCAGAAACTTTGTAAGTCATTATACAAACACTTCAGTGCTGTTTTTATAAACCTGTAGTATTACAAAACAAGTTTTGGATCAAATTTAAATTGACAGAGCCCCTTTATAAACAGAGACAACTTAAAATTGCCCAGTTTCCCTCGTCAGCCTTTAAAAATCATCTTTCTGTTGCTTTTAGAATACTAAGATATGTTTTAACAGTAATACATACACAATCACAGTCAATACTACCTATTTTGGTCATGTTTTAAGGATTATTTATAACCATTCTTTCCTCAAGCCATCTGGCGAAACAGGTTTGCAGTAAAACCAACAGCTTTGTAAAAAAAAGTGAAGAAAATTAAAAAAAAAATAAATCACCAAACAAAACCCAAACAAACCAAAAAATACAACAGTCTCTAGTAAATTAAGAGTGTGTTTTAAAACAGGATTGAAGTAATCTAGAAACCAGTTAAAAATCCCTATTCTGCTCCATTAAATTTACATTCATAGTGGAGCTTTTATTAATTGATCTCAACTCAAAATATTCCTAATTATATGGATTGTAAGCACTTTTACCTTTAAAGTTAAAAGAGACTGATCAACACACAGTTACAGACTTGAGGGATTTTCAAAGAAGCTTTCTGCTCATCATTGCTTTTGTCTACAAAAAATGAAATACCAGCTCCTTTCAGCAAAACCACTGACAGGTTGCCAGGTCTCCAGACTTAGGAAAAGGCAGCTCTTCAGGAGAGCCTCCGGAACTCCTAGATTGCACATCGATGCTCGCTCTCCACATCGGTGCCTTCTGCACAGGTTCAAAGAAGAACTCTACTTTTCCAGGAAAAGTAGAAAAGCACCTGTACCTTGAATAACAACTGAGAATACAAAGCAGGAATTATTGCTATATTAATGCGAGATAAACCGAAATAAGAGAAATTCTGATTTAAATCTGCCAAGCAGCTTTAAACCATATTGATATAGCTGCACACATGTATGCTTGCATACATACTTTTTCTTCATTTCATTCAAGGTACACAGAGACTGTTCTCATGAGTGTTAAGAGCACGGGAATGTGTGTGCACTCACATCTGTACACTCATGCATATTAAAAAATTTGAGATGTGAATCTTGTTTAAATAACACATTTATTGAGCTTCTCTATGCTCACACATCATCAGTGCATTACAGATGCAGAATCAGTAGTAAATTCAGCCCAAGATTAGCACAATTTCTAGAAGCAGCTGAGTTTTAATTCAGTTGTCTATACACCCCCCTCAAATGGATCCAAACTGTTCAAAAGGAGCAACTCATACACAAAGTTTGCAGTAAGAGAACATGACACACTCAAGGTGAGAAATCTTTTTCTCATAGTAGTTTCTGAATACAAAGGGACCAGCTATCATTTAAGTGCTCCTACTCAAAAACTTGACCCACACTCAAATAACCCACAAGGTTACTGTCTGCTGTTCTCCACCCCATCTCCCTCTAGCAGAGGTGGCTCAGCTCATGAAGTAGCTCCTGATTACCACTTTGCTTCAACACACCAGGTTGTCACCCACTATTCAGGACTGCTTAACAAGCCAACAGCAGTTACGAGTTCACATTATGGCTGAACCAACTTAGTAGCTCCTCTCTAACCCCCTCACAAATTGCATTGTCAGCCATGCACTAAAGCAGATGCAACTGTCATCATCTGCAAGCAAAACAAGCAGGCAGTTATATAGCCTCAGACATGACAGAACCTCATCCATCATACATCAGGTTCAAGGTGGAGTAACCATCAGCTACACTAATGCAAAGCCATCCTTGATGAAAGTCAAAGCCTGTGGCTTTTGTATTGTCAATGAATTAAATAGAAATCTAGAATTTTATAGTAGCACTTCAGATACGCAGTCAAATGTCAACTAACAAGTAAACTGGTAGAATGGCTGGACTCACTAAAGTAATTCTGAAATATACGTCCACATGTCAATTAGAAATAAGAAAAGAGCTTTCGATGGAAGCTCACTAGGAAAAGAAATGAACAACAACAACAAAAAAAAAAAAATCAAAACAGGCAGAACCAGGAAGACAGCCTTATTCTGAATACCCAAAGAAACCTTCTGTATCTTTCTTTGCTAGCACCTTATCCAGGATTAATTTTGTGTTGAAACAACCAAGAATGATTTCCTAGCATTAATTTCTAACCAGCAGTGGACATTCTGGACAGTGAATCTAATTAGGTCTAAAAATCCCAGAGGCACTTTTCCTCCAGTCCTTAGCTTACCAAAACCAGAGTTGGTTGTAACATTGAAATGAATGATAGGTGACCAAACAGTAACACAAAACATGCAAGACAGGGAAATAGAAAGGGGCAGATGTGTTAATTCCAGTTAACCATGGTAGTGATGAATCTCAGTGTACTTGCTATTTGCTCTGCTATTGAGCATTCAAAGCCTCTGGTTTTGTTACTCACCAATTCATCCAAGAGTGCCTGCTTATTCTTCCGTTTTATTATCTGTTGTAGTTGTTCTTCTTTCTGTATGAGCAGTCGCCTTTGTTCGTTTTCCTGTCGCTCTACCTCTAAAGCTTCCTCCAGCTCTTCCTGCTCCCGTGTCTGAAATGGAAATTAGAAATCAGATCATAGCAGTCTTCCTCCTTGGGTGGACAGAGCTTGCCCACAGCTCTCCTACTTACCAAAGGACTTAGGACAGATCAAGCAGTAGGAATGCGGTGAGGTTCTCTTAAAAGGTAGAATTTATCTTTTAAGGTAGAATTTTAAGGTGATTATGATGATTCTACCTCCTCTTATTGTCCAGTGCACAGTTATATATTTTTCCTTGCTGCTCTCTGTAGTGGGAAGTAACCATTTGGATCTTGGCTCTTTAAATGTCAGAAAATGACAATGGGTTTTCCTTACACCTTCACTCTAAAATGAACGTACCCCTCTCTGCTCCCACACATCCTACTTCCTAAGTGATGTAAGTGGGTGACTGAAAATACAATCCCAGAATACTGTTCCTGATTGCCCCCTGATCAGTGCAAAGTACTGTGTGTTTCTTAACAGCAGTGTAGAAGAAAAATTAAAAGTTACAAATCTGTGAATATTAACAGAGAAGCTTATAAGCTAAAACATATTTAAGCATAAACTGTAAAAAAGGCACATTCCCAGAAAATGAGGGATTCTTCCTATAACTTGAAGTCATGTACCACAAGAAAAGAAAAGAAAGAACTAGTACACAACGACTAGTTTTTGTTTCAGGATTTACTTCTTGGGAAGTCTTTTTTAACCTGTAACCTGTTAAGTCATCTGTGTTTGAAAATCATAGTGGAAGAAGAAAAGAAGGGCTCAAAGATGGGGATGGAAAAAGATTACAGCTAAATAAATTTATACAGGAGGAGGGAATCACAAGAACATTAGTTTGGTGGTAGAAAGGTATAGGAAAATAACATACAGAAAACATTTTTCCAACTCTTCCTCACCAAAAATACTAAAGCAAAGGGAGAGTCGGTAAAAACACAGAGTTAATTAAAATTTTATGAAACTTAAATGGATTAATTAATCCATGGAAGCAGTTTCAGCAAAAAATTATTGCAGCCAAGAGCTTAGTAAAATTTGTTCTTGTAACAAAAAGACCTAAACTTCTATCGTAAAGCACAGTGATCTGATACATGCCAGAATACGCTGAAAAACATCCCTTTACCAGACAGATCAAGCCAATGGGTGCTAGTGAGGCCCAGTTACCCCTGGATGCAAGAGCTGACAGATCACATCACCTACCACCGAGCCAACAGAAGCTACTTTCATCTTGTAACTAGCAGTGACACTGGTAAAGAGCTGCTCACCAACAGTGACCACCCGAAACTGGATTCTCTTTGCATTTAATGAAAGGAAAAAAAAAAAAAAATCCCTAAGTTGCTAATTGATGTTATTTCTGAGAATTAAGGGATCTAGTTAGTTCAGTCAACAGAACTTAAGAGCTCAGGGTCTTAAAGACATTCCAAGCCTCTTCCACGTTTATGTCTAAAGACTGCCTGGAATTTGCACGGAAACAGAAGAAAACTGCCTGCTGACAGACCTAGTCTGAAGAACCAGTCCATAAAAATTATAGTCAGAAACAAGTAAACTGATAAAAACCTAAACCAGATCAGACTACAGGAAAAAGGAAGATTGTCACAAATCAGATCAAATTCTTTCTGAAAGGAAGACCAAACAAAACAGTAAACCAGAAGACAAATGAGCTCGATAGGCAGTGATGATTATGTCAAGCTTGAAGATAATCTAGGCACAGTCCAAACATCTAAAGAAATAAAGACAATCATGGTGAAGCCTGGAGTAAACTCAAGATGGCAAACAGTAAGAAGTAAAAGTGTAATGTATTGCCACATTGAAGAAAGGACAATCAAGAAAATTCAAACACATTTACATCATGGAGTCCAGACAAAACTATTTCAAGACTGAACAAAGCAGCAAGTGAAATTAAACATCTAGTGACAAAGTAGAAAGTAACAAGTTACCCTATGACCAGAGAATAACAGATATTCAATAAGGAAGGCACATTTGGGAAAACTGGAGCCCACTCAGAGTACAGGGCTTTTTTTATTTATATATATATATATATAAAGTATATAAAAATATATATAAAAATCTATTTAGAATTATAAGAACCTCTTCTCCAAGAGTTGTTCTCCTTTTTATCCAAACCTGACTAAACTTTCTCTCTGCACGGTCCTGCATAAAATCAACACATCTAACTGATGGGTTAGTACATGAGCAGCGAGGCCATTAGGAACTGGCTACAAAGATGAAGGATATGACTTGTATTGGCAGAAGAACAAGCTGTTATTCAAATCCCGAGATGACTGCTTCAGTAACTTACTATTTTGATTTGTAAGAAAGAATGACATACTCATGAGGACAGAAGTAGCAGAAGTGAGATGAAAGTTACTTACAAGGCCACATATTTGGAGATATTAATTCACCAGTTAGAAACAAAAGAGGAGAAAACACGATGCACTACTTGACCACCACTGCTTTTGAACCTCCCATATGACAGCACTTCAAGAGAAGAACAGTCTTCGGATCACGTATGTCAACATATTTCCAGTAGAGATGGGAAAACAGTGTTCTTTAATAAGCAGCTGTTAAGATCTCAGCTACAATACTGCATTCAATTCTGGTCCCTTCTGCTTGCCAAAGACAAATGCAAACTGGAACAGGCAAAGGGTAATAAAAACACCAAGAAGGACAGAGAATATCTATATTCCTCAGAAGCAAACTATTCCAGCGGACAGAAAAATTTATGTCAGTCCAAGAATGAAGGGACAATGATGAGCCATAAGAAGTTTAGGCGAGAAATTAGGACACCTTTTGCCATTTAAGGAGTAAAGACATTCCAAAACCTGCCAAAGCAAGCTAGAGAGAGAAAGCACCCTTTCAGCTTTTGGGAGAGGGGTAAATTTATGGGCAAGATCATGCAGTTTTTGTAATAGCAACTGTGTCAAGTCTATTATTATGTTTCAATTATTGAACAAGAAATGTTGACTGTTTCAAATGTTGAAAAAGAAATAAAAAAGAAATGTCTCCAGATCTCCAGTAAGTCTGGATTCACGCAGGCTTGCCCAGCTTCCACCAGACAGCCTCTAGCACAGCAAGACCATACAGTACAGAAAACAGAAAGCCCAGGGGGCTTGGGTGGCTACAGAGTATTACTGTGCTGCTCAATGCGATCACACAGCTAGTGCACAAGCTGTCTGCGAGTCACGTACATGAAGGGAAGGTGGGCTGCAGGCAAAGCACACTATTCTCATGGTGACCCTAGAGGTTGCACCTACATTGTAAAATAAGACACATAGCCAAAGATTTGGCAGGTCTCTTCAAGCTCTGAAGCATAGGATATTGCACAGTGTCAGAGACAGGATAACAGATCAGAGATGGACCCCCAGGGAAATTTCCTTGCCTTTAAAAGGAAGAGGTTCAAACAAACATTTTTTAGATTCCAATCTCCTCCTGTGAAATCCTAGAGCTAAAGAAATCACTGGGAGTTTTGCCACAGACTTCAGGGGAGTGAGGATTTCACCCCTACTGATTTGAAAGCAAGTCCTTAGTGCAACTGGAATACTAACACAAAACCTTGTTATGTCACACTCTGGGCAGACATTTTCCTTCAAGAACCGATAACAATATGTATTTTTATACTGAAAAAATATTTAACAGATTAAACTTTTCTTAGAGAAGAAATGCTTGCAAGTTTATTTTTAAAGAACAAAATGATATCCGAGCCATGTTTTAATGAATGAATCTTCAAAGAACCATGTGTTTTGCATATAGATCATGTATACAATACTCCTGATGTTATTGTTATCAGCTCTTGAACAAAAGTATTAATGTTTGTTTCAACATCTTTCATTTTAAATTTTGCATAAACCAGACTTGTGCTTTCCCTCAATTTTACAACTCTCTCCTGGGAGCTTCATAATGTCTGTGTCTGGATTCCTTTTTTCCTTTGGATGAGAAAGGAATGATTGTCCTGGTATAGGAATGAACTTGGTCTTTCCTGGATATTGTTCAACGACACTGCCAGCACGCACGCAGTGGTGATTTATTAGATGCAGACTTTACTGCCTGTCCCTCTTTTCAAGCCCTTCCCAAAATAAAGCATAACTACATTTCAACTATCAATTTAATCTCTTTACACAGCACTAAATATCAGTATCACAGAACATTATCGTATTATGGTTTTTGAAGACATAGTTAAATCTACATAGTGCCTTCAGCTTTTACTTGCTTTTAAGACATTACCGAAAGTAATCAACTTCAAAAATCCTTTAATTCTTTAAGTAATGAATAAAAATTGTAGGGGAGAGGAAAAGTTAACTAACCAGTTTTATCTTATTTTTCTGAATGACTTCTTTGTTATCCTTCTGGTACAACTCCATTTTTCTTTTGGTGTTCTCCAAATCCACATTGTTGGTCAAGTTAAATACTGCATAAATATCAGAAAGACAGAAAGCAAATGTGTTAGGTCAGCATGCATGACGGTAAGAAAGAAATAGTATTCTTACTTTCTCTATCCCTTGTAGCACCAGACACAAACATCACAAGAACAGAATTTATTTAAATGTGACCTGTAAAGCAAGACACAATCTCTTAATCACTGCAAACTTCAGCAGAGGCCAGCAGAGTTCCTTTAGGTCTATACATCTGTAGGAGATGAAAATTTGAGTCTTGCATCCTATTTTGTGATACTGATAATGACACACATGAATAATCACATCATTGACCTTTTCAAGTAGAAGTTACAGTTAAGAACACAGTGATCCCTGTAAAATGAAACTAAATACCTACATATTGAGACAAGGTTAGAAATTAAGTCATTCCATTTCATAAGATTATCTAATGTACAAAGACTACAGAGACTGAATTCTCAAGTACCCAAAAAAAAAATTCACGTTACTTGATAACTTGAAAGGCACCAATGTACCTTTATAAGGAATCCGCAGATGCATCCAGATTAATAGGTTAAATGACATTCTTTTGATGTCTCTCGATAGTGACAGACTATATCTCACATAATTATGAGCAAGCAGGGTCGGCCACCAAGCTCTATAGTTTAGCACAACATTCCCAATTATCTACACATGGCACAGAAGATACCTCAAGAAATTGAACAGTTTCTATAATCAACAGCTTGAAAGACGTAGATGGTTTGGACAATTAGTAATTTGATACAATGTCTGAGCCTTTCACCTCTAGGTCACAGGTTCAGTTGAAGGTCAAGTGAATTCCAACTGAAAGCCATTGTCACTGGGAAGTTACTTGGTGATCACCATCCAGAGTAGATGCCGGGCTCATGCCCATGGCTTTAAAGCTATTGATGACTACCAACATAGGGCACTCCAAGACTCAGAGCTTTGTCACTCGGCTACAGTAAATTTACAAGAGCAGCAGAGAAATTTGCACTGCCATTGATAAATCCTTCACAAGAAAACAACAGCATAGCAATTGTGCTGAGTCGAACCCTGAGGAAGGGAAGGAGGTTCTAGTGAAAACACCAGCACAGAACTTGGAAGATATTGGTTTGGTTCTCTTTTCCGAGGTTCTTGAGCAACTAGAGCCAAATGAACCCCAGGCACATACACCACTGCCACGTCATTTGTACAGGTAAGGTTACTAGAGAGACAAAGAAGGAAGAAGCATGAAGTCTGCATTGTTACTCATCAGGATAGCACACATCCCAGTTTGGTAAAAATTATACCCCTTCTTTCATCCTCTCCACAGGTAACATTGCAGAAATGAGCTTTTAGGAGGGTTCTAGGTAAACCAAACTGTGAATAGCCTAGACTGGCAAACCTGTGGAGAGCAGCAAAGGAAGCAGCAAGAAATCAGCACAGGGAGCAAACGGGGATGGGGCGAGAAAACAGAGAATGTCCAAGATGCTAGACAGTTGTGGGATACAGCTCAGTTCTACCAACCCAGCTGTACAGCAGCCCATTACTGCCAAAGAGGCACTCCTGCTCTTATGTCCTTCTTCCCAGGCACAGGTCTCAACCTTTCCCCTCCTCTGACTCCAGGAGTCCCTGGATGCTTTGCAGTATCAACAGAAACCCTCCAGTAACCTGAACTGGCTCAACAAAGGGGCCGGACAAGTGCCAGAGACAGTGCAAGGGAAGCAATAGAAATGTACAGATAGGAATAGAAATACTCTCTTTCCAGGAGTACCGAATCATCACATCATCTTACTCTTATCAAGAGTATTCAGTCCTTCCTTGAACTGCAACATAAAGGGCTAGGCAAGATACAGCTGAAGAAATTCCTAACCTTAAGCAAACAAAATGTGGTATTTCTTTTTCCCCCCTCTTTTCCAAATAATGAGCAACATCAAGACAACTGACATTTTAATTCAGCCTCAACTCTTCCACCCGCACTCCATCATCCTCACTTCACGAGTGATCTGAGATTCAGGCTGGTTTTGTCCTTTAAGCATTTGATTGGGAATCAACACCTAAGCTCAATCTCCAACTTTGCTACTCTTCCTGGGCAGATCACTGGGCCTCTGTGCTGGAGTTCTCCCACTAGTAAGAAACAGGAGTAGGGGAATAAACCTTCCTTTCTCCTATACATCATCTGCTGTATCTCCATACTATGGCTACACGCAACACCTATCTCTGTAGTCTTGATCTCATCTCAGGTGGAACTTCTGGGCACTGCTATAACTCAAACAAGCTGTTGGAAGTTCAGCTCTGCAGTTTTTGAAAGCAAAATTTACCCATTTCAAACGTGGTTTGGGTTTGTTTTTTCTTCCTCCCCAAAAGGCATAACAACATTTTCCAATTTCATATTGCAACATACACTTTCTGGTTGTAGCAACATTTCTTTACTGAAATACATTACATTAGTCTAAATTTTTAGTATTTTAATGGAGATTTGACCTCCAACTTCCCAAGCAGCTTAATATTTGAGTATTACGGCAGAGAAGAATTGTCATGTGAAAATGCTGGCATACAATCAGATCAGGGCCCTGCAATGACAGCAGCTGCATGGGAATGTCAGCACTTCCTACAACTGAAATCCACACACCAGCTCTCTAAACACTTCAATGACGACACAAGAAAGAAATAGCATATGAGACATGCTGTGCTAGCAGGATGCCCAGATGCCACCTTCAGGTGCAAGAGGAGGAACAAGATGAGATGCCAAATGCCTTTAGGCTCCTGAACATCTTTGATATTTCTCTAAAAATAACCCAGCAATAAACTGATGATCTAGGTTTTACAACTATTGCTGCTTGAAACATTCAGGGTTGTTTTTTTTTTTTTCCTCCTTTCTCAGTTATCTTTAATAGGTTCAACTAGACACAACCTAGGTTTGTAAAACAAAACCTGTAATATTTAAAACTCATACTGGAGAAAGTAGGCAGATTTTAGACATATGCAGGTACCTGCCTTTATTTAAAACTATGTACAAAGCAGGTTTATTTTGCTACTTGATACGAAGTAACATTTCCATGTAAGAGATATGTTTCTGCATCAATGTTTAAGGAATCTTCAACGTCTACCTGCATAGCCACCTTAAAAGTCCACTGCTGTGCTCACAGCAAAGTGGAAGATGGTTAATTTCCCCTTCTGTTTTCCTGCAGTTGGTGGAACCAAATCACAGGTTAAAACCCTCACAATAGTCAGATCTGCTCATTCCATGCTGATTCTGCACTGTCGGTCTTGCTTGACTGTCACTTGAGGATATGGTAGGACACGAGCAATCAGAAACATTCATACTCCCAGTACCCTCAAAGACCAGAGCAGATTTCTCCCACAGAATATTAATTCATAGTCATTGAACAGGAACATTATTTTAGTCCTAAGCATATGCTCCTCAACACTAAAGTTGTCTACATTTCAAGATGTAAAATACTGAAGAGCTACATTTTGTTGCAACAGCATTAAGACCTGGATGTCTTTATACCAACATCAGTGTCAAAAATTATCCTTTAATAAATGAAAAGATTATATTCCCTCCTACAATAAACAGCAAAATTAACTATGCTCTTTGATACTGCATGGTTATCAGTGGCCAACCAGCCAGCCAAAACAGCTTCCAACATATTTTCTAATGTATTTTTCATAAGCTTCAGAAGTCTTTTCATCGATGTTCAGAGAATACAAATTCTTGTCATTGTATCCTTGCAATTACAGCTGACAAGTCCATTTTGTAAGCAGCACTGGGCCACAAAAAATAATTAAGATATTATCTCTTCTCCCTTGTCCCCTCCACAAGTTACCTGGCATTTAAAAAACAACTATCAAATCAATGAACACAGTCACTAATACTCAGCATTTTACCTTTTACACAGCTAGGGCTATGCAGTTGTGGGGGTTTTGGGGTTGGTTTTTTTTTTTTTGGTTGTTGTTGGGTTTTTGTTTGTTTGTTTGTTTGTTTTGTTTTTCATTTGACCTGCTCTGGGTTTTGCAAGAAATTTATTTTAAATATAATTCTTCCAATTGTTCCCTTTTTAAAAAATACAACAAAACAAATTCTAAAACCAGAAGAACCAGAAAGAGTTAAATAGAACCTAACTCCTATGATGCACCTACCCTGAAAAAATATTGGTATAGATCTGAACATGACTGGCAAAGCAGATGGCTAGTTTGAAAAGGTTTCAAAGAGAAGCCAGACTTATTTTTGTCCATGTTGAAATATAGCATAAGCCGATATAAGAGGCCTGAAACCCTTCAGGGAAAAGAAACAGAAGCTGTTTTGTATGCAACAATTATTTATCTACTTATCCATCTCACATTGGTTGGTTTATAAAATGACTTGCCTTGAGACATCTGTTGAAGTATAACAGGAAGACTATTGTGTTTTTCTGAAACATTTCATTCGATTTAGGTAAAACTCCCTACTTCTGAAATTCAGCCTCTACAGGGAGACTTTCACTGTTTTTCAAAACAACACCATTCATTATGCAATTCTACAACAAATGGAAAAATATTTTCCTAGTTATGAGAGAAAAAAGAAAATGAGAAAAATTTGAATTACATGGCACAATAATTTGTCCAGAGACACAGCAGTATGAATGAATGTGTCACTCCACTGCAGGACTTTAGTCCGTCAAAATCTCTGTGTTATAGCTTGAGATACTGCAAATTTTGAGACTTCTCCTCCTAGTTCCTTAAGAGAGAGTAATGTTGCCATGTAAAAATGTTTGCTATTCAAATATTAGGAACATGCCCTCTCTGGCAAGACAACAGATGATTACTGTGCTCGAAGTGTTTGATCTGCATTGCTGGTACGAGCCAGCCGAAAGTTTTAAGTTAGTAAGTCTTTAGTTTGTTATAAAAAAAAATATTCTTCCCACCCTACTACAAACAACCCCTTGATCATCATCATCATAAATCACCAGCTAGAGACCAGGAATGGCAGAAGAGCAATTGCTTTGGGCAGAGCGCAACGAAGGGAGACACAACCATATCCTCAGTCTGTCTGGGGAGTCCAAAGCAACTGTGGCAGCTTCTGTTGGTGCTTTCGATGCCTGGGCCAACCTCTGCCATTGTACTTTTAAGAGGGGTCGGAGGGGGCAGAGGGGGAGAAAAGATGGAAGAGATCTTAACAGGTCCCTTCCAACCAACATTTCTGTGATTATAACAAAATAATTATCAGAAACAAAAGAAACCCACAGCTAAGCCAGAAAAATCTAGGTAGGTATTAATAATTTCTGTTTATGTCCAGTTGTCTTTTATTGGGTCAATAATTTTCCAGAACAATACCTCAGCACAGTAATAAATGATTGAAATCACTCAGCCCCATCAGTCTAAGAAAGATCCATTCTGGCTGGAATCCTGAAATCTTTGGTCAGATGAAATGGATCTTTGATAAAGCTGCCAGATTTCCAGTTGGGTTATTCCCGTTGTCAGGACCAGCAATACCATCTTCATGCATACACACAGAAGGAAAAAACCACCACAAAACAATAAACAACATAATCCACAAGTGATCATAGATACCAAAATCCTTTCTATCCAAGGATCGCTCATGAGATAAACATTCTGAGCAAGACAAGTCACCAGGCAGCTGGTATTGCATAAAGTCTTAGAGGAGTAACAAGATACAGGAATCCAAAGGGCACAAGTACAGTAGCCTCCTTCCAAGTTGAATGTACTGAATGTTTTAAAAAAGCAATAATTACTATTAAGAACTGTGTTGCGGTAATGCCTAGAGGCCTTATTCAGGTGTCAGGAGAACAGTGCCAGGCAGTATGTACACACATGCTAGGAGGCGGGCCCTGCTCTGGAGAGCTCACACACCAGGTTTTGAGAAACTGGCTACAGACATACTCTGGGGAAGAAGAAAACCTTGTAGAAAGAGCAAGCAAAAGTTGCATTATGTCCAGAGACTGTAACTTGTAGCAACACTTTAAGATTTGACCTTGCTCCTCTCATCACATGGGCACAGACCTGACTTATTCCCATAGATGTTGTCCAAACCTTTCCCAAAGGCAGGTTTTAACCCTTTCACTTTATATTTCTTCCTAGTGTTAATGACAACAAACTGTGTTTACAATGTTCTCAAATTGTCCAACTGATTTTTCTTCTGGGGAAAACTTGCTTTAAAATGTGGTTTCTATTTAAAGCCTTGTATAACAAATTTTAGCCCAAAGCATTATTTAGTGGCTACATTCTAAACCACTTCAAAAATGTGTTTTTTATAATAGAAATCTTAAGAGGTGACTACCCTAATGTTTGTTTGACCTTCCCCCACACACACTTCTGCTGTACCACCCAACTCTTTTCTTTAAATAGAAAAAGTCTGTAGGTAAAACACGTCTGATATGAAGGAGGAAAATGTGTTTCAAGTGAGGTCATATATCACATCAATGGAATAAATCAGTGCAAGTGCTGGAAATGTGGGAGCTGACCTACCTGAAACATTTGGAAAAACTATAAGAATCATGCCAGAGTCACATGAAATATACAGGATGTTTACATTTTGTCTCTGCCAAGCAACTACTTCATTTAAACCCCCACAACAACTCACAAACAAAACTTACCAGCAAAGAGAAAGCAGGGTAAAGCTGCACTTCAACCCTCCCTGAGAAAACTGAGAGTTTGGGGTGGGGGGAGAAAGGGCAAATCCAGTTCACTGTCTCCCTCGCTTACTAACCTTGAACAACCACCACCACATACCACCAACCTGCTGCACGTTGGCTCCACAAGGTAAAACTTTGCACTGCGTGAGTACAACCTCTCTCCTGCCTTGCAGCCTAGTTTTTTCACGTGCACAAACAAGCAGGAGATTCACATACACAAAAAAATGATATAGCTACTGTCAGCAGTAAAATGTGAAGTAACCACACAGAGTCGAAGACACCTTTAACACATTGTTCAGTCATGCCACATACAACACCCACAGCAAATAGACTGGAAGAAGCTGCACTATCGCTATGCACCAGACAACTGTCAGGAGCAGAATTCTGCCCAGGAACACAAGCAGGGAAGGGCTTGGGGAGAATAAGATGCATGCAATGAGCTTTGTCACCAGGAAAATGAGAACAGGGTTTGAATTCTTACCCAAGGTGGTGTTCTTGACTCTAAGTTGTCCTCCAGCCTCTGGATCTGCCTGAATTTCATAGATCATAAATGACCCCTTGGATGGCAAAAATTAAGAGCCTTCTGACTGCACCCCTTCTTTCCTCTCATCACCCTGGCTGCTACATGAAGAAACTACGAGGTAGTCAGACTTCCTATTCCTTTTAGTATTTTAGGTGTCCCTTCCAGACAACTAACCCCAATTCCTAACAACTCTGTCAGGCGGCTTTGTTATGCATTTGCAGGGCCAGCACAAGTACTGACGAATTCACTCTTCTTCACAAGGTTACAAAGACCAGCCGTGATTTCTGCTGCTTCTAAACCAAGTTACCAGCACAGGCTCTGGAACCATTTTAAATTTAACAACCTAATCCCAAGAGCTGGAGAATCATAACATTCTGCACAAATTGATGAGGTTAAGGGAACTTCAGGCAAAACTTCAACTCCCTTGTTGCAAATGCTGAAAACCCCTGCAACAGCAGTAAGCGGGAAACCTGTATTTAATGCTACATAAATAAAAAGCAGTTTTCCTTTCCATGAGCACAGAGATTCTTCCAGGATCCTCTGGCTAAGATGCAACCAATTCTTTCTATTCATTCCCTCCTTCCCCCGCACCATCCAAAAAAATATACAAACAGAACTACACCCACATCATCTCCTCCAGATATTTGGACCCATATGAGTGTGCCTGGTGTTTCCCAGCCACATGATTTAGCTCTCCAGCCTCAGCCTTCTTATGCCAACAAAAACATGATACATTACTCACAGCAGTAAGTAAGTATATTGGATACATTTCCACAAAACACCACAGTGCAAAGAGGAGCAAGGGCTCCTTTGAGAAACTGAAGGGGAGTGGCATCTCCATGTTTTCCCTCAAATCACATTCGCTGCCCCTCCTGCATGTTTCTATGACACCTCTTCTTCCTCCAGGACAAAAAAAAGAAAAGCCTCAGAAGCTCCTAAAAACCAAGAAACAAACCATTTAGGAGTCACTCCTTTGAACAGGAGTTTTCCTAAGCAAAATCTATCACTCCACCATAAATCACAAGTCACCCTAACTAAGACGAAAATAAACTCAGTTGATAACATAGTCCTTTCCCAAAGGGCAAAGTTCTGTTTCAACTAACCCAAAGAGAAAGAAACCAATGTCTGTTCCTAAACCTTCTCCTTCTGCACAGCAACATAAAATGCTACCACAGTGGTATGTAAGGTCATCAGCTTCAAAGCAGCTTCAACTACTGTACTTGCAGAAGCAAAAGTGATGAAAGACACCATATGGCTTCTGTCATGGTAGATAAAGCTAATGGAGGCATACAATGAAAATTTCAATTTCTCCTCTGTTTAATCTTTCCCAGTGCAGCACCGACAGTTCCCTGCATGCCTTTCTCTTCCAGCTATAAAGCACTACTTCTTTGAATCATATTTTTTTCTCTGGTAGATAAAATGTTTTACTTAACGATGTTCTACAGTTCAGCAAATATGATTAAAAATGTACAGAAAAAAGTGATTAGATAAACGTCTGATACTATGATAAATCCTATTACAGAAACCGAACCTAGACATTCTTATAGGCAGCTGAGTCAGAAGATAAAAGCCTACAGTCTCATGAGCACAGCACATCAAAAATGCAAGCATTAAGACTTACCAATTTCTTCTATTTCTTCCAGGAAATCGTTATATTCACTTAGACTGGGAAAGTCATCCTCTCTTTTATTGTATCTTTGAGAGAAGAGAAACAAATATTTATAACACACAAAGATGCAATTTCAATTCAACAAGGCTCTTGCTGCAAACATATTAAGTATTGACCTAGTTTTATCAGCTATGTGCTTTGTGGCTCCCACAATTACCAACACACAGAATCTTTAAAAGGAGACAGAAGGGCTTGTTTCAAAGGAAAGAGGCCAGCCTACTTTTGCCTACTGTTTGCTGATTCCTTTTCCAGGGTTACAGGTAAACAGGAGCACAGAGGTTAGGATATACTAATTCCAACCCAACCCTTCAGCATGAGAAACAGACAGAAGCAACAGTAACACCCACAAGAAAAGCTTTTCTAGAAGTATCAGAGAAGGAAGTTTGGCTTTGTGCCAGCAACAGAAAGCAAGTCAGCAGCAAACTGAAAATGCCACACAATTATCTTCTTTCATATCAATAGACAATTCCAGAATTCATTTATCCAACCCTCGACACCTGGAAAAAGTAAAAATATGAAGGGACAACTGGCTAGAACATGGACAGCCTCTGAAAGTCAAGACATGCAGACTTTCTTCCCAAGAACATATAAAGCTGAGATCCTGCCTGCTCTGCAGACCAAGATACATGACACCTAGGTGTATAAAAATCTAATCCCAAGAACTCAGGCCAAATTCCAATTCGGGGACATATTTTCTGCCTACTAAAAACTAATCTGACAAATCCAAGTGGGCCAAGCATTTTACAACATTTTCTCTTCTAACTACACTTCATTCCATGTTTAGTCAACTAAGTTGACCTCATTCCAGTTTGACTTCTGTTAACTTCAGTAGACTTCATAAACATCAAAATTATTACTACCGTCCACATCAGCACTTTGGTATTCAACAATGCATTTTCTCTACATCTCAGCAACATCATATGATTCATTTAGTATTGTACTAAGTCTTAGATAAAGGCTGCCAAATTTACAATTTACCTGTACGTTCATTTTTGCACTCTCCAGGTTTGTTACATTCCATCAGACCCTCTTCTACCAACACATCAACTGGCTCACTTATTTTCCTTATAAAATGTTGCTTCTTGGCCACAAGGAGCAAGATGCAATTTTAGACCTCATTTATCTCAATTCCAAGAGCTCTCAAATCTGCATGACAGACTAGTAACACAAGGCTTGTAAGGAAGCATTTCCACTAACAATTGCTGTCTGAAGTAGAAAACAATGTGAACATAGCTTCCATTTTGTCCATTTTAATTTTGAAGGGAACTGGCCTTCAACTCTCAGAACAGTTCCCCAGGGAACAAAACAATCAAGGTCTTGTTTCTTGCCCCACTCCCATGTTTACCCCCTCAAAGGGAAAGCAGCTGTAGTCCTTAATATCTAATCATCTCCGTTTAGGAGGCTAGTCTTTGCCAAAGGAGGCCACATAGAAACACCCAACATTTTCTAATGCTAAGCAGGAATCCCTCAAGGCTAAACTGAGAATTCATCTCTCGGTGCATAAAATCAGATTCTCTGAAATTTCTCCATGTTAAATGGAGCCAAGTTTTATGGGTTGTCACAAAAAAAAAAAAAAACAAACCAAAAAAAAACCAACTCTTCTGTACTACTGGAGGAGTAAGTAAATTTTTTAAAACAGCAGTCCATTAAATACATCCACCTTCTGTTACTTAACCAGTGACACACTCACATTTTCAGCACTTTCTTCCGAATTTCCACTTCCTTGTCAACAGCAGGATCCTCAAAGAGTTGTACCCTAAAGTTACTCTTCCGCAGGGGGGTATCGCACTCCTGGCAATTCCCAGCCCCCCTCACAAACAGCAGTTCCACACAGCTCTCGCATCTGCAGGAGAAAGGAAGCGGTATAAAGGCAGATATATGTTAAACAGTAACGAAAATGCAGACTGTCCCCCCTTTTTTATTGTTTCCACACACAAAAATAAATACACAGCGCATCTCCCCTTGACTTCTTTCTTTTTTACTTCTTCAGTACCCAAAAGGGGCAAGGAGGTAAGCGCTCTCCACCATGGCTGAAAGGAAACAATCTCAGCAGCACAAATACGTTTATTCTCTCGGCCTCTTTGCTGAGACTTAATCCAAACACAACGGTGGGTTTTGTGTCAAGGGGAAGCTTGTTTACTGACACCAAACTAATTTTGTGTGGACCTGCTTGCAATATCATTATTTGCTTTGAGCACTACCTTGCTGCACAAAAAGGCCCTTTTATTTTCTTGATGCCATTCACAGTGCAAGGTACTATTCAGCACAAGCAGGGATACAAATCTTGCCCACCGTCTTCCAAGCATCCACCAGTATAACCACAGAGGAACCACTATAACAAACGAGCTAAACTCCAGCCCAACGCAGCCAAAAGAATTGAAATAACATTTTAACCAGAGACCAGAATTACACAGCTATCCTGTGCCTTCTGTTAATACTTTTAAAATTGCACATAAAATATATACTTCACTCAGAGGCTGCACAGAAATAAACCAAAAGTACCCTTCTGGTTTTATTTCTTTTGTCTTAATGAAGACTTCAGATTTTAACAAGATGTCTGTTGACCAGTCAGTTGGCATTTAATAAAGGAAGAACACACAAAAAGCCAATTTTAAAAAAAGTACTTGGGTACTAATAACGTGCAAGTTTCTAGCAGAGGACACCACCTGCTGCAGTCATTTCCTACTGCTGGGGAGGCAAGGGGGTGTCTATTTATAACTTTGCTATATTGAAGCCAAAACAGTTGTACATTAAGGGCTAAGCTGTACTGTACCTTCACAAACCCAGCACAAAAGCTAAACAAGTTAGGAGAAACAATACTGACATGGTTACGAAGGATCTTAAACAAGACTTTGACTCTGCTGACCTACCCCCAACTAAACTGGTTCCAGTACTTACAGAAGCAGAGCTAGCTAGAGCCAACCAGTTTTACCCAGCTTCTGTTTTCAACATTAGAAAGTACATAACAAATGCAATTGTATCTTACAACTAAAAAAAAAGAAAAAAGAAATTTCTTTTTGTTAACACCAGTAGAACTACAATTTCAAAATGCATCTTGCACAGCAGCTGCCAGCATTAAAGAGCAAACCTTGAATTTACTTGGACATTTTCCTGCTCCACAATTCTTTTAGTTAGAAAACCAAGCACATTTAAATACAATTTATCTGCAAAGGGAAAGATCAAACCTTTTAGCACATTAGGCCTGAAATTCAGAAGTCACTGGGACATCAACTCAAGAAGTATGCTTCTTTATGAAAATACTTTAGCTCACTACTATGGGAGTAGCAACACTAAATGCACTAGAGAAGGCAAGGCAGGGAAAGGGTTTTCTCCTTCCTCCCCCAACCTGCCTGTGCATGCAGCAGCCCAGTACATAAGGACAGCTTCACCGTCTCCTTCGTTTTGGCAGCTTGTGCTGTTTGTACGTCTCTCTCAACACAGCAACAAAAAGCACAGAAAAAAAAAAACTGCCTCCTCTTTCCTATTTTTAAGTTATAGAAAAGGGAGTGTAAAGCTACAGAACTTGGCAGGTGGATCCAAGTGCAGGTGTTTGTATACTTTTTTTTTATCTTGGTATTGCCTAAGGAGCAACAGAACAGGGTCTCCATGTGCAAGATATTATGCACAGACAGTAGCACCTGAAACTACTTCACTTTCCCCCATCCCCTCTGCTTCCCTAAATCAAAGGCATTTCAAGTTTACACAGGACTTGACTATGGAAAAAATCCCGCCTTAGAAAAGCACTTCGTGGAAGTGCTTCAATGCCTTCCCAAACTGGAACCAGCATTTCTAAGGCTGGAAAACAGCTTTCCATACAAAGAGAGATGAATCAACACCTTGCTATGGGAATCCCACATCAGGTGATCAAGTTCTTTCTCACTCACTTGTGCACATCCACCCTTACATTTATCATAGATAATTTCTTCTGAATTCAAAAGGGCTTATACAGGATGAGCTAAGGGCAGACCTGGACTCTGTCCAAATCCTCCCTCCTCTCCATCTCCAGATAGATTTTATATATACAGTTAGATCCCAAGCTTACTTCCTAGCAGGTCTGTCATTCTTGCCCCCACAAACAGCAGCCGCTTTCCCAGCTATGGCAAATGTGTTTGGTCAGACATCTCCATCTCATGCTTGAGGAAGGAAAAAAAAAAAAAAAAAAAAAAAAATCTCCCAAATCCCTCTCAAACGAGTTCCTTTTGGTTTTGCTGCAGACCGCTAAAGTCTGAGCATATGCAAACACCAGGAAGACAGATTTCAATAAAGGTGGATTTAATAAATTATTTCATGACTTGAAATAAAGATTTCAAAAAATGACTTGAAAAAAATTTTACCTCGCACTCTAAAATTTAAAAATACAGCATGACACCTTTTTTGTTTTGTTGGGTGGTTTTGTTGGTTGTTTTTTTTTTTTTTTTTCAGAGCAATTTACATGACTTCTCCAAACGTACCCAACCCATGCAACAGCCAGACAACCCAGGCAGCACATGGGGACAGCCAACACCACAACTGACATTACAGAGCTCCCTCATGGCACACAGACCACATCAATTCAGGTGATTCTTCCATTTCTTTGCAAGTCCAACTCTTATCCATTTGTCTTAGTCTAAGGACAGTCTGACTATAGAAGCAGGACATCATTCAGTGCATCTTTTATTGGTCAACACTTCATACCTGGCTTTCCCCAAATGAGCAAAGTATGGAAACATATGCTTAACTCCCCTTCAAATCATGGCCAAAACATGTGGCCACATGTTTTCTTAAATTAGGAGCTTTAAATCAGTGATTTTTAATATGCATATATTTATTACGTACACATACATGCTGCAAATATAAACTAATGATGACAAATGTTCATGCTTAAAAATCAGGTGTATACATTTGTTGAAAACTGAATATGTCTGAAGACAACAGCTTCACATGAGGTCTAAACAAATGCTCAGAGCGTAATATTGCCAGTTCTCCTCTTCACACTGAGGTTGTACAGCCTCTGTGATCTGTATTATATTTCACACATTCACCAAAATCTTTCATTACCTTTTGGATATAAATTTGTATCCTGAGAGTAGGTAATCTAGATTAAGGCATCAACAGAAAACACCCAGGGAGCTACATATGCATGGATGACAAGGGAAAACTATTAGTAAGGTCACCAACAAAGGAATCACAGCACCTCCAGGCATAGTAGTCTCCTGGTCTTTCACACCAGGATAATTAACACCAGTATGCTCATTTTCGTTTCTATGGACACTGGTTTGATCTATCTTGTTCTTCCCTTTCACCCCTATGAAATATTAAACAGATGTCTCAGTCTCTAAGCAGTCTAGAACAATTCCACATTTTTGAGGAAAACAAATAATAAAGCCTCTAGATGGTTTAGCACCATCAATGCACAAATCGCACTACATGCCCTTATGTCAGTGTTCAAGGACTTCAGGATCAGAATCGTACTAAAAATGCTTTTGGTACATTGAAGAACACAAGCAGAGGTTCCTCTCCAGAAAACTGTTAGATATTTATCAACTAAATTATACTTACTGGAACTGAGTGTTTGTTTTGGACAAAGTGTCTTCAAAGGGTACAAGATTTGTGCCCAATCCTGCATCCCACACACATGCGCGCGCACACACACACACACTTCACATAGGGATGATGGCAGATAAGGAATCAAGCTTCTGGGACACTAAACGGACGGAAATGGCTAACAAATTTAGCATTGCTTGACAGTGCTTTTCTAGCTTGGCTCACAAGAAAGCAAACAAAACAGAATAAAGGAAGAGCTATTTTCTCAAGCAGGAGTACAAGATATTATTTCTTTTAAAATTTTAGATTCTGCTGAGCATAGCAAAAATTTGCAGGACTTCAGATACACAGTCATTAATCATTTCAGAGGAAAAAAAAACTTTATGGCTTTTTCTGTTGACTAGGAATATTACAGAATGAGTTACTACCTTTCTTTACAAAGGCTATTTTTAGTAGATATAGTTATTAAACAGTATCAAATATTTAGAATCTCTAAGCCCCTCTCCTCTTCTTCAGCTTTTAGAACCAAGATTTTTCTGTTATGTAAAGTACTATGCAAACAAAATGATCCTCTCTACCGTGGAAAAAACAGTTTAGATTAAAAAATAATAAAACAGCCTTCAACATATGTCCAAGACCTGAACCACAAACAAATGGAATGGAAAGAACCAGCAAAAAAGATGTGTTTCCACTTGTTCCTCAATTCTGATGTCAGAGGAAAATTTACTTACAGAAATTGAATGACTCCTGATTTATGGCAAGGGAACATCAAAAACCAACAGAAAAGACACACACATGAGAAAGCTTGCAGAAAGATTTCTAGATTTTTAAATCAAAGATGCTTCTAGAAACATTCACAGGCTTTTTGCTTAGCTCGGGTTAGACAATTTTGTGTTCTTGTACAGAGATTCTTGAACTAAGGCAAGAAAAGCCCAATTTGGAGCAAGCAGCTGTCAAACCTGTTTATTTCGCAACCTTAAGTACATTTAGCAAGTCCTCAATAACACACAGTGGTTTCTGCTACATAGCTAAGAGTTCATCTGCTATTTGCAGTTGGCCATGACAGGTTTATTTTCTAGGCTGGTGGACTAATAGGCACAGCCTAGAAGGCAGGTTCTTCCTAGAGTCTTCAGCAATGATGATCTCTGATCCAAGCAGCTAAGGGATTTGAGCAAAAGCAACTTTTTCCCCAGGTTAAGGATCAAAAGCAGAGGAAAGAGAAAGAAGCATGACTTCAATGACACCAAATGCTTCCAAGAGCCTCAGAATAAAGGAGCTTAGGATCATCCCAGATGAGAAGAGAGTTGGGGACAAAAATAAGTTACGTCTTTTCCTTTTCACACCTCAGCTTCAGGAATTCAGAAATCCTTATTCAAATACTTGCAGAAGCAGCTGTCTATGTGTTTTGGGCCATCTCTTCCCCGTCTGCCAAATACAAGAGGGAGTTGGGAGAAGAAGTACCAATTACTCTCTCCCTCTTCCTCTGTTAAGATTCTGTCAAGTCCTGCTGACTCCGATTTTGCCGTTCTCATCTTCTAATGAGACAACTTCAGAATGCTCTCAAAACTTTACTTGGCAAAAAAAAAAAACCCACAATGGGTCTCTCTTCAACTACTAAATAACCGGGTCTCACAAGCAGCCCACATGCCATGTAGAGATTACAGCTCGTTATGGTAATAAGAGACATCTCGGGTTTCAGGCAGAAATCACAACTCAATCAACAGATGAGGATTTTTGTTTTTTAAACACTGTTGATTAGCTATCTTCAGTTGTCTGCAGCTCCCCTCTGTTCAGCCCACAGTAAC
The DNA here is from genome assembly GCF_965231255.1 of Vanellus vanellus. Taxonomy (NCBI): domain Eukaryota; kingdom Metazoa; phylum Chordata; class Aves; order Charadriiformes; family Charadriidae; genus Vanellus; species Vanellus vanellus. Next base: position 54,849,602 of record NC_138911.1, on the reverse strand, counting down.
ATGCACTGCAAGACAAAATCTCAGAGATTACTTTGCTAACATTCAATTTTTTTTCAAAAGTTTCAAGACTCCAGAGAGCTGATCTTAACCCCTCCTTTAAACAACAAAGCAAAACCAAAAGAAGACCCCCATACTCTGCCTATATCTGTATTATGTCAATTCTCAGCACCATCTGCCAAGCTGCTGAGCGTACAATCCTTCTTTTAGACTATTTATATCTTTGGGGAAAAGGATGCATGCACACACTTGTTTCATTTTTGGTCAGTCAGATGAGTTCTGCTCCATATTGCAGAAAGGAGGTTAAGTGAGCCCAGACATCTCAAAAATTTAGGAGACACTCAGCCACAGTTAACCCTATTTTCCAAACACCCATATACATATACTGTGATATACAGACTAGTTCATCCCAAATGCACTCACCAGAAAGAAAGCAGACCAGGTAGTGGTTGAACTACAGCCTTGAACAACAGGCATTTTAAGGAAAAAAAAAAAAAAAAAAAAACAACACACAAAACCAAACACATACTGAGTCAATTAATAATAAACAGAAACATTTCCACCACACATTGTGTTTCAACATCTCCATTACAAAACCATTTCAAGTGGCTTGGACCTGACAAGAGAGTTTGCAGCAAGCTGAAACTTAACTCACATTTATCCAGTACAGATGAGCCTTTTCTTTTTTCCTTGAAAAAAAAAAAAAAAAAAAAAAAATCAAAGAACCTTTTGTGGTATCAATTCTGGATAGTATGGAGAAAATACTTCTACAGGTATTTAAATGAAAGTGGTTCTTTATGAGATACGGCTGCCCAGTCAATTAAGCACATAATCATAAAAAACATGACTTACAGCACAATTATGTCTATTTGGTCAAACAACAGGCCAATACTTGACAGGCCAATTCTTGACACTTCAAGAGCAGCTGTGTGGCACTGAAAAAGAAGTGCTTTCATAATGACTAGGCATACCAAAATTGACCGAGAATTTACCCAGTGTACCAGAACAACTACTTCAAATCCATTACAGTCTACTGGGCAAACACATGCACCAAAATAATAATTCAACTATGTCAATAACCTTGTTATTATGCTTTATTCTCTTTGAATAAGAACCTTTGCAAGTTTTCAGGGTTCTCAACAGAAATGGCACTTTTTTTTGGACATGATCCAGCTCAACATTGCCCATTGTCTCACAAGACAAACATACTTATCGTTAACAAGTTTAAGATCCCACGCTGAACTCCATATAAAGCATGTTGCTCCCTTCTCCTTCCGCATCTATTTGTTACCTCGTGAGAAAGTCCTATGCCATAGAATAGGCTGAACTGACCCCAGAGCTGACAGGTCTCACTAACTCAAGTATTTTGAACATTCACTTACTCAGTCTTATGAAACACCTGCATATGTCAGAAATCACACTGAAAAAAACTAAAACACAGAAAACAGAAAATAAACACTTTGGGGAGACAAAATAGTCAAGACAAATCTTTTGCTTGATCCAAAACAAGGCTTCTACCTTCTGTTCTGTACTTTCAACACATTTTACAGTGCAACAACGGCACGTGGGAGCAAGACAAGGAAATGCAGCTATATGGTAAAAGCGAAAAAAAGATTAAAATGCATTTGTGGCACAATGACCACATTACTGAGGGCTTGTCACAAGACACTCCCATGTTTCATGTCTAATCTCAGAAAATAAGACAATAAAGTTGGTAAGACAGACACCTGTAAAAGAACCAGGCAGATGACCAAGGTTTTCCATAAAAACAACAGTAGTTTGGGGTCTCAATAGGAAACATGCAAGTGTTTCAACTCTCTCAAAAACCAGAACCTTTACCGATGTCTTGCAAAGATACCTGTTGAATGATCTGCATATGCTGGCTCATCTCTCCCAGCTTCTGGGAGGAACTAAGCCAAATTTCTGCCAAGAGCATAAGCTTGTATTTCATTTGAAGCATAAAAAGTGCACAGTCCAGTTTCCTGAAGCTATTCAAATAGAGAGACAATGTGGGTGTACGTACACACAATTAAAAACAAGTGAAAAAACAACCTGTTGAAGCAATAACTGCATTGTCCATGTTACAGACTGCTCTGAAAACACCATCAGTGCTCAAAAAGCAATATGTAATGCAGAATTGTCTTCTCTACCACTAAGCTTGCTTGGTTTGAAAAGACTGAAAGAACAATCTGCTGTGACAAAAGTGCTACATAGGAGCTCCTGCATAAATCTTGGTTTATGATACAATAAAATCAACTGTTTCTTTTTATGCCATTTGTCAGAAACGAGCAACCAAACTCAAAGGGTAAGACACCAGCTCCCATTCTCATGAGTACCAAGAGTCCTAACAACCTTGAGTCTATATAAGCAGCCTAGGAACACCAGAATTGTATTTCTACATTTTAACTCAGCACCAATGCCAAAGAAGCTGCTGTAATCTGCCTTCACGCTGCTGTACACTGTCCTTCCCCTGCTGTCCTCTCCCGCAGGCCAGAAAAACATTTGTGCAGCCACATGGTTATTTGCTGGGTTATTTTTCAGCCAGATGAACTCTCCCATTTGGTTCACCCCACAGTTCACAAATGCTTTACCAGCACATAGCAATGGGCAAAGTGAAGGTAGGAACGAGCAACCAGGCTGTGAAAGCTGAAGCAGGATGTTGTTAAATATAAAATACCGGTCAAAGCAAGTTTATTACACCACTATCATGAAAGTCTTGAAAGCTAGACATGTTTAAGACACATTCATTAGGGAAGCTGAAGCATGAAGAGAACAGGGACTATGTTTAGTACTGCACAATGCAATTATGTGCCCAGCAGTGTGGGTAGACACTTTTGTAAGCACCACTACATACCTATACAGCTTTGCAGATCTGCTCTCAAAGCGGAACTAGGAGAACCCTCAAGTGAACTCCAGGTCCCAACAAGTTGAGCAGCCAAACTTCCTGCGGATTTCAGACAGGTTAGAGCATCTCACAACCAACGCTCCCATTCAGGCAGCTCACACTTGTGTATTGACGCTGAGAGGACTTTGACAAGGGGAGATACCCCAGCTGCCATGTGCCCGTGACATGAGCACCAGCACAGCTGGGCTGCAAAACAAAGGAAGAGGATGGCACCACAGCAGGCAACCTCTGCACAGTTTAGGCTGACGCACGATCACATCTTCAAAAACTCTGGCAATAAGAGACCCTCCCCAGCTTTCAGCACACTCTTTACAAACTGTGTAATAACATCTGAGGCAAGACAACTCAACTCTAGGAGACACACTTCCCCTGGATGAGGGCTCCTCACCCGTGTCGATGGAAGTAACCGCAGCAAATCAGACCAGCATGGCCAGGGACCGCCAGAAAGGTCTTTCAGTCTGAACAAGACCCAGAACTAAGTCACCAGGGATAGCCACTGGGTGGGACAGCATAAAAAGCTGTTCTTCTCTTTCCAAGCTCTGAATTCAACAGCGCACAATGCCATTTATTAAAATTTGTCCTTCTCTCTTACAAAACTCTTATGACATACCCAGCTACCTTACTTTGATCCAAAAGTATAAGGAGAGAGAACATAACCCTTGATCAACACACCTCTAGAAAAGTGAGTTGAAGCACAGTTACAACACAAGAATGGGTGGGGTAGCAGACAGAGGATAAAAAGTATTTTTCAGAATTGCTAAAAATAAAGAGCCAAAAAGCACATCACATTATTTCAGAATATTTTAAACAAAGCATACAAGATTACTTTACAGGCAAGTATTCTTTCACAATAGAAACAGAAGGCAACACAGCTGAACAAAAATTCATGCATTTGAAACAAGTCACAAAGCCGCTGAGAGCTTGTGATTTAAAGAGCACCAAGGAGAGGAAGAGACACCCCTATACCAATTAAATAGTTGTTCACGGTCCCGCTGAAATATAGAATCATAAAGGTCCCTTCCAATCTAGACAATTCTAAGATCATCAAGTCCAACCGTTACCCCAGCACTGCCAAGCCCACCACTAAACCATGTCCCTCAGCACGTCTACCCATCTTTTAAATACCTCCAGGGAAGGCAAATCTACCACTTCCCTGGTCAGCCTGTTCCACTGCTTAACAACCTTTTCTGTGAAGAACTTTTTCCTAATATCCAATCTAAACTTGCCCTGGTGTAACTGGAGGCCATTTTCTCTTGTTCTATCACTTGTTACTAGCGAGAAAAGGTCGATCCCCACCTCTCTACAACCTCCTTGCAGGTAGTCATAAAGAACAATAAGGTCTCCCCTCAGCCTCCTTTTCTCCAGGCTAAATATGATGCAGTCATGAAAACACACACGTAATCCAAGGATGTATCAGAAGATTGCTCCTATCAGAAAGACAGAATCACCAGCAGAATGTGAGGAGACTTCACCTGAAATGACACATGCAGTTCTGGTCATTCACGCAAAACAGATGACCACACCCTATAAATGCAGAAAAGGGCAACTAGGATGATCACAAGATTGGGAAGATTGTCTTATCAGAGGAGGAGCAGCAGAAAAAGCTACTTAAACTAAAACAAACAGGTCCAACCAGTAGAGTAAAAATTTATACCAGAAACTGTAGTTCTCACCAGCCACAACATTGAAAGTCTGGAACCATACCCAATAGAAGTAACAGGGCAAAAATTAGTTTCAAAAATTAAGTTTATAAGGTCACAGGAAGCTGTGATGACCTGATTGTCTTCAGCAGCTAACCGGATTTGATAATCAACAAAAGTGCCTCCGGTCCTATCTATGGTCCAAGCTATGTGCTCTAAATTCTGAAACCCCAAGACAACAACAACTCAGAAAGAAAAATAAGAAAGGAGAGAAAAAAGTTAATTTTCATGAAGATACTGAAATATTACATGCATCTTTGAATACTGAAAAAAATTTTTTTTTAAAGGATGACATGCATGGCACAGATGTTTTAGCATCTGCTACTTCTGCTCATAACAGAAATAACTCCTAACCATCAGTCTAAAGCAGTCTTTCATAAATTACACAGATCATATTCTTTTACCAATAACCAATTAATTTATCTTATCTGGCATAAACCATAATATGTTTATGTTTCATCTCCAAACTTGAAGCACTTGGATCTTTTTTTTTTTTTTTTTCAGCTTGTGGAAAAAGAGAAGGTAAGATTCATACCACTCTGCTTGTCTCTAATAGCTGATACAATAGCACAGAACAAATTGAGAGCAAGCATTCTAAGCTTGTCTTATTTCAGACAGGACATGTAATTTAATATATAATTTAATATGGATATATATTCTACTACAACGTAAAAAAATCTTCTGGTAGGAAGCACGTATTAGCTGGTGCATACTTCTGTACACCCTGTACTACACCATGCCTTAGCTCACAAGTAAAACAAGTTTAGATGAATGACTTCTGTGCAAAAAAAGGTGGTGGTCATAACTCAACAAATCATCATTCCCACCTCTTCATCAGTCTGATACAGCCTTAGGGAACAAACTGTTTCCCAAGACTGCTGCGTTTTCTGTGAGACAGACCAAAAGCACCAGTAGTCTTTGAACGCAAAGGACTCAGTAGTATTTTCGTTGTTGAGAGCGCTCCGGTTTCCCAGACTACTGTAGGTAACTTTACATCATATCCCAATTCCCTGCTGGAATTCCAATCGATTAAGGCATTCTTTATTTCCTGCCCAAAAGCACCACTTAGACTGACTTCCTAAATCTCTGTTGCCTTTACTGCTACAATTTGAAGAGCTGAATGTCAGAGAAGGAAGAATGATCTCTCTGCAGTCCTTAAACACCTTGCAGAGCAGAGTCTAAATTATTCTTAAAACTAAGTTGCAGAAAATTTCAGAAGAACAAAAAAATCCAACTCAATAATATTTTATTGCCATCTTTCACCCAAATACAGACTTAGCCCTTAAAGAAATAAGCCTGGGCAAGTATCTTCTAAAAAGAAAGGCTGGCATTTTAAATAAAAGAAAAATCCACTTGCAAAGAGTGAAAGATTCATATTTCTATTTTTTAAAACGTTGGGGGGGGAATCTATCTTTGACATGCAAGATACATATACATAATAATAATAAAAAAAAGTCATACAAACCGTTCAGGGCTTGTTGAACAAGTTCACTTCAACATAATCACACACAGAAACAGGGGTGCAAGGGACCCTCGGTGTCGTTCCCTGAATTTCTAAAGAGCTACACTTTAGACTGTCCAGAGAAATATGCAGAACATTTGCCCCTGAACAGGCCACGGGCCGCACAAAACTCTGCAACCCAGCACAGATCTTCATTTCCACCAGTGTAAGTGCAAAGGAGATACTCATTAGAAAATCCCAACAGTAGCAATTCAAACAGCTTCCCCGCCTCCCCAGTCTCATTTGGGAATCTCTTACTTCCTACTAGTTTTTAAGGGTCATTCCTCACTCCATTTTCACATAATCCCTAAACAACCATTATCACATCTTTTCTCAGCATGAGATAAAATATAGCCTGTGCTTCATAAACAGTGGAGACCTTAAGATTACATTCTTGGTGGGACACAGCACGATAAATATTTCTGGGATGTCTTGTACCCTACAATATACAACATGTGGCCAGTGAAACAATCTCAAAAACAAGTATGTTTCAACTTATTAAAAAAAAAAAAAAAGAAAGGAAAAACACACCAAAACCTCCTCCCCCCATCCCACACTGGCCACTGAGCAGGCCAGATTGCAATTTCCTTTTTAAGGGTGGCAGAGATCCCGACCTACTTAAAGCCTGGCAGGGAACATTTTTTTGCATTGTAAATTTAATCATTAAAAAAACCCTCTTTCCTCAAGCTTAAAAAACGGCAATCACTATTTTAGTATATTAAACCAGTTGGTGAACATCACACAAAATTTTTGAAGTAAAATTGTAAAGTCACATTCAATGCAACTACTTCTAGAGGAAGGTATTAAACAAAAATTAGGAGGACATGTCAGACCTTCATTAGCTATGCTGGCATCTCAACAATTTCCTACAGATTGTAGGGAATAAAAACCCAGCCCTATTTCAGTGAAGTTGAAGGTAGCTTCACAGGTTATCAAACAGCACTCTTAAGTAAGCAAATACATTACTCACCATAACAAAAGACATAACACAAACTGTTCTCTCAAAGTTGCAGCACATTTCAAACAGTTTTATCATGACGAAAATTTGCGATGCATATTCAGTCTTTTAATATTTGTTAGAAGGAGAGACAATGAGGAGAATCAGTTGCACAACGTGGGAGCAAGAAGCAAGACAACATGTATTAATGGAGAATCAAAAAAAAAACCCAAAGGAAAAAAATAATTGTATTTTAGCCAAATATATTATATTCTTGTTTGTATTTATGTCAGTACCCATTATGCCACAAACCATTCAAAACAGAACACCCCAGTGTAGTTACTCAGCAGTGGATGCAGACACCAGGACAAGGGACTGCAGAGGATACAGGGAGGACGACACACAGCTGTCTCCCCACATTGGCAAGCTGATCACGATTGAATTGTTGTCAAACGATTTGAAGTTAGATAAATATCCACAAATCTGTTCTTCATTATGCAGAGTTCCTCCCATGCATAAACGCCCAACTGGGAGCACAGATTTGTTGGGCATTTGCATGGCTTGTTATTTGTGTGTGGAACTAGCTTGGAAGAAGTATTTTTAAATGCCTGTTTTAGCATAAACTGCACCTGCCACCCTCTGTAGGGCTCGTCTAACTTACTCATTCTGCAGAATATTTTTGTTCATTCCTATCTCTGCATAATGTTAATGGGGAAAAAAAGTTCTCAAAATTTCCATTCACTACTTCAGCTGTATCACACAGACAACCAAAATCCACCATTATCCATGGCTACAGCCTTATGCTGCATGGCACCATAGCCCACTAGTCCCACTGATTAAGTAAAGAGCCATTGAAAACAAGAAAGAAAATGGAAGTCTGGCCCAAGATTCAGATGATCAGTTCCACACAATATTTGATCTTATCTGTTTTACCCAAACATCAGCTGGGAAGCATTCAACAATGCTGCAGGTTCTCTCATAAACACCACATTGCTCCATAATTATACGGGATCTGTGTGCATATTCAAAAGCGGCATTTATTTAGGCTCACAACAGCTGTATTAAAGCCATGTGTAAAGAACATTGTTCCTGGTCTGAGAAACAATTAATAGTATTTTCCTTATTCATATAAATCACACATAATAAATGCTTGATATTATCTAGTGCCAGTAAAGCACTCAAATTAAAATAAATCAGGAGTGTACCCTTGAGCACGTATCTCTGGGAAAACTGAAAGCATTTAAACACAGAATTTTATCCTTTGTGTATGCTCCTAGCCTCATTCAGATAATAAGCTTATATACGATAATGACAGGATTTCTTCTTCAATCTCGCCCACCCCGCAAATCAAAATATCTATTTTACAAGTGAATTGATTCTGCAGACTCTCCAAGAAAGCAACAGCCACTAGAAAATTCCATAATGGCCAACAGATTGGGGGACACAGTAAAGAAACTCAAAAAAGCAAAGGATCAGTTTTTCAGAAAACAGAGACCCCTCCAATTGCTGACTATTTGGAGGTGCTCACCTAACACTGACCACCTTTAACCTTCTTGGCCAAAGCAAACTCCATATGTGCAGAATATTAACATTTTCTCTACTAGAAAATTAATCTCTAAGGAGATCCCAGACTGTGAATTATCTACTCTCATCATTTTATGAAATTATGTGTTACTATGAATCACGGGGCTCAATCCTGCAAACTTTATGTACACACTGTCCCTGATACCCAACAGGGATAACCTGGGCAAACAAGGCTCCTTCCACCAGGGTTTAGGGACTAGTTTTCAGAACAGTTGTGTGAAATTTAAATTTTTCAGATTTGAAAGCACACGCTCAGCACTGCGGCACACATTTGGGTAGGTGGTTATTTGCGTGTTGAGGACTGCGATTGTTCTGTTATTCGCTTGCACAGATAACTTCTCCCATGTAAGTGTTCTCTCCCCCCTTTATAGATAAAACTAGTATCTAAAAAAAGGAAGATCCTTCTCTGATTCAGTTTAACTGCTGTTACTCACAAGTCCAAGAAAGACCTTTTGCCACAGTCTGTCCTTGCAAGATAAAGTCCTTCAACTCATTGCCAATACCTAAGATTAGCAGTCTACTTCATTTAAATCCGCACTCCTGCTATTTATTACACAATTTCAGTAAGTTCTCTAAAGCTCTCAGATCCCCATGAACTTAAGTCACTTCCTTCACTTTGAAACTTTTATTTAAAGGGCAATCCAAGCTGCTTCCACTCCCTAAAACCACATGCAACATTTGGGATATAGGTATAAGGTGTTCTACTGGTCAACAGCATTTTCTCCAAGAAACGTAACGATGCTACAGAAAAGTGACCATCTTACCTACTACCACAAAGGACATAAGCCAAGTTTATTAGTCAAAAAAAGTGATCCAAAGATAAAGAGATTGTTTGTAGACACTAAAGATTGCACCCTGGTCATCATGCACTCAACCCGTAAACCCTGAATCAAATCCTGTTACCAGCACAGGCTGTGGTTCATGACTGATGGTGCCATTGTGCAACAGAAGTATTTGAAAAGCAACTACAGCCTATCAGCCTACCCAGGGCAGAAAACACCCTACCGGGTGTTTTCCTTGGAAAACCCTGTAAAACAAGTTTGGTGACACCCACTGCAGCATGACCTGAATCCAGTGTAGGAAGTTATTAACCAGTCTAACAAAATTCCCCAGTAAAAAAAACACACTATGGTTGGTCATGAAAATCAAAGATCAGGCCACATTCCCAAGATGACTGAACCCAACATAGCAAGAAACACACCTCTGTCTGTACTGGTGAAGCATTACCATTACCTGCTGCCCTATCATTACCATCTTCCCTCAGCAATCTAGTTAACTATGGTGGGGGGGATGTCAGCCCCAAAACTGGAACCATCACTCTACCCAATCTAGCTTGCCAACAGTGGTTCACAGGGTCATTAGAAATAAATAAATGTGTAAATGAATTCTGTGATCCTAGGGACGTACATAAGATTCTCCCTTCTTTTCCGTCCTTTTAGGAGGCCTTTACATGTCACCTTATGCTTTGTACTGTATCAACGCCAATCAACACCACCACAACATGCTGAGTCTTCAAAACCACTTTGTATTAAAAATAGAATACATGACTCAGATAGTTTAAAGACGTATATGCTTACTCAAAAAAAAAAAAAAAAAAACACTCCACCACAAAATATCACCTCATATAGCAATTTATATTACATTTTCCAGAACTGCCAAGTATTAGGCTGCAAAACTTTCAAGTGATTGAACTGAGGCACCTGTGAAATGCTGTGTTTTCTTTAAGAACTGCAGAAATGAGCATTATTAAACACCCCGAGGGAACTTCCTTGCTGACCGGCAACATGTAAATTCAATGCAACTGAATACCAAGATGATCAGTTTTCACCTTTTATCTGAAAGTGCTCCCATGGAAGAAAGACCCTCTCCCCGACAAAGGGGTATTTCCTGCTGGTCATTCCCTCTTATCTGGTTGCTGAAGACCTTGACAATACTGATTTGCACACTCTCACTTCTCAGGGCAGCTGCCCTCAACCACACAATCACACTCTACTGCTACCCAGACTGTAGATGTAGAATTAAATCTCCGTCAAATTCTCATAGGCTTTAAATGATAAAGTGTTAAAACTGTGGGAACGTGTACAGTACAGGCAGCTTAAATAATATGGTTTAATTGCACAAAGATGTGAATACACTAATAAGATAACAGTATGTTTTGGTTCTGCTAGCTAAGCAGCAATTCTCACTCTGGGCACAATGTCAAACAGCTCAAACTGTCACCAGCACCTGCATCATACCCCCACCTACACAGCAAACAGTTGACAGTGAAAGACAAACCCATGTGATTTCTGCTCAGCAGCTTTTAGCAAAACCAGATTCAAGTGAAGCTAAATGGTCCATTAAATGGCCATGCCAAAAGAAGTTCTTTGTTTTTGACAATATACAATTAAGTCACTTTTTCCATCCCCAAGATACCCATTTAAGAGGCACGTTAAAACTCAATACTTCTTCACAGGTAAGTTAAAAATGCGTGTATAAGCTGTTGCTTAGCCATTCTCAGCCATAACATGTCAAAATGTGAATATGTTCAGGTCCTTTTTACTATGAAAAAAAATCCAGCCTAATCCTTCAGGCAGCTACGACTGGAGAGGCGAGCTGGCTTCTCATCCCTCTGGGAATAGAGGTCTCAAGAAAGGAGGGGAAACAAAACCTCAACATTTGGTGGGCTTCAAGGAGGTCTTGGATTCAGCTCCGTGTACTTATTTGAACAGTCCCACAGGTATCACCAGTAAACAAAAACTCTGTTCATTGCTGTTTGCAAGATCAGCCCCATCAAGACAATGGCCCACTAGAAGCAAACAAACAAAAAACCACTACACTGAAAGGAGAAAAAAATCAAAAGACAGATCCAGACACCTGAGAAAACGCTTATAACAGGTATTGGATAATTCCCATATAACTGGAGTTTTTGTTTTCCCTAGCAACACTGTCTGGATCTAGGACTGCCCAACGTTCCCCTCTGCGAGCAGCCCTAGCAGCAAGGCCATACTTACACCAAATACTGCGGAAAACTCCTCAGGAACTACTTTTCACTTGTTCTCTGCTACAGACAAATACCCTCAAGTCTTTGTTCAAAAACAAAGACTGTAAAGGAATAATAGATTAAAGGGAAACTTGAACACTCTTTCAATAAAATGAGAGCCTAAATTTGACATAAAACTCAGCACAAGACTACAACTCTGCTCTATTCCACTCAGCAACACAAGCAAGGATTTTCCCACCACTAAACCAAAAAGTTATCTTTCTCCTGTTCTGCAAGAATGACTTGTCAACCACCAAATTCACATATAGCAGAAAAATGAGAACTGCATTGCCCAAAAGACTGGTCCAAGACACAGAGCCTTTCATTCCCTGTTCTGAAGTCAAAAGTGTACACATTTGGGCAAAGTACCAAAAATACAAAGACACTCACTCTTGGTTGTCCTTCCTGAAGATCACCCTGCTGTAAAGGTCACACAGCAGAAACACTTCCTCCGTATTTCATAGGCTGCTGATGCCACCTGGGGAAAATGCGTCAAGCCAATCACTCCCAGAGCATTAAGGAAAACCGGTTACAAGACAAAAGCCTTCCTCAACTTTGAGGAGTGTTTACAAAAGTGATGAATGCCAGAGTGTGTCCTAGCATGCCAGCTTGTAAATAAGTCAAGCACCTGGCCCTCAGCACAAAAGGCTGACTCACCTGTACAGCATCTATTATCCTTCGAAAAGACCCCAAGTTTATCACTCTGGGGACACAAAGTGCTTTCAGAAGGCTAATGAGAGCATGACTTTCTCATCCTTCTCTCCACCTGCACACACTGCAGATCAAAGTTGTGGGATGGCTTCCCAAACCAGGGGACAAAGATGACTTGCATACACGCTATCACTTTCCGATACTGCCCAAACACCCCCTGACACCAGCCAGCACGAAGCGTAAGAGCCACAAATACAATCACTGATTGCTTAAACCTACGCTCAATGAAGCTCTAACATCAATGTAACTCCCCATCCCATCATGGGGCTCCACTGAAAAATAACACACAAATCTGAGCAGGCACTTTCGCAGGAGACTATCAACTAAGGCAGGAGGAAATCATGCTTTTCTTGTTCCCACTATATCCTCACCTCCCCTGCTCAAGTTTGTTTGCTTTTTAGACTACAGCTAATTCAAGGATTGTTCCTTTGCCTGCACAGAACTATGAGAGAAGAGAAAAAGCAGCTTGGTGATGACAGTTGTGATGCATCAAATATCAAACTTGCTTCATCGTCATTCCCACTACAATCCAAACAGATTTTTCTTTGTATTATCTTCACTTTCATTTATTTAGAGAAAAAAAAAAAAACATGCAAAATGAAAGCCATTGCTCTTACAAGTATCACATTGGGCAGTGATCATCCTTCTGAGTAGGATCTCACACCAGCTTTTCATTCACACCGATGACAATGCTAGAAGGCCACTGTAAACCAAATCCCACTGCCCAAGCTTTGAAAGGACTACAAAAAGATGTGAATAAGAAATCTGAAAACACTCCCCACTTCAAGGGGAAAGTTATATCCTCCCCAGCATAGCTTTTTTTCAAATTGCAACACTTCCAGTAATCCACAAATGATCCTTTTATTCTCAAGAACATAAACTTCACATAACATGAAGAGACAGTTCTTTGCAATTTGCTTAAGCTAAATCCAAATCCAAGCTATACGGTGTTTGAGCAAAAGAAAAACAGATCCTCTGCATGCTCAGGCTGTCAACTAAAACAAACATATTAACTCCCACAGTATGTATTGGGGAAATTGTGTGGGATCATGCAAGATCAAAGTTTTTTTCTGCATGGCTGCCACACACCTACGTGACCGCTTTATGCTGTAAGAATGCTACCAAGACAGCCGCTCTCCTGGCACAGAGCTGAAGATATCAACAAAGAAGCATACAAGCACCTAATACAGACATTTATTTATTTATTTTTACTGGCATCACATATGGCTACTGCAAGTGCAAGGTAGAGTCTACTCCTACAGTATCTTATCCTTCTTTTATAAGTGGGCTGCCATAGTTTCCTACCTTACATTCAAGTTTCCTACCCTACATTCAAGTCCTAGTGCTTGTACAACAGCACACGTGCCCAGGAACAGTACAAGGAGCTAATTCAGCCGATAACTAGTCTAAAATCATAAAATGGATCACCTCCCTGAACTGGCTCACTGTTCAGGGCCAAAAAAAACCAGGCAGGAACACAAGGATGGGACAGGCATGTGACACAGGGAACATTTGGAGATCAGTTAGCTGGAGTGATCATGAAAACTCAAGTGGAAATCAACAGACACATTGGTGGTAATTTTTTATTTTTTTTTTTAACCACACCACTGCTCATCTTTATTTCCTGTCACCTTTATACATAAAAGGCAAGACCAGTGATGTCTCAGTGATGTCTGATGTCTTCATGTACAAAGCATAAACCTATTTTACACCATCAAGGCCAGTCACAAAGCTCTTATTTGCTAGAAGCAGAGTGCAGGAAGTCATAAGATTTTGAGCACAAGCAATAACAAAACCTTTGAAAGGGCAGGATCACAGGTGCTTGACAAAGTGCAACCCTTCTGTTCATGATTCAGCTTAAAAATGCATAGACAAAACCTGCACCTGAAGGGGAATAGCTTCCACAGTGTCTCAGAAAATACACAGGGGACCCAAAGAAAAGACACACACAGGGGGCAGTTACACAACAGGTTTTCTCTGGTGGCAAAACAGGCCTTGCCGCTGCATATCCTCATCTCGTCCCTGTACCTCCACTGGCATGGCAGTTCACTGCCCCTCAGATGTGCCAATATAACCACGTGTGAGGTGGGGCAATAAAGCATAACAGAAAAATTAATTAAGGGGGGGGGGGGGGAGGAACAAAGCAAAAAAACACCATGCCCCTAATAATCCCACTCCTTTTGAAACTCTACTGTTTGTTTGGTTTTTTATACCCAGTTTCCTTTCCCCCAGGACCAAAACTCCAGTTTTAATCTTGCTCAGTATCACTGAGATGATTCAGCGGATTACCTGCCCAAACACTAGGTTGTACAAATGGCCAGTTTTCTATGTGCTCCAGGTTGTAACATTAAAAAAAAACTCAAAAAATTCCAAAACTATACTGCAGAGCAAAGCTGAAGTACAATTACCTTAACTAATCCAAACACCCTTTTCTGGAATGCCCAACAGCTATTCATAGGATTGGCTCAGTTCAAGTTTAACGCTTTTCGCTACAAGGCTCTCAAAAGACTGTTACTGCTTGCTGTGGAAGCAGGTTGTGTGTTTGAAGATGAAGAGTAGATGGGAAAGAAGTTTTAACATCCCCCTTATAGCACACTTCGAAATTATGACATCCCTGTAAAATCATGATGATTTTTCTCATCAGTAAGATAAAGGTAGCAATGTTTTTATATCACAGGAGAAATACATAGGCATAAAAAGGTTTTTTACAGAGAGACACTGAGCAGTACAGAAAAGGAAGAAATCAATGATCTTCTTATTCATTACATTTTCTGGACATTATCAAGCATATAAGTAATGAAAATACTTTCTGAATATGGTACAAAACAGGTCCTACAAGATGAAAAATAGCATTCTACATCAGTAATAGTACGCTACCATATACACACAGGAACCAAGCTAAGACTGAACAAAGAATCTTTTTTTCAGCATTTATCTAACTTCTGGGTGCTAAACTCCAACACAAAGCTCAGAATGTAGCCTTTATGTGCAATTTATACATACCTCAAAAGACTCCAGGTAAAAATACTCGAATCATCTTTAAAGACTCTGGAAAAAATCTGCAGAAATTAGGAAAGGAAAGGAAAGGAAACAGTTTTATTAAAGTTCCTCCACACTTGCACAAAAATCCTGTTGTCTCATCATGAAACGAAGTTGGACTGACGTATTTATTACAATCCCTAATAGAAAGCTGACCTAGTCAAAAGAGGTCAATGCTTAAGACCAGCAAGTAAAATATTCGATGTTACTCTGAAGAAGATGAGGGACAGACATTTAAAAAGTTTGAACTGGTAATACTTAAAGAAAAAAACAAATCAAAACACAAAACTCCACACCACTCCCTCATCTCAACTACCTTCAGCTTCCTACTGTAAATAGTCCAAGCCAAATATGCGAAGTGACTGCATTAGGACAAACTCCAAATCTACTGCTATCAACTCATCTTAAGTAAACTGTTTGTCTGTGTTAAGTAAACTATTTGACAGAAAAACCACTGTCAGAAAAACTGGTGTACGTTTTTTAGAAGTGAAAATAAATAGCATGATTTTGATCCTGAAAATAATCGTCACATAAGGATTCTCATAGTTTCTGTGTGCTACTTGCATGAGTGAGGCTATGCTGGCATTCAAGCACCTGATGAAATGAGCTAGTCTTTTGAAACAAGTCGTGTTAACGCTGTTCTTTCATTTGTTCCGCTGTTGTACTGCTCTGCATCCAAAATGGCTAGGAAACAAGAATTTTAAATTAGAAATTTGTACTTTTTAATTAGCCATCATAAATTCAGTAAATACAGAAGTCAATACACAGTGGAAGTGTCTGTCACTGATATGTATCTGCCATTGCCCAGCATGAAATGCCTAGAATAGACTAGTACAGCAAATTAATTCACTTTCCTACTTCAGATGTCAGATTTATTTGCCAACAATATATCTTTTCTAGTAAGGGAAGAGTTTCTGGAAGTCTTAAAACTCAGGTAAGGAAGAACTCAGAAGGTAAAAAAGCGGTGTTCTTGCAGGGACACGCACTAGGGGCTGGGGAATCATCAGGACCAGGGATTACAACCCAGCCGGCTGCAGGGACTGCAAACTGCACTGCATTTGTTACAGCTTCCCCTGGGCAAGGGCTCAAATCACAGCAGGAGAGCTGACTGAGGAGACAAAAGGCAGATCACTTCTGCCCCATCCTAGCTGGCTACCTAGGACGCTCTCACTGACTCCCCGAAAACCTGTGCCAGTGGCACTCTTGAGGGCTGCACACTGGCAGCTCCGAGGACACGGGCTCCAGCGCTGCACCTCCCAAGAGCTGCCAGTCCGATAACTTCTCTTGGTCTGCTCCAAGAGGAGACTGTGAAGGTCAAGTGTTAAGTGTTGCTAAAGATTGAATAAAATTCTGGGACTGCTACACATACCTGAAACAGTAAGAATATCCACTTAGTGTGCTCAGCATATAGTGTCCTGTTCCATTCGTGAGGCTGCTAAAAAGTCAGTAAGAAGTTGGATTAAAAAAAATACGTGGGAAAACATCCTCATTAGCCCCGCTAGTATAACACACCAAGTAAATTAACACAAGAAAATAAGAACAGTCAAAGGCAATCAGGATATTAGCATGTGCCATGAAAGTGTAGCTTTCTCTTGGTACTATATTAAGATTTCCTTTTAAAAAACTTCTTAGTAGATGAAATAGAAAATTGCATACTGCCAAGAAAGGGGGTGGCAAAAATACCATTCTCTACATAGCCTTTTGTATAATTACAAAGGCAATACTATGTGTAGTAGAGAATGTTTCTGGTTACTAAAGTTTGTTTCTATACTCAATGGCATCACATTATATATGGCCTTTTTCTGCAATTAACTTCCAAAACACAGATTAAATATTAATGGATAAATGTCAATTATGATTATGAGAAACAAAAAAGGACCATAAATTAACACAGATGAACAATAAAGTATTTTCACATGATCAAAACAATGTTTTAGTGTTAATGTTTTCTTATTCTAATTGAAACTGTAATTATGTACTCATAGGTGGTGTTACTGCATAAAATTTGGCAAACAATATCTTTCCAGCATTACAATTCACTCCTAGTAAGGAGGAGCAAAACAAGCCTTGCTGCTTCTTCCAGCCAAGCCTAGCAGTGCAACATTATTTGATGCTTCACAGAAATCTTCAGTTTGAGACTGTCCAGAGTGAAGTAGGATATTTTCAGTTATTCCTAGACTATTTCCATCTTCTGTAATTAATTATACACAATCCTGCATTTTGTTCAGTATTACCAGCTCTCCCACACACCCCAAATACTTTCCCACTATTGTACTTTTTAACTAAGGAACTAACCTTAGGCTTGCTAAGAATGAAAAAAAAAAAAAAAACCACACACGAAACCATGCAACAGAAATACTCAAATATGACACTCGGACAACAACCTCGTTGCTTTAATCACAGAATCATCAGAGTTGGAAGGGACCTCTAGAGATCATCTAGTCCAACTCCCCTGCTAAAGCAGGATTGCCTAGAGCACATTACTCAGGACTGCGAGTAATTGCAGTCATTGCTTCTGTTTCCTGAGGCTGATCTTCATGGAAAAAAAAAAAAAAAAGTCTGAGACGAAACATTTTTAACAAACTAAGAAATGCAGTCAAAAGACGATTTAAATAGAAGCTGCTTGATGCTTAGATGTACAACTCTGCCCGTGCTTCACCACACTGGTCATCAATGACTACTTTACGAATTGTAAACGACATGGGACACACTGTTCACAAACAAATCAGATTTATGGTTATATTCAGTTGTTCCTGTTACCTGAAATTAGAATCAGAAGCTCATTAAATATGAATATGTTTCAGAGAATGTAGAAGTGCAGCATTATATTGAAGAAAGCTTCATTAAATTTTCAATGATATAGCTGCTTCTATATTTGTGAAGGAAGGACACAGAGTAGAAAGAGGTAAGTTGGGGTAATTCTCCTTCAGCCAACTTTGCATCTTTTTACTATCCCTAAAAACTATCCCTAAAAAAAAATATGGATTTTAAACCAAAATGTTGGACTCATTAGGTGTAAGAGAAAGTGACTGTAGTCTGCTATATTCAATGAATGATTACTTTCAGATCACCATTTGTCTTGTATATGTTTGCCAATTATAGAACTGATGCTCAAGAAGAGATGAATTAGTAGAAAGCTAGAAATCAGGTTCAAATGATCAAGCTCATATAAAACACAGATTCTGTACGGGTTCCAGACTGACTTAATAGCACAGTCATCTTTTGAAAATACTCACTTAAAAAGATGTAATAAGAGTATTGGAAATGGAAGTCTTACCTAGCAAACAATAAGACATAATTTCTTATGCAATTTTGTATCTATCAAAGCCATGCATTAATATAGCCTTAATTTTACTGCAAAGACTGAAACCAAGAAAAAGACCTGTGACCAAAAACAAACTAGAACCAAGCTCACTATTCAACTAGATTTCTAGTATTATCGGCAAGTCAGCCAATTAAAATCTCCATATGTAAAACATCCATAACCAAGTTACATGAAAGAACACAGAATCAAAAATGCAGAAGTGAAAATTCAAGTGGTCTGATCCCTCTTGTGGTCATGCACTACGATATAAATTTATTATATCGCCACAGTACATTAGCTCAGTTTCCTTTGGAAAACAGGCTTATGCAATCAGGCTGTTACTCAGCTCCTCCCCATCCGCTCCCCTCGATATCCATTGCCTTACGTCAACCACGTCAGGCAGCAGGGTAGAGGCCTCAATGTCATGCTATGCCTCTAACAAGCCTGCACAATATATGGCCCAGGCTTCACGTGTTTTCCTTACGGTTAATGTGCATGGCCTGCCAGGAATCAAGATGTAGGGTTGCTCTTTCCAACTTGTTGGGACTGCTACCTCTTTCAGACCTCTGGATAGGCAATGCCCAGCGAACACACATGCAGACAATGCCGGTTTGTCCTCAGACCTTGTTTATTCTACCCTGTTCAAATCTTGCTTCAACACGTTTACTTTTTTCCCCCTCCAGTTTTCTTTGGCATGCATAGTCAGCATTAAATAACTGACCTTCTCAAAACCACCATGAGGTAGTATTATCCCCACATTACCAGATAAGGAAATTAAGCCACTATAATTAATGCTTGAAGCATGCCCAAATTTCACATTCCTGATTTGAGAGTGATTAGCATTAGCGCTATGCAGGATTTCCTCTGCTCAAAGCACAGCTCCTGGGGAACGCGGGAGCAGTTGCACACAGCCTGCACTTCTGCGGGGAAGTCCGATGGGTGCAGTGGGAGCCCCTGTGAAACGCTGGGCTCCAGGAACTTGGCCAACTCCACCCCATGGCTCTGCAAAGTAACTCAAACACCCCGGATGCTGCTCCAGCCAAACAAGGGAAAGCGAAATATGAGAGTACCAAGTCCTTCCGCATCCTCTCTTCTTTTCCTGACCAAGACTTTGGGATCCAGGCACAGACTCCTTGCCGA
The DNA here is from genome assembly GCF_965231255.1 of Vanellus vanellus. Lineage (NCBI taxonomy): Eukaryota > Metazoa > Chordata > Aves > Charadriiformes > Charadriidae > Vanellus > Vanellus vanellus. Next base: position 54,829,762 of record NC_138911.1, on the reverse strand, counting down.
GCTAATTTCAACTTAGATACCTACACCCCTTCACCACACACACAAGCACACACACACAGACGCTCGCGATCCTCACCTCTGATCTTCCCATAGCCACCGGCTCCCCATGCATTCACCCTCCTAGAATCTCATGTCTTCCTCCATGGCTCTTGAGCTCCAGTTTTTCCTCAGTCTTCCCAGATAGTCCTAAATGTTTCTTTAACCCAGCCATCACTCCTTCTCTCAAGTCCTCACGTAGTCATACCCCTTTCTCCAAGCAAGTCCCCCTCATGACCTTTGCCATTTCATTTACTGCCACACAGTAAGACTGGGAGTCCACCTCCCCTTTCGACTCCACGACAGCATTTCAGTTTCCCCAGAGCCACAAGATGTTTCACAGTCACACGTTCCTTGCAAAACAGAAGGCTTCTTTCCAAAATGTCAGTTGGCAGCAAAGGTTCCCACACAAACCCATGCAATTCAAGTTCCCTAACCTCATCCCAAGGAACAAATCTCCAAGGGGGGCTGTTTCACTCATACATCACTGAGATGCTGCCCACGTGAAGACATCTAACTCTGGCCACATATGCCGTTCCATCCTGTATTACCTTTCCCCAAAACTAAGCAGATAGCATAACAATCTAAATTTTTAGAAAATTTTTAGGCCAGGTTTTGTTGCAAGACTGGAAAAAGAGAGGTTCAAACAAATACAGTAATTCTAGACTATGCTCAACAGACAAGTATTTCTCCAGCTCCTAAATTCCTCCAACCCTGCCCAGCTGAAAATGTTCACAGCAACATCACATCATCCTGGCATTGCCCTCAGTCCTGTTAGCCTCCCTCTGTCCCTTTACAGAATACAATCATATCCCAAAACTAAAGATAACTTTTCATTTTTTTTCCTGGAACAAGGGGATCTTGGGGATTTAAAGGCAGCCTCCCACTCCAGTTCACAGCACATCAGTCACAGGTTTATCAAACTACACAACTGCCACCAACAGTCCTTCCTGATGCCATACAGGGTGTGTAAAGACTATTTTTTTGGTCTTAAGCCTGCAGACAGCTACTCCCCGAAGAACTTGAACTCCTCTATTTACACAAGGCTACTTGTATACTCACACTAAAGATTATCTAGTAATTAGTTACACCTACAGATTGTTCAGCTCCTGATCCCCATGATTTTTTTTTTTTTTCCCCCCAGAAAACACACTACACATTGCAAGCAAGGATGACAAAGACATTTAGCATTTGTCTGCCTGTACTTGTCTGGGACCAGAAGTCTTCCTTCTTCACCCCAGCTCTGCCGGCAGCTCTTGCAATACATCTAACTCCAGTGCCAAACTTTCCTGCCCAATTAAGACCTAACACTTCCCATTCTGGCTCAGCAGTCTGAAAGGTGTCAACATCAGCCAAACCACTCCCTTGCCTTTTGCTGTCTAGGAACATCAGGCCTTCCTTTCCATCGTGGCAGAGAGATTCACAGCCTGGCCACATTGCTCGGCACTAATAAAAACTGGGGAACAGAACATTCTTAGGGCTTGGAAACATTTACCTTAACATTGCGTCAAAGAAAAAAAAAAAAACAAACACACAAACACACTGTTCCTCACTCTGCTCCATCACACTATTTCCTAATTCTCAGCAGAACCACTTATCTTCCTCTGTAATGTTAAAGTTGTCATACTCCCATTAAGCCCAGGATTATCCAAATGCTTAGACACAGAATTTTACCTTCGTGCCAATCATTGAGGCAGGACTGTGGGAACAGCTAAAAACATTATCTACATGTTTCCTAATTCAGAGCCAAAATGTTTATCAGACCAGATGACTCGCTCATTGTTCCTCTGTGTCAGAGGCATCTTGTTCTCTCTTCTCTGAACTTACCTGCATTCCACACAAAAAAGCCTGCAAGAGTTTCCTAATACATTCTCTCCCCTCATATACAACAGAAGACCTTAGAATATAATTTTCAGAGTATCAAAAAATGTTCTTAGCTATGACAATTAAAGTCTAATTTTGTCATATGTAGCAGCAGTTTTTGCTAAGTTCTTCTCTCAGATCTTGTCTTGTCAAATATAATTCTCGCAAAACATTTTTCAAAAAAGAAACACCAAGTACATGCCATGACAAAATTCAGTTCACTCTTAGGACTAATATTTATGATTTTTATTACAGCCAGCGTGACCGTTCTGTGAAGAAACATCCACTGTTTCCTGTACATTATTAAACCAAAGAGAGAACCAGCAACATGAAACTTAAGCATCTACAAAGCAGCTCAGCACCCTGCCTGTCCCGTATCCTGTTAATATCAAGGAAGATTTTTTTATTTCTTAATTTTCTAATCAGATCTGAACACTAGAGTACTCAATTTAACTTCCAAAGTGCTGACCGAGCTTTTCTTCAAACTTCACTTTCAGTTGTCCTGGGGAAAAAAAAAAAAAAAACAAAAAACACCAACCAAAACAAAAACAAAAACCAAAGCCCCAAACAAAGACAACACACAAACGCAACTTCTGAGTACTTCAAGAGGGCACTTTCAGATCTGCTCTGCAGAGAATTTACAGTTACTGAGACATGCTTTTTAAAACAACTCAGGAATATGTTTGCTTAATTTCATAAATATTAAACCTATGCATATCACTTATTAGCACTTGGGGAGCTAATGCAACCACATAGAAACAAATCAAATGTCCTTCTTTCTCAGAAACCCACAGAATTATTAGCTTGAATTATAATGCAGTAGATGCAATTAAAAAATGCTTAATATCAAATTCTTTAAAAGGTCAGAAGCACTTACTTTAACCATAGAGATTTACCACACCTGTGCTGGACCGTTACCATACTGAACATTTACCATGGTAAATATTTACCCAACAAAAAGGGTAAACCCCTCAAGCTGGGCCCAAACCCATTAGCCATTTTCAGGATCCCAGACTGCAGATTTAGCCAGACAATTTCCAGAACCAAGGAAAAAGAATTTACTTTTCAATTGACTGACTGGAGATCCAGGTTATAAACAATAGCTTTCCTTTTGCCAAGGTTACATCTCCGAGCAGAACCACAAATTCGATTTCTGAAAAGTACTTAGAAGGAACAAAGAGAAGAGTTCTGCAAGCTTTGCTAAGAGGAAAAAAAGTATTACTAAGCAGTCATGCCAACTGATAGCTCAACAGAGAAAAGAGACAATTTTCTTAATGTCAGTTTTAAAACAAAAGAATGATATAACTGAAGTGTTAACACCACTGCACCAGAAGTATTAAGACCATGACGCAGAGCCAAATTTAAGAGCAAATATTCATTGTCAAAACTAGATGGCAGAAGGAAATAACCTCTTGGGTATTTCAGCAATGATTTCATCACCCCCTATGACTAACACGGAGAGACTTTGGAAGAGTAATGGGATGGAACAGAGTCCAAAGAGCATCTAATTCCAATTAATAAAAACACGACTAATTCCAAAAAGACAAAGAAGAAAGATGACCTAGATTTTTATTCCCTAAGAAGTCAAGAAAAAGCTTTCTTTCTGAGGGAACACACCCCACTTTAAAATAAAAAAAAAAAAAAGGTAATTTAGTAATTTTGCTGCTTCTTTTGAGGATGCATACAGGCTATGATTGTGCAACTAATTTCAAACAAGCACCAGTTAACCTAACTTCCCATGACACAACTGACAAACATGAGTAAAAACATCCCTGATGGGTCTCCCAACTCACCCAGAAAAAGCTAAGAAAATTCTCTGAAAGATGTTAATTGTTGGCAATGAAAACTAAGTAATGTATTATCTCCCCAAAGCAAAGCAGGCATTTTTAGGACCACACGAAGTTCCTGTTCTGGTTGAGATTTTTAGCTATATGGAGTCCCGATCCACTTTAGTCCACCAAGACTATTTAAGTTTTTCATGCAAGTAAGGATCTAACACCCAGGAATCTAATCAGAGATGTGATCTGGCAAGAGTATCAAGAAAACTAGAAGCCTAAGAGACAACATAGAACACTTGCTTTGCCAGATAAACCAGCTTTTTAAGCATGCAGCTTCACAAAATAGCACAAGCTAAGTTAACAATGTCCTTCCTAACTTCCTTCAACCCTATTCCTCCCTTACTTGGGCACACATTCCTACAGAATATCTTGCACCACATTTGATGCCTAACCATTCGTAAGCCACTTTAACTCACTAACCTGTACAAACACCACCACACTAACCTACCAAAAAAGCGCTCATTTTCAGCCAGGTTATCAAACTGGATCCGTTCCCACAAGGGTCCAGTAAATACCAGAGTCCGGTGCCTCTTTTTCTCATGCCTGTTGCCTGTTCACAAGTCCTGCATCCATGTGCACATTTCAATGGTTCAACCTGCACTTTTCATACCGTTTTGACTCGCAAGCCTGCACCTCAGCTTCTGTATGAATAGAAATCTGGTGGCCTAAAAATCACATGCATCACAGCCAAGCTTTATGTTACAAATGACAGCCCTGAAGACAGTATCATTGTCCTTGCATACCTTGCATTTAAGACGCTTTCTTTAGGGGAAAAAAAAAAAAAAAAAAAAAAAAAAAACCAACAAACTTGAACAACTTGCCAAATAAAATTCAAATATGAATTTAAGCACCTAATTCCCACATGCTCAAGGTAAAAATTACAGGTCTGACAGTTCCTCACTGCCTACCTCTAGTTAGACTTCTTCACTCAAACTCACTTGGCTGCAATACAGTTTTTATGTTATTTTCCACAATCTCCAGGGCTCCCCCCCATCTTAGAAGAAAGGCATTTTCTTGAACCACACTGCAGAGAAGAATGCAGCAGGAAGCCAAGCGATCCTTTCACTTGGAAGAAGTTTAAACAAGATTCCAAACTCTTTTCCAATGACTCCAGCCCCATGCGCTGGCACGAGATCCCACTCCCCTGAATTCACCGGGGATGTTCCTACTTCCAACTCCTGTGGAACTTGACAGCCGCAAAACTCCAAACGCTCCTAACATTAAAATAAATACGCAAATAATGAAACCTCTGTTTCTTCATTTTACCAGCCGTTAGCACCGCAATTAGAGTTCTCAGAGGATGCACTTACCCCCTAATGAATCCCTGGAACAGCCATAACAGGGTGCAGGGCAGATTACAGAATCCCCACAACACAGCTCGGTGAATTGATGTCTCCCCTGAGCAACTCAAAGCTGGGCCTAGATATAGTAAGCGTTGTTATGCTGTATTCATTTTGAAGCCTTATTAACAAATTAAGCAAGAAATAAACACATCTGCCTCTGGGAAAAGGAGGAAAAAAAAAATAAGGAGGCTAGATACCTTTCTGTAAGCCTCTTATGGACAGGAAAGATACCAGAAAAGTTTATAATAGAGCAAGCTCTTTAACTGACATCTAAGATTGCAGCAGTACGTGAATAAACCCAAAAAAACCTCCACTGGCAGCAGCTGAAATCAAGCCTATCAGTTTTCTGCGGAGGCTGCTCTGGTACCTGTGCCCCTGTCTCTCAGACATGTGAAGCATGGGAAAGACACTTTGCAGAGACAGCATAACAGCTTGTGTGACACCAGGGAAGAAAAGGAGCTTCTTTGCTTTTGTTGGTCTGAAGACATTTATGTTTCCCCTCTCTGCAAGTCAGGATGGCTCACAAGTAGCTGGAACAGCAGGACTGACTCCAAAGAAAGAACTTCACATACCAGTTTTCCTTCTTCCTGCAGCAGGCAGTGGGACAGCAAAGCTGAAGCAGCAGCCCCAATTAACTACCTTTTTTACCTAAGACTTCTGTGCCTGATTGTTGCAGACCATATGGTCCAAGTTTACAGCCAACAGTAAATTTCTTTACTCAGTCCTGTTTGCAGTAACCACCCCAACATTCTTTTAATGCAGTTTTCGGTGGATGCATTTCCTTTCCTCTTTATGTAAGTAAATCAGTGAGATATGCTTAACCTGTCTCCTAAAACTCAATAAAGGCAATGAAATCCAAGCAGGCAGAGTAAAAGATAATTCATGGTCTCAAATGAAGCCAGGTGGATTACAACTCCATTGGCAAGCACGCACCCAGCATCTGTACACTCAGAAGAGACATTAGGAATTTTCTGAATAATCAAAAATTGTCATGCATGCACAAAGGCTTTTGCGTATAATTCTTCAGAGTGAATTTTTAAAAGAAGGCAAAGCCATCAGTGCACCTTAGAAACTAATGCATTGCAGAACTTTAATCAAGCATTGCTTCATAATTAGATACACTTTCCCCTGCACAAAAGCATCTTTAAAGCCAAGTATCTGATGCCTTGAACCTCTGTTATACTTAAGAAAATAAACTTTAAAAGACATTCATTATTCTTAAGCTGAGCATTTCCATACTACCTCCCATCCTAGAACAACTTTTAACTGCTAATTTATCATCCTCCCTCCTAGTGACAGGGAAGATTTATAGTGGAAAAGACTTATTTAACATTACTCTAATTCCAAAAACACATGGTATTACACTTTTGGTGATATTGGTCAAGAAGCAATAACCAAGGAAAACAAGATACTAAGACACCCCCCCCCCCCAAAAAAAAAAAAAAAAAAACAAAAAACATTCCCATAATTGTAAGGCTTGGCATGGTTCCATTGGAATAAACTTGAAGGATGTTTACAGCCAAGACCCAATGTCTGATTTCATCCTCTCGCACTCATCTGCCTATCCCTTATCTCCACCACAGCACTGCTGTGCTTATCAGCATGCTAACCCCTGCTCTGCCACAAGTGGACATGAACACATTCCAGAGCCCCACTGACCACAGGGGAACTGAACATGGCAAAGATGCAGCATTAAGAGAAAGCCACTGAGAGATGTTCTAACATAGGGTCAAGCACACTGACACAGGAAGATATGCAAAGGACAAAGAAGGAGAAATTCTATCTCCATATGTTTGTGCTAAGATCTAGAATGAGTTTGTTGGCAGGATCCAGGTCACAGTAAAGGAGAGATGGGAGGCCAACACAGGTACTCTAACACATAGTGTCCTCCCCAGATGAGAGAGATTTAAATTAATGAAGCGGGGAAGAGGAGAAGTATAACCAGCCAAACCTCCAAAGCACAGGACTTCACAGCAAGAGGAACCTTCACTGCAGACATCCGTCAAAAAAGAAGGAACAAACAGGACACACATTGCCAAACAAGTTCTCAAATACTTTGAGATTAACTTTGTTTATATAGGAGGTGAAAGGAAGGGGGGAAAAACCCACCCAAATAAAACACCAAACAAAACAAAAACATGATAAAAAGAAGGCTCTTCTAGTTTCATTCTAACCAAAGGGGAAGAACTGGCTAAGAACATAAAAGTGAAAACAACTTGGCTGACAGAAGGCATTAGAAGGCAGCTCTTGAAATTCTTCAGAAGAGCAAAACAGAGAGCCACTAAATAACGAAAATGAACTAACAGTAAAACCACAAGCTATCTGAAACCTAGGAGAAAGATCTGAAGCTTACTGACAAATCATCTCAGCTAAGTACAGGCTCTTTAATGATTTCAAATTCTAGAGACTTTGCACAGGTGCAAATGAAATCACTGAGGGTCACTTGAAGTGAATAGCACAGTTAAAAAAATAGGAAAGGTCAAAGCAACTACTGGGAGGCAACACTGAAGGTAACATGAAAATACTCCTTCAGAATGCCTGCAGTGAAAGAAGGAGCAGTTAAAGTAGGAGTGCGTTAACCCACTATTTAATGGGAAGGAAAATTTCTAACAGATGATGCCAAAGCACTTGGGGCATTTTCTGCATCAATCTTCATTCACTAAGACGGATTAACCACCTAATGTAACTCGTATCGTGGAGCAAGAACACAGGGTAGAACTGGGAAACACGTTACAGCAATTGCTCCAAATCTCCTGAGCCAACAAAGTCAAGACTCTGAATTTTTCCATGCATATTTATTAGCAAACTTCAAACAGAAAGCATGATAAAGGCAATATACCTATTGCAGACAACTTAATACACTTCCATAAACCTATGGACTATATTCAGGGGTTACCGCATTAAAAGAGTATTTCAAGGTTTTCAAATCTGGTAGACATAACATTTACCTCTTGAAAACCGACAAAAGCAGTTATCAAAGATCACCTCTGCTCTCTGTGTTAAGTTCCAGCAGCGTGAAGAAGGGCAAAACCACCCGCCTCTAAAGGGCAGTAAATACACAGGGAAACACAAACCAGTCGGGGTTACTGTCAGTCCCTGGGAGGACGTTGAAATAATCAGGCAAATGACCTACCTCCTGCATATTTCAGATAAAGCAGATAAGATCCAACACACAATTTGTTAAGAACAAATCATATCAAACAAATATAATTTCCTCCAATGACACAGTAATGATGTACGTAGCAAAACAGCAACTAGAGGCAATATAGTTTTGGTTTAAGTGGACTTTTGACACTCTTAAATTGACAGTCATATAATCTAAACAAATACGGTACATACTGAAGTACTGAGAGATGATTACAAACCCATACCCAGAGATAAGTTATCATTATTTCTGTCAGAGAGAAAATAAGTAGCAAGCCCATTCACACAGCTCTAATCTTTTAGCATTCTCCACTGTTGGAAATAGTAACTCGAGGAAGGGGAAAAAGGCTCTTTCTCAAGGAACTTACTGCAGAGAACTCCGTGTTTTGCTCTGCCTCAGTTTGATCTCTTATGGTTATAAGCAACAACTTCAAAGATCTCCCAGACACCATCTTGTCCACAAATTACGTGTTGGAAAATGCCAGGACAGAAAGGTCATTCTTCTTAAGTTAAGAGAGGATACTCTGGGACAGTTACAAGCACTTTGACAGAGGGAGACAGAATCCAAAGTCACTCGAAGGAAGTGCAAAAGTCACCTGAAGCAATGTGCAGTTTGACAGAGCAAATAGGTAAGAATAATCAGCTGCATAACACAACATGAAAGGCAAGGTTCCGCCTAGAGACATGTTAAGTGGTAAAGTGCTAAAGAATCTGGGGTTTATGCTGAACATAAATCACACATACCACCTCAAAAAATAAAAAAAATGTGTGAAGACTCATTATCCTACTGAGGTGTATGAAATGCAGGTATCATAAGAAAAGCACATGAAATAATTTTGATTCTGCCTGTTGTACTAAGGACTCAGAGCACCATGTCCAGTTCCAATGTTCCAGAAAAACGTAAACCAAGTGGAAAAAGCCTCAATAAAACAGTGAGAATAGTCCACAGAAGTATTAAAAGAAAAAAATTAAAAAAAAAAATCACTGAAGAGAGGAGACTGAAGGAATGTAATTTCTTAAGTATAGAAAACACCAAAGAAAAAGCCCCCAAAACACGTGACACATTCCTGCAGAAGAGGTGTAATAAAGAGTTCATGAGGTGTATAAAATGTATGTTAGAATTCTTAAATGCTTAAAATATAGCAAACAAATTTAGATTAGAAATTAGAAGAACTATTTGCAATGGTAAGAACAGCAAACTATCGGAATAGACTGCCTAAGGAGGGTAAATCTCCATAAGAAACTTACATTAGCTTATTTGTTTGCAGAACTAGTTAGACATTCCTTCCTTGTGCCTGACACACAGTGAATTTATGAAAGAACAAATGTCAATTACCTCCCCTTTTTCCCCCTCATGCTTCATTACAGGTTCCTCATCTGAACTTCCAGCTTCTAGATCAGTTATTATGACAACTTATTAACCATTACTAAGAAATTACTTCCAGCATGAAGGCTTGTAGCATCATATGGAAATAATAATAAAAACGAAACCTGGAAGGATATTACAGAGGAAAAGTGACCCACTAGAACCACTTCAAGATGGAGAGTCCTTAATTACAACAAACCCAAAGAAATCCAGGAATCCTACTTACACAGTGACTTCAACTTTATCCTCATACACATATGCTTTAAAGCAGTGGAGCCCTGCTGCAGAGACACCCTTTGTTGGGAGGGTAAAGGAGGGACTGACAGACATTGCTGGGTCCAGGTAAGGTCAGTCTGGGTGGGTCTGCATAGCCCTCTCCCAGCAAGCACCCTGCAGAGATACCCAGCTGGCTCAACCCAGGGCCACACAGATCCAGACTACTGATTGTCAAATGCAGAAGTGAGAAAAACAGCCGGGGGGAAGCAGAGGCAGTCCTTGTGCAGCTGGGAAGAAACAAGGAAAGCAAGAAAGGGACATCAACCCCAAATAAGGTGTCAGCAGCTGGACTCAATAAAGCACAAAACACAACTAGTTTTTTTCAAGTGAAGCTCAGCTACAAAAAAAAAAAAAAAAAAAAACAACTGAGAACCGAAGCAGGAGAGGAAACTGAAACTGAAACATGCTGTCCTCTGCTGGAAGTGACTCTGGAGGAGCCTGAAAGCAGAAGATGATCAAGACCACTAGTCCTTTGATCTTTACTGGAATAGAAGCATTTTAAAACTGCACAGCCTTGCCTAAATGTGGCTGTTATCTTTTGAACTCCAGCTAACGCTGCACTTTTACACAGCCAGCATCACTGTCACCCAAGGGGCCTGCTGTCTCTCTCCCCTATGCCAGTGCTACCAGGAGATCCTCTGCTGCTTTCCCACACACCTTCCCTCATGGCAACAGAAGTCCTTGCAGGGCTGCAGAGAACATGATCAGGGAACGGATGAAAACTAATGCTTTTTGTTAAAAAAAATAACAAATCCTTTGTTGCAATCCAGTTCCTTTATCCTGCTCACTTACAAACCTACACCAAGTTAAGCAAAGCTTTCAGGCTGCGTCTTTGGAATGTAATTCACATGTTTAAAAATATAAACAGATCGATATATGTATCCCTCTGTCACAGGACAGATGAAAAGACACAAAAAACAAACAAACAAACCACAAAGAGCTGTGCCTCAAACCAGGACAGGCTGCTACTGCAGTACGACATTTCTATCGCATGTATCTAGAAAGAATTTACAGTAGAGCCTTTACAACTTCCAGACTAACTAAGGAAGATCTCCAGATCTGAAAGTGATCGAGTTCCAACTATGTATAGCTGAAATTAGCTGGAGCCAGTGATTGGAATTACCTTAAGTGTTCACCTTTGGGGAAAAAATAAAAAAAGTAATGACTCTTGTTCCAAAAAAGAAAAAAAAAAAACACACCGAATGAGTAAACAACACCATCAGCACAGGTTCAGGGGAGGACTTTCCCACATTTGAAACAGTACCAAACCTTCAGACAAAGCATTCTGCATTCCCCATTCAGGAGAATCAACAGGCAAAAAAAAATAAAACAACTCCCCTTTCTTATTTTTTTCTTAGCTACCCAAACGCAGTATTAAATACAAACGAGAAGTGTTTAAGTTGACGAGAAACGTATTTTTCTCTACGCTCCCCGTTCCACACCCCGCAGCCTGACACCCCTTCGGGACAGCAGCCGGTACCGACCACCGAAGGCGCCAAGTCCCGTGTCCCCCCCAGCAGTTAACTGCAGACAAGCAGGGGAAAGCGGCGCTTCAGACCCGCACCGCCGCCCGGCCCCTGGCCCCAGACGGAACCGCCGGCTATCGCCAGCAGAGACAAACGTGGGACACGAGGGGCACCGCAGCCGCCTCGCAAACACCTGCACCGGCCTGGCGGAGCCCCGCCGGGCCGGGGTACCGACCGTTTCCCTCAGGGCCCGCCGCCCGGTCCCCCCCGCAGAGGAGCAGCCCCGGGCCGGGGCGCCTCTCCCCTCACCGCCACCGTCCCCCCCTTAGGGCGGGGCAGCGGCACCACTCACAGCGTGTGCCCGCAGACGTTGACCATCAGCTTCAAGGAGGGGTTGCGGTACTTGGTGGTCTTGCATCGCGGGCAGCCCTGATCATCCATGGCCGCCGCCGCCTCCCCCTCCCTCCCTTCTTCCCTCTCTCTCCCTCCCTCCGCGCCTTCCGCCTTCCGCCGCGCGGTGCCGCCGCCAAAGGGGCCCGCCGGGCACCGCCCGCCGCCCCGCGCGTTCCGCCCCGCCGCGGGGACCCGGCCCGGCCCGCTCCGCTCCGCACCCCTCCCGGCCCGGACCACCACCAGGCAGAGCCAGCCGGCAGCGGGGAGGGCCGGGGCGGCCGGGCCGAGCAGGTACGAGCCGCTCCGGGCAGCACCTGCCTGGACGACGAGGGGGGAGCGAGGGGACGAAAGGCTGTCCCGGCCTGAGAGATCCGGTTGTTACGGGGAGAGGGGGCCGCTCCCGCTTAACGAGTACTCAACGGGAGGCCGTTGTGGGCCAGGAGCTCCGTCGCGGGCTTCCCCGGCCCCGGAGCGATGCCGTACCTCGCCCCGGGTAACCACGGCAGCACCGCCTCACACCTCGAGAGTTTTAATTCTTGCCCTCTCCGCTCGGGGAAAGGCGCTTCGCGGCGGAGCAGGTGAGGGGAACCGCCGCCGCCACCACCACCTCCCGCCGCCCGCGGGGGCGTCCCTGCGGCGGGGCGCCGCGCTCCAGGTGGAGGTGGGGAGGGGAGAGGGAGCGGGGCCGCTTGATTGACGGTTACCCTGGCGACGAGGGAGCCCCCGCCCCCCCGGTGCGGCGCAGCCAATGGGCGGGCGCGGCCGGGCCAGCAGGCTGCGGTGCCATATAGTATTGCAGCGGGGCTGGGAGTCACGTTGGGGGGAGCCGCGGAGAGGAGCCCGTTTACACTACTTTGCTATAGCAGCTATCTTTAATGATTATTGCGTGGCCGGGAGGAAACCTGATCGGCTAGAGCCGGCCGAGAGCAGGAGGAGGAGGAGTGGACTTTCCAGAGAGATAGGAAGGGGGAGAGGAGGAGAAGGGGACGGGGGGGAAGGAGGAAAAAAAAAAAAAAAAAGAAAAAAAAAAAAGGAAAACAAACTGAAACATGTCTTCTGCCTCCCCCACGGACGAGATCACGAGCGCGGTGGAGATCAAGCAGGAAAATGTGATGGAAATCCTCTCTGAAGCCAGCAAGGTGCCCCCCGACGGGGCCGCGGCGGGAGCCCTCAACCCTGCGCCGCCGCCCCCTCCCGCCGCTGCCCCGTTCCCCTTGGAGCACGCAGGCTCCGCCGCCGCCGGCGAGGAGGGAGCCGCGGACCAGGTACTGCTCCACACGGAACTCCTGGCCAGGAATCACCACGCTGCCTCCTCTCCCTCCTCCTCCTCCTCCTCTTCTTCTTCTTCCTCCTCCTCCTCCTCGCAGACCCCCCTGGCTTTCTCCCCAGACCACGTCGCCTGCGTCTGCGAGGCGCTGCAGCAAGGTGGGAACCTGGACCGCCTGGCCAGGTTCCTGTGGTCTTTGCCCCCGAGCGATCTGCTACGTGGCAACGAGAGCCTGATGAAAGCCCGGGCGCTGGTGGCTTTCCACCAGGGCATCTACGCCGAGCTCTACAGCATCCTGGAGAGCCACAACTTCGACTCCTCCAACCACCCGCTCCTGCAGGAGCTCTGGTACAAGGCTCGCTACACCGAGGCGGAGCGAGCCCGGGGCAGACCCCTGGGGGCGGTGGACAAGTACAGGCTGCGGAGGAAATACCCTCTGCCCAGGACCATCTGGGACGGCGAGGAGACGGTCTACTGCTTCAAGGAGAAATCCCGCAACGCGCTGAAGGAGCTCTACATGCAGAACCGGTACCCCTCGCCGGCCGCCAAGCGCAACCTGGCCAAGATCACCGGGCTGTCCCTCACCCAGGTCAGCAACTGGTTCAAGAACCGCAGGCAGCGGGACCGCAACCCTTCCGAGACCCAGTCCAAAAGGTGAGGACAAACTTTCCTCCCCGCCCCCTCTCCCGCCTGCCTTCCCTCTCCCGGCTCTTTCTTCCCTTGCAAACATGGCGCTTACCTTCGGTGCGCCTCGTCCTCCCCTCCTTCCCCCCCACCCGCCCCCGCCCTCCCCGCTCCCAACACCACACACCCACCCGGCCCGGGCACGCAGGCATGCGAGGCAGCGCGGGGAAACTTTCCCGGCCCCCGCCGCCCCCTTCCACCTCTCCCGCGCTCCCCTCTCCCGCCGCGCCCCGACCCGGCCCGCGCCGCCACCCCTTCCCCCCCCACCACCCCCGGGCCGGGGTAGCCGCCAGGCGCCCCGCGGGAGGAACGGAACGGGACGGGACGTGGGGGGTTGTTTGTTTCTCCCCCCCCTTGTTTTTATTTAATTGTCGCGCCTGACAGAGTTAATCATTGACGGCGGCCGGAGGACGCGCGGGGGTGTGGGGTCCCGCCGCTCGCTCTGTTTTGAAACCTGACTCGGGAGCGGGCCGGGCTCGGGTTTCAACGGGGGAGCGGGGCCGGCCGCGCCGGGCCTCAGCGGCGGCACCGTCGAGCTCGGCCCGCCGCAGGCCTCCGCCTCCAGCCCCGCGGCCGTTTGCTCCCCCGCGGGGCGGGAGAGCCTCCGTCCCCCCCCCTCCCCGCCAGGCTCCGCTCCGCCCGCAACCGGACCGGGGCTCTACTACAGCTCCCGCCCCGGAGGGGCCGCGGCGGGGGCTCGGCGCCGCGAGGCGGGCAGGTGGAGGTGACCTCCCCGCTCCCGCCCCCCGCCTTCCTCCCTGGGCAGGGAAGGGAGGGGCGGGGGGAGAGAGAGGGGGAGGAAGGGAGAAGGGAGGAAAGGAGGGGAAAAAAAAATGGGCGGCCGGCGGAGGGCCCCAAGGCATTTCTCAACCAAGGGCGCGATTGTGCCGCCGCGGCCCCCTTCTCCGCGGGACACATCAAAGGGCGAGCGGCCGAGGGGGGAGGGAGGGAGCGAGCGAGCGACCGAAAAATGCAGTCGAGGGCGGATCAGTCAGCAGAAAAGGAGAAAAAAAAAAAAAAAAAACCACCAAGAAAAACCCCGGCGGAGGGGCTCGGCCGGGCCGGGGCGGCGGCGGCCCCGCGGGGCGCGGCACAAAGGCCGCTCTCCGTATCCCCCCCCCCCCCCCTACTCCGCCGGGCACAGCCTGAGGTGCCGTCGCTGGCACCTGGGGGCAGCGCGGGCCCGGCCCCCGGCGGGGCCTCCCCACCCCCGCCTCGTTCCCGGAGGTGGCGAGGGGCCTGGGGGCGGCGGGCAGAGGCCCGGAGGGTCGGTCGGCGCTTCCCGGCCTGCTCTCACCTCCCGCAGCTGCCGCCCAGCCATTTGCCAAATGGCTGCGGCTGCTCTCACACGTGTGGGCGCACTGAGCCGGCGGAGGGGGGGCCCGGGCAGCCCCCTTCGGTCGCCCGGATGGGATGGCCAGGGAGGGGGGATTTATTGATGCGTCGGTAACCTAGTCTGTAAAGTTTCTCCTCAGCGAGAGGCTGGTTTGATGTGTCCTTTTTTAAGAAACCTTCCCCCTTGACTTGCAACTCACTTGAAGGGCCTCATAAAGGCAAAACACGGGAAAAAATAATTTGGGAAAAATAATTTGGGAGAAATCTCACAAGCTGTATCAAAGCACGGAGTCCCCCTTGGTGCAGAGCTCGCTGGCACGCCATGGTAATGCAATGTCATCTCTTCCATCTTTTTCCCATAGCGAGTCAGATGGCAACCCTAGCACGGAAGATGAATCCAGTAAAGGGCAGGAGGATTTATCTCCCCATCCGCTCCCCAGCTCATCCGACGGCGTTACCAGCCTCAGCCTTCCTGGCCACATGGAGCCCGTCTACATGCAGCAGCTCGGAAACACTAAAATAGCCTTGAGCTCATCTGGCGTCTTGTTGAATGGAAACCTCGTGCCTGCCAGTACCTCTCCCGTCTTTCTCAATGGTAGCTCTTTTCTTCAGGGACCCAACGGTGTCATTCTCAATGGACTTAGCGTGGGGGCTTCGCAGACGGTTACCTTAAATTCGCCCAAAACCACATCGAGTGTTGTGAGCAACGGGGTGTCCATTACTGACATACTGTCATCTTCGTCAGAAGATGTTAAGGACTTCAAACTCGTTCAGGCTTCAATCCCCAACGCCGCGGCAGCCACCTTCAGCCCCAGCAGCATCCCGGTCTCATTCCCAGGATTGATACCGAGCTCAGAGGTGAAAAGGGAAAGCGTACAAACTGCTGCTTCCCAAGATGGAGGCTCCGTAGTTACTTTTACTGCTCCTGTCCAAATAAACCAGTATGGCATTGTCCAGATCCCCAATTCAGGAACAAATGGCCAGCTGCTGAACGGAAGCATCGGTTTTTCTTCTCTGCAGCTGCCTCCTGTTTCTGTGGCAGCTTCACAAGGTAAAAGTTTTGTCTCTTACAGTAAGGGGTACAAGAAAAAGTTGGGATTAGGCACACTTAGTGTTTTAGAAGCTGTGGTAGTTATCCTCTGAGGTACCAGGATTGTATCTTGGCCATAGCCACACACAGTACATCAAATAATACCTTTTGCCTTCCTTTATATGGGTTATGCTCGTCGTGGGCAGACTGTTACATGAGGCTGAGCTGCTCTACTAAGAGCAGAGGAGATCTGGTATTTTACACCTCTTTCATCTCGTGCTGTTCTCGGAAGTCTGTGAGACTAGTCTTCACAAATATCTGCAAATTTTACACGTTTCAGTAATTCAAAATATTCCCCATTTGCCATTGAATTCTTTTAATGAGAAGGTTCATAAAAATGAAAATGCAGCAGCTGGAAACTGTTACTGTTGTTGTTCTTGTGGTGGTTGTTTTGGTTTTTTGTTTTTTTTTTTACCAAAGCGTTTCATAAAAATGAATTTTAAATTACTATAGACACAACAAGACCAAGCAGTTACACTCGTACATTTTCTGTCCTATAATTATGAGGGATTAAACTGCAGGGAAACAATAGAAATATGCAATAGCTCATAGATAGAAAACGCGAGGGTATTTGGATAAACTGCCCTCAGTCCAAGGGAAATATGTCATCGCAGGTTCATGTGCCAAGTGTGCAGGCTCCTCCCCAAGTTTGCTTTAGCGTTTGTCTTAACATACCATAGACTGAAACTTGCGGCTGGCCAGGAAGAATTCCAGGGAGCGCAAGCCTAGTTCTGGATCCTTGTTTTGAAGCAGGTCAGTTATAAAGCATAACTGAACAGCTTTGTTACTCATTAGCCACTGTGTCTTTGGTTATGAAAATGATTCAACTTGAATAAATTTCTCTAGTTTCAGGAGCTGTGAGTACTATAATGAAAAATCAATCTGTGCTCACGTTAGCTTATTTGAATTAAAACTGTATAGGGAGTGAATTATTCTTTCCATTAAAGTAATATGGGGAGGAACACAGAAGTCGTACAAACACATTTTAAATGGATGAAAAATTATAAGATCCTAAAATGTGACACTTGCACCCACTGGAAGTTATTGGTACATAGTTTAACCAAGATGAAAAAGAGAAGACATTTAATCTGAATACCACCTCTAATTGCAAAAGCTAGTTAATCCACACGCTCCAAGGCATACACTGGCAGCCTGCAAAGATTGAAAAGTTCTGTCCCTTCAGTAGGATAGGACTACTGTATTTGAAAGTCCTGAGATTCGTAATAAGTTTGTCTCTGAACATTTTCCCCATTGTTAAAAAAAACGGTTGCTACTGGACAGTGATCCACCATATGTCTAGTCTGGTGCAGAGAAAAGTGAAGATCTGTATTTGCTGCTTTGATTTCTTTCTTTTTGTTTTTCTTAACACAAGGATGGATAGCTGGCTGCCTATTCTAAGTGAAATGTGCTGCAGGCTATTTTAAGTAAGCTACAGTAAATGAAATCTTACTGCCAGGTAACTTCAAGTGCCTTGCTTTATTCATCTAGTTTACACATATGAGTAACTTCTTCCCAAAAGTCATCATTGGTTAATGGAAATGAATAGGGAGCTAAAATATTTCCCAGGTGAGAAATGTATCTTCAGTGTTGTTCTAAATAAATTCAGGTGTCTCCAACTGTAGCCCCTTAAAATTACAATTAAACTGCTTTTGAAAAAGCGGTGTGTTTGAAGTGGGACCCAGTCCCAAGATCCAGTATATCTTATTTTAGGAATTATTTTAATGACAACTTACATGGCATGTCCAGTAAAACCAGCTTCAGGTCGTCTCTGGCCACTGCTTCTTGCTTTAGCTAGCTACTGCATCACATGGGCAGTGCCATGGCTTTCAGTGAGGGTAGGCAGTTGCTGCGTGACTTTACACAGCACGGTGGATGTGGTAGGGTTAGGCTTTTCGGAATACACAATAAAGCGAGGTGAAAGGCAACACAGCTGAGTATTTGACGGACTACCTAGTTAACCCGATGCTTTTTTGGTACTTTCTTTGCAGGTTGACTCGGATAGGTTCTGCCCAGGAGTAGTGGATTTCATGTGACGTGTCTCCAGTTCCCACACACAAGCTGTAGTCTGTCACCGAACTATCTTTAATAGCTTTTCATGCTTCTATTCTTAGACAGAAATGGAGTGGTGGCAACTAGTGAAGGCCAAAGCACGTTCATTTTAATCACATGGCTGGGGACTGTTTGCCCCTTAATGAGAGTCTGAAAGTTACCTAATATACCAGAACTTTTTTTTCTTTCTTTCTAGAAGCGGGTTCTATTTATGGCTTTTATTTCTTCATACCGAATTTTCTCTCACCTGTTATAAACAACGCTGTTCTGTGTTGCGTAAAATATCAGCATCTGTGTGTACTGCAAACATAAAAAAGACCAAAATGTCTTAACAAAATGCCTGCACAACTCTGCCAACTGTAATCCATGTTTTCCTTTCTCTTGCTTCCCTTTCTCTAGGTAATGTTTCAGTAAATCCCAGCACATCTGATGGAGGAACTTTTACAACTGAGTCTTCAACAGTGCAGCAGGGAAAGGTTTTCTTCAGCCCCCTTGCTCCGAGTGCAGTTGTTTATACGGTTCCAAATTCAGGCCAGGCAGTAGGCTCTGTCAAGCAAGAAGGACTGGAAAGAAGCCTTGTGTTTTCTCAGTTGATGCCAGTCAGTCAGAACACGCAACTAAATGTAAACATGTCTTCTGAAAATATATCCAGTGGAGGACTCCAGTCCCTGGCCTCCTCGTTAGTGAATGTAACGCCCTCGCATAATTTCTCCCTCACACCACCAACTCTTCTAAATGCTGCAGAACTGAACTCTGGTATCTCGGAGAGCCAGTCCATGTCATCGCCTGTGACCAGTACCTCTACCGTGATATCTATCAGCAACACTAACTATGCAACTCTTCAGAACTGTTCCCTCATTACCAGTCAAGATCTGTTGTCCATTTCTACAGCACAGCCCACGCTTGGAGAAATAGTTTCTACAAGTGGAGACCGTGTCAGCCACCCCTCTGCACAAGTACATCAAGATTTTGTTAGAGAGCACAGGTTAGTTCTGCAAGCCGTACCTGACGTCAAAGAGAATTTCTTACCTAATTCTGAGAGTAAGTCAACTGGCAATTTAATGATGCTGGATTCGAAATCCAAGTATGTTATGAGTAACATGGTTGACACGGTTTGTGAAGAACTGGAAACGGACAAAAAAGAACTTGCCAAACTGCAGACAGTTCAGATGGATGAAGATATGCAAGACTTGTAACTTTTTTTTCTTGCTTTCTGTTTTAATAGATAAGTCTCCTGTTGAGGCCCTAACAAGCACCAAGTGGTTTTGGTTTTGGTTGTTTTTTTTTTTTTTGTTTGGGTTGTTTCTTTTTCATTTAAAGAAAACAGAAGAACATTTAAATGGTCTGAATCGATGTACAGAGGAATGTCTGGCAATGGAATTAGGTTGCCACACTTGGTTTGCATGCAATATTCTCTTTTAAGCAGATTAAAGGAGAAAGGAAACACCGGGGCAAGTACCGAGCAAACGGGTACAGGTTTGGCTAAGAGATACTACCCTGATATATTAAGTAGACTCTCCATAGTACAACATACTTTCAACAGTAAGTATACACTCCTAATTTTAGGTAGAGGACGAAAATCTCGCTCCGAAAAGGTAGAAACAATGCAGTTGTTTTTGCTGTTTACTTCTAGTCCATGGGCATTGAGAAGTTTTTAAGGAACTCTAGACGATACCTCGCCGGCTACTTTTATGTTGTTTGAGGTTAAGAAACGAAACAAAATCAAAAATAATATTGTTACTGGTGTGTTTGCTTTTTTCCAGCAGACTTGCGTTCAAACCAAAAATCTCTCATCAAACATTTACAGGTTTCTAAATGCTACAGCTAGCATTTTGTCAGTGCACCAGAAAAAGCATCATTTGAAACTCTCAATTATGCAACTCAGAAGCTTTCTCTCCAGTATGAATGTAAATATTGTTTCAGTTCTTATAAAGGAGACTTTTTTTAAATTAGTACAATGGATTTTATTTATGGTTTATGTTCCCTTTCACTTTAGACACAATGCATTGAAAAGGAAAACATTTTCTGGCTGTTTATTTATTTTTATTGTTTGAGCAAAAGGTAAATGTAGTTATTTCTGACAAGGTTTTACTTTTTTGTAGTTTTTCAAGCAATAGACTGTAAAAGTAAAATGTTAATCACACTGAAACTAGAAAATGAACTCCCAGTCTCACAAACCCAGGAGGTCCCTGTCTCTACCCTCTCTGTCTTTGTGTTCAGGGTTTTTTTGTTTGTTTTGTTAGTAATTTGCGAATTAGTTGAACCTTTTTGTGTATTTTTTACAGAATTCCATGTGCCTTTCTTCCTAGTGGCCTTATCTTTGTTACTAAAGCACAGTGGCAGGAGGAATGAAAACACTGATTTGCAAATATCCGTCCTCAGGGCCAAATCCTGATGCCTTACTTCTGCAAGTAGACCTGGTGGCTTGGGTGCCCCTACTTGCACGAGTAAGAAGAGTTTTAAGTCTTTTGGTCATCGTGGGTGACATTTACTAGTGGTGCAGAGAGCCAAAGATAGGTCCTTCCGCACCATGTCAGCAGGGCAGGAGGAGTCCAGAGAGGGACCATGGGCACAGGCGTCCTGCTGAGGGAAAGGTCTTGGCTCCAGCCTCGGGCAGATGAGCAGGAAAGGTTGGATGGACAGGCCAGGGAAGGGAGCCCCATGTTTACATGGACCCCTTGGCCAGATAGCCCGTGTGGGAGGGCTTCAGCTGCTGTTCAAGCAAGCAGGCCCCCATCCAGGAGTGCACTTAAGTGTGTATTTATATATCCTTCCAGAATACACAGCGTGGGGGATGATGGTGGGAACTGCAGCTGCCCAAAGGGCTTGTGGGAGCAGCCGTGGTCTCTGCCTGGCTGAGGATGGGTCTCCTCTCGCTTTGCACTGTGCCAGGGACAGCGGAGGTAGGCAGGCTCTGGGCAGGTGGAACAGATGTTACCTTTCCTCCAGAGGGGTTTTTGTAGCATGGAAAAGCACATCCTTAAGCTTTAAGATAATAAGAATGCAGATGTATAAAAATGACATGCTGTTAATCTTTGTGGGTTTGTTTTATTATTTTTTTTTATTCTAATGTGAATATATACAGTAACTAAAGCATGTATTCACCCTCATCAGGGGCCTGGTCTGAAGCCTTTGGAAGGCAATGGGAAGTGTTTTCATAAGCTTCTGTGGGTTCTGAATCAGGCTCAGGACAAAATAATATCACTTGTAAAGGAGAAAAATGGAAAGGAAAGAGAATAGAGGTAGCACATCCCAGTCTGTTTCTGTCTTGGTTGTTAACTGGTTCTGTGGAAAGCCTTTGAGGAATTAAGGATTTTTCTGTATGCCGTGAGCATGGCATAGGCATCCTTGCTATTATTTTGCACTATATTGAATACAGCGTGTTTGGCAAGGTATTCTGTGGAGCCTTGAAGCTGAGCTCTGTCGATAGGCACTGGAGTCCATGCTGCGAGCCAGAGTCTCTAGGGCTGCAGGGAACAGTGCAGGGAGAGGGAAGAGCAAGTGTGCAAGGCGTGCACTTTGCAGCTGTACCAAGTCACTGATGCTCTACAAACAGAAGCAGCCCATAAGCAGTTGGCTGTCCCCACGTGCCCCCAAGCAAAAAGGGTGTTTAAGGCAAGCGCTTTAAAGCGGAGATTATCACAAGCAGAATATGGAGCTATATGTTCCCCTGGCACAACTTCCCTTAGATGATGATGACAATAACAGTAGCTATATCTGCTTTGCATGAATTTGTTCAACCGTTTGGAAAATTAGAAGGACCCTGTATCATTGTCATATTAATGGCGAACTTGTGTGTGGCTCTGAAATTGTTTGGGGCTTAACATTTTGTCTGTGAAGCTCAGACTATATTTGGAGGCAAGCTAGAGACTATTTCAGAGCACTCTCTCAGTTGTTGACACGATCAGGTCTCATAACTGAAAAGACTGTGGTGTTACATCAGTACCTGTTACTTTTTTTTTTTTTTTTTTTAATTTTGCATTTGTTGTGTTACTAAGGCTCTGAATTCCATGGCTTTGCAGCACAGTTGATGTGAAAACTGTGTATGTTGTTACAGTGGTGCCTATCTTGGAGTGTTTGGTACTTCTAATAGGAGACTTCCTGCTCTTCATTGGGAGCGGAGGATGTACATAAAAGCAGTGGTTTGGGACAAAGTAAGATTAATCTATTCTAGTCTTCCAGATATCAAGTAACTTATTTTATTCTTATGTTTTACTCTTTCTTTCTCCCGTTGAAAATATGTCACTCCCTCCAGATAATGTAGTTATAACCTCATGTTTTCTGCAGGTACATATGCACAATATAAAGACTCATTGCACGGTACAGTGTTTTTAAAATAGATATTTAAATAGTAGTTTTACTCCTACTGTAAAATAAGGGTCAATTTTTATTATGTGGCCCTCAAGCAAGCAGGCTAACTGCTATAAATAAGACAGTACACAAAGCCCCAAAAAGCGTCTGGGGCTGGATCTTTGGCTGCTGTAAATAAGGCATTGCTCCATTGATTCCCAAACTGAAGATTTTACATGGTGTTTAGGGGATATGGATGCTCATCTCCCACACACGTGAATGGCAGTTAGCGTCCAAGCCCCACAGACAGTCCTTATTATCACATTCTGTTGTTTAAATGGAAGGTATGTCTGTCTGGCATACACGTTCGTTCTCTTCCCTCCTCTCCGTTATGGATGAGAATAAAGGATCGTTTCAACTTCACATATGTTTGTAACTTGTAAGTCCACTGGAAATCTTACAGGAAACATTGCCAAATTCTACTACTTTTCTGGTCCCAGACTCAGCTTTGAAAAATACGCTTAAAGTTTAAGCAAATTCCTACAAAGCGTGATGTTAAAAACCCCTTTGTTCTTTACTACTTTTAATTAAAGCTGCCTCTGTTTTGCCCAGAGTTTTGCAGAGAACCAGAAATACATTGAATTGAGTGCTCTGTCTGGACTATTTGCAGCATTATTCCTGTGGTCTTACCTAAAGAACATTTCAGCCACAGAAATCATGGACATCTATTGGCCAGGTCCTTGGCTGGGCTAAACTAGTACAGTTCCATTGACTTTGACATTGACTTTCGCACCAGCCGAGAATATGGTCCATTCATTTCACTGAAGTTGGATCAGGGACGGATTTGGCCCAGTATATGGTGGCAGTATGAACCAGTGCACAAGGCTGACACTCAGACAGTTGTAACAGAATGGTCACAGTCTATCGAAGCATATACCTCTTTCCATTTACTGCTTTACCCTGCCTGTGGATTCAGGAAGATGCATTCAGAAAGCTACTTCACCCAGAAGTAAGGCTGGAACCACCTTTTATTGTTACTGCTATCAGTCCGAGATTAATGACAATAACGGACAGATTCCAACTTTAAATCCTGCAAAATCACCTCAACAACTGTTCTCAATTAAACTAAGCAGGACAGAATTTGGCCCCGTGTGCACAGGAGCTTTTCCTGTATGTAGATTTCCAGTGCCTGTGCACTTTTCTTAGCAAGGGCAGATGAACAATCAAGAGGGTGCATCCCTTGAGTTTCATGTGAAATATGCATGCAGGACTCCCGGCGGCATGAATCGCCTGGTGCTTGTGGTCAAGAAGCATCTAAAATTGTAAAAAGAATAGTAATTTTATAAATCTGGAAACAAAAGTAATGACATTTTACAAGCGAGGAGGCCTGAAGTCTTCCTGTATCTCCTAGCTGTTATTATCTTGAAGGATATTTTATACCTTACTTGTATGTTTCATATAATTTAAAACTAGCTTCTTAAATTTCTGAACTCAAGGAGGGGGTGAATCTTCTCACTTTCAGGATTCACATTCAGAGGATGTTTGTTCTTTTGCTGCATGTACTGTTTGTCCAGAACTAACCAGTTATTTCTGCGATATGGGTTTATTGTGCCTTACAACAAATATGAAACTTAAGCGGAATGTACACATTAGGAGGGAATAATCAGAAGTCTTTGCTGCACTGTTAGATGATGCCACCCCAGAGTGTATCATCAAACATATCTGTGCTTAATTACCCAACCAAAGAGATCTAAAGTATGTATGTTTGTTGTACTGTAATAGGGGTTTGTGCCTGGACAATTAAGTGTTTTATTTGTATTCTGAGATGATGTGAACTTATTTTTCTAAACACTATACTGAATAAACTTTATATTTATACACATCTTGTGTAAATATTTATATTTGGATGTAATGTGAGGGCTTTGACTTTTGTGTTGGAAAAGCAATCTAAAGTAGAAACTCAGCTTTTAGTGACTCATCATGAAAGTGATGGCAACTAGGAACGCCTGTGCTCACCAGGGAATTGATCTAAAGCCTACTTAAGCTAGGATAAGACTTTCTGTTGACTTGAGGGGGTTTTATCAGACCCTAACTTTGCTTCTAAAATACTAAATTAAAAACCATAAATCTTCTATTTCATATCGAACATAGCTATTAATTCTGTGTCTAAAAGCAAATTTGTACCATAACTAGATAGATACTATTGAAATATATTTCCACCTTCTAGTTAGGACTAGTCAGTATTTACTCACAGTTCCCATGGCATTGGGATGCTTTCTATGTCAGGATTTCTTTTGGGGTAGGTAAATTCCTATTTACTAAATTTTTCTTTGTTGAAATTTTTCTTTAAAATGTTGCACTTGGTATGAGACCTGGTTTTGGCAGATTTTTGAGAGCAGTCTGAAATGTATGTTCCCTTGGTATTAAAGGATTTAAACACATTACTATATTACTTTAGATCTGTGCTCCAAGTACCATCATTGCTTAGTTACAGTTTTGATGCCAAAATGAATGACACTAAATTCAAGCAGACTAACTTGTACAGCTGAAATAGTTTCCCTCGCTGAAGCTATATATACCTTAGAGGTACTTACCAACCTGCACATGCCAGCAAGAAGCACCCTTTCACCCCATATATTGTATTTAGGCCATAGGAAGCAAGATGAAGTCTGGGATATTAACTATTTTAAATAGTCAAATCCAGTTGTGTATACCTATTATATTTTTAATCACCAAGGCATTACCTTTCCTTACCGTTATTCACCGTCCCTCCGTCTCTCCCATGTGTCGCAGCCGCATCCTGCTTGCTCCATGCCGTGCTGCTGACGGTGATGCCGGTGGGCAAAGTGCAGCGAGCTGCCTCCCAGCCCTGAGAACACCTCTCCCCTCTCTGCCTGGGGATGAGCTGCCTCACACTCTGCAGCTGCCAAAGTAAATCCAGTTACCCGGGAGGAGCCCTAAGGTAGAGAGAGACAATTGCCTTGTTGCCCAACTCCTTTTCCTTCCCAGAAGCAGTGCGCGTGACTCAGTCCTCCTGTTTGTAGCGCTTCCCTTTGCCATGCTTTGTTCTGCCTGAGCGGTAGGACTGTGACAGTATTTTCCTGCCCTGCAGATACCAAATTCCTGATTGATCCCTTGACAGCAGCTCTGTCCCAGCTTTGCTTGGAGCAGGGGCTGAGGGCCTAAAGCCATCCTTCATCCTGCCTGTGAGCAGCTTCTCCTCTCACTTCTACCCCATGATGCAGCGGGGGGGGATCCACCACTGCTGGGTTGACTCCAGCTGGGGGAGATCCTCTCCAGGAGGGGGTTTCTGGCTGCACAACCCACCTCGTGCTAGACCAGACGAAGTGCAGGGTTTCGAGGGGAACCGAAAAGTGGAAAGCCTCAGCGTATGCAAATGTCAAAATTCTCCCTGAGCAGCCACCCATGCGGTATGCAGGATGAATCGTGTCCTAACGGAGCGCATTCCTGCTACTTTGGAGGGCTTTGCAGATGTGTTCCAGGTCACCCTGGGCGAGAAAACCACACACAGCCACGGTTACTTCTTCCCTGGCAGCTTGTGCGCAGATGGAGAAAAGGAGGGACAGCACCTTTGGAGGGCTGGGCAACCGGCTCCCCGAGCTCCCCCTTTCACACGAGGCCTAGGGATGCTGGAGGGAGGAGTGGGGGCTGCCAAGGCAGTAGCTGGGATAAAGCTGACAGTAGGGAGGCAGAGACAGGCAGTTGCTCTTGATCTAGCAGGGAGACGAGCTGGGAAGGGAGGCAACATTGGAAGACAACACTTTTTATCCTCTGTTTCTGGCTGGATTTTCCCCAATGCCAGATCAGAAGGGAATTTTCGCGGTCTGAGAGGCAGAGGTTGGGTCAGTAAAACAAGATCTTAATATAAATGTTCATGGCTTGGAAAGCGGAGGTCTCCTTACAGGGCTGCATCTTCCACTGTGGTGATCTCTGGCTGCAGAAATCTTTGGCCTGGAGTCTTAGGACAGTATATCTTGGTTATGGATACCGATCACATTTTTAATATAAAAATACATTTTAGAAGGAAAATGATTCCCAGAAATAGGAATTCATCTGCCAAACAATGTGTGCATAACTGACTTTACACTTAGAGGTGCCAGAAAGTTCAGGAATGAGACCAACAATAAAAACCAACACACGTGTGAAAAATCTACTACATTAAAGCCAGATTCAATAAAAATAGCACCTAGTTTATATGCTGCAGAAGCTGGCACACGCCTGCGAAAGCCGAAGGAAAAAAATAAAATGTTCAGAAGTTGCATGCAGTCCAGAGGAACTGAGCAGCGCTGGACTAGAGCTGATGGTTACTCAATAACTCACATACAATATTCTCTTGAGTAAGTACTTTAATTCTTCATCCTGCTACTTCTCAGGCAGAAAGACCCAATTTGGAATACTCGAGGCTAATCAATAAGCTTTGTTGTTGCAGCCAAAGTGCTTTGCAATAGATCTTCTATTACCCAAAAGGACTCCAGAAAGTTACACCGCACCATTTTCTTTTCTACCCTGCAAACTGACAGCCAATTATTTCGGTGTTAGTGATGTCCCTTACACCCGCTTACAGCTTTCAAATGCAGCCTCTCCCCTGAGGAGCTCACAGCACACAGAAATAAAAGCCATCCAGGCTGAGAGGGGAGAGGAGGCGATTTGCCCGGGGCGATGCTGGCAGTGGGTGGCAGAGGCAGGTTGCAAAGCCAGGTCTCTGCCTCCCCCTGTTGCTTTGCCCACTGGCTCACACCGCCTCCCCGGGAGCCCAATCCGGCTCGGATGCAATGCCCCCTGACAGCAGCAGGAGGACTTGCTGCTTACGCCAACGCGGAGTTTGCTTCATTCATTTATTTACTATGTTTACAGCCACCCTTCTGATGCTGACTGACAGCAACATAAGCCTCCAGCATGACCCCCATTGATAAATGGGCTGGACCTGGACCGGGATCACTGGTCCTGCAAACACTCAGGCTTCACAAAAAACACTCCTGCGTGAATCACTCCGGGAGTGATGCACACACAGGCCCTGATGGACTCCAAAGCCACTCACTTCCACATCAAGGCAATCTGAGAAAGGTTTGATTCATCTCCCACCACGTCCAAGGAGCTGAGGGAGAGAGATGCTCACGGGAGGTGAGGATGGGTTAGGCCAGAGCCTGAGCTGTGCATCCTCTTGCATGTCCTAAGCCAGTGGTTTCTTAAAATAATAAATCAAGAACAAATGACAACTATTTGTACCCGAGTCCTAGGAAGATGCTGGGGATTTTGCTATTTTCTGCTGCCTAAGCAAACAAGGGCATGCGGGGGGATCAGAAGGCCTTTCTGGAAAGCAACACTTTCTATACCATACCAAGCACATTTGCAATGGACGTACAAACACCTGGCTTACCTGTGTTAAAAAACATAAACTGTTGTGTTGTGTGCATGCAGGTGGAAGTGAGCACTGACCAGATTAAGACTCTCAAAAAACCAGAAATTCTTTATTTTGAGGTTCTCTATGAAGTTGCAGGAGAGGCTGCCTCTGCTCCCTCTTGCAAGCAACATATAATAGAGCCCAGTCCCCAAACTCAACGAGTGAACCAGGCTGAGGCTCAGTACCCCCAGGCAGGCGCAGATTCCTGACCTGCTGCTAAACAGTGCAAGAGTGTGTTGTCCCCTTGCTCAAAGCTTGTGGCAGAAGAGCATCAGGGGTTAACTGCCCTGTAAGTGCTGTGCTTGGAAGAGAGTCATGCTCCAGCAATATCAGTAAGAGCTGCAAACTCTAGGGGCGTGATATCATCTGCATATGGAGGGATTTACACACGTAACACCTTTATGTAGGGAGGAACATTGGCTTCCTGAAGGCTACTATAGCCCTTCTCCTCCTCTTGCCCATAAATGCAATAATGTTCTTCCCAGAGCTTCAAAACTGATTGTTTGCGGCGTTTCTGCATCTTACTTCCCCTGCAGGGCTTGGTCTTCCCCAGATTTGGTAAGAAGGCAGCCAACGCTAGGCCGGGGAAATAAGGCACACGAGGACAAGGGCTGGTTGAAGGACAACAGCAGGTCCAGCCTCCAGGTCAGCAAGCACCAGGGTGGTTCAGCTGAGCCCATATGGCATCTTCCCCATGTCTCCTTTTGCTTGGGACTCCTCAGGACCCCACGGATAAATTCCATGGGAGTGTTTAGGGGCTCCTCTCATTTGCCCTCTTCCCCATAGCCCCTTAGCCCTGTGGACCTCTGCGATATGAGGGAGGTGGGACCCAGGACTCCCAAAACCAACAGTACCTGGAAGCAAGCTGCCAATAGCAGCCTATTTCCAGGTATTGCATTATCAAGAAGAGCCCAGCCTGCCTGGAAGCACTCCCAAGAGCGTGGGGCATGCTGCACATGCCGGCCAGCAGCACTGCAGGATGCCTGGTCCCAGGATGGAGATCGGGCCGTGCCAACCAGCCCTCCCCAGGCTTGGCTGGGCCAACGCCGAGAATTTACTGGCCTGGTAGAGAGGTGCCAGGTGGACATTTGGCACCTCCTGCTGTGCAGGGCATTGGGGCTGACGGTCTCAGTAAACCCCTTCTGGCCATAGTTTCTAGGAATAGCTTCTTATAGCTACTGGGGGTTTTGTGCAAACCAAAGGCAGGACGAACCTGAGTATCAAGCCCAGAGAGCTTCATCCCGTTCTTTTGGAAATGTCAATCCCAGCAAATGAGACTACTTGACCAGTTGCTCTTGGTTTGTTTGTCACCCAGTAATGGCAGCAAGTATTGCTAACATACACACAGCTCAGGAGTGCTCCTGTTCCTTCCAAATTCCCCCCCAAAGATCTGAATCTTTACAGGTTAGGTCACAAAAGCAAGACTTTTTCACATGAACAATGCTCACACGAAGGAGTAGTCATCTGTTGATGGACTGGAGGATTAACCCCTCAGATTACAGTGCAGTGTCAAGCATATTTCTGTTCATTTCTTAACTATTCTCAATTCTTAGGATCTTTTTACAAGCCATAGTAAATTGAATATCCCTGTGAAATAAGCAGCTTCTATTAACACAGACTCACAAGACTGGGAGGCAATAGAAGAGCCATACCCAAGCCCAGAACTAGACAATACTCCTGCTTAGGTTTTACCAGAGCTAAGTCCAGTGGAAGAAATGCCTCCTGCCTTGCAAGCTCTACTGCCATTAGACACACCACAGCCCGTCTTTCTGGACAAGGGTCTCCACCCTGTGAAACACTTGCAGAATCATCGTCTTGTCTTCCAGTTTTCCTCACTGTGGTGTAATTTCTGTAATTAATAAGCATGCCCTCTTCCAATATCCAAGATGTTCCAGAAAATACTGACTAGCACCGTGCTGAGTAGAAACCCTTGCTGAAGAGATCGTGGTAATTTTGACCTGGAACCCCAAGATAATCACTGTTTCAGAACAATTTCCCACCCATCCTACAGGGACTTTGCCCAGATCACGTTTCCTCAGTTCATTAGGGCATGGAACAGCATCAAAAGGCTGACGGATGCCAAGTTGTGTCACATCTAATGGCTCTTCCCTTTCCAAACGGCATATCATGTCATCAAAGGCAACTAGGCTGGCATGACATAATTTGAGAATCCCACTTTATAGCTGGTAGAAACCGAATCCCAGTGAGTCTGTCAGTAATGATATACTCCAGGTAATAAAGGATTGAAATCTCCTGGCCCCAAGTCTCAGTCTTAAACTTAAGCAATGTTCTGATTTGCCAACTCTCACTATTTATGAGCTTGGCAATATTTAGTAGCTGGCGAGAGAGGGGAAGGATGCAGGGGGGTTATGGCCACAGCTTCCTGCTCAACTTCATTCTTAAGTTCCTGGTTTTAAGAAAAAAATAAAAAATCTGGAGGCACTGAAGGTGTCCATACCAGAATATATATAAATATGGGTATAGCACTCTTATCTGTCTAAGTGTATATAAGCATTTTATCTCAAAGTTGGTGTCATGATTTCAGGGCCAGCCTCGTGCTTTCCAAACCTTTGGGTCTGATAACACTGTGGGCAACAACACGCTTCAAGAGAACAAACAGGATATCAAAACGGTACCATTTTAGAAATAAAATAAATTGTCTACAAATTCACAAGAATATTTGTCAAAGCTGCCTTTGGACCCAAATTTCCATAAACTTAAGATTAGACTTCTGCTTTAATCTACTAGGCTATTGCAGTACGATCATTAAAGGAAATAGGTGATTTTTTAAAAACCTCTGTATAACTCAAGAGACATTTCACTGATCTAGCAATAAACCCCCCAAAATAGCACACAAACGTCTTTCTTAAAATCAGCGTTTGTAAGGATGGTTTTATTTTCAAGGAATTCAAGCAAATTCTTTCTACATCCCTGTATAACTCAGGCAGGATTTCCAGAGCATCCCCTGCCTGGCAGCTCCCACCGAGAGCAGCAGCACAAGCAGTCCCAC
Organism: Vanellus vanellus; assembly: GCF_965231255.1. NCBI lineage: Eukaryota > Metazoa > Chordata > Aves > Charadriiformes > Charadriidae > Vanellus > Vanellus vanellus. The sequence continues at coordinate 54,798,890 of NC_138911.1, read as the reverse complement.
GCCAGGTTACTCAAGGCCCCGATTCAACACCACGCCTAAATACACGTCTGCATACAAACCTGCGTTTCAGCGTAGCCATAATTATCACGAGCAAATGGCTCCCAGTTGTAACAAATGGTTGTCAGCTGAGTTATTGCCAATAGCAAAGACAAGACGAACCTCAAGGGCTGTGGGAAAGAAGACAGGCTAAGAGGGAGAGAAACCTTCATCACGTGCCTTGTATGAGCTACTGCCTTCAACCCTGGCCCAGGAAAACTCTGAATACAGGAAAACTTCTCCCAGGCAAACCATATCAACTTTGGGATTTTTATTTGCTGCAGCATAGCAAGGAGCTGCAAGAAGAAAAAGCACTGGGCTGCTCAGCTCGCTCTGAGTTTTAAAGCTTTGGCCTAAACCAGTAATTTGAAAGGGTAATGATGTTTTTTTCCTCTGGCCCTGACTATAATGGGGATTGAAATGTTCCAAATGCTTTTTTATTTTGCAAAACAAGATAAATGGAGCACAAAGAGAATGATAGGTTATCCTTTATTTTTCAATCCTGATTCAGAGACAACTTGAACTGTGGCTATCTCCCAAGATTAGCTGATGTTAACCACTTGGAACCAAAAATCCAGTTCCTAAATGTCTGCATTTCCATCTCTACATCTGTACAGCAGCAGTAACAGCACTTCCCTCCCTCATAGGGAGAGGTACAGGAGGGCTGCGATTCACCCAGAATGGGATGGCACAGTCAAAATACTGAGGGTAGACCCTACTGATGAAACAGATAGTGTATATATATATACACCATATGTATATAAAATATATGTAATATAGATAATGCACTGTTAGGATGCTATTAAACCTATGCTTTACCCAAATGAGTTCTAAAAATTGGCCTGGGTGCTCAGTCCCTCCATAAGCTGTGCCAATGCCACCCACCTCCCGTACACTGGCACCGGGAAGGAGCGTGACCAGGGCACAGCAATAGCACTCAGCTGCCCGTCCCCTTTGAACAGGCCTTTTTCTTCCCATTTCAATAACATTTGCCCAATTCTGCTCCTCTCTGGGCCACGTACAGAGAAGGGAAAGTTATTTATGAGCCTTTCTTCTTCACATCTCTCTTCCCTATTCATTTTAACTGAGTCAGGATGACCACTCTGCACCAGTGGTGATGGAACCAAGCCTGGACACTGCCTTACTGCCTGGTAGTGCATTTCAGGAGCCACTGTTTGCACAGACTGTGGTGCTGCTCCTTTCGTTGCCTGCCACCAGCACAGTTCTGCACCCTACAATGTGTTCTCCCCTCCTGGGTTCCCAGTGGTTGTCACCAACCCACCCGATGGAGCTGCCACAACTTTTCTGAGCAGCCACTTCCACCATCAAATAGATCACACTCACAAATCACTGCCTGGAAAGTCTGCATGGTATGTGGCTTAATTTTCTTTTCCATAATATGAAATCCAATCTGAAATGCACAGATTAGTTTACTAATCTGTGTAAATCCTATTAATAGCACTTATGCCGCTGCCCTCCCATTCACATTCTAACAAATCTGTTTAGAGTGGCTTGGTTTTCCCTCATCTCCTGCAAGATCTTCACACCTGGTTGCAGTCACGTCTTCACAAAATAGCTGGCCAGGAATGGAAACTTGTGCTTTACAGTCATCTCTCATATTTTAATTCATGTCCCATGGTCCAACATGTTCTGGATCAAAGCATTAGTGCTGTAAATCACCACGGTGCCATTGAAGCTAAAGGGATTATGCAAAGGGTCGCACAGCTTCAGTGGGGAAGGACAGAGCCCGTACCCCTCCTCTCCCTCGGCATCGGCGGCTTCTGTGCCTGCTGCTGCTGCAATGTGCCCCGCGCAGCTCCCATCAACACCACAGCGACCCCATCCTGTCCCAGGCACCTTGCCCAAAACCAAGCCCAAGCACAAGCAAAGGACCTGCCTGTGGGAAGTAGGCAATGGACAGCACCCAGAGCCACTGGACACATTCGCACTGGCCCCACATGCATCCCCCCCATCACCTCTGGGTTTAAGGTGTCATGCCTGGCATGTATGTACTACATGTATGTACTACATACTGTAGCCCAGCTGTGCGGGTTACAGTCCCGTCCCCCCCCCCCAAGCTCAGTGTGGCCTCTCAAAGAGAAGGCACCCTCTGTTCTGTTCTGCTATAGAATAAACCATTCTCTATTTGAAACAACAATATTTACTTTTCCTATAGTGGACTCCAGCAGCTTCCTCCATCGCAGTCACGGTGAGAGGGGTCAGCATCAGGAACGGGAGAGGAGGAGAGCCGAGGCTCGCATGCCTGGCTCCGACTTCCTCATCAAACTGTGCATTAATTAGCTAATCCCCCTCTATGCTGCTGTCCCCTTATGCTTCATTTCATCACCGTCCTGGAGTCCTTGTAACCGAGCACCTTTCGGCATCAGCCTGTCCCGCGGCGCACCAGCTCCACGCCGAGCCATCTTCATGCGGCCAGGACCCATGCTGTTACCTCGGGGTAAGAAGTCCTCCACGCCCTTGGGCCAGGCTGGCATTTCCCAAAACCAGCCCTCAGGAAGGGCTCCGTGTTGTGGTCACTCCCGACCTCCCCTGGCAGGCATCCCGCACCTGCTAATGCATCCCACCCCGTGTGCCAGGCAGGAGAGGATGGATGCAGGAGGGAACTGGCAAGCAGCTCCCCAGACTTACCAGCCAGCCAGTTTAATTGGATAATGGGAGAACGTGGGAACTGTATCCCTCTGTAATCCTCTCAGGTGATGGAGGGGAAAAAAATCTATTCTAAGTCATCAAAAGGAAGGGGTTTGAGTTAAAAATTCATTTACAAATGTCCGTAGTAGGACAAACCCACTCCTGATCTCCCAGTCAAGGGCTCCCTGCTCCTTGCGTGAATCTGTTGGCTGTGCAGGTCCAGCACAGCCCCAACTACATTTCAAATGGTTTTTCTACTAGAGGGTTAAGCTAATAGCTTAAAGGATTTGGGGCTCCTCTCTTCCCCGTAGCTGAACTGCATCCACTCCCCATCCAAAAGCATATGGATTTTTTCTCATCATTGTAGAAACTTTTCAAGGTCAATACAGCTTCATTCTCGCCTCGCTTCTCCTAAAATGGTTGTAAGTCTTTAATTACCTAAATAATTCCTGCTGGTCTGCACAAACGTGAACTCAGGAATTGTTTGTAATTCCTCAGTGTTGTGGAAGAAATGTTTTAAAAGTATTACCCGCACCCAAGAAATCCTCCCCAAATTCTCTTTTACAAGGGGTTCTTACTTGCTACCTGTGTTAAAGCTTGCCTATGAAGCAGATGTTTGGGTTTAGACCTTTAATCTCTTTGTAAAGGTGCCTGTTGTGAGACATTAAAATGCCACAGAGAAAAAAAAAAAAAAGCCAAAAAAAAAAAAAGAGGAATTTTTAGAGAGCCAACCAGCCAAATACAATATGTGGCCAGACAGAATCAGAAGCGCTGGCTGCAGTACAAACCCAAGAGGCATCAGACAAACCGCTTCAGCCGCAACGGTAACGGTTCACCAGCAAAAGGAATGTAGGAAACAAAATGGGGGGAAGACACCCCCCCTTCCTGCCTCGCCTTCCCCCCAAAAGACTATCTGACATGGCTGACGCCTCCAGTGCATTCAAATGTGCCGCTTCCGGAAGGGCAAATAAGGACTCACTGGCTGGGAAGTTCTGCCTTCAGCGGTGTGCCTGCCCGACCCCATGCAGGCAGACCTCGTGAAAAGTGATGGCTTAAATAGGTTCATAGGGTCATGGAATTGTCTAGGTTGGAAGGGACCTTGAAGATCGTCAAGTCCAACAATCAACCTAATGCTGCCAAGCCCACCACTAAACCATGTCCCTCAGCACCACTTCTACCCATCTCTTAAATACCTCCAGGGATAGTGACTCAAACCACTTCCCTGGGCAGCCTATTCCAATGCTTAACAACCCTTCCTGTGAAGAACTTTTTCCTAATATCCAATCTAAACTTCCCCTGGCACAACTTGGGGCTATTTTCCCTTGTCCTATCACTTGTTACTTGGTAGAAGAGACCGCCCCCCCCTCCTTTCAGGTAGTTGTAGAGAGCAATAAGGTCTCCCCTCAGCCTCCTTTTCTCCAGGCTAAACAACCCCAGTTCCCTCATCTGCTCCTCATAAGACTTGTTCTCTAGACCCTTCACCAGCTTCATTGCCCTTCTCTGGATGCACTCCAGCACCTCAATGTCTGTCTTGTCGTGAGGGGCCCAAAACTGAACACAGTACTCGAGGTGGGGCCTCACCAGCGCCCAGTACCGGGGGACGATCACTTCCCTAGTCCTGCTCACCACACTATTCCTGATACAGGCCAGGATGTTGTTGGCCTTCTTGGCCACCTGGGCACACTGCTGGCTCATATTCAGCCAGGTGTCAACCAACACCCGCAGGCCCTTCTTTGCCAGGCAGTTAAGGGTAAATACTAAGGGTTAGAAAAGGGGAACACCTCATCTCAACCCTTTCATACACGCACTGATCTCCTTTGTAAAATGAGCGAGATTTTGTTCCCCTTGTTGCAGGGCACCACGTACCACTGGCTGGAGACCTTGTTCCAACATCCAATTTGTGTTTGCTCACAGTCAGCTCATGCTCATCTGTCCTACACCCATTTTGTCTTTCCCCTTAAACAGCTCTGTCCTCTCGGACATGTTGATAGGGAACAGTTGCATGCCCCTCTCTCACCTCTGCCTTTACTGGGCTGCCTAACCAAGCTCTGCCAGAGGCTGGTTTCCAAAGGGTTCCTTGTCCTGATGTCGAAACTTATATCACACCCCACCGTTAGCTGAGATATAGCATAACCTGGAAGAGCCTCACTCGTTTTGTATACCCTGCTACCCAAGGAGCTCATAAGCCACCTTCTTCTCCCTGTTGCTCGCTGTCTTTGGACAAACACATAGGAGAACTCCATTCACTGTCTACCAGAAGGGTGCTTCTGAAAGGTGAACTTAACTCTCAGCTACTCTTCAAACTCTGCCTGAGGTTGGACTCCGAAGCTCCAGCTGCTGGTGTTGGGGTGGTGTTGAGGCTTACTGCCTGTCCCCAGGCTAGAAGTTGCTGCCTTGTCACAGTCTCAGCAGAGGTAGTGATGTGTTCTCTCCGTGGTCATCACAGAGTACACTCTAGTGCACTAATTTACTCTGCAGTGACTGGTGATTTCAGCTAGTCCATCGGGTTACAAATTCAGTTGCTAGACTTCGTTCTCATGCCTTTGCTGTGAGGGACAAAGATCTTTTGGAAAGGTAAGATGGACAGGCAAGAGAAGTCACCTCATAAGCCTCATGAAGGGTAGTAATGGGGTTAAAAGCCCAGATCACAATGAGTTTCCCAGCCTGGCTCATCCCAGCATTTGGCTTCAGAAACTCAAGGTTCAATTTCCACTGCAAAGTTTGGTGTTGGTTCTTGCAACTCAGTGCAGCACCTTTGGCTTCTACCCAGCACTCGCCAGGGAGGTGCAACGGTGCTTCACGGATCAGGGGCACAGCTTTTGGGAGGCGGTGGTGTCTCAGGAAATACCAACATCTCCTGGTGTAGGTGTGCTCTGGGGCTAGTGACGTCACTAGCCAGAGAGTTTCCTTCAGACCAGCCCTGCAAAACCCTTTTTCACCTACCTGGAGCGTAAGCTTTCTGTCATGCAACAGCCTCTCTATCTCCAATGCTGAGTTGCACAGGACGCCTTCTTTAGGGGAACCTCCATGTGTCACAGTGATAAAACTCACTTCCAAATGAATTCTAATTGAAGAATTTAAAATGGACCCGTGTAAAGGACCGCACCCTTGGTAACTCCCTGTCCCCCATGCATAAACACAAGTAAGCTGCCAAAGCACTCCTCAAGCGCAGCTCCAGCGGTCCTGCTGAGGTTTGCATACTTGGAAAGAAGTTATAGGGGTGCCAGCAGCAGCCACGACCACGTTGTCTTTAAAGCACAGGGATGCTTTGGAAAGTGGTTTTGTATAAAAATAATAATAAATAAAGCCCCAAGTCATGAAATGGCATCCTCTTCCTTCAGCCAAACAGCTTCTCCAGGAACCCGTCTATTGCATCCAGTAATAAAGATAATTTTCTACTATCATGACCTCAAGAAGTGTAACCCCAAGTGGACTCACAGATGTGCTCTGGGAGTTAAGTGGAATCACCAAAAAGCTCCCAGAATTGAAGGGACTTCCCTTGGTATAAAAAGAGCTGAAGAAAAAGGGAGGGGAGAAAAATACAGCCAGTAGATTAGATGCTGTGATCCCACCCAGATCCACTTGAGTCACAAAGGACATTAAATGGAACTAAAACTCAAATTTAATGAAACCGAGAGGCAACAAACCTATGTGTGATTAGCCTACAGGATTCACGGCCACAAGGTATCATGGAGGCCAAGAGCTGGTCACAGAAAGTTTGGAAATATATATATATATATATACACAGACATAAATATCTACACCTACACACACACGCACGTATATATGCGTATACCTATGGTCTCTCAGGGCTGGAAAGGACCCCACAACACTGCTCAGTCTTTTCCCCAGCTCCGAGACCGGTTCAAAGAGACATCTTCTGACAGATGTTTGTCTCGACCTGTTTTTAACAGCATCTCCCACCTCCCCAGGCAATTTATTCCGACGCTTCCATTTCTTCTTCAGCTTTATACACACACACGCACATATATTTACCTCAGAAGGCGAGCGGAGCAGTCTCTGATGACTTGCACATCAAAAGGTTGTTTGCTCGTTTCTCATGGCGAGATCTTTATTGTGAATGATGTATAAGCCCGAAAGATCCCAACCTGACCTGAGATGACAGGTTGAGCTTGGGGACCGGCAGATGGGGTAAGGGGAGCAAGTGAGAAAGGAGGGGAAAATTCATTCCTTTCTTTATTAACCCGTCAGATTTGTTCTGCTGATAAGAGTGAAACCAATTTTTGTATACTGCATTTTTAGACTCAAACATTAAGTTCCTCTGGGTTCAGTAAAATAAATACACTGTTGGCTTCCTCAGCAGCCACCTCGGAAGTGATGGTGCCCTGCCTAACTTAAGTAAGGCAAAGGAGGGGATGAGGAATGAGGCTGCGCAGCTGGAATATGCAAATGGCAGGATGGAGAGCAGCACTTTCCCAGCCTGCCCTGGATATCTGTTACATCCACTTTTGGACTGACAATGCACCAAATGTTTCATAGCCTGAGGCCTTACAAAGCCGACCCGGCTTTTTTAGCTGAAAGCACTAATGTAGAAAGGCAATTGGGAATTAATTATTTAATGTGGTTCTCATTGGTAGAAAGCTTCTACCCCTCCTGCATCTCAGCTACCATTATACATATGTTGCTTTCTTCAGACTCCAGTGATTAGACAGCAGTGGAAAATTATGGCTAAATCCCGTTCCCACTTGCAAAGAGCTCCGTTTAAATGGACAGATTTGCACTCAATAACTAAGAGCGCAGTTTAGCCCCACGCTATGAAAACGATGTTTGTGACAAAAACCATAGACGGATCTCAGCATCTCCATTTCTGAAAATAAGCCATCTCATCCCTCTGCTCGCAAACCCCTCTCTTCGACAGGCTATTCCTATTTAAAAATTAAAATCCACGCAAGTAGCCCTGTTAGTAGGAGATCAGAACGAGCTGCCTTTAATGTGGCTGTTTGGATGCCTCACCGGAGCAGGCAGAAAGGTGTATCCTGAATCCGCACTGCATGTTGGTTCAGCTCCAGCTTCTCAGGGATTCTCAAGATAAGCATCTATTTCATTTAGAGCCTTTGTAGCAATGACCTGCGTAGAAGCAAACTGTCCTTTTGAAGATCTCTCTGCAACAGCTGCATGCCAGAAACTCCCATCCGAGTTACTTTCAGAGCTTAAGAATCAGGCCCCGTATATTTAGAAAAACAGAGTTTGCAAAATAAGATTCTGCAGTGGGGCTGAGAAGGGGCATGAACTGACACTGTCAGCTGCCATATGAGGGACAACGGTAGCTTCTTGCCCGCAGTCACCACCTCCAAATCAGTCCGGATGAAGCCCCAATAGGGTCCTACATATAATGTAGTTCAACATAGTGAATTACACCAGGAATTAATTTAACGTAACGTGTCCTATATTTCCAAACACAAAATATACTGGGTTTGCTTTTTTTTGGCTCTTCAGATGAAAGAAAAACGATTGTACAGATGTGCTTTTCTAAGATCCAGTGGCATGAAACCTGAAATACCCCAGCAAGATTCAGGAGCGAGAAGTTCTAATCGCCATGGAAGCACAACACTTCTGAAGGTCTATGAAATTATATACCCAGGTCTGAGAAAGGTAAACTTACCCATCTGGGCAGATCTGCTGATAAACAGAGATAACTCATTTTCTGCTGGAAAGCTGCATTATATGTTGTTTGAAAAAATAATCAGTCATTAGAGACAGATTTATGCTGGGAAGAGAAAGAAGAAAAAAAAAACAACCCAGTGGTGGGAGAGATCTTCTGTGAGGGAAAATGAAAAGGCAGCCTGAACCTATTCCCTTCATTTAAGTGATTCTCTGCGAATTCGGGAGGCAGAAGACGAGCTGAACATCTCGCAAGGCCAGACAGAGCAAGGCTGGCGACGATGGAGGCATATGGAGACCCACCCAGGGCGCAGACAGAGCGGAGGACCCCCAGACCTCGGCTTACGCAAGGTGACCTTTCCCCTCTCTAAAATTTCAAAGCTGGCGTTGCCGGCGCTGAACAGACTGCGTGCCATATGTAACATGACCTCAGCTCCGCTCTGCCAAGCCACTGATGGCATCACTAATGAGAGGTGAAAGGTCCCTCGCTCAGAAACCCACCGAGGCGGCAGGCGCGGGACGGGCCCCCCGACCCCTTTATCCCCGCAGGCAGGCACCCGCCGCCCCGCCGCAGGGCCCGGCCGCCCTCCCAAAATCACACGCGCCCCCATCCAAGGGGTTGGTGGTTCGTCTTCCGTTGGCCCTGCCGCAATCAGCACAGTCCGCCGGCAATGAAAAATATTTGTTCAGTGCCTGAATGCAAAGCACGTAGGCAAACGGAGCCCTCTATGTAAATCCTGTCCCCGGTCCCTGCTGTTTGCACCAGCCAGGTGGGCGAGATGGATTTGAAGATTTGAAGATGGCACGGGGGGGGGGGGCAAGGAATACCGAAAAGGGACAGGTTTGCACCCCCCCATCACACCACAGCCACGGGGACGAGGTGGCCAGGCCTCAGTGAGGGCCCTGCGGGAGGGCGAGGGGCATCGATGGGGTCACCTCAGTACACCCCGGAGGCAGTGCTGCCCCTGGGCTACCCCCCTCGACCCAGGGAGGGCCGACAGGAGCGGTGCTGGGGAGCCTGGCAGCCCCCTTCCAAATCCATTTCTTTTTTCTGAAATTTTAATTAATAAAAAATAATAATTTTTTTTTTTTTTCAGGAAAATCATTGCAATATCTTGCAGAAAAAATAATCAACCAACGCACTGTTTTTCTTGGTTTTCTTTTTTTTTTTTTTTTCCCAAAAACGGGGGGTTGAGGTTTTTTTTCGCAGTTTTCCCGGTGTCCAGCGCCCCCCTGCCCCAGCCGTCACCTAAGGAAGGAATGGATGGTGGACGGGACCTGCTCGCACGCCACTCTGAGCACCCGGCTTCCTGCCCCGGACACACGTGGGGGAGGCCCATGTGCACGCGGGTGGGTGTCACTGATATGTGTGGGTGGTGCACGGGTAGGTGGTGCGTGGACAAGTGGGTGGGTGTGTGCACACAGCGCTGTGGGAGTGTTCACGCGGCTCGGAGTGGCACACGGGTGTATGTCTACACGTGAGTGGGTGTGTGCACGCGGGTTAATGTTTACACGTGAGTGGGTGTGCGTGCACGTGAGTGGGCATGTGCACACGGGTGTGCAGACAGGGATGTGTATGCGTAGGTGAGGCACTGTGCACCCGAGTGTCTGTACGCACATGGGAGTGGGTGCGTACGTACGTGGGTGAGAGCGCACACACGTGGGTGGGCGGGTGGGCGCACGGGCGCACATGGGTGGATGTTGGAGTGCCAGCACACGGGGGAGAGGGGGCACACAGGTGTTTGACCACAGGTCGGTGGTGGGTGCAAACGGGTGGGTGTGCAAGGGGGCGGTTGGGTGTACACCCGAGTGTGTACACACGGGTGGGTGTTACACGCTGCGGACGCAGGCAGGGGTCTGCGGCGCCGCTGCCCCGGGGCTGCCGCCGCCCCCCCACGGTTCCCAGCAGCGAGCATCGCGCAGGCTTCCGCGGGCAGCCCCCTCCGCGCCTGCGCTTTGTCCCACGCGGGACAGCGCCGTGACCGTGGCCGGCTCTCGCCGTGCTGGAGGCCTCCCCCCACGCCCGCCGCGGGGCGCCCGGAACGGGCCGGCTCCGCCGGACGCGCTGGAGCCGCCACCGCGGGCGCGGAGGGGGCGCGCACCGGAGGCGGAGGGGAAAGAGGGCGTCCTTGGTTTGTTTCGGTTTTGCGAATGACTCATTTATGGCAGCTGTGGTGCTGCTGAGGTACAGCGAGAACCCCCCCACGCACATTTATCCCACCCGCGGCCGTGCTCCTGCCTCCCCACGCAGGGCCAAAGCCCACAGGAGAAGGGGCCGACTTAAAGCCTCGCTGCTCGTCTGCTGGGGAATAATTTTTACATCGCACCCCGGCGCAGGGAAGTTAAATTATTCGTTTCAAATACTTATTCCATCCCCCACAACACCCTCATTTCATAGGAGCGCAGACGAAGCTGCCCACGCGTGTTGGGTTGCGCTGGGGCATATTCGGTCGCAGAGGGGCAGGAGGGGGGCAGACGGGGCGTGTTTTTTCTCCCACGGAGGAGCCGCACCTCGGGGAAAACCTCCCGCCGGTGCGGGGAAGCTTGTGCTGCGGGCAAGCAGCGATCGATCCCCGCGGCAGCCCACCGCCCAATTTGGCCGCAGCCTAATTCGAGCTGCATTATCTTATTTAAAAGAAAAAAAAAAAGGGGGGGGGGGGGGGGGACGGGGACGGGGGGGAGAAGCAGAAATTGCAATTATCATTGTCTCGGGTTACGGCAAATGCCATTATGCTGAGAAATGGGAAGGAAAACAATGCCGCGAAAATGCGAATCGCCTTGCTAATAACGCGCTGCTGCTGCGCGGTCCCTGCGCGCCCGCGGGTGGCTCCCACCCCCCGGCGTGGGGCAAAGCCGATCCTCCCGTCGTCACTGCGGGGTTTGGGGAGGTGTGAGGCGCTGGGGATTGGGGGTGGGGGGTGTCCCCTTTTGCCTGGGGGGACCGCAACTGATGCGCACTCCGGAGATAAGTGAGTACCCGAGGGTCGCGTCACGAACACGAACACGCAGGGGAGATGCGGCGTAGCCGGTGGCAGCTGGACTGCAAGCCGGCAGGCTTCCGTGCAGAAAAGGAGTTAAACCCCGCCGTTGTCCTTTGATTTAGGAAACGACTCATCCAATTCAGTTCCAGATTATTCAGGGGCAGACTGCCTCGCTCGCTCCCTCTCTCCCCACACCAGCCCAAACATCTTGAAGTAATCAGCAGCTGAGAACGGAGACGTCCCCCTGGCATCTCAGGTTAAAGAAGGAGGTCCAGGAAAATGTGGTAGAGCCATTACAAGAAACCTGAGATGCATTCATCAGAGACTCCAATTGCCATCGCATTAGGATTGATTAGAGACCAGCAGTACCGTAATGACCCGGAAAGAGGGGCATACGGGGATTATTAATATCAGACTTCTTAAAAAAAAAAAAAAAAAAAAAAAAAAAAAAAAGAAGAGAGAGAAAAAAAGAAGGAAGGAGGAGGGAAAATTTAAAAAACAAAAGCGCATCGCAGGGCTGCTGCTCGTATGCAGACTTACCTGAGGACCACAGACACCGGCCAGCCGCCCAGATGAGAATTTATCTAACTTCTGGGGAAGTAAAAGCAAACAAACATGGTGGAAAAGGAGAAAAAAAAAAAAATCAAAATCACTTCTGGACCCCCTCAAATCGCCCGCTCCCATGTACGGCTCGCACCGAACACTCCCAGGGCTGCGCAGGCGGCGGCTCGGGGGGGCCCCGGCCCGCTGCCCGGCTCACCCACCCGCGCCGAGGGAAGCTGGTCCCCGGGCCGGCGACAGCAAGGACGAGTTAAGGAGCCTCCAAAGAGGAGCAAGGAGACCTCGGTGGCTCGTCTCCTTCTCAGTTCCCTGCGCCAAAACAAATCAGCCCCTCCTGGTCTCGGTTTAAATGTAGCTCACTGGATAATTAACTCCATCTTTCCAGCCCTGCTTTAACTGTTTATTTAGTGTCACCCCGTATTACCATCACTAGCACTTTCCTCTGAACAGGAGGAGCTGGAGGGTTTCACCTCCCAAAAGGAAATTCTTCGTAGCTTAAAAGAATCAGCATCCAGGAGGTACATTAGCGAGCAGGAAAAGCGGGGGGGGGGGGGGGGTGGTGGTGTCCCACGGCAAAAGCAGGCGAAAATAAGGATGTGGGGGGACAGGGACAGTAAGACGTATCGGCCCTCGGAGAGAAAAAGCCAACGCGTGATCACCTCTAATCCTTTGAAAAATGTCCCGGTAAGTGTACGAAGAAAGAGCCCTTTGTGCCGTGGGGATCGCCTTCGCCGGGGCCACACCGGGAAGGCCTTATCCTTATCCTTATCCTGCCCCCCGTCCCGTCCCGTCCCTCCTGCGGCAGCCCCGGCCCGGCCTGACCCCGCTCGGGGCGAGGGTCCCTCAGCCGCCGGTGCACCCCCCGGGCGCGGGTGGCGGGGGAGCCGGGCAGGGACACGGCCCCCGCCCTGCGGAACACCGCTCTTGTTTTTACAGGTGTCTGGAGGGCAATTTACTAACAAGTAATTAAAGGTTGCACCGGTTTGCAGGCGCGTCGGGCCAAAGGCTCCTGCAAGACAAGAGGGATGCATATGGAGGGGGGGCGCTTGTCCCTTCCTCATTAAAAAAAAAACAGAATAATAAAGGAGGGGGGAAGAGAGGGAGAGAAAGAAAATACAAATCCTTTATTGTGTAGGAATAAGCCGGGGAAGCTGGCTGTCTCCCCTGCGCCTCGCATTCGGCAGGGAAGGCAGCGCGGATCCGGTATCACGTTGCAGATCCTCACTCGAGATAACGAAATGCGATCTATTTTTCAGAACAGCAAGTGGATGGGAAAGGAGCCCTCTACAACACAAACCTCATTGACTTAATGGGTCGGTTTTGGATTTCGCCTTCGAAAGGTTCGGAAAGCGGCAGCGTTGTGTTACTGCCCCGCCGGCTCCCAGCCTCCAGCCCCGGTTATCATCACGCCGAGACGGGGCTCCGAAAAAAAAAAAAATACCGCTGATTTTATTTTGTCGCGCTATTTGTTTCCTCCAGACCCTCACACTTAAAGAAAAAAAAAATTTAAATTTATTTTTGGTTGGGGAAGAGCTTGCTTTCTGAGGTCGGGGAGAGGAGGGGGGAGATGGGAGTCTTGTTCGGCTTATTTTTTCTTTGCTTTGTTTTGGTTTTCTGACGAAATCGAGGAAAAGCCGCAGAGCGTTGCGTGGGATCCCTCTTCATCCCCGCTCTGCGCTGTATATCGCCGCATCGAATGAATAAGCGAATAAATTAATTTCCCGCACAAACGGAGCCGATGAGTGCCCCGGCAAGCGGGGAGAGGCGCGGAGGCCCCCGCGGCCGCGCACCGGACCCCCTCGGCCGACCGTCGCCTCCTCTCCGCGGGCGCGGAGATGCCAGGCCCCGGCGGCGGAGGGAACCCCGCGGGGGGGGGGGGGGGGCGAAGCGAAGCGCTCTGCCCCGGGTGGAAGCGGGGTGAGCCCGCCGGACGCCTCCTTTTCTGCCGAAAAAGAAACGACAGAGAAGCAGCCGGCGGCAGCTCCGCGCCGTTATGTTGTTATTTAGTTATTTGAATGTGCTTTGTTTTTTCTTTTTTCTTTTTTTTTTTTTTGGGGGGGGGGGGGGGGCGGCTCGAAACCATTTTTTTCTGGGTGATTTTCAAGCGCTAAATGGGATGGGGTGGTTTGGGAATTCATTTACCTCTTTCCGTAGTATAAAGTGAAAAGTTTCCAATTTTTAAGGAAAACCAACCCCGGGCAATAATTAACATTGATGCTGACCGGTTCTCGTCTGCACTGTGTAACTCCCAGGTAGACCCCAGCGAGTCTGTCTCCTCCTTGTTTGATTTTAGGTGACACGGAAGAATAAAGTCCCGCTCGGAAATCGCGGGGAAGCCTCGGCTCAGCCCTCGCCCGTCCCTGTCAGCTCCGCCGCCGGCCGCAGCGGGACAATTTGCCTATTCCCATCGAGACCGGTGTTTGTTTTGGTCGGCCTTCTAAAGGAAAAAAAAAAATAAATAAAAAGTGGAGAAATGTAAGGGCAAAAGTAAACCGCCCTCGTTAAAATGGCAAGGACCTTCCTCATCCCCGCTTCGTATTTCTCTCCTCTTCATCCTGAAGGTATAAGCCCTGAGGTCCGTGCTTTTCCCGAACCGAGCACCTTATTGGAAAGAAAAAAAAAAAATTAATACCAATAAAAAGGAGGGATGGGGGAGCTCATCTCCCAGGCTGGGCAGGGCACTGCTCCGCCGGGACGTGGCCGCGGGCGGCTGCGAGCCCATGCGTTATAATTCTGCGCACTTGCTCCAGACTTTAGGGTATTAGTTGATTTTAGAGCCGGGTTTAAGGCTCCGTTCCGGTCCCCACACAGCTGCCTTGTCAATAAGGATCTGTTCCAAGCAGACATTCCTTCTGGGAGGACATTGCAGCTCTTTAAGACCTCATCTGCAACATCATAAGTACTAAAATAAAATGGCAAGGGAAAATTACCAGACACATGGTCATGGGATATAGAAGCGCCCTGACTCCAGCGCACATAGTAAAGTCACTGTACAGACTGGGTGGCAGGGGCTTATTTTAAACAGCCCCGAGACGCGAAGTACATGGGAAAAACAACAATCTGGATTTAGGAAAATATCGGGACCGGCCTTTCCCATGTCGTATCGCGAGGAGGGGAGCGGGCAGCGGGAGCGCCGCCGGCGCCGGCTCGGAGCCCTTCTCCGCCTCGGCCACAAACGGGCTGCTCTTAACCGGGAGCATTTAAAGTCAAATAAATCCGAGTGTCTTTAGCGAAGACAAACAGGTTTTAAAGAGCCCCGCGATGGTTATTAGCACCCGCGGAGCGAACTCGTTCTTGAATCAAAAGCGTTCTGGAGTGCGCTTAAAATACCGGGTTCGACTTATCTAATCAAAGATAAATAGAGTCATAAAGACACCCTCTTCCCACCGCTCCCCTGCCCTTATCTCACCGCATTGTCCTCATCTCCCAGCTCGTCCCGGCTCCCGACAATAGATTATCTTTGCTTAGCGAGCCTAATTGTTTTCTAATTTTTTTTAATAATTGCTTTGGAGCGAGGTGTGCAAATGAGGATTACGCTAATTAACGCGCCGCCGGTCGGTGCAGTTTCGCCGCCCGCACAGCTTCCACGGGGGTTCGGTGGGGCTGCCCCGACCCAACGGGGGACACCACCCCCCCCCCCGAGGCCAAGCGGGGCAGAGCGGGGGGCAGGAGGGCCGCACGGGGAGGGGGGGGCAGGAGGGGGGCATCGGGCCCTGCGTATTATTTAGCTATTCGCTAAAGCATTATTTATTCATCCTCAGCATTAAGGTAATTAAATACGGGTTTGCTTGGCAGGCGACGGCCAGCAGGCGGGAAAGAGGGTGGCAGGAGGTTTTTTTGGTGGAAAAAGTGTGGCAGAAAGAAAGACAAAGTCCGCCGGGAGCGGCTTCCCCAGGGATGCGCCCGGGGGGTGCGGGGCGGCGGGGATCACACACACACACACACCCCCCGTCGCCCCAGCCGCTCCCGCGCAGAGGCGGCGGCGGGAAGCGCAGCCGCGGCGGTCGGGGCCGGGGCCGGGGCCGGGTCCCCGCCGCCAGGCCCCGCCCGCCCGTGCCGAGGCTCTGCCCGCCGGGCCGGGCTGGGCCGGGCCGGGCCGGGCCCGCCGCGGCGGGGGCCGAGCCGCGGGCGCCCAATCAGCGCGGCGCGGGGGCTCGGGCGCTTTAAGCGCGGCGGCGGCGGAGCGGGGACAAAGTCCCCCCCGGCGCCGCGACGAGCATCCCCACTCGTCCGCCTGCCCGCCCCCGCCTGCCGCCGCGCCTCCCCGCTCTGGGGCCGGGACCGGCACCACGACCGGGACCGGGCCCGGCGGGCGGCTCCCCCCCGCCCCTCCGCCGCCGCGCACCCGCGGGGTGCCCGCCGCCGTCGTCTCCTCCTCCTCCTCCTCCTTCTTCTCCTGCCGCCGCCGCGCCCGGCCATGTCGATGCTGCCGTCGTTTGGCTTCACGCAGGAGCAGGTCGCCTGCGTCTGCGAAGTGCTGCAGCAAGGGGGGAACCTGGAGAGGTTGGGACGGTTCCTCTGGTCGCTGCCGGCCTGCGACCACCTGCACAAGAACGAGAGCGTCCTGAAGGCCAAGGCGGTGGTGGCCTTCCACCGCGGCAACTTCCGCGAGCTCTACAAGATCCTGGAGAGCCACCAGTTCTCCCCCCACAACCACCCCAAGCTGCAGCAGCTCTGGCTGAAGGCTCACTACGTGGAAGCCGAGAAGCTGCGGGGCAGACCCTTGGGTGCCGTCGGCAAATACCGCGTCCGCCGAAAATTCCCTTTGCCCCGCACCATCTGGGACGGCGAGGAAACCAGTTACTGCTTCAAGGAGAAATCCCGGGGCGTGCTGCGGGAATGGTACGCCCACAACCCCTACCCGTCCCCCCGGGAGAAGCGGGAGTTGGCGGAAGCCACCGGTCTCACCACCACCCAGGTCAGCACTGGTTCAAGAACCGGAGGCAGCGGGACCGAGCGGCGGAGGCGAAGGAAAGGTACTTGCCACCCCAACCCCCCATCCCCTCCGTGTTCCCCCCCCCCCCCCCCCCCCCCCCCCCCTTTTCGGCCCAACCGGGAGCCCCGGGAGCGCGGCGAGCACCCGGCGGCGGCTGAGGAGGGGAGCAGCGAAAATACCTCGCTCCCATTTTTTCTCTGGACCGCGTTGAATTTTCCCCCTCCGTGGAAACCCAAGTGGGTTTTCTACCCGAGATCCACTGGACCCCGCTGCCCGAGCCCACCTGCCTGGGGGGAATAGCGAGCCCCTCACCGGCCTCTCCAGGCCGCTCCGCCGCCTTTGTTTGCTGCCTGCCGCCCCGGGTAAACCGGGAGCGACGCGGTCCCGGAGCCTCCGGGATGCCGGCTCGGGTATTGCCGGGGATCGGACAGGGTAGCTACGAAACCCGGAGGAGGAGAGAGGTGCAGCCCCGGGATGGAGAGGGATGAAACCGGAGGGAGAGCGAGATGGGGACGCGCTGGCCGGGCCGAGCCGCCGCCCCGCACCGAGGCCACCCCGGTGCGGGGCGGCGGCTCGGCCCGGCGAAGCAGACAACCACGAAAGGCATCGCCCCGCTTTTTTGTCTCCTCCAGCAACCTCCTCACCGAGCCTCCTAGCGAAAATCCCGCACCCTGCTCGTCCCCGGGCCGTGCTTTCATTTTTAATTAAAAAGAGAAAAATCGCCCCCCTAAAATACTCCCCTCCTGCAACTTTTCCTCCTCGCCTAAATTATCAGGCTGTGCGGTGTGCACCTATCTATAGGAGGGTAAAATGAAATGGGGACGATCCGTTATGAAAATATTAGGGGCTTTTTTTTTTTTTTCTTCTTCCCCCCCCCCCCCCCCCCCCGGGGGGAGGCATCTGCTCCCACGATGAAATAAAACGCGAAGGATTTGCCGGGGGTATCAGCGCGGCGTCCATCCCCGGCGCCTCCCGCCCACCCTAACATCCCCGTTGCGTTTTCTTGCCTTTCCTCAGGGAGAACACGGAAAACAACAACGCGGCCACCAACAAACCGAACCAACTCTCGCCTCTGGATGGGAGCAAACCCCTCATGTCCAGCTCCGAGGAAGAATTTTCTCCTCCCCAAAGCCCGGATCAGAACTCGGTCCTGCTCTTGCAGGGGAACCTCAGCCACGCCAGGAGCTCCGGCTACTCCCTGAGCGGCTTAGCCGCATCCCAGACCCCTCACAGCCTCCAAGGCCACCAGCTCCAGGACTCGCTGCTGGGACCCCTCACGTCCAGCCTGGTGGATCTGGGATCCTAAAGGCCCGCGGCGGGCGGCCGGAGGAACGGGAGAGGAGGTTCTACTCGGGGACAGAGGCTCTGGGTTTTACATAGAGGACAGCACCCGGTTTTACAGCTCACCCGCTGATTTTTGACGGGACTCTCAGCTCTTTCACACAACCCCACATCAGCTCCTGGTCCAGTTCCCTCCCAGCGTCTCCCACTATCACCACGATTTTTATTTTGTTTTTTTTTTCCACGTAGCCAAAAGCAGCGAGCGGCAGAAACCCTCAGCCCTTCGAGTTCAAACAAGCTGGTCCAAGCGGGAATTACAAAAAAGAAGAAAACAAAAACAAACAAAAAAACAAGCAAACAAACAAAAACCAAAACAAACCCAAACCCAGCTGGATCCGATTCCACCCAAATAAATCCCGGTCCTGCAGGCGCGGTGGGGCACGGGTGGCCGGTGCATCCCTGCTGCTGCCCGGCCAGGTCCCTGCGGGGCCGGAGGGGAGCTGGGACGGAGGCAGAGGGAGCGAACCGCTGTACCGAGCCCTGTGTTGTAGCGGGAGGAGGGAGGGGAAGTTACGTTTACATTTTTCATATTTAGCCTTACCAGAAAGACTTCGATGTAGTTTAAATTTAAAAAAAAAAAAAAAAAAAAAAAAAAGAGGCAAAAGCTGCAGTATTAGAGTTTTTAACAAGTGCCTATGTCTTATTGCGGCTGTGCGAGGCGGTTAGTGAGCAAGCTCTCGTGGGCCCATGCTCCCACCCCCCCATTCACCCCCCCCGGCTTCCTTCTCCTCCGTGGTGAAATGCATCGATGTGGCTAAAAATTAGGATAATAATAAAAAGTTGACGGCCGTTTCCTCCTGAACGAGTATTTCTCGGGCTGCCCGACCGGCTCCACGTTGCCTTCTCCCGCCTGTCCCTGATCGCCGCCTTCCTCCTTCGGCTTGCGGAGAGCCCGTGGACGACGCTGTCTGTCTCGAGTATTTGTTACCGAAAATCGCATGTGCTTTCAGGTTTATTTTCTATTGTACCTAAACAGTCTAAATTAAACAACGCTGATGGCAGAACACTCAGGCTGAGCTGTTTTTTGCAGGGGCGAGCCCCTTCCCTTCTGCCCACCTTTACCCCCCCTCTCCCCTCGACGGGCTGCATCAGAGTCGCTTCGGGGCTGCGGGGGAGACGGGGACAGCCGGTCCCTTTCCGACGCTAGGGCAGGCCGTTTGCTTCCTAACCGAGGGAGGAGAGGGGACCCACCGGAGCGGCTTGCGTGGGATCGGGGCGCCCGGCCGGGAGGGAGCTTCTCGCCCGCCCCGTCGGGGCCTCGCTGCGGCCGGGCCGCCGGTGGCGGTGCCCCCTGTTAGCGTTTTGCATCATTAAGTGAGTGTTTATTTAAGTCGCTGCCGTGTTTGTTCTCGGGGTCTTGGGCCATGGAGAAATGTCACCCTCTGCAGGAGGGTCTCGCCCGGCCGGAGCGCTCCGTGTCCCTCCCGTTCGCTCCCCAAACGGGCGCGCCGCCACCGGCACCCGGACACGCTCCAGAGCTTCCTGCGGACCCACCACTCTCGCCGGTTCGGGGCGGCGAATCCGCCCCCCCTTCGCCCTCCTCGGCTCCGGCTGCGAGGGAGCAGGAGGGGGGGGGCGGTGCCCGGGCTCCTGATACCGTTTCCCTCCGGCCTGGCACCGGCCGCCCCCTCGGGGCGCCCAGCCCAGATCCCGCCGGGCTTCCTGCGCCCACGACCCTTTGGGGCGGCATGGACGGGGCAGTGGGGGAGCCCCCTGTCCCCCTGGCAGGACCCAACGCAGCTCCGTGGGAGCAGGGCAGAGGGCGCAAATCCCGCGCGTGGGCGCGCATCTGCGTGTCTCCGCGCATCCACGACCGCGGGTGGAGCCGCGGCAAAACCCGACGTGGGGTGAGAGCACAGAACACCCCCTACCCCCCCCCGTGCGCAGCGACCCCGGCCCCCGCAGCCCGGCCCGGGAGGGAGCCTGGAGCCGGGCCCCACTGCGCACCCCTGGGGGACCCTGGGGGACGGGACGGTGCGTGTCCCCCAGTCCAGCTTCGCCCTCTGCCCCACCCGGGGACCCTCATCGCCCTTCCTGGGGGCTCAGCCGGCCCCGCCATGATCCACCACGAAGCAGCGCAGCCCCCTCCAGCCCCTCGGGGGAAATTAGGGTGAGCAGCCGCGGGCTCTGCGCCCCGAGGATGGATAAACTCCAGCTCCGTTTCTTGTTTGTTTTTTGTTTTGTTTTGTTTTGGTTTTTTTTTTCTCTTTTTTTTTTTTTTCTTTTTTTTTCCAAGCCACGGGCTCGGTGAAGAGGAAGGATAAATATTGCCCGGGGCTCCAGCCCGGCGCAGCAGGAGAGCCACGCAGGCACTCGCAAATCAGGGGTTATTTTCAAAGCAAACAGCGCAGAGGCGCTTCCTGTGCGCAGGCAGCAGCAGGGCTGACTTTCGGGGTGGGTGGGGGGAAAGGAGGGAAGCTGCCAGGGGGTTTCCCCCTCGCTCAAACCCTCCCTCCCCAGAGCAGACCCGCGGGACGGGGCTGCCGTCGGGCCCGACGCCTGTGCAGCGGGACCGCGCGGCACCGCGCAGAGCCGCGCACATTGCGCCCTCCCCTTTCCCTCGGCCGCAGAGCCCTGCCCACGCCCCGACCCTCCATTTCCCTATCAGGGAGACGGACGAAGTTGCCAACAGGCGGCTGATGGCAAGGAGGGATGGAGGATGCTAAGGGACCCACCCCCAGAAATACCCACCACCCCCACACCCCTCCCCGGGCTGGGGAAGGGGCGGGCGGGCGGGCAGGTTGGAGCAGGGAGGCCCTGGAGCTGAGCCAGGCGCAGGTTGCTGAGCTCTCCTCCATTAGGCTTGACCTCGCAGCAAGCTTTTCACAGCAAAGGCAGCCTTGGGGAGGCAGCCCCGGGGCTGTTTCTCACCTCCCTCCGCTTTGTATTTCCACTGGCAGGAAGGAGTTAATTCGCTCCCCCCCCCCGCGACAGCTCCCGCTCACCACCTCCCCCCCCCCCCGGACAGATTTCACACTGGGTCCAGGTCAGCTAAAAAAAAAGGGGAGGAAATGGAGAACAGCGGAATGATTAATTCTACCTGCTTTTCCCATGAGTGATCACCTGCTTTCGGGGTCATGAATAGCAGGTAGCTCTCTTCGTCTCCAGCTCTGAGAGGCTCATTTGTTTGGTGACAGCTGAGTGACAAGACCTGAAATCCGAGCCCTCAACTTTGCCTGATGTGTGGATAAAACCCTGGATGTTCCCTCAAACATTTCAGGAAATGAAAGTTGTAACGCGATCCCTTGTGCGCCCACATCTCCCCCAGCAACACACAAAAGCTCAAAGGAACCTTCTCGGATTAAATTCAGCCTGGAGAGGATGGAAGGAAAATGGAGAGCAGGCTGAGAAAGCTGGAACTGGCAGGCTTTTCTTCAGCACTTATTGGAAATGTCTGTCCAAAGCAGGGATTTAGAAAGGTCACCTCTACCGTAAGCGCCTCTTCCTCCGGCAAAGTCAGCAGGGCAGCCCGCTTCTCCCCAGCCTACCTCCATGTTGGGGGCAGCCCGGAGATGGTGGCGGGGGGGATGGACGGGTGGGTTACGCGTAGATCCCCAAGCGGGAAATTCAGCGTATAAAAACAAACGCCCAACAAGAAATCCAGCCCCCCTCCTCTCTCCTAATTTCATTTCCCAGGTCACGTTGAGCCAGCGTTGTCCCACAAATGAGCCTCACGCCTGCTCTGCTGCCAGTCCCTGCCCGCCTCCCCTTCCCCGCCATCCCCCAACCCCACAGAAGGGCAGGTATGACCCCACTCTTGGCCCCCACAGCCCTGGGCCACGTGCTGGCAAATCCTCCGCAGAGGCCCACGGTGACAAGCGGGTGCTCGCTCAGCCGACGGATTTAGATGCGACATCTCCAGGCCTGGCTCCCTAAAGCTCGTGCATCCCCAGCTGCCACCCCGGGAGCCCAGAGCTGTGATGTGGTTAGGAGACCTTTGCGCTCTTGTGTCTTTCGAAGCCGGTCTGCTCAGCCAGACATCAGGGCTTCATTTGGGGCACACAGGTTGGGAAATTTCAGCAGCTGGAATGAGCTGGGGTGTGTGGTACAGGCGGTGTCAGGCCAAGAGATCCGGACTGCCCCTCTCCTGGGTGGATGGTTTTATCGAGCCGCCAGTCACTCGGCAGCCAGCGGCTGCTTGCACTGTTATCTGGCCTGAAGATGAAGTACTATTTAACAATTGTTTAACTACTATTGAAGTGCTTCGGACTCTGCAGGCCTGTAAAGGAAACAGTACATGCCCCGAGATAACTCTTTACCTCTGTGCTTCTCCCTTACTCCTGCTTTTCTCTGCACAGCAGCCCACGGACACTGTCCGGGCACAGGTGGAAACCTCTCTGTCTGTCTACCAATACACTTCACTGTCGGTAATTTTACATCCAAGGACGAGCTCGCTCTGGGGTGATGCTGCTGGGGGCTGGGTCTCTGTACGCGCTGCCCTCAGAGGCAGGTGCTTCAACCTGCCCGATGCACGCGGATGTCATTAACAGCAGCAGAAGCAGTAAAGGTACAGCCAACGCAGTGCTTGGCCGACCTGGCTGCAGCAATCCATCTTCAAGGGGGGGTATTTTGCTGTTCCTGCTGGGGATGTAGCCGACAGGTTTTCTGAGGGCATCAGGTGCTGTGTGGGGAGGGCAGAGGTGGCAGAGGCCGGATCTGCGGGAGCTTTGGTTCAGCTCAAGTGTACAAAGTAAGCTGAGACACTGCCATCTTTCCCAACTGGACGTGGACATGATTTTAAATATGGAAACGGAGGAATATTTGCTTTAATCTTCAGTCAGAGGGAGCAAATTACCAGGCTTCCCAGAGATTAGCAGCACTCGCCCCAACAGCAGCTGGATGTCTGGAAAGAGGGCATGAGGCTGTACCCCCATCCCCTGCCACCCCGCCTTTCCTTCCAGCTGGACTTGTCACCAAGCACAGGAACATTTCCTCTCTCGCCATGGTTTCTAGCATTTGCTCCCACCTCCCTAAATTTTAAACAGAGGTTGAACTTTCTCCGGAGCATATAATCCCAACCCTAATAATGAGGTTGAAGAGGCAGATTTAGTTCAGTTATGATTTCCTGTTGTCACTTGTCCAGTGCTTTTGGAAAATGCCTCTGTGGGCAGAGTAGCTCCTTCCCATCTCTGCCCTTGCTGCTCCTCCACAGCCTCGTTCCGCAGGGATCAGGGATGTGTTGGTAGGGTGCTGTACCTGCTCGGACTCCGATGGCTTTCAGCTGTGATAGAAAAGGTGCAGAAGATCCTCATGGCTGCTTCTCAGGATGGAGGAAAGGGAAAAAACCTCATCTTTTTCTGACTTAAGGATGGAAAAGCTTTTAAGCTAATAGCTGGCACGTATATCAGCCCTGTTTGTCAGGAGGGGAAACTGAGACCCAGGGAGACGACAGACCTGCTGAAGGTCAGAGCAAGGGCAGATGACGAAGCCGTGAGGGCGGCTGTCCTGTGCCGGTGGCTGGTGCTCCACATGCCCATGCTGCCTCCCTTTATAGTCTCCATAATAAGTCACCACAGCTTATCATTATGTAATATAATATTTCTAATAATACAAGACAAAACCAATTGACTAAAAAACAATGCCAAGTGAGGCTTGTGGCTAACACTCCCTGAAGAAATTGTCTCTTTTCTAGAATTGAAAAAAGAAAACCCCAAGCAAATTAGAAACAATTGAAAAATGAAATCACATCTGTAAACCATCAGGGTGCTTCTCCTGAGCCCTGAAGGGTGTCTGTCCCCCTCCCACTGCTCCCGCTGCCCGATACGGGGAGGTGGGTGTCACGGGGACCCGCAGTGCTGTCCATGTGGGCACAGGAGGGATTTTGTGGCAGCAGCAAGGCTGCGAACGGGCATGACCTCGGCGTGTGCTTCAATCAACAGAAGGGCTGCATCACGCTAAAACAAACCAGAGATGTATTTAGGGAATTAAGATCTTCATATGCCTAATCTCCCAGAGCTGGCGGGGAAGTAGGGAGAGAAAGAGCACAAGAGGGAGGGAGCACCAGCTTAAAAACTGCTGTTCCCTTCCTGGGAACCCTCCAGGGCTGGGCAGAGGCACTGGCATGAAGAAACCGCAGAACTTGCCCAAGTGCTTGGCCACGGGCTGCTTGGTTCCCAATAGCCAGAGGCTTCTTCTGCCCACTTTGGCAGGACTTTGCCTGCATCACTCCTCTGTAGGAGCAGAACTGAAGCGAGCAGGGGTCGGGAATGGTGTGCAGGCTCAGTAGCGCTCGGCTACAGGGGACAATTCTGTCCCCCAGCATGGTGGC
Source organism: Vanellus vanellus (assembly GCF_965231255.1). Lineage (NCBI taxonomy): Eukaryota > Metazoa > Chordata > Aves > Charadriiformes > Charadriidae > Vanellus > Vanellus vanellus. The sequence goes on along the minus strand of NC_138911.1, from coordinate 54,774,496 downwards.
TTCCAACTCTGTCAGCACACAGGACTGTTGGCGGTTGGCACTATGCAGCAGAGCTGAGGTGGGATGCCCTGGCTCTGCTCTGCTCTGAGGTCCCCACCCAGGGCCTGGGCTGGAGATCTTCAGCAAAGGGGCTCTGCCGCTGGCCCGCTTGGTTGTCACCAGCCTGTGGGAACTCAGTACCGGGGCGATGGGGGACAGCAGTGTGGCCAAAGCCCGTGACAGCAGACACGATGCTCCTGGTGAGGATGGTCAGCAGCTGGTCACACCCACTACCCCACTCTGGCCTGCACCCACTCATGACCTAATTCAAGCCTAAATGGGAGGTGTACTTTTTAGCAGGGAGGAGAATCAACCCTCTACAAAGCCTGTGATGACTTTCTGGGAGATGTTTAGCAGGCTTGGTCTGTGCCCATGGCACACCGGACATCCAACCAGCCCATCACAGCGGTCCCTTCTTGGTTATGGATGTGTCAAATCTGGTAATCTATCCTAAGAGATGGAAAGAAGTGATGTTATAAGATCTGAAGGCATCAGTACAAGGGAGATTTTTTTAAAATTCTCCAAGTCGTGAGGAGAAGAGACAAAAGGAGAGCTGGCATCTGAAAGCTGCCAGTGTGACTGAGACATAAGGTTTTCCCGCAGCGAAGGTAATTTGGCATCTAGGCAGTTCAACGTGTACACGATGGCTCCCACACCACCGCACGGTTAACTTCAAACCTAAAATGTTTTCCAAAAGACACACTCCGACTTGCACAGTGACTTTTTGTGCCAGGCCCCTGTGACGTCCCAGAGCCCCAGCATGGATGTCACATGGGTGCATTCAGTCTCTGCCACCCAGTCCCCTTGGGTGACACATGAGGGCACTGCCCTGGGAAAGGAGCATCGTATGGTGTGGGATGGGACCTCCTTGTCAGCACCAGCTGCAGCACACACTGTCCTTGAATGCCCAAGTCTCTGAATCTGCACCCTGCAGTGCTCCTCTGGGTGACATTTTGGGGGCTTTGCTTTGTTCAGGATGCCTCTTTGTCCTCACCCCCCTTCTTCTGCCAGGGTTACGTAGCCACAGCTATTTGCTGATAGCCTCCGCGGAAACCATATATCCTGCCTTTGCAATCGGAGACAAGGTGCCCACGCAGTTGCCAGATTTGAAAGAGGACCTTTCAGGAGGGGAAGAGGCCAAAACAGGCATGCTGAGGGAGCGGGGAATCGCACCCATCCTGAATCAGCCCATCCCACCCTCGCCCGGAGAAGAACCATAGTGGGATGGGGGGAAAAAAAAGCACTGTTTGCAAGAAATCTCTCAAGGCAACATGCAAGCGGCCACAGGCTGAGGCCGGGTTTAAATTGAACCTCCTGCCCAGTGATCCATGAGGAAGGCTCGGCTGCTCAAACAATGAGCAGGGAAAGAAGGCTGAAATGATGGTCACCGGGAGAACCTGAAACCCGCAGTGGGGAAAACAAATAAATACAGCGAGAGCGGAGCCTTCCCCATCCCAGCTGAGGCAATCTGTGCTTATGCAACCTTACCCGAAGGCTCCCTATCTCTGTGTACAATCTGGGCTGATAAGATTGTTCTCCGCTGAAAATCAAAACCGCAGGGATTCCAGGCGGCTCAGCCGGAGTCAGATTGTCCACCTGAACACCGGGGCACTTTCATGTGGAAAAATAATCGCATGGTTATTTTGCTGAAATGGGGGGGGAGGGAGTGGTGGCCCTTGGCTGGTTTGGAGGAGGGAGCTTGCCCCAGTGCTGGATGCGTGCAGCACGGCAGGGATGCCAGCGAAGGGCACCATCCCAAGGGCAAGATGTCCCCATGGGGTGATGGTTGCTGCCTGAAGCCCTGCTGTAGAAAAGCAATGGGCTCTTGCCCAAAGCTGAGTGTTCTTTAGTGGAAACTTCTTTTAGGGCCCAGGGACGTGCAATTGGCAGCTCTGGTGCAATAAGCCCTCAAACAAGTCAGGTGAGTGATGGTGGAAGCAGTCATCGCCAGCGAGACATAGGCCACTTTCAACATTGTTTGGGTGGAACAGCATACGATTAACATCTACACTGAATGGGAGACAGAATACATAAACACGTCATATATGTATACATGTATATTTAGAGATAAATGCACTTGATAGAGCCACTCTGTAGAAAGACTTGCCTGATAAACCATTCCCATGAGCAAGATGTGCAGCATTACATCCATGTTTGCAGTTATAAAGTAGACATAATTTTTTATGTCTATTGTAGTTCAAAAAGCTGTGGTTTTGGGCACGTGCCTCAGCGCCTGGCTGATCAGGTGCCTTCTGCTCTGAGTATCAGTTCAGTCCTTCTCTCAAGACAAAACTTGTTATCAAATTCTGGCCAGAAAAAGCTGTTATTTGGGAAGAAAATAGCAGCAAGAGACTCTTTGGTGATGCTGGAGGTGGAACCACCTTCCACTAAGGTTGGAACATGATGGTTGGATCCTGCACCCTGCAGCAGGAGTGCAAATGCCCACCTGAAACAGCATTTGCATTTATTTTTTGGATTTAGCACCAAGTACTGACAGTTCATGAGTTTTAAATGCTGCTGAGTGAATATGTATAGCAGAAATGGCCACTGGGGTATGGGATGAGACAGGCTGGGGAGTTGGGGTCCCAACCCCCTGCCAGGTCCCTAAACCAGGGATAAACAGAGACCCTAGTGAAAAGCAGTTTTGAGCACTAGGTCTGCTCCTATGGTTCTTGCTCAGTTGTGGCTTCCCAATTGGTATTTTCCTGGGGAATTTGTGCTTGGTTTTCTGTCTTTCTGTGCTGCAGGAAAACCCATGTGAGTAAGAAGGGGGTTAGCTCAAGTGGCGTCCATCAGCCCAGGTGGTCTGGTCTGGACACGCAGTGGTGTCACCTCAACAGATCAGCTTGGTTAAAACCGAACGAGAGCAACTGCTTCCCCTGCTCTAACATCCCTCCGTATGTCTCAGGTCCCTCCAGTTATAGCAATCCCGCTGTAAAAAAGAAATTTGTGTCAAATTGTGTTTGCAGATGGAATATATCCCTTTAATCTTGCAGAGGTACCGTGTTCCCACAGCCATGGTCAGTCCATGGACCGCTGGGCAGGCAACACTGCATTTGTACACAGACACACACACACAGAGTTATTTGGGTGGCTGTGATGAGTAACAAAGTCCTTTAGTCCTGCCCATCGGCAATGCATCCCACAGTGGTCTTCCTTCTCCAGGGCTTGGTCTTCCTGGCAAAGCTTATGTGAAATGAAAATGCCTATAATTTTCTAAAATTCCTTAATCCTGCTTATTTTCTCCCTTTCCCCGAGAGATCGGAAGCCACAGTGGTCTCCTCAAGCCCACCCACTAATTACAAGACATGAGCTCAACCAACTGCTGGCCAGAAACAACATCACGGGACCAAACACCACTAACCAACACTGAACGCTCACAGCAAACTGCTTGAAAGCAAGTCACAAAGAGCTTGGCAATAATACACCAGCCAAATCAAAGAAAGAAAGAAAGAAGGAAATTATCCTTCTTTCCTTCCTCCTGCAGCAATTCTGACTTGCCCTAGGCCACTGAGCAGCTACTCCGATGTCTGAGTCCCGCTTGTCTGTCTCACCCCGGGACGCTTCTTTAGGTGTCTCTCTTCTCTATTTGGCTGACAGTTTTTTCCAAATTTGACCCAATTATTTTTCAAACTTGCTTGAAAAGGTCAACCCCTCCAGCCGTGCCAGGGAAATGGGGAGTTTCTAGCAGGAGGGTGGCATTTAGCAGAAAAAAATCTTCTCTCCAGAGAAATCAAATCAGACAGAGCCCCGAGAAAGACAGACTAAAAATAAAGCCTGAACTCGCAGAGCGGTTATGGGATGGGAACAGGGGTTATGGTGCATCCCTGCTTATATTCTTAGCAGGCACAACTGGAGACATTGGTACAAATTTACTGGCATAAATCAGTATAGTTCATGGAAGGATGTTGCTTTTTTTTTAAAGTTCTGTGTTCACATTCATGGTTTTGCGGTGACTTGGGTTCCTTCCCTGGTTTGCGGCGGCCGGTGGTTGCACTTTGTCTGAGCTACCTTGTTTCCTTGGACCGCTTGCGTCCTTCTGCTTTCCCTGTTTGCAAGCAACAGGCAAGTTCAGCCCCTTGCACCCCAAAAAGCGAGAAGCAGGTCCCATTACCCCCCTGGAGTGAGGAGGGGGCTTCTCTGCTCCAGGTTTTATCCCTGTGCTCACCAAGAACAGGGTTTGCCCCGAAAGTCCTGCTCTGGCGTGGGTTAGGAATAATATCCCAAGCTGTTTCGCCTAGTGGGGCATGAAACCATGAGGGCTGGTGGGGTCCCCACGCGGGGGATGCGGCCCGGAGTGCGGGGGCTGCCTGACCCCTGCTCTGGGAGAGTGTGTGTGTGTCTGTGTGTGTGTGTGTCTCTGCGTGTGCAGGACAACAGCTCCCGGGGCGGCTGCGGCGCGTTTCTGGGGCTGCAGTGCCACCTGCTGTCACCGCCGCCTTGTGCTGGGGACCCCGCTGGCTCCTCGGGCACACGCCAGGGGACACGTCAGGCAGAAACCCGTGTCCCTGCCTTCCCCCCGACCTAAGGATCAGTGCAGAATTGCTTGAAAAAAAAAAAAAAGTTAAGCGAGAAAAGGCCAGAGGGAGAAAGGCAGCGTTGGGTCAAAGGGATGGAGTGAGATGCGCCCACGGGGCTGGGCTGGGCTCCTTGGGCATGGGGGTGTCCCCACGCTGTCACAGCACTCCAGGTAGACCCAAGCACCCTGCAGGCGTTGTCTCTTATCTCCTTCTGAATAGTTGGACATGGGCTCTTGCTTCCGTGCTTAAGCAGGTCCTTTAGGGGTTTTAGCCAGTGTTACTCTGAGTTATTGCTGCTTTTTGCTGACTTTGTGAAAGACCCAGATTTCCCCCCGTATTTGCATGCTGATGTGGCGCAGAGCAGATTGCCCAGTCCGACCTCTCTGATTCAAGCTCCTCTCAGACTAAAAAGCCAAGTGGCCCTTCCTGGGTCACCCATCATTATCATTAACCTCTCAGTGAGGAGGAGACTTTATGCCCTGCAGAAGAGTCCAAAGGAGATGCTGTCACCTCCATTTATGTTGAAAAGAGGACAGAAAACTAAAGAAGAAGTTAAAAAAAAAAAAAAAAAAAAAAGAGTGAGCAGGAGAGCAGGGAGATCCTAGCTGCTGAAAATTAAGCGTTAGGGGAAAAAAATGCTCATGAAAGCCAGACCCAGACCAGCCGGGCAGCTTTCAGAAACAACAACAAAAAAGTTTGGAGGAAACCAGATACTCGCCATGAAAATTTGCAATTCTTTGTTGAACAAATGTTTCCATGGAAAAGCTCTGTTTACCCGTCACTCGTCCTGTCGGCTCGCCGGGACGCTGTGCAGCTGGGCAGGCAATGCCCAGAGGAGGGGAGTGGACGCAGCCGCGGCAAATCTGGATGCAGCCGGGAGGCTTCAGGAGAGAGTGGCGAGCCCATGTTTGCCTTTTAATCTTCTGCTTGTGCGGGTTGGTGTATGAAATGCATTAATTTCTCATGGACAACCCACTTTTGGGAAGGAGGACTGCAAAGGGCCCGATCCTGAGAAGGTTGCAGGGTGAAGGGTGCAGCTACGGCAGTGTATGACCGGGACATCAGGGTGTACGGGGGACAGTGGAGAAGCCTGATGGGGTTTTTAGGAGAAACCTATTGGAAAACTCAGCAGGTCCAGCTTTGATGGGGCCACATATTCAGAAGAGCATGGACAGGAATGGGGGCTTTTCGGAGGAAAACCCCCATCTTTGAAAGCTCAGACTTGAATGTTGAACAGCCTGATTTCCTTTTTCCCCAGTGGAGACCCAAAGTAGTGATGCGTTTCCATCAGCCCTCTGCAAGCCCATCCCAGGATCCGGCTGGGATCTTACCGGGTGCAGCTTTCAGAGCCAGGGAGGTGCCGGCTGCCTCTGGCTTAACGTTTTCTTACAGTGCCGCTGGGACCGTCGGGGGAGAGCCGCAAAAGGGAATGGCTGGATTCAAAACCCACCGCTTGGACCCAGACAAAATGAGACAGGGAAAGTAAAAACAAGGGGAAACTTGGCCACGGCTGCTCCTTTCACAGGCTCCTTGCGTTGGGGCTTAAGAAACCAGCCCACGGAGAGGCGGGCACATTACCGTGTCCTGGGGAGCCGGGGAAAGGGGCCAAGGAGAGACCGGATCCTGGAAAGCAGCCTGTGCTGCCTGCCAGCATGCGCTGCCAGAGGTGGGAAGCGGGGAAAGTCATGCACAGCCTCCCCATCTCTGCCGCCGCTGGCGTGGGGTGGCCCAGGAGGAGCCTGCGGGCTGCTGCCCTGCCGGGGTGCAGTGTATATGGGGAGCACCTGGGCATCTGCCTGCCCTGCACCCCCATTTCAGCACGCAGCGCTGATTTGGGTGTTGTTCCCACACAGGGCAAAGGGATTTGGGGCCTTCGCTCTCATTTGAACCTCCGGTGCTCAGGGCTGGTGCATCTTGTGTCACTGCTGGCTGCATCCCTTTCTTCTTTGCCCCTTCGCCATGTCCTCCCCAGTTTGCTGGGAGCCCTTTCCCGCTGCTCCGCAGCCCAGTGCCCTCAATGCACGTGGCGGGGACTGTCCCTTGCTCTGTGTATCTCCAGCTCTGATTCTGGTGGGAGCCTGTCTGCAGCAGCCGCAGTATTGTCATTTATGAGGCTGTGCTGACAAACGCCAGCCAAGACCCTGGCAGGGACGTGCCTCAGTCCTCCCCTGCTGCCCATCTTCGTGCTCCAGCGCATGTTTGGGATTCGGCCGTCATTAGGGCCCTGTCTGGTCCTTGTCCCTGGCCCCTTCCCTGCCTCTCCTTCTCCCCCAAAGACAGTAAGTGCCTCTTCAGTGCACCCCGCTCCAGCGTCTCATCTCAACAGGCCAAGTATTCACTGCATGCCAAACTGGCAGGCAGCTCGCCTTCCTGGCACGTGGCCTTCTGGCTTCTTGTCCAGACTGATTCCTTTTATTTTTATTGTTTTATTTTCCCCTGACGTTAAAATTTACCATTGGTTTTAATTAGGTGGCCATGGACTTGCAGCCCTGGTGAGACCGGAGGGCTTCCAGGAGCAGGAAACAGGAGGTCTGGTGTGGTGGGTCCAGTGGCAGCAGTGCCTGGACCGAGTTTGGGGTGACCCAACTCATCTTGCTTTTGAGAGAGGGGAACTGCTCTGAGTCATGGGCCAAGGGGTGGCTAAGTTGTTTTCTCTTATTCCAGCGTGCTCCTGGACTCCCTGCAGCTCCTGGAGTCCTACCATACAAGTCCATGGCCACCTCGAGGAGCCAGTGCTGGTGCCAGGGTGAGGGGAGTGTTGGTGGTAGAGAAAGGCAATGGGGGCAGGTTCCCAGCCCTGAGCAATGGGTAAAAAATGGGGAAAAACCCCAAAGAAAAAGCAAGTGTCTGAATGTCCCATGTAGGGCCTCTGCCCTGGAGGGGCTTGGATTCTCCTTGGAGAGAAGGTACTCATGCAGAAAAGGCCTGTGGTCAGCTTGGAGAAAGTGGAGGCAGGTTCCAGCCCTGCTGCGGCTTCCCAGGGGGAGGTTTAAACCCATCTCTGCATGGACCCATGCCCCATGCCCCTCTCCGAAATGATCTCCCCACAGAGGGTTTGTGTCCCCCACCCTCCCTGCCCCTACAGGCCAGCCAGGTGCAGTCTGTCTTGTACAGCCTTCCCATCATAAGCAGAGTTATTTGAAGCACTAGTTAATTCTTTGGGGAAAAAAACAGAGAAAAAAAAAAATTATTTCTTTTCTCCTATTGATTCCATATGATCCAGGCCTACGGGGCTGAAGAGCTCCAGGGAATCTGGACCAACAAAGGATGTTTCAGGGGTTTGATTTTCAGTGTTTTCATCTCTGGATATAAATTTTGGAGCAAGCGAATGGCTCTGGATTGACAGGATTTGCAGACCCATCCTGGGACAGCTCCCAGGCTAACCAGGGTTTGGCTCCAGCCAGAACATCACTCATTTGGGGTGTACAGGAGACACATCTTCTCCCCCCAGACCTGGGTTGAGCAGACACAGTCCCTGCCTCGCTGAACCCCATGGATCGGAGGCACGAGCAACCTCTGGTGGTAGCTGAGAAGGAGTTTGGATGGGGCATCTGCTCCCGGGACAGCATCTGCATCCTGCTCCTCAGTAGCAAACATGTTTGCTCCCAGGGAGATGTGGCAGGGATGGGCAGCAGGCTGCTGTCATTGCTGCCACCCAAACAGCTAGTGGGAGTCCCAGCCTACTCTCTCCATCCTCCCCAACATCTGGGAGAGAAGGCAGTGAGGGAAGAGGTCAGCTCTGCCCCAGGGCCGAGCCCCACAATTACAAGACTGAGCCCTGAAAGCCCTACATGCTTTGCCAGTCCCCCAAAATATCTGTCCCTCCACCCTGCTGTCGTTCTTTCATTTTATTTTTAGACCTGCTGCTCCCGTTAGGTCTTTTCTATTTGTTTTTGGTTCTTATTATTCCTGGCTTCTCTCAGTGTTTTGGTTTCCCTCCTCAGCCCTCATCCGGATGTTTATTCTCACTGCTTGTTTTTATACTTTCCCAAGGTGCCTCCTGGTTGTAGCTGGGCAGAGGTCTGTGTTTGGACTGGGCAGGCGCTCTCGTGTTAGCTGGACTGGGACCAACTGCTAGACCATCACCTTGAGAAACCGAGCTGATCCAAGAGAGGAGAAGACCTAGGTGCTGTAGCCCGCTCTTTTCTGCCTGCTCTCCTTCTCACACGGGCATCTCACTTGCTTGCCAAGGACGAGCAGAGCGCTTGCCCCATTTAGGAGTGTGGCTGGCGTATGGATGTGGCAGCTCCTTTAACAGAAGATCTAGCAGCAGGGTAAAGAAGGGAGGGGGGAAAGGAGTTAGCTAATCTCCAAGGAACTCACAGGGATAAACACAGTGATGTACCCAAGGTCGTACACAGGATCTCTAGCAGTCCTGGGAGCTGCTTTTCCCATGTCTCCCTTTGACCTGGTTGCCAGCATGGTTGTGCCTTGGGGTATCAGGCATGGCCGTTCAGCGCCTCCACCTACTAAAACTTAAGAAGTTTTCTTTTTGTCTCGTTTTTGGATAAATACACCCAAGTCTGGGTCTGTTCCTTCCACACTCATCACTCTCTCATACACATTGTGCCTGGATGCCTCTGGGCATCGTCCTCTCCCTGCTCATCCACAAATGTTTCTCAAGTGTTCTCAAGCCCCATTCTCAAATGTTTTGGGGCTCCAGCTAAGACACGTCCCCATGGAGCAGACGGAAAGCCATTACATTGCTTCATTGACCTATAGGCTAAAAGCACACATGTGACTGCGGTCTGTCATTGCCCCTGGTTTTGGAGGCAGGGACTGGAGGGCGCATTTGGGCAGAGTGGCGGGTGCGAACTGTGCACTCGCTCGTGGGAATGAGGCTTTGCTCTCACCTATTGCCATCAGGGTTACGGTAACTCTCCCCACCCGCCCCTGGCTTTTGCTCCATTTTCTGTCTAATTGGGAAGAAAAATGAGGCAGCGTGAAAAAGGCACTGCGATATTTCATGTCAGAGCGCCGTGGTGGCTCTGGGTATTTTATTGTACCCGTACATATCTCACATCCCCCACTATGGCTGCTGACTTTCAGATAAAAACAAGCACACACATGCATTTGCTGCAAGAGTTGTCCCAGCTTCCCTTGTTAAAGTATCTGTTCCAGTGCAAGGGCACAGAGTTTTATTTATTTTATTCTTTTGGCATTCATCCGTGTTCCTCTTCCCATCCTACAGCCTTTTCTCTGGCGAGATGCCCAGAGCTGTGTGGCCACGGGTGTACTGTAGCCCTGTGGCTGCGTCGAGGGCGAGGGAGCCCCTGGCAAGGAGATGCTGATACCCAGTGGATGGGACAAAGCCATTCTCTTGTCCATAGGAAGAACCATAGGTCCATAGGAAGGTCCATTTGAAGAACCACTCACTTGTGGGAGAGATGCAATAGTCTGGAGCGGCCTTCCGTGTTTTCAGTATGGTTGCAGTGAAATTTACATTTGAGACTTTAAAGGGCTGGCAGGGAGCTCTGCACCTGGAAATAGGGGCTTTTTTATTGCTTGACTTCAAAGAGGTTCAATAATGGGAGCAAGCATTCAGGTAGGGAAAAGCTCTTTCTTCTTTCCATGTGCAAAAGCGTGCCAGAGGACACAAAGGCATCCCCGGGCACACAGAGTTACGGGGCTCAGGGGAGAGTTAAAACAGAGCAGGCTGAGGATTTTGCATCAAAAATATTATTATTTTTGGACAGAAAAGTCAGCTGACACAACAGCCCAAGCTGTCAGGATCCTTCAGGGTGGTGGTGGTGGGGAATCAAAATGAAAAGCACTTCAGTTTGCTGAAATGAACCAAAACATAGCAATTTTTGGTCAGTTTGAGGTCAAAGTCCAACTGCCTGCAGGGCTTCAGGAGAGCTGGGGTCTGGGTGCCGTGGACATCAATTCCTTCTGTGAGCTGGACCTGACACCAGGTCACTCCTCTGGGCACAGGGCTGCAGCTGCTCTAGGACCATGCCCAGGGATGGGGAGCCCCATCCGGGGGCTGACAAGGGCAGGGTGCTCCCCGCTGGGTCTGTCCCCAAGGGCTGGGGCTGCCGAGAGTCACTCCAGTCTGAATTTATTCAGCAGAAGAAATGTAAACGTTTGACTTCACAGACACCAAGTCAAGTCCCTCCTGCTTGAAAACTTGGCAACAAATCGGAGTTCTCTGTGTGCGTGTTTTTTCTGGGTTTTTTGTATTCATTCCATGGGCAGGGCTGATACTTTGTTGCATGCTCAATGCTTGGGATGAAAGTGAGCATTGGAAAATCATGGGAAAAATTTCATTCATGTTTTAATGTGGAGAAATTTGGGTCATTTGTATGCAGAAATAGAACTCAGCCTGCTCCAGGAAATCGCATACAATGCAGGACATCTCCTGCGATGTGCTCGCAGGCATCTTTCCCTGTCCTTCCTCCTGGCAAAAAAAGGCCCATTTGTCTGATTCCCCAGTTTCTCTGTCGTCCCTTTTAACTCCCTCGCATATGGGTGCACATGCATATGCATGTATACATACCAGGGGGGTGACTTTCCCCTTATCCCTGGGTAGGAAAGCATCAATTGCCATTGTTCGTAGCAGCTGAAGGGTGCAAATACATGGCCATATTTGCACAGGGGCATGTCTCAGACGCCGTCTTATGTTTTTGGGCCTTACCGCTTCCTCCTCTGATTTCTGACCCATCACTGTGGGGTACAGCCCCTGAAAGGGCATCCCTGCACACCTCATATGAAGCTGAAGGACATATGGCTCCCTCCCTAGAGCAACACAGCCAAATTTCGGGATGTTTTATGAGCAGATGGGTCAAACAGGTGCTATGCTTGGGTAGACAAAAGGAAGTTTTGAGACACAGTAGCCTTGAATAGAGTAGATAAGGAGTATATGCTAGAATTAGCTAGTTTTGTGTAATTAAGTGTCATCTAATTAGGCCGAAGGGCAAACTGAGCATGCGTGAAGACCGAGTTCAATCAACAGACACGGTGAGGTTGACTATCGACAACCACCAGAGAGCCCTGGAAGACCACCAATAGACGTAAATGCGCATGTGCCAAGGACATTTACATATATTAATGAGTTATGGAAATAGTATGAATATGTTAACCATTTCTCAGAAACCTAATGAATATGTATATTTTGATTGCATATAATCTTTGTAGTTGAGCAAGTGGGCGCGCACACTAGGTGGAGCGATCCCCTGTGCGCCCAGCACTGCAATAAAGAACGCCTGCTTTCTAAAACTCCAAACTGAGGCTTAGAGAGTTATCTTTTTGCCGACTTACGGTAACACACCAGCTCCACGGACACAGCTCATCACGCTCCAAACAGGCTGAATCTCTCCAAGGCTCAAATGAATGTGGCTTTTCTGTTGAAAGCTGACGGTGTCCTGAGTGGCCCCTGAGGCCATGTGCAATTTGAGATGAGGTCCATCCCCAGGGACCGCCATGCTCCTGGGGCTGTTGCCCACCTGTGTGCCAGTGCCTCCGTGCACCCACTAAAGCAGCAATATCTCTGCTCCTGGCCACAGGGAGGAGGCTGGGTCCCCTCTGATGCTTTTTGTTGCTCATGTTAAATTATTTTAAAGAAAAATTTCCAGGAGAGGCTGGCACTGGCAGGGGAAGGCAGCAGCCCTCCTTCTCTCCTCACCGATCCGTCCTCCACCGCAGACCCCTCTGTAGCTGTGTCCCATCCATGAGCAAGACCCACACATGCCTGGAGAGGCTTCATGGCCATTTCGTGTCCTGTCTGCTCCTTCCTGCACCCAGGAGAGAGCAAACCAGGGCAGGGCTGAGGGCGAGATTGCCACTGCTCAGCAGTCAGCCGTTCCCCTCCCAGTTTGTTTTGCTAAATGGAAATAAGACAAACACAGCAATTCCAGGATTCCCGTGCCAGCTGTGTTTGCGGGCGCTGGGACAGCGGCGGGGCAGGGACTCTCTTTTCCCGCAGGCATAGAAGGGGTCTGCTCTGGTGGGGAGAATTGAGGCAATGCCCGCCTCCTCCAAATAAGAGCAAATGGCACCTCTAAGAGGAGTGATAGTGCTGCAAGGGGGCCTGGTTGCCCATCCCGTTTGTGGTATGGGGGAGATGGATGGAGTTACATCGAGTCTCAACTCCTCTACTTTCCTTTTGACCCCTCTTAATTGTAAAGAGATAGGTGGGGGATTTATTACTCCTTATCGGCCCATTCCATCGCATCGCTGATGCTTTCCCTGCTCCTTTCGACATTCCCCACTTTCTTCTTCTGTCAGTAGCTGTTTGCTGAGATCCTGAGGTCATTCACACCCCATCACCCTGGTTTTACCAGGATAACCCTCCCTGGTAAGCCGTGACCGGAACAGATTGCTTCACTGCTGCCAATTTGCCACAATTCTGCAGTAAATTGGGGCCAAACCACTGGCTCAGTCTCCCCTCTGGGTCCAAATCAGAATTACCCCCCTGCCACCACGCTGCCTGAGCTCAGTGCCAGCTCCAGCCCAGGGGTGCGAAGCTGGACCACCCTTATCTTGGAAACGCCCTTGCGGGGACAATGTCGGCTTTCCCAGAAGTAGGTGGACGTTAGCCCTGCCCCAGCTAGCTGGTTTTGGAGGGGAAGCAGCTGCCAGCCGGCGCGGTCATTTCTGCGGGTGTCCAGGCTGGTTCACTGCTGTGTCCACCCAGGGGGGCTCAGCCCGATGTGCTCACCTACCCCTGAGTCAGCTCCCCGCCTCCGGCACTGGGAACCGCAACGTCCTTTGCTGACTGCAGGGAAATTATTTTAATTACTGGGGGTTTTGGCATGCCTGGGAGACAACAGTGGCCCTGCTGTGCTACCTCCGGGCTGGAGCGTGTGCTTTGGGTATTTTCTTAGGCTGGGAGCTGCCTGAAGGGTTTCTGGGACCTGTTCCCAGCACAGGGCATGGGTACAAACATGCAGGGCAGCACCAGCAGCTGGAAGCTGCCTGGTGTGGGCAATGCAGCTGGGCTGAGACATCCCATGACACAGCCTGAAACAATCCCGCTGCAGCTTTTTGGGCAGGAGACCCCACGCCGGTGCCAAGGGCTGCACCTCGGAGGGAGAGGGGTTTTGCTGACAGCATGAGGAAGGGTAGGTATATGCTGGTGGGGCTGGATGTGGCCAGACTGATGCTGCGATGCTGACCAGATGTCAGGGACTGCGCCGATGAGCTGCAGAGGTTACACCTGGACCTGGGGGGTTTGCCCTCCAGAGCAGGCTGTCAGAGAGACTTTCCAGTAGATGTTGTTTCAATAAACTGTTCTCTTGTAATTTTTCTGTAGTTATAGGCTTTTTTGGAAAGGCTTTTTTCCCAGCTGGAATGATGCTCAGGTTAAAGAGAGAGGAGTCCCAGAGCTGGTCAACAAAGAGTTGGCCATGGTCATACCTGATGGCACCTAAACCACAGGGTGATAGCTTTGCCTGTAGGGCATTTGCTAACACTCAGCAGCAGCCACAGCACCGAACGATATATAGACTTGCTCCCATATTCTCTATTCCCAGTGGCCTGCCAAGGCTTAGGGTGGCAGGTCTGAGTGGTGGATTGGACTGGTGTGGCATCACAGACCAATTGGAGGAGCATCTCCGGAAAGGGGATTGTGCAGAACACACCAGCCAGGGGCCAGTTGTATTTTAATTCTGCTGCAGGGGAACATTTACACCCTTGGGGTACAGCCACCACCTCCCGGCACCTATGGAGGGAACAGTTGCTCTTATTTTGCCACCGCACAAATAAGACAGGGGGGAGAAAATATAGTTCCCTGTATCTCTGGCAAATCCTTCTTTGACAGATGAGCTCTGACCTACTTTGCAGTGGAGCCAGATGTTTAAATTTATGAATGCAGACACGTTTCCACCAGATCTGGGAAGAAGCCTTGTATTACCACCCATCTACGCAGTCTTTTGGGCAGAAGAGCTGGATTTCATGTGAAAATACCATTTGTGGTTCAATCCAAAAGTTTTTAAAGGAAAGGAAAACATGAAAGCACACCTTGCCTTTTCAAATGTGATCCCGACGGTACAAAACAAGGGACATCCAAGTGGTAACATTTATATCAGGCTACAAACTGACTGCTGCTAAAAAAGAAATCCTAGCCTGACTTTTTAGAGGGTCACATTTTCACAGCTTTCGGCTTGGCATTGGTTATGTCTTCTTCTATGGGATTTCACACTTGTTGGTACCCAGCATGTCGCAGGTTCATGGCACAGGACAGAATTTAGGAGATATTTCCTCATTCTCTCAGTAAATCCCTTTTTCAACTGTGCAAATGGCAGAGAAGCATCCCTGGGACTCCCCTCCCAAAGCAGCAATCATGCTACTGGGTTTCCAGTTCTGCATCTGGAAAACAAGTTCTATTTTGCTCCTGACCTCCTATGTGGGTTGTACTCTTCCAAAGTACCTCAGGTGGTAATATGAGTTTGCAAGAATATCTTGAAAGAGCCGATATCCTGAAATACAACTTGAATGTAAATCAGCCACATCGCACTGACTGTATTTAATGTTGTCACCTGATTTATAGTAATTTAATTTGCAGCTTTTGCTGTTCTTGAAGTTATTGTAGTTTCTAAACTGTAAGCTCGACCATGTCAACATAAGGGGAAGTTGAAGTTAAATAGAGGAAAACACAATACATCATCTTCCTGTTTATTTTCAAAGATACTTGTTCATTGCCCATACTTTCCAAATTAAAAATGACATAAAGATGCTTGTGTTGGGTATCAGAAGATACTGTTATATGCTGAAATACTGAGCTGCATGTCATCAGAGTATACGTGCTTAAAGCAAGATATTCAGAAAGATTTAAGGCATACATAGTGCAAATTTTGTAATCTGGGGGATGTCTGATGCTGTATGATGGCTGGGAAAAGCTCTGCCGGTCTTTCAGAGAAGTGCCACTCAAGCACTAACTTATCTGGCAAGTTAGCCAAAATCTTTGTGTACTGGAGACAGTAAACTATGAGCCTGGCAAACCAACAGCAGAGGAAAATTCTTGACTTTGCTATTGTCCAGGTTCAACAGGAGAGAAGATGTTCCCCTCCTGTTCTCCAATACATCCAGTATCCTCGTGCTTGTAGCCTGGTGGCAAGGATGCTACCCTGGCAGGAAAGCAGTTGAAGCTCTTAGGGCTGCAGTGGATGTGGGTACATGCAGCTCCTCCTCTTCTTTGGGCTGGCTTTTATGAACAGAAAGCACCTGTAATTGCATTTAATGAGGACCTCGATCCTGTCCATATATTAAAATGCTGAGGGAATTCCATACATGAATCCAAAGGTGCATTACTTGGTAACGCTTCTCCATGGGAGAGGACTTGGCCAGCAGGTTGTTACTCACCCCAGGCCAGCGCAGGCAAGTGCAGCAGTGTAAATGCAGAGGATTTTCTGTTCCAAGGAGCGTGGGGAGGAACTTGAACCTCACTGGCTGGCTGCTGAGCTTACCAGGGTTTGCAGTGCAGTTTTGGATTTACACACCTAAAGTGTGTTCAAGGCTCACTCCAGGTCTATTCTTTTGAGAACAGCTGCTTTTCTTGCCGCACCACTTGCCACATGAGGATCAAGGAGTAAGTACAAGGAGCACAAAACAGAGCACTTACATGCCTGACAGCCAATCTGTTTTTTTCCTAAGTATATAAATTGATCTAAAACAAGGCTTACAATTCTCATGTTGCCTCTCGCCACCGCTGTGATAACACAACTAATGCCAACTGTGAGAAGACCATCCTGCACTCCCCTCGCCCGGCTGCTTGGCTGGGATGGTCCTCATCCCACCAAAGCAGCTGTTCTGTGTGGCTCAGCCTAAATGAGATCAGCTGCACCCAACCTCTTCCCAAAATGTTTCCCAGCGTCAGCACTCCAACCTGCTGCCCACAACCCTGTCCCCGAGCTGACACTTGCACTGGTGACAGTAAGATAGCGAGGTTTCCACAAGGTGGCATCAAAAGACCTGGGCTTCCCCTCCGAGAGCTCAAACCCCACAGAATTTAGGGCTTCCCTGAGATTGTTTCAGCATCAGCTGTAGATGGAGACATCTCTGAGGAAAGAGGGGAGCCTATGTGATGTGATTTTTATCAGGGATTTGGCCTGGAAGGGTCAGCCCTCAACCCTGCCACCCACCACTGCCTTCCCAGAGGCTACAGGAGCATTTGACCATGAGACCTCATCAGGGAAGGGCAGCCACGGACAGCAAACACCTGCAGGGGTCCCTAAAGAAATAAATCTACTCCCCTCCCTGCAAACACTGCAGCAAGGGGATGGGGGTGGAATGGTAGCAATTGCCAAAAACACCAGGAAGAAATAACCCCACAGCTTGACCCAGGGCTGATGTAACCAAGTGAGACAGGTTTGCCTTTCACAGGGCAGCAAAGCCAGAGAGAAACCCCAGGGAGGAGAGAACAACAAACACAACCTATTTGGCCCCAGAAGTCCTCCTTCTTATATAGCTCTATCATTGCCCCATGATTTTATTCACCTGGCTGGGAGGTGAGGTGTGCCAGCCCTTACCCCACAAACATCGTCCCTGAGGTGTGGCTGCAGCTGGTCCCACCCCAGCAGGAGCAGTGGTCTGAAACGCTGCCCCATCACAGCCGTAAGCGAGAGGGATACCCCAGTGTCGAACAGGCACAGCTGCGTGTGCTGCGGCTGGAGTGTTTGCCCCCTGACAGCAGTGTTTGCCCCCTGACAGCAGCGTTTGCCCAAGCTCCTGCTAAGATTTGTGGATGTGAACACTGGTCCTACAGTGCCCTGAGGCTGCTCTGGGTGAGCACTAACCTGGCCAGGCTTGTCCCCGAGCTAAGAAGTCTGTGAAAAGGATGGGGTCAGACATGGAGTAAACGTATTTGAGTGAGCATAAAATGGCTTTGTGGTTTGTTGTGCTTGGACGGTTTTGGCAAGAGGCAAACCCCAGCGGGACTGTTGAACGATTGCAGCCCTTGGAGAAATTGCAAGTGAAACCAAAAAAATGACAAATCTGTGACCTTGTTCTTTTGGAAGAAGCAGAAAAGGGTGATCTGTGAGAGTCTGTGTCCCTCAGCAAGTGTTCAAACGTGGGGTAAAAGCAAATAACCAAGCCCACGCAGAATTACTGCAGGCTCTAACAAGATGCAATGCAGGAGGCTGTAATTCTGCCAATATTAAGCATCGGGTTGTCCAGTCCTGCAATAATGAGTGCATCCTTCCTTAAGAGTTGGGTAAGAAGATGCCATTTGAAGCAGCAGTGTTTTCTTGGTTTGCTTTTTAATTATTTTTTTAACTTAACAAACAAACAAAAAAACCTAACAAACCCCAAACAAACTAAATAGTAAATTAAGGCATAAATGTGATTAACGGGAGCTGAACCTGGCCGATGTCCTCAGTCTCTCCCGGTCCGAAGAGCCGGTGCGCTCCCGTCTCCGCACACGGTGGAGCTGTTGCTCCGTGCCAGGGTCGGGGCCGGGGCTTCACCGGCACCACCGCCCGCTCCGCCCGGACCCGGCCCGGACCCGACCCGGACCCGACCCGGACCTGGACCGGACCTGGAGAGACAGTTTACTTTTCTCTCAAAGACGTGGATTTTGGCTGAGAGGCGGCTGGAGGGGTCACGGCAGCTGTGCGCAGAGCATCTGCATAAAGCATGGGTGACCCTACACCCCCCCAAAAAATTTAAGCTTTTTTGCTCCCGAGTGGGGCCAGGAGTCAGTGGCTGAGTCAAGGGGAGCAGCTTTAATCAGGTAGAAGCAGGTTGAAGTGGGAATTGAAGCCCAGATCCTTACCCAGAACTTTGCTTCAGGTATATCTACCTAGGAGAAAATAAAATTTAAAAAGCCTTGACAGTTCCAGCGCCTCCTTCTGCCCTCCCCCTGGCCATGGACTCCCCTGCTGAGATCCCTGCCTGAGCACAGGGACCACTGCTACTGCTGCCTGTCCCTGTACCACCTCATCTGGCCCAGCCCTGGTGTGACTCAGGACAGGTAAGGAGGGTATTTGTGTGGCTGATCCATGCCATCACCACTGTGTCTTAGGATATGATGCTTGGTGTCAGCTTGGTGAGCCCTGCCTTGACACTGAGACAGCTCCGAAGTGTGACACTGTGCATGGGGACAGCCAGATAGAGCTCTGCTCATCCATGTCTCCTTCTTGTGGCCAACACCACTGTGTACATCTTTGGACCTTGCTCACATGTTCACGCTTTCCTGGACCCCGTTTCTCCCTGCAGGAGAAACCCCTCAGCAGGTCTGAGGTCTCACTCCTTTTGAGTGGAGGAGACTCGCAGATGCAGCAAGCAGGCTGGGGATCAACGGCGCCTTTAAATAGCCCGACCCAAAGCCTCTCTAAGCGGTTGGCTTTGTCAAGGAGCGATAAAACTGCCTGGCTGTAAGCTTTTCTATCCAAACCTTTAATGTCAATGTTACCAGATAAACTCTTCTCTTCCTTTCAAAGTGAAGGAGGAAGGCAATACTCATCCCATGAGGAAGGCATCGCTGCCGTCCACCTGCACGGCAGCTTTCATGCAAGAGGGTCACTGCAGCCCTGGCCCCACGGTGCTGGCTCCTGCGTACCCTGGGCTGGCACCGAGCGTGGGTATGTGCTGAAGTCTCCCCAGCGTTAGTGGAGAGGCTGCCCTGGGAAGCCAACAGGGCATAGGATTGTGCTTAAGTGCTTTCCCAGCTTGGGGCTTGTAATTATTAATAATCATAGTTAATTTCTGCCTCATACAAGTCAGCCTGTACACCACATCTTGTTTAAGCTATTTAAAATAGGCTTTTTTTTACTGCAACGATCTCTGGGCCATCATATTATCACAAATGGCCTATGAATTACCAGTTACCTGTTTTATGTGTTTTATGTCAATGTTCAATGAGAAAGAAGCAAGAGAAATATACTGGTCTTCAAAGGAAAACCTCAAATAACCCCATGTCAAATCCATGTGTTTTCAGCCTGCCACCCAGGCTATGAATATTGCAGATATTACATATCTTTGTATGGTATTTGTTAAATATTTAAGATCAGAGAAGAGATTTTAGCCTATATGGCTGCTTCAAGTTACAGCATTAGAGACTTGCAAAATTATTGCTGGAACCCACAGACAAACACAGGTTTGCTTTTGGATCCAGGGTCCTGAAATTTTGTATCAGGTTAGGCAACCGTTTCCCAAAGGTTAAATATAGGTTACAGCTCATCCTACCTGCAGCTGTAAAGAGACAGAGGAAAGAGCTGGAGTGGACAGCAAGGAGTCCTGTTGAGCCAACAAAATCCATGGACTTCACCAAGTATTCTTAGGCATCATCTTAAATGAATTTTTACATTGTGCAGAAGGTGATTTAAGCCTGGGTCACAGAATCACAGAATCACAGAATTTTCAGAGTTGGAAGGGACCTCTAGAGATCATCTAGTCCAACTCCCCTGCTAAAGCAGGATTGCCCAGAGCACATTACTCAGGACTGCATCCAGGCGGGTCTTGAAAATCTCCAGAGAAGGGGATTCCACAACCTCCCTGGGCAGCCTGTGCCAGTGCTCTGTCACCCTCACTGTAAAGAAGTGTTTCCGTGTATTTGAACGGAACTTCCTGTGTTCTAACTTGTGCCTATTACCCCTCGTCCTGTCACTTGGAACCACTGAAAAGAGCCTGGCTCCATCCTCCTTCAACCCACCCTTTAGATACTTGTACGCCAAGTCAAGTTTTTGTTTTTTAGTCAGTTTTTTTTTTTTGTCAGTTTTTGGTTTTTTGTGTTTGTTTTTTTTTGTGTTTTTTTTTGTTGTTGTTGTTGTTGTTTTTTAAATATCCTCAGAATTCCTTGACCTGGTATAGAACAACTTAATTTTCACTTAATTTTCACTTATCCCATGAACCAAACTCATTGCCTTTCTCTCCCATGCCTCCTGCTGTCCCTCTGGCCAATATGGTCCCTCAGTCTTTCTTGCGAAAGCTGGGCAGGAGCTGCACAACCCCAACAACGTCATGAAGAAAGCTGCAGGATGATGCTAAGCCAAGACCAAACCTGTGTATAATAGGTTATCTTAGAATCATAGAATCACAGAATGGTTTGGGTCGGAAGGGACCTTAAATGGTCACCTAGTCCAACACCCATGCAGTGAGCAGGGATATCTTCAACTAGATCAGGTTGCTCAGAGCCCCATCCAACCTGACCTTGAATGTTTTCAGGGATGGGGCATCTACCACCTCTCTGGGCAACCTGGGCCAGTGTTTCACCACCCTCATTGTAAACAATTTCTTCCTTATATCTAGTCTGAATCTGCCCTCCTTTAGCTTAAAACCATTACCCCTTGTCCTATTACTACAAGTCTTACTAAAAAGTCTGTCTCCATCAATATTCAATGTGTTATATTCGATGACAGCGATCGAAGCCTCATCCTTTGATGGGTTATACAGACAGATCTCACCCGCAGGACCCACTGGGGCCGTGGCTGGCTGGTGGGGCACATTCACAGCCTGGCGTCAGGATTTCAGGTGCGAGGGTTTCTGCCAACACCCAGGGGATTTTCACACCTGCTCGGGAGCAGGCAAGAAAAATAAATTCTCTCTGGCAACTCCGTATGGTTTTGTCTTTCCCATCAGCTGCCTCCTGGGGAATGGGGTCCGACTCCTCGTGCCCGTGGGCTGCTGGGAAGGCAAAGGCGAGTTTGAGTCCCCCCAAATCCTGGTGCAAGGCCAAAACCTGGCTCAGGCCAATCCCCACAGGTGCTGCGGCCCCTCTGAGCCGCAGGAAGAGGAGAAGACCCTGGGTGCGGGGACACCCCCAGCCCGCTGCACTGCTGCCCACCGAGCATGGACTGTTTTCTTCCTGCAGTCACCTTTGGGCCTGGCAGTAATCTCGAAGCATCTGCTTCAAATCATCCAGGATTACAGGAATTAAAAAAAAACCCAATTAGAGGCCCAGGGTCCTGCAAGTACAAATCCGTTTAACCCTAATCCAGGCTGCTGCCCCTTCCCAAAAGGCAAAGGGACAGTCCCCACTGACTGTTTTTTGTGTGTTCCAGCACCATCTCCTCTCCTCAGCCTGAATTTACACATTTTTTCCCCAAAGGTAGTGCCAGGGAACTTAATCATGCTACTGGAGAAAGGGCATGTTTGGCCCTGGCATCTGAAATCAGCCGCACAGACACGGGGGCTGGTGCCCACCTCTGCCCCCATGCACACTCAGAGGGGTTCCCAGAGGACTATGGAAGAAAAAGGGGGTGCAAATAAACCTGAATGTGACATAGCGCCTGTCAGGGTCTGTACACCAGGCAGTGGCAGGCTCCTCTACTTCTTGCTCACCATCATGTCTAGCCCTCTGTCCCACCAAGACCACCTGCAGAGGTTCGGTATGCTCTGCACTTGATGTGAACCAAGGTGTCTGTAGTCCTATGCTCAGTTGCCCACCACTTTGCTGACAATTCAATGTGGAAATGCTCCTCTCAGATGCACCACAGAAATCAGATTATTTCTTTAGAGTGAGGGTAGAGATTGAAAATTCATTAGGAGAATCTCTCTTTTCCTTTGAAACCACCCCTTTTTCTTTCAGCTCTGCACCCCTATTTCTTACAGTGCTATTAGGCTCTTCTCCAGGTAGCTAAATCTTTCACCTGCAGCCCTAAACCCCATAAAATTAAAATGCATTATCCATGGAGTGTGCCCAGTGTGAGTTACAAACTCTGTGGATGATGCATTTTAATCAACACTACATCCCTCCCATGTGTGGTGGCCTTTGTATTTGCTGGCATATTTTGCATCAAGAAGACATCCATATCGAAAATAATCAGTGCTTTAATTGTTAATAATTGAGGAGGGAAAATCTTGAATTAGCGTTCAGGCATTCATGGGTTTATATGATTCTGAGAAGGGTGATTATTACAGCAGGAGATAAACAACACTTTGTTTGGTTTTCTTATGCGTGATGCAAAAAAAGATGATCACAGCAGAGCTTGCAGACAGGTAATGCTGCAACAGTTAACGCAGCTCGACCTGTTAGGATATAATTGTTTGACTGGAGTGTCTACGAGCTAGACAAGAACTCATTGTGCTGAACCTGATGAGCACCCCGTTCAGGTATGCTGAGCCAGGAGATGCTGCGGTTGGTAGAAGTTTCCACTGTTCAAAGGGAGGTTTGTGGGCGAGAAATCCTCTTCTGGCTCAGGAAGTTTCCCGGCTGAGGGGGAGCCTTGAGGCATCGCAATGATTTTCTGCGCTTTCCTGGTATCTCCTTTCACTGCTGTCAGATCAGGCTGACCTCTGGGCTCGGTAGGGTGAGGGCAGGCGAGGAGTGTGAAGAAGGTGCGTAGCATTACTAGCAGAGGGGGCAGTGTGGCAGCAGCATGTTGGTGCCAGGCATTTTGTGAGCCTGGGGAAAAATTAGATAAGCTCTGTCGAGGTATGAGATACAAGATATAAGGAGAGGGGCTCTCAGTGGGTGATGGGAGAGGGCTGGGGAAGAAGAAGAGCAGAAAGGAAGGGAGCAGGGGGACTGAAAGGATGCTAAAGCAAAGAGCACATGAATGAGGGACAGTTTGTCGTGAGCAAACAGGCAGTGACTGCAGGGCAGAAGACCCACCATGAAAATACCCAAGTACTTTCCTCAAGTGCCTCAGAAATGACCCAATTCCTGTTGGCTTTGGGGTCTGGCATCTCTAAATTCTCAGTGCCACAGGGATCCCAGTGCCCTGGGGTGGGTGACAGAGGCCACTGGTATGCAGTCAGAGCCTGGGAGGCTGTGAGCTGGGGCTAGGGCAGGGACACAGCCATTCCACGACTGTGTGCAATGCTAGGCCGGCTGCGTGCTTCATCCTTGTTGGACATAAAAGCTATGTCATGTCAATATAGCCCCCAGTTTACAGACTTGTGCATTTGCTGACTTTTACTAAGAGCTTTGTTAATCCGGTGTATCCCTGACTTAAAGGTCCATCAACTTCCTTGGAACCTGGAGCTTTCATCCTGGGGTATTAGGAGATGCCAGCTGGATATGATCAGTGCCAACTTTTATGAACAGCACCCGTTGAAGGACTCTCCTTGGGAACAGACATTTGCAGGATAAAAAAAGCAGGTAGCTCATTTTTCTAAGACCAGTTCCTGAAATTTCTCTGATGCAGAACTGAGAGACAGGAATATGTCCACACAAGTACATGGGTGTGTACTTCTTCCATCATTCAAGAAGTTGGCTGTTAAAAATGTTCCCAAACTTCTGCTTGACAGCTAACTTTTGTTCAACTTATATACCACTCAGACTGAGAAATCTAGGTCAACATCTTTTCTTTTTAACACAGCTAAAGTCCTATCCATTTTGATACCCATCACGAGACAGTTTCCTTCTACCTCCTGTAGAGGCTGTAGCCCATTTCACCAAGCTCCAAGACAGTGAGGTACTTTCTGGATTTTCTTGATGCCTGGCAACACAGCTGCTTCTGGAATGATGATGCAGAATTGCAAGGGTGGAAAGAGATTTCTCTTAGGCTCTGTCCTGCAGTTTGTTACAAAGTTTTTAATGTCCAGTTAATTAAACCCTTGAAAACTGCAATTTCATGTTGTTGTAGCAGGACCCGATCTAATGGCCACTGAAGTCAACAGGAACCTGTCTGCTAATCTTAAGATGTGTTTGGATCTGACATAAATTGACAGTGAGATGCAATGTCGAGCTCAGGCAGCTAATGCTGAAGGAAAGAGCGCTTATTTATAAAACAAATAATGAATACCATTCTATTAATGAAATGAATGAAGCATTTAATTAACTGCATTTACTTTGCAATGTAACCAAGTCAGTCTGCTCCATTGCTTTTTGTGTCTTCTGAAACTTTGCTGATGCTCCCAGGCATTTTGTGTCGCCTCCGAGCCTGGTCATCATTCCTTAAATAAATATATGCAATAGCTGCAAACAGGATCGGCAATGCCCCCATGAGCAGCTAGGACAAGGCACTGGGGGCTCACTGTGCCCTCACGTGTGTATACGTGGAAGGTGAAACTTAGAGACCTCCTAATGGCTGAGTCAGTCTAGTAACACAAACAAAACCGAACAGCCAAAACGTGTATCTACATCCACATGTATGAACAGTGACATATAGAGGTGACATGTGAACAGCCACTTCCAATGCCTGGAAGGCCGTGAGAGCCTCGGCAAGGTGACTTATTCCTAACCAAGCACGGGAAATTGTTAAAAGTAATAAAGATAACAAATAAAAATCATGCTGCAGCACTGTTAAGAGCAGCCTTTCTTCTGTCACCCTGTCTCGCGCAATGCAGATGTGGCCCCCAGCCCCTCGATGCTTCTTGCCACAAATAGCCCCATTGACTTCGGTGGGACCAGCGGAGAGGCTGAGGACTGCTACTTATGAAGGTAAAGCTTTGCAGGATCGGGGTAGCATACGGTGACAGCTCAGTCCTGCTTCCGCAGTGCAGGAGAGCAGAAAAAAAAAAAAAAAAAAGCGTTTTTGATGAAATTGTTGAAGCAGTGGGGATTTACTGAACCAGTGTTACACTGTCCATGCAGCTTGCTCAGTTTGCTGTTGCTAGCAATTCAGATATTGTCCAAGCTGTCCTGCTCATCAGTGCATGAACTCTGAAAACACTTAGCCACTACCAGCTCTGTGCATTATTTCAGCTGGAAGAACCATGGTAGGTAAAGTAACGATGATGGATCTAAACGATAATAAAGTCTCCCTGTTGAAAATTTAAAGTGCTATACAACTATTTTTAGTGACCTCTCCAGCTGAGATAATGCAGAAAGCTAACTAAATGTGAACATCCATCTTTGGTGAATTGATTCTTACAGTTTGCAAACCAAGGTGAATTGTAGGAGGTTAATGTTCATGCTCCAATACAAGAGATATCAGCTATATAAAAAGATGTATACTGTACATGTAAAGAAATAACCTATTAAACGTCTAATGTGGATGCAATGTTTTTTTTTTCCTTTGAGCACATTTATTTCCGTAATGGTCATTTAGTTTAGACAGAACACTAAGAGCTCTCTCCCTCGTATCTTCCTCCCTCTCCTCCCTCCATGTGTGCATAAGTGTGTGATGCGTGGGGGTGAAAGGGAGGGAGAAGACTTTTGTCTTTGATGCAGGAAAGCAAAGGTTTCCTGGCCAGGGTGTTCTGATACCACATTGAGACAAAGTATTTAAATTTGAATTTTCAAAATCAAAAACATTAAAAAAATGTTCTAAAATGGATTTTTTTTTCTCCCTTCAAGCATGCCCTAAACCTGACTTCTTGGATCAGCATTTTCAAATTCAGAACTTTAAAATGAAGCGACTATCTTTTGTGGCTTCCTGAATAAAAGTGCTCATCACTGGCAGCTCACTCTCTGCAAGGAGATGCAGAGCACTGGATGCCATTGCAAAATGTGGCACATATTCCAGGACTGCTATAGCAAATTCTTTACTTCTCAGAGCTCATTTATCTCAGAAGGGCCCCAGACCCAGCACTCAGCCTGCTCCCCCTCCTGTCCAAACCCTCAGATAGCAATTAGCAATATCAATAAGTAATAGAACAAATACTTGCCTCTTAAAAAACAAGCCACAGACAGAGCAGCTCGTTCACTTTACTCTAAGGCTGCATTACAAACTTTAATTTTTTATATTTCATCTGTTTAAAGCCCCAGTCCTACAAACACTTAGTTTAGAGATGAGCCACTTGAAAGTCAACGGGTGATGAAGGATGGGTGAAAGGCAAGACCTGATGCTGCAGGGGCCCAGGGTGAAGAACTATATCCATCAAGTCCCACGCACACTAAGAATCCCACCATAAGGAAGATTTTTAGCTGAGTTCCTGTGTCTCAGCTCTTTAGCAAAGAGCTTTTGGAACGGAAGAATGAGTCCATTGACCTCTCAGCTCCTGGAGACAGTGAGTTTGCAGCAGAAGCACAGCCAAAAGAAAATGGCAGAGATCAGCTAAAATACTGCAATAGGAATGCCTATTAGCATTGCATAGTAATAAATTTAAATATAACAAGGAAAAACAGCTTTAAAAAGTTGGAAATGGATGAGCAGGTCCACTAAGGGACCATGAACTATGTGCTCGTAAGTACCAATGTGACTCTAGTATTGTTTCAAGAGCCATTCCCTACGGGACACATCACACCACTGAATCCCCGAGGTACTTCAAACCCACCAAACAAGTCTGCTGAGAAATAGTCCACCAGTTTAAGCTTAACGACCAAATTGGTTAGCATCATTCCTTCAGCGCTTGAAGATGTCAAGGGATAAAAAGGATCACAGGTTGGGTGGGAACAATACTCACAGAAACTCAGCTTTGGCCTCAGGAGTCTCATCTACCTCTGCGGTCAATAGGCAGAGGCAAGCTTTTGCAGACAGTGAACTTGATTAGAGGGCTGATCTTGGTTAAAACTGCCTAGATCTTCTTGCTGCTAAGGATGGAGGGGGAGGAGGGTGGAACCGTCTCTCCAGGCAACAGAGCCAGATTGACGGTGCTGGATTACTGCGACAGCGTAACTACAGTGGGATTAGGTGCTCCGAGTCACCTACCTGAGAACTTCTCTCTCCCACTGACCGTGCTGGCAGCCTGTGGAGATCAACCTTCTTCACGTCAGCTTTGGGGACATCTGTCCCCACTGCTGACCTGCACAGCAGCAGATGCATGAGAAAGTGATTGCAAACTAAGGTAATTTTGAAGAACAACCCACAAAGCCTTCAAATTGACTTAAGAAACAACCTGGCTTGAAAAGTTTCCAGTGTAAATGTCCTGATAGAGGTGGTTACGAGAAGACTTTTTTCCCCAGCTTATCAACATAGCAATTTGCTCTGTGAAGAAGAGGTGCATGTCCTTGTGTTTCTCTGAAGTGCCTAAAGAACACTGGACCTGGGTGTCCCTATGCGTGGCTGTCTGCACTGTACATTTAATGGGGAATGATCCTACAACATGGTGTTCCAGCAGAAGAGCTGTGATACTGTCCTCAGCTACCTTGGTATTACAACTACGTGGGATGAAAGCATTTCAAGAATTTCAAGACACACCTGTATTTCTGTAGGTGAAATTGGGAGGAATGGTGTGTCTTTGTTCTGGATGGAGCCACTAAAGGTTATTGAAAGAAGATTCAACACAACAAAAGTCTTCCAGCTGAAAAAAAATCATGTCCTGCTCTCCCGTTGCAGAACTCTCCATTGAAATCAAAGGGGCTTGAAAAAGAGAGGGTAGTGCTAGAATAAAATTCCCCACTTGTCATAGTGAAGCCCCAAATAGTGTGTCATTGCAGGTTACTATGGAGTTATTGAATAAAGGCTGAGAAGCTTGTTCTGCTGATCAATACCTGTGTGTGTGGATACAGATGCAGATCTCAGCAGTGGCTGTGTATCTCCTGCAGGCTCCTCTCCGAAACCTGCATTCAGCTGGTGTGAAGTTTTCTAAGGGATTGGACTTCTGAGAGTAGTGCAAATAAGGCATGGGTGCTCAGGACAAATGGACACTCCCTTTCCGCTCCTACCGCTAGGTTATGATAACCTCTCTTTTCACATCTTTGCTTTATATCAGACCACTAACAAATAACAATGACAAAAAACCTACCAGAAGGAACAGCTTTAAATGGAAATAAGGAGATGTGTCTAAATCCTTTAGGCTGTTTGGGATGTCTCAAGTGATTTAGTCTGGCTGTATCTGCACATTAAAACTTATGAGGGCACTGAGGTTCATCACTTATCCAATTAAAATGTTAGAAGGGTTCCTGACATGGGGACTCAGACCAGGCGGAGCTGTCCCACATGGTCCCTGGGGAACAGCTCAATAGCTAGCACAGGCTGCAGAGCCTTTCCTCATCAGCAGTATGGACACAGCCACCCTATTTGGAGGGCAAGAGGGCTGCAAAGCATAGAGCAGGCCCCCCCACCAGTGGGCAGCAGTGCCAGGACTTGTCATTTAATAGCACAAACATGGCAAAGTGTCTGCCTTGTCCATGACAGGTCTCTGTTGTGACAATAAAGAGCTAAAACCCTGCCAGATATTTTCCAGGCAGGAGTCTGTGCTGGGTTGAAGGCATGTTTGGGGAGAGGGTCTCAATGTAGATACCCTCCTGACAAGGCTGTTCTGGTTGTCTGAGAGTGAGCTGGAGGCGGGGTCCCTATAAATCCAGATTTTGGGGAGGGCAAGCTCTCAGTCTTGTCTGACACCGTTTCCATCTTTATTCAGCTTGGGATTGGCACGGTGGGGAGGGGCTCCTGGGGGTCCCACCAAGGCCCCTCCTGGGGCGTAGCAAGAGAGGAGACCCCAGCAATAAGTTGGGAGGGCACAGATCCCCTCCCACCCATGCCACGTGCATGGGTCACAGTGGGGAAGCCCACAGAGGTGGGCTTAGCTCAGTGCTATGGGGCAATCCCAAGATGCAAGAAAAGCCCCTTGGGTTTTACTTTATATGGTGCAAGAAGAGGCTGCGAGGGCAGAGCACTGGGTGGTTGGCACCATTTTTAGGCTTTCTGGGACAGAAACGTGGAAGCGGTGGTGAGGGCTGATGCCCCAGGGCTGACTCTAGTGGGATGGAGTGGCACCAGGAACTGCTCTGCTAAGTGTAAGGAGACAACTAACAAAGTGCAGAGGGTTGTGGGGCCACAGTGCCTCTCCCATCTCTGCGAAGAGGCAGAGAGGGCAAATAAGTGCAGCCACTTCGCTTTTATAAGGTTTGAAGCTGAAAATTACCTTCCAAACCATATTTCTTCCAGCGAAGGTGTGTGCCAGAGAGGTCCGTGTCACAGATTAGACAGGAGCAGGATTAAAATGGGCTCTCCAGGCAATTTCTGCATTTTGGAGGAGCTTAGACTGAATGTAGCAAGTGGTGAAGGGAGGGAAGCCGTTTCCTGGCCTTTTGCTGGGAATCTTGCAGCCTGTCCTGAAAGAGAAGGGAACAGAAATCCGAGGGTTTTATCCATCACCCCTGTGCCGTGAATAAACGCTAACAGAGTGCAAAGTGCTCTATCCCTCAGGGGATCTAAGATGACATGTTCCTTCCCTTGATTCCCAGCTAGGTCTTGCCCTCCAAGCCCCCCTCGGGGGCGAGCACACCAAGGTCAGCCCCGGGTTCAGGCTCCATTGTGGGTGCTGGGGCTGTGCGGTGGCCTTGGGGAGGGGACAGGAGAGAGGACAGGTCAAAGTGTGACAGCTTCTGCACCCTACAGTGTCCTTTCCCTTTGGCCTCCCGCACCTCCATCCTCTCCTCCAGAAAATACATTTGGATCTTCTGCTGAAAAAAAAGGAAATAACACGAATATAAAAAAGCCGGTGCCCGGGGTTGCTGAGAGGCAGGTTACAGGCACTGCTGGGGAGTATTACGCTCTCTCTCACAGTATTACCCCTGCATCGGCCAGGGGTAACTGGATCTGCGATAGACTCTGATCCTCCCAAGCCGTTAATTGGATGCGTGAAAGGTCCAAAATGCAGTTCACTCTCATGCTTCCCCAGCTATGAGATGCACGGTCTTCTTGTCACACAAGGGCGCTTACTGAGCCACCTTTCTAACCTCTGATGCCAGCCAGCTCCCAGGCCAGCAAGCCAAAGGAGACCGAAAGTAAAAGAGCCTTCCCAGCCAAGCGGGGTGCCAGTGGCAGTGAAATATTCAACAGCTTTCCAGACACCCACACTTTTTGTGTCCTGCAAAGAAAATGCCGTAGTTAGACAAGGGGCAAAAAGCAGTGGCAGAACAATTAGGGAACAGTCGCTCCCTTCTGTGGGATTGAGCTTCGGGACGGGACCAGGATGAGTGCTCTGCAAGGCTCATGCAAACTGGAGCACAGAGATCAGCGTACGGCACCCGTGTGTGTGTGTGTGCCAGGCAGCAGCTGGGGCAGCACTCCCGGCTGGAAAGGCCAGTGTGGCTTTTCCAAAGCTCCTGCATCCCCCAGCCCTCCCTCTACACTGGTTTCACCGCAAACAGCAGCAGCCCTCCTCTGCAGTGCCGGGGCCGGGACAATGCGCCCCAGATAAGTGGGCCTTCTGTCCCCAGCTGCACCGGGGCCAGGCTCTCCCCAACCTGCAAGTCTTTTGCTTTCCTTTTTTTTTTTTTTTTTTTTTTTTCTCTTGCAAAATCAATTTACGGACAGCTCACTCATTTTCCCCCCTTGCAAACTTATTAGCTATTCAGCCCCGGCGAGCACTCGTAAGCATCCTTTGTCCCAGGGAGGGCTGGAGACCCCTTCATTAGCAGTGATTACTCTGAGCAGTTTGACAGCCTCCCAGCCCGCTTACAAGACTTTCCCATTCAGTCCTGCCCGGGGCTGCCCCGCTTCTCAAAAGAAACGGAAATATTCAAACATCTCTCCCCCCCCACCCCCCCAGCTGAATAGAGAAAAAGCTGTTTCTCTTCTCCGCCCTCCCCATTCACTTCACTTTTGATACAATATTTTCCTTCTTTGTTAAACGGGAGAGAGAGGGGTCAAGGCAGACTTTTTAGCGACCCTTTTTTGAGCGTTTTGTTTAATGTAAATACAAGCTCCCCCCCTCTTCCCCGATTATTATTATTATTATTATTATTATTATTATTATTATTATTATTATTATTATTATTATTATTATTTAAACACCCGAAGGCTCGGGAGGGCGACGGCTTGTGCTGATCGTTAGAAAAAAAAAAAAAAAGCTGAAGATGCCAGGGGAAGGGCATTCCCTTTCTATGCAGGAAGGGAAAGGGCAAAATGGGGAAAAACAAAAAAAAAAAAGAGGGGGAAAAAGCGTTTTTCTTCCGTGGGTCTTATCGGTAGAGCCAAACGCGTCCGGCGCAGCCCCGCGGCCCCTGCGGAGCTCCGGCGGTGAAGAAGCGGGGCTGGGAGATGCTCAGCTCCCCTGATCCTCCCCCACCGGGGACCGGGATTGCTCTTCTCAGGGTGGCTCCGTGCTCCGCTCCCCTCCCCGGCCGCTGTTTCGGAAGGGGTTGATTTGCGGCTGGGTGCAGGGAGTACCGACGCGGGGGGGGGGGGGGGGGGGGGCCTCCGCAGCCCACTCGGGAGATCCAGCATCCTTCATACCGCTTCAACCCTTTGTCGAAATATATAATATTCGCTGCCTGTCGTCCAAATTCCAGCTTTTTTAGTTAGAAAGAAATTCCACGTTATCAGAGGCTGAGCGGGTATGTTCATATAATTCTCTACCCCTCTATACGTCTTTTCGAAAGCTTTAATTCCCCGCAATAATAAGCGCTACCTACTCTGCCCACAGAAGCCAACGGAGAAATTGCAATCCGCTCCCCCGATTCCCGGGGAAGGAAAGAAAGAATACGGTGCGTTTTAGCCGATTCCGTTTTGGGGGTGAAATCCGCTTTTGCTCCCCTCCCAAAAAAAACTCCCGGATGGGAAGAGCTGCCCGCCAGCGAACCCACCGACCCCAAAACCAAAGCACAACCCCCATCTCGTTGGAGCTTTGAGCAGCAAAGACGGGCTCCCCTCGCACGACTCTGTCAGGGACAAACCCGATGGGGTTTAAGAGGGAACAAGCCTGGGGCAGGGTTGGGGTGCAAGGTGGGCTCTGGCCCCTCCTGCAGATGGGTCCCCCCAAAGGGAGCCGGAAACCCCCCGCGGTGCCCCCGCTCCCCGCCCCGGCCATCCGCTGCTCCCGCACTGGCAAAACACAGCTTATTCGCCTCTCCCGACGCCCTGAATTATATACACCCCGCCAGGGAAACAGTTGCTTGTAAGTGGACTTAAAAAGCATCTAATAAATACCTGCTCCCTGCCCCGTCCCTGTGATGGTCTGTAGGGAAAACCACCGCCCCCGCATTGGGGATGAAACGCAGATTTGGACACCGGCGGTGCCAACCTCTTTTCAGGCTTTAAATGCAAACTTAGGCATTGGAGGGGGAAAAGCCACTGCCGAGACGGGAATATACCTCCCGATAAAAGGCAGTAGGACGGGATTAATCTATCAATGAGCTGAAATGGTCCCTGTGCCCCCCCGCCTTGTCGCCTCCGTGCCTTTGCAGGGGAGCTGGAGCCGAGCTGGAGCTAGGGCACTTCTCGCAGCCGGGGCGGGTTGGGCTCTGCCCGGCTGCCCCCCATGCCAGGCTTCGCCTGCTAAATAAAACGAGCCGAGCAATCAGCTTACCGGGGAGGCATCTCTCTGAGGACAGGGAAGTAAACGCGATGAGACCGAGCAGACAAAAAAAGCACAGCTCAGGCGATTTAAAGATCAATGTCAAATTGTATAATATAAAATCCTTCTGCTGGGGGAAAAAGCTTAGCACGCTCCTCAGACCTGGCGTTTGGTCTCCTCCGGCAAAACCGCCGCAAAACAAAGCGAGGGAGGCGGATGGTGGGGACAGCCCCTGTCACATCGCAGGGGCTGGGATTTGGGGTTATTTCACCACCGATCCGGCCCTTTTCCACGCATGGAGGACTGTTAATGCCCCATCATCTCCTTGCGTTTGCCCAGTGAGGGAGGAAGCTTGATTTCCCCGGCTGGGCTGTCCCGAACCATTTCTCTTCCCCCTCTACCTCCCCTCCCCCCCCCTTTTTTATTTTTCTTTCCTTTTTCCTCGTCCCTGTCCGAAAATTCGCCGCCGATAATCCCAAAAGCCTCAGCCCTTCGGAGAGGAGAAGCTGCCGCGATGCCTTCTCCTTCCCTTCCCCGTGCAGCCGCATCCTCCGCCAGCCCCGGCCCCGTTACCCTCGCCTCCTCCCGGTTCCTCCCGACTCCCTGCCTTACAAAGACGTTACCCCCGGTCCCGGGGACTCGGCTATTTCGGTTCTTGCCGAGCTGATGCTGAAATACCCATGGCCTCGGAGATCTGCTCTGCGTAAACTGGCGGGCTTGAGACCGACACCGTCATTTCAAAGCAGATGCGAGGGTCGTTCACCAAATATTTTATTATGGTTTTAGGCTGCTTCATACAGTTTCGTCCTGCACATGCTCTACAAGTCACCTGTGCACATAGAGAACAAGCCAAAAATAATAATTAATAATAATAATAATAGAAAAAAATCTACCATAGCAATCCCTTAAATAAGTAAATAAACATATTATATATATATATAAAAAAACCCTTTAAAGTAAAGCAAAACCCAACCAAAAGAACAGCGTCTTTTCAACATGAAACACCCCCGCGGGATAAGGGCAGGCGCTCAGACATTTTGAAACTTGGCATTCGGTTGTTTTGTGTTGTTTTTTTTTTTTTTTTTCTTTTTCTTTTTTAACGTTTTGTGGGCTTTCTTTTCTTTTCTTTTCTTTTAGGCATCAATTCTGCAAATCCTTCGAAATAAAGGCGACAACGATTTTTATCACGTTTTTTAATGCAGTCCGCTGCGGGGCTGGCAGGGAGGCGCGGGCGGGCGGCGTGTGGCTGGGGAGCGCCCCGTACCCCGGGTTTGGCGACGGCGGCCAAGCGATTGCAAGCCCCGCCGCTCCGGCCGTGTCGGCAGGCAGGCGGGCAGGCAGGCAGGCAGGCAGAGGTTAGCTGGACCACCCGCTCCCCCCCGGTTTGTCATGGCGGTGGTGTCAGATGTCACATTCACTGTCGCTGGATGTGATGGAGATGGCGGAGGTGGCCGCTTTGCTGGAGAGGCTGGCTGCGGGGCTGGAGGCGGCCCCCACCGCCTCCCCGCCGCTCTCCTCCTCCGCTTGCAGCGAGCGCACCGAGCCCTGCGTTAGGACCTGCTGCTGTAGCCTGCAAGGAACCGGCATACACAGCATCACCGCCCGGCCCTCCGCGACCCGCCGACAAATCCCCCCCCGCCATTGCCCCCGACCCCATCCCAAGGCACTGCCCCGATCGGCACCCCCATGCCGCTTCTCCCCACTTCCAGTTATCCCAGTCTGCCGGCTCTGCCTGAGGAACTGGGTGACCACCCCAGAGCCAGCCCCACTCCTCGGTCGGCACACGCGGGAGCCGGCTGTCCCCGTTCTCCGCAGCCTCTCCCCTCATCCGACGGGTCGGTCATTCCCTGCTGCATCCCCCGGGCGGCGGTTCCCCCCCTCCAACAGGCCTTACTTCTCCCCTCTCAGCCCATGGAAAAGGGGCTGCGGGTGACAGCACTCATTCCCCCGACGTGCGGCCGCCCGGCTGTCGCAGTGGCCGTCGGGGCTGAGGGGTGGCAAGTGGACACCCCACGATCCCACACCCTCCCCGCCCCCCGAGCTCCTGGAGAGGAGACAACGGGGGACTCTGCTCCCTTCCCCGCTTCCCGGGGTGTCTGCTTGTGCCGCTAGTGTCGCGTTGAGAGCTGCGATTTTGTTCTTTAAGATTAAAAAAGAAAAGGAGAGGAGGAGAGGAATAAGGAAATTATCCCAAGAAACGCTCCTGGCTGGCGCCGGCGGAGGTTGCGGGCAAGGCGGCTCTCTGCAAACGAGCAGGGCCTGCAGAAGGGCATTGCCGGCTCCGCTCCAGATGTACCAGTAGGCAATAGGTATCTATATGGCCAGCCAAAACTTTGAAGCGGGGGGGGGAGTGGTGGTTCTCTCCGCCTGGCCGCCGAATACGGCCCTTCTGCCGCCAGGTCCTGCCGGCGCCGCGGCAGCTTCGCCAGCCGCCCTGCCCGGGCGGTCTCTATCCCTGTCGCCCTCCGAAGAGAGGCCAACGGGGAGCCCGGGCGGGGACCCTCCCCTATTCTAAATAAATAAATAAATAAATAAGCCGCCGGGTTTTCCCGCTGCTCCTTCTTTAGCTCTCTACATTTCCCGGGGAGAAACTTCCCGGGCTGGTTTCCCCGCAGCACCGGGGCCGCGCTGCCTCCGCAGGCACCCTCGCACCGGCCCGTCCCCCGTCCCCCGGCCTCGTCCGGCCTGTGCCCCGACGGGACGGACAGCACCTTACCTGTTCTTAGCGGCTGCAGCCCTGTCCCTTTGCCTGCGATTTTTGAACCAGTTGCCCACTTGCGTGGGGGTAAGTCCCGTGGCCTGAGCCAGTTCCCGCTTTTTGCTGGGGTTGGGGTAAGGGTCCTGCAGGTACCACTCCCGCAGCAAATGCCTCGTCCGCTCCTTGAAGCAATGTGTCTTCTGCTCGCCGTCCCAGATGGTGCGGGGCAGCGGGAACTTCTTCCTCACCCGGTACTTGTCCACCGGCCCCAGGGGTCGGCCCCGCAGCTTCTCCGCCTCCTGGTAGTGCGCTTCCAGCCAGAGGGCTTGCAGTTTGGCGTGGGACTCCTTGGTGAACTTGTGGTTCTCCAGGATGTGGTAGAGCTCCCGGTAGTTCCCCGTGTGGAAGGCCACGATGGCCCGGGCTCTCAGCACCGACTCGTTCTTGTTGAGGGCCTCGCAGGCCGCCGGGGCCACGGGCAGGGACCAGAGGAAGCGCCCCAGGCGCTCGATGTCCCCGCTCTCCTCCAGGGTCTCGCATACCCCGGCCACCTGCTGCGGGCTGAAATTGAGGATGGGCAGCTGGAACATGGAGGCGGCGCCGGGCTCCGCTCAGCTCTCCGCGCAACCCGGCGATGCCCGCCGCCGCCGCGCACACCCCCGCGGCGGGGAAGCGGGCAGCGGCCCCGGCGGCCGCCCCTCGCTCCGCTTCTGCCTCCTCCGGCGCCGGCGGAGCTGCCGCGGGAGGGACGGTGGAGGGCGGAGAGGCGATGGGGAGCGCTCGGCGGCTCCGGCGACTGGGGGCGGTGGGCAGGGGCGAGGCGGAGGAGGATGGAGTAGGGGGGGGAGGGCGGGAGTGGGGGGAGGGAGGGAAGGGAAAAAAAAAAAGGGAAAAAAAAGAGAGAAAAAAAAGAAAAAAAGAAAAGGCACAAGCCTAGCTCCGCGCCGCCGCCGCGCTGCTGCGGGAGCGGCTGATTTGCTGCCGGGCTCGGCAGATTGGCTCCCGGGTTTCCATGGCGGGGCTGCCACTCACTGTCAGCCGCTGCCAATCACGGCGGAAAGCCCCGCGCCGCCGGCCGGCAGCACCTCCCCGCCCCGGCTCCCCCCCCCCCCCCTTCCCCCGCGCCATCTCCCTGCTCCCCGCCCTGCTCTCCGGGGCCACCGTCCGGTCCCGTCCCGTCCCGTCCTGCTCCCCGGGAGCCGCGACCCCACCGCTCCGGGCAGGGGCAGAGCGTATCAGCCGCCCTGGGAGCG
This sequence comes from Vanellus vanellus, assembly GCF_965231255.1. Taxonomy (NCBI): domain Eukaryota; kingdom Metazoa; phylum Chordata; class Aves; order Charadriiformes; family Charadriidae; genus Vanellus; species Vanellus vanellus. The sequence goes on along the minus strand of NC_138911.1, from coordinate 54,738,032 downwards.
GCGGGCTGCAAGGTGGAGAATGGGGGTGGGGGTGGACCCGCTGCCGTTTGCTGCTGGAAAGTTGGAGGGAGCGGCCCCCGCGATGGGATAGCCGGGACCCCCCCACACACACACCCTTCCCGGTAAATCTGTGGGGTCTGGGCCGGTGCTGCACACACAGAGCTCGGCGCTCCCCGGGTCGGGTCGGGGGATAAGTCAGGCTCAGAAATCAGGTAAAAACCGGCTGCATAACGGTGACAGTGATGCCTGGAGTGTCAGTGACAATGGATGCAGCGGCAGGACCGCAAAGGGAGCCGAGATTTAGGAAAAACTCTCCCCCTTCCCCTTGTAGGTTACTTCCCATCTCTGTTAAAACGAGGAATTATCTGCAAAGAGCCCAGCGCCCTTCTCCGTTCAACTAAAGCTTTTTTTTTTTTTTTTTTTAACATTTAAAACCTTATTGTTTTCGGCTGAATGGCCCTGAATAAACGCCGAGAATAGTCGCGGGGAGTGAGAAGTCATTCGTAGGTCAGGACAGCGACTTAAAGCAGATTTCAGGAATCTTTTGAAATATTGATCACCTAGTAGTAATCATTCCCCGCGAGTTTCCTCCCACCCCTACTCACCCCCGCACTCCACCCCGCCACCCCCCGTACCCCGAGAGGGGGGGCGAGGTGGGCGCCCAGCCGCCCCTTCGGAGGAGCGGGGTAACCTCCAGCCGTCTCGGGGCAGGAATGGAATCACTTTCTGAGCTCTGAGGATACGATCTGTTTTCTGGAGAAAAGTGGGGGGGAGGGGGGAGATATCAAGAAGCCACTCTTTATTCTACACATAGCTGCTCAGTGGCAATTTCTTTCCGGGAACGTAAGGGACCATTCTCGGAAAGGCAGCATATATTTTGAATTAAGCTCAATATGTTCTCTCCTCTGCTGTTTGCAACGCATTTTTTTTTTCTAGAACGCTTGTCAAAGAAATGCCTTCTTAATTTGATATCTTGTTGTTGTCTCTTTCCCTTTCCTCTTTTCTTCTTTTTTTTTTGTCTTATTGTTTGTCTTTTTTTTTTTTTGTTTTTATTTCCTTTCTTTCCTTCTTTAAGAAAGCTCCTTTGCTAGTTGCCCGACCGAAATTAAACAGATTTACATTTTCTCCAATCATTTCTCCGCAGAAATGGAGCTGGACTGGGGCTCGCCGTCTTTTCTTTAGTATCAAGTACAATTTGTCTTTTGCTTGTGAAGATTTGGTAAATCAGAAGGCAGATAGATAGCGCAGATGGTCGGAGGTGTCGGGTCAGATTATGGTACGCCTCAGTACAGTGCTAAGCTCATTCTGACGGAAAACCCTGATATTATTTTCACAGATCTACACAGTTCACTTGAAAAAAACCCTTCGAGCCATTTACATCATTTATGTGAGGCTCACAGCTAGCGGGATGGAAAAGCTTTCAATACTGCTCATTTTCATAAAACCCGACAGAGCTGGGGAGACATAAAAGCACACACAAAACTCACGAGTTCAGAAACACTCCACAGAAACTTAAAAAATAAAAGGGGAGACTCTTTGGCTCCACTTTAGAGACCCAGGTTTGATTTGTCCATCATATTAGGAAAAAAAAAAAAAGAAGAAAAAAATCAGAGAAGAGGAAAATATAATCTATAAATATTGCTGAGGGAGAGTCCCCTTCCACCCCATCCCTGTCCTCTCCGCCAGGGAAAAACAGTCATTTGAACAGCTCAATGAAAGATCCCAAATAACATTTTTGGACAGGAATAAAAAAAAAAGCCCCCAAACCTCCTCGGTATAAGTATCGGGCTTCACCAGCAAACGGGTGAGAAGGCGGCGACCTCCGCGGCGCCGGGCAACCTCGAGGGGCGGCCAGCTGCCCCCGAAATCATCCCGGGACAGGGGCTGATGGAAAAAACCTCTGCTGTGAGAGATGTGGAAGGGTGGAAAGCCTGTGTGAATGGGTAGCTAATTTAGACCGGCCAAATGATGATGATGATAATGATTACTAATATTACTGTAGGTCTTTCTTTTTCCTTTTTTTTTTTTTTTTTTTTTTTTTTTTAAAGCATGCACATGATCTGGCGAGGGAGTTACTGGGCTGCAGCCTAATGACCATGAACAGAGCGAGACAGGCTCCATAATGAAAGCCAGGACTGTAGGCTAAAGAAATGTATCCTCATTAAGAACAGCGAGAGCAGCTCGCAGGGGCGAGGGGGCTGTCCCCGAGGTCCCCAGCCTTTGTTCCCCAGAAACCGGCCCGGATGGGGAGATGCTGGCAGCCCTGCTGGGAGGGAAGAGGGGGAAAAAGAAAAGCCAACACCGAAATGGACCCAGGAACCCTGTGTTAACCATTTAAAGGGTCACCTGAGGGGGAAAATCAGCCCAGCCCCAGCGGTTCTGCGCCCTCTCCAGCTGTGAATCCTGAGGTCTGTATTTGGGAAGTGGCACAGTCAGGGGGGAACCGGCTGGGGAAGGACCCGGCGGCTCCGTGCTCTGTGCCACCAGCGCTGAGAGAGAGATACCAGCTCCGAGAGGGCCCCGCCGTCCTTCTCCCGCTCCCTTGGGCGTTTTATCCGTGGCCAGGACCTCGGCAGGTTTGCCCCCCGCGCCCAGTCGCTTCAGATGATCTTTACCGCCGGGCCGGGCCGGGCTTTGCCTCCGAAGCGCGGCCGAGGACCCCAGGAGCGACCCCCACCCCCGTGGGACCCGGTGCCGCCTCCAGGAGAGGGACCCGGGAAAGCTCATGGTCCTGGGGTGCTCCGGCTCCTGACTCAGCCCCCGTGTCTCATTAGAGCTGCCTGCCAGCCCGGGTGTGCGCTCTGGCGTGTCCGCTTCGTTTCTCCTTTTCCCCCTCTTTTTTAAATTCTTTTTTCCACCGTACAATAGGGACGATACTCGTGACATTAATAGCCGGTAATGATAACTACTTTAATTTAGGTCACGGCTCTGACCCTTGCTACAGGTAGCGTGAGGAATTATCTCTGCAGAGATGAACCCACTGGAGAACAAGGAATAAAACAGCACACTACAAAATATTTATCAGAAATACTGCCAGCAACCCATATCATCCCTACGGCCTGCATCGACGCGGTGTGCTCTCTGGCATCCCCCTCCAGGGCCTTAAAGCAAAAATATGCTGAGCAACGTATCTATACATCCTAATATCAGCAGTTATCAGCTACCCTGGGTCCCAGAATCGCTGCTCTTGGGGATTATTTATCTAGGCGGAGTTTTCAAATGCAGCAAAGGTGCGAATACATTTTTTTAACCTTTGATCGGCGTTAAGTATCGCACTAAAAAAAAAAAAAAAATACCCCCGGAAACGAGAACCCCTACTTCATAGGTCTCGGTAGGATTACCGGAGGTGTGGGAGTTCATGAAGTGATGCTAACCCAGGCTGCAGCGCTGGCTGAGAGAACCGCAGTGCAGGCAGTGCCTCGGGCGGGTACCTGGGAAATCAGCCGGGATTTTTTGGCCTGAGATCGGTAGCGGCACGACCCGCCCTGGTGCCGGGGAAGACTCCGGATCGGGTCAGGGCTGGAGCGGGCATCGGGGAGCGGCGCGGCTGCCTGCCCTCAGCGCGGCTTCCCCGGTTCATCCCGCGCCGCCGGAGGAGGAGGGATGCTCAGGCGGAGGAGAGTGCCCGCTGTCGCTTATAGAAAAGGTTACTGAAAATGTCAGCCCCTCCGGGCGACCGGGTCCGGGGCTTTCGGGAGCGTTTCCCACCGAGTAACCCGGGAGCTTTGGGGGAGGGAGGTCCTCAAGCTCAGGATGATGTGGGTGGGGGGTGCTTGGTATGGAAACGACCAGTGTTTCGATGTGTTTTGTGTGCTTGCCTTTTTATTTTTAAGAGTGATATAACTGTTGAAATGGCAGCTATCAGTTGCGGCATTTCTTACTAAAAAGAGTTGTGTTTAAAACTGTAATCTGCTTAATATTAGGGAGAGTGTGCAGGTTGGATCCTCACTAAAATTACTCATAACCGAAGAAAGCACCTAAGAGTCCCTAAAATGCTGTCGGACCGACGGAGATGTTCACCCACTTTCCACTCTCAGACCATGTATTCAATAAATCCTTGTCCTTCGGCATATTATTTAAGTTATCTGTAATAAGAAGTATCAGACCATAGGTGGTATATTTGATGTTAGAATAAAGAAGCACTGAAAACTCAAAAACCTGAATTATTTTGAGACTGGTAAGGAAAGATCTTCTTTGTATAGGGCCCTGGTCGAGGCCAGGGCTGCAGGCAAAAAAGATCTACCACCCAAGATTTATCTTTAATTTTCTTTAGGGTGTAGCTATAAGCTTCGTTTTAAAGTCTCCAGTTCACCGGGATTTGTTTGGCTGCTGCCTGTACCTGCAGGTAAATACACACATCACCAAATCTCCTTTTAAACTGAGGTGTATTCACATAAAATCTTCACTCTGCTTAAAATCCCCGAATTCCACCAGGGGTTTCACTGAAAATTCCAAAAAAAAAGCAAGCAAACAACCCCCCGAAGTATTCAAATAAATCTAGAAGTTTTTGACCGTTCAGGTGGTGTGTCCCGCCCCCCCCGGCCCCCATAAGCGCTTCTTTAAAAAAAAAAAAAAAAACAACACCCCCCCCCCCCCCCCCATTTTTTTACCTTCCTTTTTTTTTTTTTTTTTTTTTTTTTTCCCCACGGGAAGTGGTCCTTTGGGACAAGAAGGCATTCTTGCGGCTCCCTTCCCGTGGGAGGCTGGTAACTGAGAGCAGGAAAACTATTCGTGTGGAAAACTATTTCGTGCCTATGGAAATGTTAAAAAAAAAAAACCTCCTTCAAATATTACGTCTTCTCCCAGGATGGGGACGAGGGCTGCCACGAGAACACTTATTTAACAGAAAGTAGGAATGGGGACAATTCGCGTGTTTGGGGAGGTTGAAGAACCTAGATTAGACACCCTGAAATAGTGTAGTGCCTAAATGCTTCTGGGGATGAATGTATAGGGCTGAGTCCGGGAGAAACACCCTGTCACGGCTGGTCTGGGCACTGGCACTGAGCTGGACTTCAGCCCTTACAGGAGATTGCTCTTTGCGGATGAGGGCTGCTCGGGAATTGGGGTCCCTGGTTTCTGGCGAGGGAGCTCCTCCGCAGCTTTGGGTGCCCTGTGGGAGGCGGCAGCATCACGTCCAGGCCAGTCCAGCTCTTGGTCCAGCTCCTTGGCAGCACCCCAGGCTTGGAAACGGGATTAGGGCCACCGCTGAAGGTGGTCATCTGCCTGGGCTCTGGAGTTCGCGGTGCTGCTTCAAGGAGCAAGTTTATTCCAGAGCTCGTCTGTCCCTTACCCCCTTACCCCGAGAAATTGCGATGCCTTTTTTTTTTCCAAGATAACAGGCAGGAGGTCCCTAAACCTTGCCGAGCTTTAAGGGCCAGTACTTCAGCCTCTCCGCGTTACCTACTCATGCCTTTCTGAACTAGTTATTGAGGTTGAGAAGAAAAGCATCTGTTTAGGACACGTTTATCCTGTCCCTGCCGCCTCTCCAGCTGTGACCGCCACCCCTCCGTGTCTCCCAAACACTGCGGGAACCCCGTTTCCCGCCGGTCATTACACCCCTGAGCGAGTTTAGGTAACGGCCTCTTCCCCTCTACGGAAGGACAGCCAGGGGAGGCTCAAGGACGCTTCCCTGCTTTCTCCGGGGGGATTTGGCGGGGGTGTCCATAGACATCTTCCCAAACTGGTGCGTCGAGGGGCACAGGGTGCCCCCTCCTCTTTGCGGGGTAGATCCCGTGTTTCTTTGCCCTCTCCATCAGCTGGAAGAGCCCGCCAAAACCGGAGGAGAGGGGCACAGAGAAAGCGGAGCCCACCGAGACAGCGTGGGGGCTCCCCGCTAACAGGGTGATGGGCCGGGGCGGGGAGGGAGTCTGGGAGCACTTTCTGAGCCCTGAAATGACCATACCTCTTCCGAGGAATGCAACCGCATTCATCACTCATTAGAGATGATACTATGAGAGACTCCTGCCTGCTTGCCGGCCGGTAATGCAAGTAGTTTTTGACTTGGGTTGGGCTTTTTTTTTTTTTTTTTTTTTTTTTTTTTTTAGGGACGCTATTGGGAAGCAAGGCAAAATAAAGAAGGCGGAACCAGGGGGACACAAACCTCTCCTTTCTGCAGCTTCAGAAACCATTTTTTTGGTGGGTCCAGAGCGACAACCACGGGACGGGAGTCCTAGCAATAAAATAAAAGGGCTAAAGGAGCTCTCGGCCCCTGAAAAGCCCCAGTGGGGACCAGCTTTTGACAGTCCCGAGAGGGCATTAACCGGGAAGTCCCTGCTGGCTTTATCCAAAGCCTGTTGAAATGACTGACAACCTTCCGGGTGAGGTCGGGTCCCTGGACCTGTGGGAACCTCAGCCTCCCTTGACATCGCTGTTTAAATTGCTGGGACACAGGGAGATGTTAATGAGCATCACTGACGTTATCTGCTACTGTGCTGTTAAATTCCTATTTCTACGAGTTTGCGGGGCCTTTAAGAGCATTGCTTAAGGCAGGACAAAGCTTTGAAGCGGTTTCTCCTTGGGTTTTATTTAACGATTTGGGAAGACGGGTGGCAAAGCAGCAATGGCGGAGCCCCCAGGGGCATTTAGGCATTAAAGTGTCCCTGCGGAGCCGGGCAGGGAGGCGGCTATCGCCCTCAGGAACAGGCAGGGAGATAAAGTGGGTGGCGGGAGCAGCACGGAGGTGCCGTAGGAAAGGACGGAGGTGCCGTAGGAAAGGAGCAGAGGCCGCAGACATATGGCTTCCAAAAGAACGTGCCGTTTTCCACTTGTCTCTCTCTCTTTTCTTTCCCCTCCTTCATCTCTGACCTGAAGGCAGGTAGGTCAGCTATTTCCCTTTGAAGCTGCGTTTCTTGTTGGTTGAATTGACTCTTCTGAAAGCAGCGTCGCATCTGACCGACACCCGTGCCGCGGGTGGCAGAAATAATTTTCTGCTCGTTTCTTCTGTCCTGTTTCTATTTTCCTTGTCCTTTCTTCTTCCATCAGCCATGCTGATGTCTTCCCCCCCCCCCCCCCCCCCACCCTGTGCTCCTGCCCCAACCTATTTTATTTTCCTTTACTCATCGATAGTCTTAAATCCATCCTCTGCCCCAGTAATCTCAACAGGGAGAAAAAAAAAAACCCAAACCAACCCCCTTGCCACCGCAGTTTGGAGAGAACTATCACGTTCTAGTTCCTCCCGTGTCCGGGCTACGCGTTTTTGCCTTGTAATGCTGCACAGCAATAAATAAAATAAGGGATTTTGTGAGGGCCGCCCGTGCTGCCGAGGCGGGCGGCGATGCTGCCAGGCGCCCTCGAAGCTGCCGGGGCTGGGGGGGGGCATTGCCCGGCAACGTGCCGGGGTGCGAAGGGTGACGCTTTATAAGGGGTTTTATAAACCGTGGGGAGGGCCGGGCCACTCCTTTAAGGCGTGAGGGGTGGGGTGGAGGGACGGCGGCCGTCTGCAATGGCTACACCACTTTGCGCCACCCCCGGTCGGGTCAGCGACACGCGTGGGAGCCGGCAGGTGGATAAAGCAAGTTACGGGCTGCAGCCTCTTCTTTTCGTGTTACACGCCGGGGTGTGTGTGTGCGTGTTTACCCCCCCGCCCCGCCCCTCACACACACCCACCCCAGGAGATGCCCCGTTCCATCCGCTCTGCCTCCCTCTCCCCGCGGCGCCCGCCCGCCTCCCGCCCGCCTGCCCGATCTCCCCGGTAGATGGAGCATCCTCATCGCTTTTCAGCGCCGCTGGCTCGGCCCTCTGCCCCGAAGCCCTGGGAAATGTTGATCTTTCCCTCATAACTCTCACTGTTACGGGTGGTTTTTTTCTTTTTTTTTTTTTTTTGGGGGGGGGGGGGAACTGGGGACGGGACGACAACACACGGGACGCGCACCCCGCTGATGTGCCCCCGAGGGAGCGGAGGGCTGCGGGCCCCGGCGAAGGGGCGCCGCCGGGCGCTGCTTGTTGACCCCGCTCGCAAAAGAGCCTCAGTCCCCTTCTCCCGGCAGGTGAATCTCCTCTGGGTTTCCCAGCGGAAAGCCTGGCGGGGCCGGCCCCTGCCACCCCCCCGGAAAGAGGGCGGCCAGGCGGCGGCGGGGAGGTGACAACCTGCCGCCCCCTCCGCACCGTTCCATGGGGCCGGGGTGCCCCGTTCCCCAACATAGGAGGCCGTTGCTCCGGCCCGGCTCCCGCACCTTCCTGCCGGCTCCCCGCCGCCTCTGCACTCCGCCCGCCCAGGGGCGCCAGGGGCTGCCCGGCCATTTTCCCGCCTGGCTGCGGCCGCGGCCGGCGGTGAGAGAGCGACGAGGCGGTGCTCGGCCCCGGCGGGGGCTGGAGCGGGCCCTTTGTCGGGGTGCGGGGGCTCATCCCGGGGTAGGTTGGCAGCGGCTCTGGGCCGCCCCCTGTTCCTCTCCGGGACGGCGGGAGCGAAGCTAAGGGACCCCGCGCCTGAGGGCCCTTGGTGAGGGTCTGGAGAGCTGTCGTGGCTCTCCTCGCCCTTCCCCTTCTGGCAGCGTCTCAGACGGTGTAGGGCTACCACGTCCTGGTCAGTTTCCCAGTGATGACGGACCCCTAAAATGCAGGGGAGCCCGCCCGGGCCCCGTCACTCTTCTCCGCAGGGAGGGGACCCGCTCCTCTTCTCTTACGCCGCCATTTTGTGTCGCTCATCCGAAGCCCCGTTGGTGTCCCACAGGATGTTTTTTTCTTTTCTCCTACTGTTTTGACAAAAATCACTTATTTATTTTTTTTTTAAATTCGAGGAGTTTAGGGAATCATCTGCAGCAATATCCTTTCGTTTGGTATGTGCCCGACGAAGTAAAACGCGGCAATCCGTGAGGTGTTTGACTTTGTGGGGACGCGACAGGCACGGCGGTAGCCCGCAATGAAGGCACCGTACGTGATGCACGGTGGCAACGCGCTTTAAAACATAAGTGTTAGAAACAGGGACTTCATAAGTGAAGAGCCCTACAATTACGTTAGCTGAGACGTAGTAACTAGAATTGTCACCAGTCAGGAAAGGGCTGTGGTGTCGTTAGAAACGGTGAAAACAGCAGCGCGTTTTGAAAAAGGTGGCACGTCCTCGCCTTGAACGCAGGGATCACGTCTCCTCACAGGGTTCCTAAAACCCTGTAGAAGAGGGGCAGAAGAGAATAAACAGCACGATAAGAGGCACAGGGGTTTTTGTGTGTGCGCGTTGGTTTGTTTGTTTGTTTGTTTTTTTAACAGAGATAAAGAATTAGAAGTGTAAACTCTTACTAAATTTCAAGGAGAATCAAATAACCAGTCACTTAATGGAGTCTTAAACAGTAATGAACAGTCCAAGAGAAACAGAGCCTGCTCTCAGAAGAGCCCTGCTGGAATGCAAATTATTTATATAAAGCCAACGGAAATCAACACTGTTGCACAGCTGATAACGGGTGGAATTGAGCGTTTGATTTTAAGGGTGAAGTTTACCTCATAGATAATGGGTATTTTTCAGCTTTTAATGAAGAACCTAGAAACGGCCGTTGTCAGATGGGATGTGAAGCTCCTGCTGTAACTCCGCTGTGGGAAGTGGCGTTAATGTTCGTGTTATGATAATGGCGAGAGACTCCATCAGGCAGTTTGTTTGTGGTTTCTGCACTCAGTGCAATCTTGTAATACATGAAACTTTATTGCCACAATTGAATTCCGTCTGATTACATCTATTAATGCGGTACAAAAATGCTTAGACGCACAATAATATTTTTCTTCTGGCAGCGTTCCGAATAGCACCATTAGAAATAATATGCTGTTTGAAGCTGTTTTACCCATTGCTGTATATTACATGTTTGTCTTTAACAGTGAAATACAGAAAAAAAGACAAATTTATTCCTACCAAAGCTATCAATTTAATTACAACAACCTGTAAAATATAGTACATCAGCGACAGGTTTTGATTTACGATTTGTTTGGAAAACAAACACCACGACATATCCTAATAAGTGCTTAATTTTTGCAGTAGCACAAGCTGATGGAGCCATCCTCCTCCTTACTTAAGTGCTTAACAGGTATTACAGCCCCATATGAGAACATCCTCTGAATTTGTCATCCAGAATAGCTAGTGGTTCGATGCTACTTTTCTCCAGTAGGACCAAGAATCGGTCTTTACTACAGTCATATCCTGGAAGTCATCAGTTCACCAAAATTTAGATGTCTTTTGTTTCAGACTGGTGTTAACCACTGTTTTTAAAATCTTCAAATATCCTATAGATTACCAGTGCAATTGAATCTCTTAGCCCTTTCTATCTGTGACACAGGTTTCCTCTTAATTCACAACACAGAATAGCATTTGTCATTTGCAGTTATGTTACTTAATTTTAACAATGTCCAGAATAGCAGGTATTTTACATACACATGCTTTCAGAAGCAGTGCCATTTTGTGCAACTTTACTCTTTACATAAATTGTATTATAAAATTACAGGAAAAAATTTTAAACACTCAGTTCTGTTTCTCTCACAAAAGCATTCAAAAGATAAAAATAATTGTAACTGTCTAGTGACTAGCTAGATGATAGAATAGCATGTATCTTAATAATACACTGCTGTACAATCTGCTCTATTGGTGAACTTCGTGTTGTGATTTATAAACCAATGAACAGGAATTCTTTGCTGTTTAATGTTTGTGCATTTTTTTTTTTTTTGCATTCATCTGTGTATGCCCCAGTGTCTTGCAGTTTATATGGGAACTGCCAGGAAAAAAACTAATGGACATTGTTAAACTTTCTAGAGAACAGATTTTTAATACATACTCCAGACTAATTTTTACATCCAAAGGAATTACTTAGGATTTTTTTCACATCATGTAAAAACAAAAACATTCTGCATTGACCTGTGGCTTAAGGTAGTATTTCTTAGTATTTTTCTTAGTATTTTCAAAAAATGTTTTGATTGCTATCTTAAGTGTTTCCAGGCACCAGGAACTAGGGTTCCAAGATTTAAATACATTTGGTAAAACTATTATCTCTTTCTCAGTGTTTTTTGTCACAGCCTATGATAATCCAGTCACTTGGATTAGGTGTTCTGATCCTCACTTAACTATTAGGCAAATTCATTTCTGTCAAACATCCAGCATTTTAAATGCTCCCCCACCCCCTCCCGTTTCCACAGTCTCAGTGCTGCAGTATGCAGCCTTAATGCCACTTTAGTTAAATTCTGCAGTTGTTTTCTATTCCGCTTTATCCTGGATTAGGATCTCATCCTCATCACCAATTTGTTGTGGCTTTAATTTTTACACAGTACGAAGAGTATGGGGAAGCCATTGTGGGACAGTTAAGTATCAGATAACTGTGCTTAACATTAAGTATATCTGGGCTAACTACCTGTATTCAGTATGTTGTGGTAAAATGGTGATTCCATCGTTTTTAGAAGACTACACGAATCCCAAACTGTTTAAAAACTCATAACTGAATTTCTGCACATAGCAGCACTTTACAAACAGAATAATGGATGTGTAGGAATCTACTTTCCATTGTATGTGAGGTCTGTCTTTAATTACACTTATGCATATACTTTCTGATTTAAATGTACTCTGCAATTACTACGAGAGGAGTGTACAGAATGGATAAGTAGCTTTTCCATTACCAGCATTGCAGTGGATAGGCTTAGTAAACCAGCTGGGGTAGAGGCTGCACATTTTGTACAGAAGCATCTTTTCTTGCATTCTTCGTGCCTTCTGAGAACATTAAGCTTCTCAAAGATAGAACAGCTCCAGGAACAAAGCTTTACCTAAATGATACATCTTCTTTTTTCCTAACTGTGATTTAGACTTTCAGTGAGTCCATTAGCACCATTAGTGAGAAATTTGGTTCCACTAGGGTGGTTTAGATACTAATTCAAATACAGTTAGAACTTTTTTCTCCCTTTTATCTTAAAATGCATGGTATTTTCTTGCAATCTTCATTTGTTTATTGTATCAATAAAACATTTGACTGTGTAAATCCTTGAAATACATTTTTCTTTTGTAGTTTACACAATGAGTGACAGGCTTTTGAACAACTTAGACAAACTTCTGCTCGAGTTTGGTAGGTCATTATCATATATTTTTAAATTAATAATTACTAAGGCAGTATGTATAGTGATGTTTCCTGCTTTAAAGAGTTATATTAACTTCAAATAGATTTATAATACTAAGGTTTTGATGTTTGCCTGCATGATGTTTTGTTAGCTGTGAGGTTATGGAGAGGGGTAGTAACAGCTAATAGTAGGATTGCTATTTAGATATTTTGTTAAAATCTTTGTTAATCAGTGTTTATGCAATTAATGCTGCACAACATAACGTTTGTTTCACAGCTCAACTCATACGTATATATGTATATATATGAAAAAGTGTTTATTTCTTCTTAGTTTTCCAGCTAGAACAAACTTCTTATGCTAAAGAACATGTGAATCAACAGATAAATTGTGAGTAGTAATAAATTATCATTTTATTAGACATTGCTTGCACTACTTTTGTTTCATTAGTCCTGGTACATGTTCTGTGTTTCGGGGACGGAAGCAAGCCTAATAATGAAAGCTGTCCCGTGTCCTGCTCTCACCCTACCTCATTTTTTGCCATCAATACTTGCTCATTCTCCCTCACAGACTTTGCTTTTGCTTGTGACTTTCAGCTAATGTTGTTCAGCTGTCTCATGGACAGCTAGTTTCATGCTGCGCCATTTCCTGCTCTTACTCTGTAGCTCCTCACAGTCACTGGCAGTTCTTTGATTCAGCTGTGCTTGCTCAATGCATCTGCCACTTGCCTCCCTTTCTTTCTTCATGTATTTTGTTCTTTCCAGATTTGGACCTCTGCCTCACTGCTTTTTCTCTCTTTCTGTTTTCTTACAATAATGAAAGTTCTCTCAGTTGCTACTACCTACTCAAGCCTGGTACTTCTTTTCTGCAATCAAGCAGCTGATAATTTTATTAAAACAGTAAACCCAATGAGAAAGTCTTGCTCTACATCAAATGCTTTTTCCCCAGGACTAATGGACAGCATGAGATTATGGACTTGGGTCTGGACTGATCTTTTTTTTTTCCCATGCTACAATGTGGTATCAGTCATGAGAATGGCTGTGGTAGGGATAGTATTCAGACAATCTGAGGATATCTGTGCTCATCACTGGTAATTCATAGGTAGATATTGAAGTTTGTAACCTTCAGGAAAAAGAACAAGTTCTTAGAACAGAGAGTTCTGCTCTAATTGGCGTTCCTCTTGATTGGCAACTTTTCTAATAATCTTGACTGATATGTCCAAGCAAGTATTTATGCATTAAGAAGATTATCAATATTAAATTGAAGCATCTTAAACATTAAAACATCTGTAATACTAAATCTGGTACACCTAGAATTCTGTTTTAACTCTTCAGTCACATAATTGAACCTTAGAGTTGATGTTTTTCCTAATGTTTATGCAGGCTTATGGTAAATGAGCATGCTTTTAGGAAAAATTCAAAGGCTGTGTAGTAACATGGCATAGCTATTTGCGTGTTTAGTTCAGAGATATCTAAATATGTGTGAACTCAAAATCAACACTCAGACTTTTAAAAGTTTGGGTTAAATCCTTCAAAAACTTACCCAGAAATAGTTCCACTGATTTAATTTTGTCTCTGTGTATTACTTGGCAGAGGAACAGTTGTGGCATTCAGCCTCGGACTTTTAGTGAGAGATTCATCAGGCTTTTTGGCTAGAGTCCCTTTCTAACCAGTGGAGGGAAATGGGCACTTTTAGGGTGTGATTTGTCTTATCCTGAAGAAAGACTTTAAAGTAGGTTAGATAAAGTAAGCTTTAAAAAATGTCCGCTTATGTCCGCTGAGTGTGGCTGGAGCCATGGGTGTCCAGTTCTGAAGTAGATGCCTGCATTGTAAAGTTGGGTGAGATGGATCTCATCCTCAAGGTCCTTGCAAAAGCAAAGGGTGAGTAGAACAACTCACACTTGTCTCAGAAATGCTCATCTGTGGAAAATACTAAATGAAATGTTAAGTGTATCGCTTTGCATATGTGACAGATATTTTGTTAATACAGTTATATCCTGTTAAATCTCAAAATGCCATCTGCAGGATATTCCAAAAACACCTGTTTTTTTTACAGAAATAGTTATGCTTCATGCTAGGTAAAGGCAAATTACTGACTTAAGATATTGAAAATATCAAGATACTGAAGATATTCAGGATAACTCAAGATATTAAAATACATTGAGAATCTTTTGCTTTTCACTGATTGATGTTTCTCTTGAGAAATATTCTTTTCTGGTATAAATACAGCTGATGTTGAAAGTGAATATATAGCAAGTACTGCAAAACCAGACCCAAACTTCAGGATGACCTGAAGTTCTAGACCAGTAATTCAAACAACTCAAGACACATCTTGCATAACTAAGACATCCTTCCTGGTTAAGTAGATGAGAAGGGCAGGATGTCTGTGGCTGACTTTTGTTTAGGGCCACCAACTTTGGCATACAGCGCATCAGGACAGCTGTGATAGCAAGGGATGATTTAGCACTAATAAACATGAGACCTTGTATGAAAAAATAAGAAATAAACAGCACAGAGAAAAAAAAGTGCACCTAGTTGTGCTCATTGCATTGCAACATAAGAATGCATGATAGCTCTCACAGCTTTTACTTGTGAAATAGAACACAGGTCATGTTCAATAAAATGGATTCTCTGCTAACCTGTCTGCTGTTAGAAAAGGCAGAATTAAGAATCTGCCTTAAGAATCTCTGCAAGTATCATAGTGCTTGAGGATTTGTTGTTATAATGTGTGTTTTTCATTAATTAGCCTGTCTCCTGTATTCATTTATCATACATTACACATTCCCACCTTGAGTAAATTCCCTTTTCATTTTAATTTCTCAGTTTCTGTTTCTAGTAACAATTTGCTTGTATGCCTTTAGTGATGTTTTTATTTTTCCTTTCTTGTAGTCAAAATATTTCAAAATATTTGTGTTTCATATTGTTGTGGACTTCTGTAAAAGAAAACAAATATTTGAAAAAGACCTTTATCTCAAGCAACTTCTGTACTACAATCAGTCTCCCCAGTTGCAAGCATAACTGAGGGCAAAGTGGCTTACACTCTGATTTCCCTGTATACTCCTTCTGGTATCTGCAGGCACTGTGGACTGCAAAAAAAAAGAAGGGTCGGCTCTAACTGTTAAGAGTGCTTTGATTTTTACTACTATTAGTTACTTCAGTTTTATATAGACTGGGATGCAGAAACAGCACAAATAATTTTTTTTCTTCCAAAGTCAGTCTCACAATACTAGATGATAATTGAGGTACTTGCCACACAGTTGAAACTCTCTACATTTTTGACTCACTTTGTTGTTGCTTTGCTTAGTTGCAGGCTGTCCATTCATCTGGCACTACTAAGATGAAGTATTTTGGAAGAAATTTTGAATCATTCTGAATGTAGACTTTTTATTTCATGGATATGTTGAAAATACATATGCTTACTTTTTTATTTTTGTTTTTAATTTCAGTGTATACTGTACAAATCACAGAAAAAAAGAATGAAATCGCTAGGTTGCAGGAAAATATAAATAACAGTAATGATGCAATTGCTGATTTGCACAAGCAAAATGAGAGTAGTAAGGAGAGCTGTAATGTGTAAGTATAATATAGCCTAAATTTTGAGTTACAGATGGCATTAAGAAAGTGAGGAAGTAGTGTAAAAATAGTATGTGTGTGTTCAGACAGGAGTGATATTAAAGAAAATTTTAGTATTCTCCTATTTTTTTCAAGCTGCAAATCATCAGGTACAAAAGCTGCAGTGTTGTTCACCCCCTGAAAAATTAGATTATGGAAAAACAGACTATATTTAAGTTTGTTTTAATTTTTTTATTAGACTCAATGGTTTTCAGAGGTCACAGGTACTGTCTGAAGCATGCTGAAGTGTTCAAATAGTAAGGTAATAGAAACATTTTTTCTGTATTTGGATGCCTTTGAGTTCTCTCAGATTTGAAAAGTATGAAGAATACTGTTCAAAAAAAGTTAACTTTTTTTTAACTAAAAAAAGTTAACAACTATCAGTGATAATAAGGCTCCATTATGTTCTTGTTTAATTCTGAATTTGGCTTCCTGAAATTGAAGCATCTTTCTACTCTTTGTTCACAACGTGTTTCGCATTACTTTTTATTCTATACATATTCTCTCCTAAGATGTGTCTTAGCTGCCTCTGCGTACATATATGAGTGTACTTCTACTATCAGATTTAGGTATAATTTTTACTGCAGACTGCAAAATTGTTTTTCTGGGCACACTGTTTTGATGAATGCAGTAGGCTGCAGTTCAGTTTTCTTCACAGAAATTTTTCTATCACATTATTAGTGGAAGTTTCAAATGCAGATCACTTTTGAGTCAGTAATTAGAAGTTTCTCAAGCGAGAATTTGGCTTTTTCTTACTGACATGGAATGTCTAATTTTAAAAATGAAAATCTCAGGTGTTTGCAAGGGTAGTTAAAAAGGCAAATCTGTATGTGACAACATAGAGAGTTTGGCCCAGATGATATAATCCTGTCTTTTCATTGCAACATTCATCTCTCCACAATCTGTCTAGTTCCTTGGCAGCTGAAATGATGATTTGTTAGCAAATTCTATCAATTTTGTTTTCTTGCAATTCTGTACCTAAAGATAAGTACTTGAATAAAAATGTCTGTAACTTGTATTTGAAATTTTATTTTAGGATATGAATGGAGGATGTGGGTGTTTCTAAGAATAAAAAGAGAAGTAAAGATAGCATCAGGGTCCTTTCTAGGTTTATTTTGAACTATCTGAAAAGAGAAGAAAGAAAGGAATCATTGGTGAATGAAGTGGGTATAGTGACTAGGTGTTTGAATCAATTGCCATCCCATACTGATTTGTAGCTTTATCCTAAAAAGAGTTAGGAAAAGATTTGACCTTGACAAGAAAATTCCAATTTTCCTTTACATCAAATTCTTGCCTCCAGTGCAGTATAAAATGAACAGTTTACTAAGGTTCTGAAACCACTCACTCTGCTTCCTTAGATGTCTTTTGAAGTTGCAAATCTGTTTGCAAATCACAAACCGTTAAGTGATGCAATTAAAGAAATAAAAAATTAAGCATAGAACTAAGGATCTGATCTAAATTTTAATCATTGAATTCAATGGGGTTTGGCTCAGGTCCTACAAAGAATAATTAATGGCATTAGTGTAGAGAGACTGAAAATGAGAAGTGACTCATTAATGAATACATGTATTCATAGAAGGACAATGCTTGCAGAAGAGTAGAGACTTTGTGTCTTAAATTATTGAAAATGTCATTTAACGACATACTGAAAACTGCGATAAACAAGCCCTAGCTATAAGATCAGACAATTAGAGCACTTACGTAGTAGAGTAATCTCAAACTTTTAAAATTATTCTTGTTGATACTCTGTATATACTGGACACAATTCTAATGTTGATTTTGTAAAATCAAATATTGTTTTGGAGTCACAGTCACCCTTATAGTTGACTAATTGTCATTAATGCTCAATAGAGGTCTCAAAGAAACACCTTTTTGTCTGGATTACTAGACATCTTAAGTATATTGAAGCATGTTGGAAGACTGAGAAAAATATGGGATATTTAACAAGTCTACAGAAAATATGATATATGAGACAGGTGTATTGGGAGACTACTGTGTTTTCTAAATAAATCCATATTGGTCTGTGTAACAAAGAACTGGAGACACAAAATGACCAAAATGATATATATATTTTTAGACAAATTACGACATTTTTCTAATATTTAGTTTCTTGAATGATTCAGACTAGAAATGCTGATCCCAGAACAATAAGAAGTGTTGAAATACTGCTGTTGGAACCTATTCCTATTTTATTGTTTCTCTTCTATTTTTTAAAACTCGTGTTCAAGGATGATGAGATTTCATGGAAATAAGAAAGAAAAAAAATCCAGATGAACTCAGAATGTTGCTAATATGTAAAATAAATTGTTGTTTTGTTCCACCAGTTAACTACAGGATATTTTTATTGTTTTCAGATTAGCGTGGATAAAGATTTTTTCATACCTTAGCTGATGAAATGAAGGGCAAATAAATGTGTTAGCTACCAAGAACCTCTCCGAAACAGTGATATATTTAGCAAACTAGTAGATGAGCTACATGAATCCCGGATACCTTGTTGTGTTTACTTGTTGTACTAAGTGTTTTTTGCATGTCCACAGAATAGATGTGGACTGAAAATGTGATGCACAACATGGTTTGTACATTGATTAATAAAAGCTCTATGAGTTTTTCATTGCGTGTTGTTTTTTTTTTTTTCCTCCAAAGAAAGGCATTGAATTTTCTGAGTAGAAGATCACAGTGTTTGTGTGCCAGTACATTTTATATACGTATATAAGTATGTTGGTTTCTACTTTTTTAAAAATCTGACCCTTTAAAAATTAATCTTTCTGCTGAATATGCAGTAGATATGATGAAGCAGCATTTTGTAATTACATTTTTAATCACCAGTGCTGTCAATTTGTGCCAGTAGTGCTAAATTTCCGGAATGGGTGCTGCAATTTCTTATTCAGCTTTTTTGTTGACAAACTTTACTGCTGTTATAAATGTTGATTATATGTTGTGTTGTCTCACCACCTGAGTACATTGTTTTTTGTTCAAGGTTATTGGACTTCAGTTCAGCAAATTAATTGTCAGGTCTTTGTTCTTTATTTATTTCCTTGATGGAACTTGCATTAAGTTAGCTGTTACTGAGGCCTCTATTTTATTCCACCTTTGGAGTGATTGTCCAAATGCATATTCATACTTTGTGTGATTGCATGCTACAAATCCTCCAGTTTTGAACCATAGGGCTACTCACATCCAAAAATGCCATTTGCTTACTCTAATCATGAATGTGCAGTGCAAAGTGAACCATATGCCCTCAGCTGCACGGACTTGTCCAGTAATTAATTCTTTGCTTTGTAAAATTGAAACCTTGTTTTGTATTGCCGTTTCTCACCTCCTCCTTGTTGATGTGAGTCTTTACATGTAACTGTATTTCTGCTGTTCTGGATTCACTTAGTGTCTTCAATCCTTATGGATTTTTCCTTCTTCTATTTCTTCAACGCTTAGCTTTGATCGTATTTATGTACGTGTTCCTAAAATTGGGTACATCTCCTAGGACAGATAGTTCCACTGAGACAAACTTCATTGTAGGTATTTGTGTTGCCTTAGGGTAGGTTGTATTCTGGACAAAAGCTGAATTTATAGATCACTTTAAGCTCCGACTCGAGGGAGGGTGTGCTTATTTTTTCTATAGAAAGTTCTCTTGGAGGGAGCATGTGATTTTTTTCATCGGGAATGGGATCTCTGTCCTACTGTAGCCCAGTCTGTTCATCTGAATCTCAGCTCCCAGCATCTCAGAAGTTGCCTGCTGACAATTTGTCATTACAGAGGCTATCCTATCTGAATGAGCAGTATTTGTCAGTAGCACATATGCCTATTTAGCTCAGTAGACTTAAGTCATTTTTCTGTTCTTTCCCTCACCTCACAACACTTTGGCATCTGTTAAGTCTTATTAAAGTATTACTCACTGTTCGGAGGTTCCATGCACCAGAGGTTTCTGAATTTGCTTCTTAACCGTTTTTAACTGAGCAACATCCTGGTCATTTGTTCAGTTGTAACTTTCTGTGAAAATGTCCTTTCTGATAGCTGTTGCCTCAGCTGGGAGGGTAGGAGACATCCAGGCCTGGATGCTCAAGCTCCTTACACCTTCTTTTTTTGGGAAGGATGCTGTCTTTTTAAAGACCCATTATATGTCTCTCCTAAAGATCGCACTGAAATTTCACTTGAACCAGAAAGTTTATCTGCCTGTTTTTCTAGAGTTCCCACATCCAAGGAAGAGGCATCTCTGATACCTAGAAGTTGAGAAAGTACTATTAGTTTACTAGTCCTAAGACCTTCGTGTCTTCCCTGAAGTTGCTGTGCTTTCAGGACAATCTACAGCATCCTGCTGTAAGAAAATCACTTCTGTGGGCTGTGTCATAGTTCTTACATTATAGGAGGCTCCTGAAATGCACAAAAAATGGATTAATTGTGTTTCGGGGATGTAGAGGAGTCACATGAGAGGAGATCCAGGCTAAGCATTACAGAATGGGGACCCACCAGTTTGCTCTAGAGGAATCTAATTAGGAGCTGAATATGAGCTGCTCGACACCTCTTGTTTGGCGACAGGTTTCTGGAATGGGTGCATTTAACAACGTAGACATACTATATAGCCAGATATCAACTCCATGAAATATGAAAATATGTGTGGATGATGACTTAGGGGTGGAAAAGAATGTTACTTGAAAGCAACTGAAGTTCAGTTCTCATTCACCATTAATTTATTATTAACTATTAGCTGGCGTGTTTTCCTGTAGGGGAAGAATTTGACTTCAAATCTAGTCAGTAAGAGGTGGTATGTGGACCTGTGACTCCAAACTGCCAGGTCAATGCTCCCAGTGTCTGGGCTATTGTGCTGAAGGATAGCATCTGTTTATGGCTGTTTCTGAGCGGACTTGCTCAGCACGTGGAGGAAATTCTGAGGTTGTGACTGCTTCTTGCATTTAGGTATGAGATAACTGCTGGTGATATTGGTGAGAATGAAGCTGTGTGCATCGTCAACAAGAAGATTGTACCTACCTAAAGAGTTTACTGATGGCGCTGTTCTGAGTACCTGGTACATGGATGTAGATGCCTAACTGCTTAACATTAGATTCCAAAAATTTGTGAAGCTCTATTTATTCCTTAAAAAGTGCTTTATGATCTTTGCTTATCCTAAGTATTTATATTCTTGAATTTGCAGCTTTAAAATCTTAAGAAAATAAATGTATGCATGTAAAAGCTTTCTGTACTAGATCTGTTTGTTTGATTTTCATAACATTAAGTAGGTTATTTGCTGTAGTAAGCTAACTGAGGTAACTTGATGTCTTTGTTTCTGAACAGCTTTTTATTAGGAACGACTACTTACATGCTTTACTGTTTTTTTTACTTTCTCCACAGCTGGAAGCCCACCTATGTAATTCTTAGCAAGCATGAAGAATATTTGAAAAATGAGCTTGAAGCTTTACAAGAAGCTACAGAAAATGAGAGGTATCTATGATCATGTGAGATGAGGTTCCTAGCAGTAGTACTTATTAACCTGTCTAAACTGATCAGCAAAGATAGTGCAGTCTGTGTCAAAAAGCTGATGTGAACTTTTCAGGGTAATATAAATGACTGAGTAATTAAAAGAATTTTCGCTTTACATTATTATGAGGTCATATGTTATTTTGTAGTTACCAATAGAATAGGATAAAATATGGCTTCTTCAAATTCAATTGCTTTCCAAATCCTTATTATAATTTTTCAGAACATCGTTCAATTGTGTACAATTTCAAGAAAAGCCCAAGAAATAAAGGCAATGAATGTTTCAGTTTTGGCAGAAATATGAACTATCAGAGCATATTTACAAGACCATACATAAGTCTTATCTATGAATGATTTTTTTGACTTTATTATGACATGTCTTCACGCATACTGTGATGTCAGTAGTTTCAGATATTCAGGTTTGGGAAGACTTTTTTGAAAATACACAGGTTTTATGTGTTGGTTTTTTTTTTCAGAAGCATCATTTAACTGAACCTAAGCCTCTAAATTCATATATAGACTAAGTAAGATAACAGTTAGAAGCATTCAGATAATTTTATGCTTTTCTTTATTTGTGAATATGCATTGCATATGATTATTAGAATATACAAATCAAGTTTTTGTATACTGCGCTATATTCTTCACAATAACCACAAAGCATGCAAATTCAATGTTAGATCCTGAAAAATAGGGTGAGTGGCTCAGGAAAGCCTGGTCTAAAACCATTTTTTAAGACCAGTTGTGGCTAAGATTCTGGTCATTATTAATTGCAAATTCAGTTCTGTTCAGTAAGTGGCATTTCAGTTGATTAATCTTAATTAATTAGATTCTGCATGTTAAAGAAATGATTAGTTGTGCAATGTAGCTGCCTACATTCAATGGAATAAAGAACAGTCCCTGAAGATTTTCACTGAAATGTTCAAAATGTGGTGTGCCAAGTTAACCCTCTGAAGTTCTTTTTAACACTCAGATAAAACTGATCTTCATTTTAGAGAGGTTGCTCACCTTTACTGATCTCCCTGTGAAGAGGAAGAGGTTGGTTAGCCCTATGGTGAAAAAATCATGGCAGACCCATCTAGATATCTAAGTACCAATTTAGAGGTGTAACTTTTGGTAATTTAAAATGTTGGCTTTGATTCTTTTGTTAGTGTTCTTTTTGCCAGTTGTCCAAAGCAGCAGAAATAGCATGCCTGATAGCCTTTAATTAACTCAGTTAGTAGCTTATCTGTCTTCTTCCTGTTCAGAGCTCTATATTTGGTGAAAAATAAGGCTAAATTGGCTTTCTATGAGTATATGATTAAGCCATTTTGGCTTTCACTAATCTGAGCTGACAAGCCAAATGAGCATTACTTTTAAATTGCTTCTTTAGATAACTAGTTTCAATTCCAACATGAAAGTGTTTGATCTGTTTTCCTGAGCTTAATTATACGACATCATGACTATAAATCATAAAAGAAATTTAATTCATGTATTTTACAAAAGTGGTCTCTCAAATATAGTCCCTCTGTACCGAAGCATGTGATGAGATATTCAAATCAGCAAGATGTGCATTGAGCAAGTTCTAAATATTTAAATTAGGAAGAAAAATAAGTACCTTTATAACTTTATGCGCTGAATGTGCTTTTTAGCCTGGCATTTGGGAACACTGAGGACATACTGATTTAGACGGTAAGATGTTTTAAAAAGAAGGGCAGATCAGTTTGCATTTAATTAGGCACTTATTAGTGAGGTTTTAAAGACATTCCAAGTTTTTTCATTGTTATTGGTTTCAAGAACACATAAGAACGCTTATATGAACTGGAAGTTCATACTGAAAATAAGTGATATGAAGAAGGAAAGAGGAATAAATAGCTATCCACATAATGTTCAGGGATTTTGTGGGTGCTGTCCTTTTCCCATTGGCATTAGATTAAAACTTTTTCTCATGACTATAATGTGACTTTCTAAATAGCCGGTTTAACTGCATGAACTGGAGGATGTGGTTTACTTAGGAAAAAAAATTAAAAATAGCAACAATTTCTCAGGACTACTATACTATACTATACTATAGCAATAATTATTAATTTGTGGAGAATATAAAGTTTGAGGATTATTTTCAGAATCTTGAAATGTACTTGCTACAACAAACTATTTTACTTATTTATATTTTTTAAATTTATTTGTAATATATTCTTAATTGTACATCAGCAAATTTCTTTGTTGGTCAGTTATTGTTTGTAGCATCTATTAAATTAAATATAACTGAATATTTTCTGTCTTTCATACCTGGAAAATTTTGTACAGTATACACAAATATTCAATAAATCAAGAAACTTAGATTCCTGAGACCACCTGTGTAGAAAAACAAATACACCGATGTAATTTTCTACATTAAATTTGGGAAGTGTTAATTCCTTGGTTTCACAGTGTTGTTCTATAACTTCTGTTCCCTAAACAGGTGTATTGAACTTCAATCAATATAATAGGAGCTAGTGCCTGGAGTGTAGCTTTATTTGAAAATTAAGATCTTACCTTTTTTGTTTGTTTGTTTTTTCCCCTGTGACTTTTGTTTTCCTTTTGTAAGAGCAGAAGCTTCTACTATTGAATTTGGACACAATTTCTTCTCTCTTCCATTTCCTGGACTAGCCAGCAGGCATCCAGGAGTGTCTGCCTTTCAGTCATGCTGCATTTAGGTGATTAATAGCAGTTTGAGATAAACCGTGTTCTTTAAAGAGGAGTACTGTATGTTTTGCAAGCAGTGAGAGCTGTTCCTTAATGTAGGCTTTATTTATGGTGCAGGTAAACAGGTGGGTCTCTGACTTCAGCTGCTATTATGCAGCATAATTTGTTTCATAAAGGAATTTGTGGCTAATCACAGGTGTACTAATAACTTAATTTTTTAAAAATTTGCCTCTCTTGTTCACATAACCTTTTCCTAGAGGATGACATTTCCTTCACCTTCTGTGATTTTATATTGGCATATTCTGATATCAAGCAACTTCGTGTAATAGTTCTTTCTCAGTTAAATGACTAGTCTGCGTTAATGGTACATGCTGGATGTCTGTAGCTGTGGTATTTCTTTACAAACATGTGCCATCTGCATAAATGCTCACTATCAAACTCTTACGTATTTTGCATATGCCTAAATTTATCTTTTTTTTTTTCAAGAATAAGGGGCATAGAATGTCAGCATTCAAAAAAAAAAAAAAGACATCAATGAGATAGTTGAATATTTGATCTGTTTTTAGCAATTTATCCTGTAAATTCCTTGCCTGAGTGAGAACACCTGAAAAAAAAATCTTTTCCAATGTATTACTATCATTGATTTAACGCAAGAGGATGGCTGTTCTGTGCAACAGCACTTTTCTTTCTCTTCTTTCCAAACATAGTGTTGATCGATTTTCAGGTTTATGTGATGAGTTACATCCTATTACTTGTTATGGTATCTGTTTGTTTTTATAGTACAATTTTTTCAAAAGCCGATTTAAAGTTTTAAAAATGTCATGAACATTAATGGATGCTGCCTATTTTAATAATTTGTAGCTATGTACTCACATGATGGCAGTGAGAGTATATTAGCGTAACATTAATTTAGTGGGCAGTCCTACAAGAAGCTGAGCAGTTTGGCTCTTTGCCAATTAAACATTTAAGTGTTTGCTTAACCTTAAGCATGCATAGTCCTATTGTTTTAGTGTGACTAACTTGTGTGTTTAAGGCTTCCTTGAGTCAGACACAGATTACTTAGCATCTCCTTGGAGGCAGCTCTTAGTTGAGTGATGCATCAGGCTGCTCTAAATGTGGGATGCTAGGCCAGATTCTTTTTTACCGTAAGTTTGATACAGCTCCACCGAACCCGGTGGAGTTGTGCCAATATACACAGAGAATTGGGACTGCAGTGAGTTTCATGATAATTACACAGGGAAAAAACAATTGTCACCTGCCAGGCTGCTTTTGAATATGGTATGGTCTACATTCCTTTCAGAACAATGAGGTTTGACTGTTTTTTACATCATGAGAGTATTTATTACATACCGCATAGTCTTCCTTGAAAATAGCTGGGAGGTAAAAAATAGAGCCAAATAGTGGTTCATTGAATATAATCTGACTTTTTTCCAGGACATCAGCAAGTCCAATTGAGCTAATGCCAGAAATTAATAGTTTTTTTTCCTTATACACAATGGCTTAAATTACATGTATTTTTATAGGAAAATGTATCAGGATTACATAACCCAGTATAAAGAGATTTTGAAGCAACACCGTGAAAAATATGCAGAAACTGCTCTTGCACGGGAGTATTACAAAAAACAGAAAGAACTTGAAGAAATCCAAAGGAGAGTTTTGAAACAGTCTGAAAAATACAAATTGAAAGAAGATGCTTGCTTGGATATTCTGGGTACTACTATTATCAATGCTTTTACAGTAGAGCCTATTGGTAGTGCACTGCACATTAGAAGTGCTGTACAGAAATCCTCTAATTTTCCACAATTTCTCTTAAGCTAATATAAAGGTTATCTTCTTGTTACACCATTTTTAGGAAAAAAATCGAGACTTTGAACAAGAATTTGGAGTATACATGCTAATATTCCCTCCTCCAACCCATGAATGTAATGGGGAGAGGTTTTCCATTGGGATTCTTGGGGTAAAAAAGTCCTATAATGGCTTTAGAATTACCCTTTCAAAATTTTAAATTTATTTTTCATATTTTTTTTAGTGCTGTTTTTAATGGCATTACTCTCTGTTAAACTGCTATTTCTGTTATGTATACTAAGTAAAGATAAGCACTCCTGATCTATTAATTTATCTTGTATTTGTAAAGAAAATTAAAGTTGGGAATTAATGATCTGAAATTAAATTTTATTTCTGCAGAGCCTGTTCCTTTTAAATCCCTAAACGATTGGGCATTACAGATGTATCCTTAATTTGTAGTGTTTATGCAGTTGACATGGAAGAAAGTTTATATTTACCTTTCACAACTTTCTGTTAGAAAGTATAGTAATTATTTATGTATTTCATAGAACCATAGAACCATGGAATGGTTTGGGTTGGAAGGGACCTTAAAGATCATCTAGTTCCAACCTCCCTACCATGGGCATGGACATCTTCCACTAGACCAGCTGTTTAGGGTGGCAGCATTAGGATTTCTCTGTGAGAAAACTGAAGGTCAAATAATACTCTTCAGTTTAAATTTATGGGAGCATTTTGAGGAAAGAAAATAAAATTTCACTTAATGACATATTTGTCAAAATGCTTTGTTAAGGAGGAAAAGCCTAATTGATGTTAAATTTGAAGATTTGTCATGGAAATGTAGATTTGACAGAGCTTTCTGCACATCTATCATTTGTGCTTATGGTATAGAGGGGTCACGGATCTGACAGTATCCCTTGCTTGAAAAAAGTAATGTTGCAATCTATATTCCATAACATAAAAGTGCTTGTTCAAAGCAAAAAACACAGGAAATGTTAAAGCTTGCTGCAGTTGCTATGCAAGATTCCATTGAACTACAAAAAGAAGCAGAGGAATTAGAAAGGAAAATTAATTATTTAAAAAAGGTAACTGTATTTTAATTTTATTTTATATAAATACATTTTATATATGTAGTTATATATACCACCATTATATTTTTGAAACGTAAAAAAAAGTAGTGTATTTTCAAGCATGTGGACCAACAAGATGATTGCAGTGTTAGTAATTATGTTTCTATAGCATCGCATATGTTTTCTTAGGGAAGAGGGGTTCATTAATGTAAAGGCTCTTAAAGCTTGCTTTCTATTGACCTCAGTTTACATCATAATTTCTGTCAAGGCACTGTGGCATGGTGACTTTCGTGCTAGCTCAAGAGGGGCAGAGAATACACTTCAAAATATAGCAGGGCCATTCCTTAGTGAGCCCAAGGGCTTGAGTATACAGCTTTCACAGGTCCTACTGTTTTTTAAGGCTCTGTTAATATGAATATTTACCCCCAAATAAATGCATGGGTAAATAATACTCAGAGGTAAAACTGGCTGATTTTAGACAGGATATCAGTACGGTTCCACTGACCAGAACCAGCACTGATTCCAAAGGGATAGTCTTCCAAAAAAATGACTTTGTGAGGACCTTTTGTCCCACTCCTTTGCTAGGAGTTAAAAGGTCTCTCCTAAGCCTGAGTAGCCCAGTGGGCCAGTCTTGTAAAGAGTTTGGTAAGTTTTTATTGTATTGCATCTGGATGCTTTTACCTCTCTGGACCAGATGATCAAGTACTCCATTTACTGCTGTGTCAACTGTGTCCACTTCAGCCAGCCTTACGCTGATAGAAGCATATTGTGCACAGGTGATGTTTTCTATTTATATTTTGTGATACTGTTTGACACTCATACTTACAGACTAAGGTTCCTAATGTGGTATGTGCTGTAAGAAGGGATGTGGTGAATTTATTTATAACTATCAAGGAGACCACATAAGGAGCTCCTTGTTCTGAATAGATATCTAGAGTCTGTGCTCAAAAACTTCTATGTTTATTCCAGTTGTTACTGTTGGTCCAACAAAAAATATTGCTTCTCTTTAACCTTGTTCTGCTTATTTCTTTAGACCATCTTGGCTACAAAAACTCTACTACTGTGCACTGATTCATTGGGTTTAGAAAACATTTGCAGCATGTAGCTATAATTTTTCAATTTTTTTTTATTTTTATTTGTTCTTTATCTTTTAAGACATTTGAAGAGACTACAGAAGATCAAAATAATTCCAAAATGATTGAAGGGAAAAATCAGAAAAGTCTAGAGAAGCCAAAGGAGTTTAAAGAAAGGTACACTTAAAAATGATTTGTTTCCCTTGCTTTCATCCAGCGTTTACACAAAGACTGCCACAAAACACAAATTGTTGCTGAATAATAACTGGCAAGCTTTTCTAACCCTGGTCATGGGATTTAATTACATAATTTTAAAAGTTTTGTATTTCTTGGGGTTAAGATGGTGGCAAATTTTGATTTTTGGAAGATAAACGTATCTGGAAACATACTATTCAAAAGTATTTTGTAGAAACCTTTGCTGCTCACAGCTACTGCTTATAGATCTATGTAAACAGTTTTACGAGTTTTAAATAAAACTACAGTCACTGTGCAGTCAGAGATAAAATACATTAACTCTACTAAACACATATTTGGAGAAAAAGAGTCAGGGTTCCACATGTCATTTTTCTTCAGCTCTGAACTACTTAAGAAATTTAACTCTTAATTTAGTTCTTAAAAACAAGCATGAGTGAAAGTTTCATAGACAGGATTAATGGCTTAGTAAATGAGTCAGCGGTCATTTACAACTGGGACTCACTTTAATATAAGCTCAATTACAATGACCGATAATCACCATCAGGACTAGCTTGCATTTACCTGGGGTCCTTGTGAATGCCGAAACATCACCCTTAGAGCTGACACTTTTAGACCAAAATCCATTTTAAACTGAAAATATGTCCAAAAGAAAAAAGCACTCAGTCAGGCTTCTCAGGGAAAAGAATTCATAGGGTGCATTGCTAGACCTGCCATTTGTATGTTTACCTCTGTGTCGTGTAGTCTTCAGGTGCTTGTACCTTCACCTGAAATTGTGCCTTGATTGCAGATAAGTAGATCTTTCTGGTTCTCTGAAGCAATAATTCTATGGCTTGCACTATGGTTAGAAGATGCTGTAAACATTTTCCAGTATCCTAACTCACATTGCCTTTTAATCTCCATGTGTGCATTTACATGATATAGCATATGGTATCAGACCATAACCTGATTATTAATTACTATGTTTTTCCTAGAGTAAATTTTAAAGTTTATTTATGTCAAAGATATCCATAACAAAAGCTTGTAGAAAATGGCATAAAAATTGTTTTAAAAATTTCTTTATGGCGTTAATGTATTAAAAAAAAAAGTCTTCACTAAAAAGCATAGAAGTGTCTGATTAAGTAATTACTGATGTTAAAAACAGGTGTATTATGAAGCTGTGATTGTAAAGGCTGTGAAGAAAATACAAACAGAAAATGTGCTTACATAATGAATCATATGAATTAAAACCTTTGCATATTCAAGGCATTGTACAAAAATGTAACAGTAGAATATGGGTACCAAAGGCTGTAGTCTCTTGCGAGCTGTTCTGCAGTCACAAGAGGCTGCTACCGAGCAAAGAGAACTTTGTGAAAAAAAGGAGATATTTTAATCTTCTGCCACAAAAGAAGAGGAAGATGAAGAAAATAGGAGTTTTACTAATGAACTAATGCAGACCAGCATGAAGAGAAACCAGCAGCATGAAGGGAAAAAACTAAACAGAGCAATGAAAGCACTGAGCAGAACGATATACAAATTAATACCCATGAAATGCTTTAGAGGGCTACAAGACAGGAAACCAACTTGCAAGTTAATGAATAGGTGCTGATATATATGTCCTCCTTTGGGCAGAAGGATGGCAGTGTAACTGTTCTTTTAAAAGGCTTGGAACAGTTTAGTTTGAATCAGTTATTGCTAGTCAGCTAGTCGTTGATTAGGCTGACAGCAAAACACATTCCTCATCTCATACCAGCTGTTTTCTCTGATCAGTGGGCTTTCATAGTGCAACAGTTATACAGACAAGTATCATAGTTAAAATTTCCAAATCAAGAGTTCTCATCAATCACCAAATAGGACTCAACTCTTTTGAAGCCCTGGTCTTGATTTCTCAATTAGAGATTGTATTTATTACATAGAAAGGCTGACATCTTGAACTGTGCTCTGGCATATACCATGTTCATTCTCTCTGCTTTTGTAAAATGTTTGCGAGAGCTTTAATTCCATTATTCCATATTTTTTTTTTCAATATGATTATATATTAATTCCACGTCTAAATACCTAAAATATCTTGCGTTCCAAGTGAGACATTTTTGCTAAAACTTCTTGTAAAGGATAATCTATGGCAGATTATTGCAGATCTTTCAGTATCTTTGTATTACAAGTGATTAGCTTTTACTCATCAAAGAAAAAACTTTGTAATATAATTATTGGAAAAATACTTATAGAGCTGTTTCTGGACTTCTAAATGTAAACATATATGAAGGCTCAACACTGTGCTGACCGCAACCTCATAGGCAGTTAGTAGTTACTAGTTATTATGGCAGCTAGTTATTAGAAGTCCTGCTTCCAAAAGGACTTGCTGGAGTGCACCTGATTAGAATACTGAACATAGCTTCAGTAGAGAGTCCTGATAAACATCAAAATAGCAAGTGTGATTCTTCATATGGAATCAAATACACTTGATTCCTATAGTGAGGATAAAATCATATTAATCTTTGGGCTTCATTATGCTACAAAGAAGAAACTACTGCTAAGGAAATGGGATTTTATTTTGACTTAAGAATATCTATTTTTTTCTTTGCGCTTTAGTAAAAAAATGTTTTCTATTTGGCAGTATGAATCAAGATAAAGATTTTTTATCTGCTCAGATGTCTACTAACAATGAAGTAGAGAAAGAAGATAAATGGTCTTTCTTGTTACTGCAATTTGGAGTATTTTGAGCTTCAGTATGCAGTTTGATTTTTCTTTCAGTGGTTATTAATTATGTCAGAGAAGTTGCACGTGATTTTTTTTTTTCAGTAGTGTTTTTGGGGAGGGAAGAGACCAGGTTTACTGCATACGCATAAAGTTTAACTGCAGGCTCGTTTGGAAGGTTTTGTTACTTAAAAATACGTATCTTAAGAGCTTCTGAGTCCTGTTTGTATTTCTGCCATTGATACATTATTCTGAATAGGTATGCATTGTAAAAGAATGCTTTAGTTCGTGGAGAGTGAATTTTTAGAAATACAGAGTTACTGCTAGACATTACAGAATCACATGGAAGCTGATTCCAGAAACTTTTAAAAACACAATTTGGCACCCTAAGTTCTGTAAAAAAATGGTTTATGGCAATCTAACTCATGACCTCAGCAGCAGCAGCCTTGTTCAATTAATTTTTGAACGATGATTGTGGTAAAGTGGCCAAATAAGCCATTTTGAACAAAATGAAGCAGTTTTCTGCCTTTTTTTTTTTTTTTTTTTTACCCAGGGTTCTGTGCTTAGCTCTCTGGTTTTATTCCTCTGTGTGTTTGTACTCTCTGCATATGAATTTAAAGGTACACCAGCCATATACATATCTTATTTGCTGTAGTAGTCGTTCTTGACATGGGTAATATCTATAATTACTGTCACTGAAAGAAATACAGATTCTTTTTAATTTTTTATTATTCCTGGGGTTTTTTTTGATTGATGTATTAGGTGGTATATGGTTTATATAGTTTGTTAGGTCTCAGCCCAGCAGAGCACTAGATGTATATGTAACTTTACATGTGAAGATAGTCCTTTTCATCAGAGTTACTTGACTGAGGTGCATTCATGGTTTTATGTGATCAGTTGTGCATGTATATTTAATGTGTTGTTAGGTCCATATATCTTAACCAGTGCTTCTAGTTTGGTATTTTTTTTTTAGTAGTGTTGCTAATTTTACTCCGCACTGTCTTATCAGGGTATCCTACGTTTTATCTTATTTGTATGTATGGAAAATTTAAAAAAGAACAAAATGACTGTCTTAATTCTTCATTGGTTCTGAATAGCATTGTTTAGTCAGCTATAAACCAGATGTAGCTAGAAGCACAGAGGTGCTAAGCAGGAATGCCAGAGAGAAAATAAAATAGAACTCATTATTTTAAAAAATGGTAAATGTTCCTGTGCCAAATAGCCACTTTACCCTGCATTGTTCTGCTAACCTTTGTCTTTCTACACTGTAAAGGGCTATTTACCCTACACAGATAATTACCCCACAAGTGAAAATACTTGCTGCAGTTTTCTCTTTTGTGTCTGCATGGTGTGAGTATTCCAGACAATCTCAGAGAGAGAGAAAAGGTGTTTTTAAATGTGAAAATGTGATTTCAGAACTACAATAATGAAGTACTTTGACTAAAGTGTAAAACCCTAAACTACTAATACTTTTCTTCGATACCGACAAAATGTAAGTCAGCAATGTTCTTATGATTGGCTTATTGCTACTTTATATTGTCTTCTTTCAGTGATATTCTCTGTCTGATATTATTTAAAGAAAACTTCAGTTTTTATCAGCCGCTGGAACTGGAAGAGGTAGAACCTCCCTGGAAGTGTGCATCTTCTTTGAAAACTCTACTTATTTGAAACAGTTATATTTTATGATTTCCTTTATTTTGAAGTTGTTAACTATTTTTTTTTAATTTAATTTTTTTAGGATATTTGAAGAGAGCAAACATCCATCTTTGCTAAATGAGAAACATCAACTGTATAAACCATTACATGTCCCATGCATTCCTCGGAAATTGGTCCAGTCTGTACAGAGTATTAGATTCTCAATGCAAAGGACAGAAACAGGTGCAGTGTGTTTAATGATCTTTCTGTGAGAATTTTGGATTATTTTTGTGTAAATGAAGGGAAACCATGATAAAAATGTATTAAACTGCTCCTGCTGTGATAGTTGAAGCCAGGCTTTCAGTAGAAGTTGGGTACTTGCCTGTCTTTATGTTCTGAAAATCTTCTATGTCCGATTCCTCTCTTATCTGTGCAATGACTAAAGTAACATGACAGGTATACCTGATGCATAATATCAGAAAAAACTGAAACATATCTTTAGCACTGTTTGCACAAATACAGTAAATATTAACTGAGTATTATTTGCAGCAAATTGATTGATAATTTCAGATTTTGTGATAATTTTCTTTTAGCTCTCTATTAACCGGAAAATGTATAAGCTTTGTTCCCAAGTACAGTTTAACAATGTCATGCTTTGGATACTTAATCCTATTGACAATATTAAATAATATTTGTTAATTTAGGGAGAGAAGAAAAAGAAAGACCTATGGAACTTTCAGTGGCTGCTAGCAGTTCCTCCAGGCTTGCAGAAAATTCGTCACAGGTATGCAGCTCTCCCACTGTTAGATACATGAGATTATATAATCTGTTTTATGTGGTGGTTTACATTTAAAACACTTCAAGTATACCTAGTGCTGTTATATCATACACGAAACTTGTTAGCCCTGTAACCAGGACGCTAATCTTGGTAATCTGCTATTACTTGGTAATCATAATAAAGAATTTTCTTTGGCGCTATTTCTAATTCAACTGAAATGACTGGTAGTCATAGCAAGCATTCTAATGCCAAACTTGAGGTGGACCATCTATCCAAATAATTTTGTATAACAGTTTTTAAATTTTAGAATAACCTTTGTAGATTCACTTGGTTGTAGGCAGCAAATTTTTGGAATTCTAAAGGAAGAACCTAATCTTCTATTACTGGTTAATTGTCAGCCGTCTATTCCATAATGAAGGATTTCGTAAAGGACTAAATGTGCAGGATGCTATACAGGACTGCTTACAGTTAACAGCCCAGTTCTGAGGTTTAACCAGAAACAAAACCCTGGGCTGAAGGGATAAAACCGTGTGCAACATTGCTTTGTACATTTGTGGAATCCACAACTACATTTTCCACCTCTCACCCATAAACAAATGTTCCTATGGCACTTTTTTGAAAAAGTGGAGTGTATTTCCGCTTAATATCTTAAATACACAAACACAATAAACCAATCCAGAAACAAGTTGGAAGAACAACTTGCACAGTTATGAAAACCGCTAATGAAATCTCATTAAGTGCAAGAACATTCATAGGACCAATAGATTGTTAAAATATAAAAGGAGTACTCAGATAAGGTAAGGCCATAAGAGGTCAAATAAATAGTTTGCAATGGTGTTCTCTATGCAGAAGCTTGGGGAAGTTTCTATACCAAACCCGTTCCTTATAAAGGACATCTCACTGGATCTGCTTAAAAGCAAATTTTAAAGAACAACAAAAATGATCAAGTAAAAAATTAACAGAACCACTTGTGATTTTCTTAAGAATTTCAAGGGAACTGAAGGATAAAGTGAGTGAATCACTAAATGTTTTAGAGTCAAGCCTGTGGTAGAAGAAGAAACCTTCATAAGACAACATGAAGGGCAGTGGCTAGACTGAGCGGAACAAGACCAGGAAAAATGTCAAGCAATTCTGATTTGTGACTGGCAGAGGGAGTTGGACACGATGAGGATGATGGAAGGGCTGTTGCCAGGGTAATGCAGAGAGGATGGGAATCTGTGACCTAAAATTGCACTTAGAGAATAGTGGGAAGCAGTAAGTCAAGGTGAAGGGAACTTTAAGAAAGGGTGATTGCAACAAGGAAAAGAAGATGGAGTCCAAGGAAAAATAAAAAGATTGAAAGAAAGGAGGTTGCTATGCTTCAGGAGAGGAGTGCTGTAAACTACAGGAGTTGAGTGGCAGACAGATTCTGCATAACCAGACCTTTTGTCCCCCACTCTGAACTGAGTTCAATTTGATATATATTGCAAATTAAAAACAAACCAGAACTAGCAGCTCCCTGTGAAATAACGAGTTATCTGATGCTGAGGCATAGATTCCTAGTGCCACTAGGTTCTTTAGGCACAAATACATCCAACATATAAGAGTTGGGGCTTCTGATCTCATGAAAATCTCTGAGGCAGGAGTATTTCCATGTATTCCGCAGATTTTCAGTCCAAACAGGATACATATTCACAGATGTGCATACTCACTGTAGTCCTTGGATGTGGAGACGGGCCTGGCTCCAGCCCTTTCTGTGCTGTCAATCAGGAGCAACCTGGCTGCAGTAGTAGAAAACCTGGATAAAGTTTGAAAATTATGTAATGTTATTTGTACAACAGAAAAATTAATTATTCACCTCTAGTCATCAATGCTATGAATGAGACTTGATAAAAAATTATAGAAGTTGTTTTGCGTATCATGCTGTTAAAATGTACCTAAAGCAAATATAGGCAAAATAATTTTTATGTTGCCTGACCCCTAAAGAAGGGACTTCCACAGTCTAAGGAGAAATCAGAGTGATATCATTGAAGTGACAATTTCATATGCTGGCTTATTTGAATTTTTTGCTATGTTCTAGGTGGTTATTGACACTGCAGGGACTAATAACCCACAAATTGCCCAAGTTCCATCAATAACAAGCTTACAAAACCAAATGCAATTCAGGTAACTTTTCTTTAATAAAGTCGGTTTTGTTCTTGAGATTAATTTTTATGGAAATAATCCATATACAGACCAAGTAATTTTTGTGTTTCAGACTGGTAATTCCTCCAAAGCAGATGAGTTCTAATCAACAGTTCGAGAGTGAAAATGCAGTAACAGGTAAAGTACCACTGTCATTTTTTGATAGGATGTGCAGTTACTGTATGCTCGATCACATAACTATAAAAGAGAAAATTCTAGGGGCCAAATTTTCATTCTGTCCACCATTTGTTTTTCTTTCCCCCCTTCATTATCTAGTTCAAACTTTGAGTATAGCAGAGAGGCAGTGTCCTAATTTAAATAGAGACTGAACTGTGCAGTAATGTGGGATTCATTCTGCATTCACCATTGCTAATGAAAGGAACCTTCCAGCATGTCTTGTAAATCCATGCTCTAGCCTCAAATTACTTGGGTAAAATGACATCCAGTCTGAAAATCTGCCCAGAAGGCATGAGAAAATGCAAAGGAAAGGGATATAATAAACCCAGTAATTTTGGAATCTTGAAGCATCAGATTAAGATTATTAAAGATGAAAATTAACTTGAGAAATACATATAGAATGCTTACAGAAACAAAACAGGGCAGTTACAAATGCACCTGTAGTTTTTGAAATCACAATGCACTGAGCTTCAGTTTAAATATATTTTTTTCTAATTATACTGCCAGTTTAGATGCATGTCAAAAAACATAGTCTATTTTTTTTAATAAATAGAATGCTAATTATGTGTACTGAAACACAGGATCTTAACCCACTGTGCCTGAAACATTGCACAGTCTGAAGTTTAGAGCAGAAAGTCTGATAACATTCTTATTTCTCATCCCGGCATTTGCCCAGTTCCTTAAGATACACTTCATCAGTGTCATATGGATGTGCTTTTTATATTGTTTCCACCTGGTTTCTGTTGACTGGTATTAGCACTCTCAGAGGGCAATAGCTGCATTAGACAAATGTAGGACTCTTAGGGAACAATAGCTGGGTTTGAAGAACTTACCAAACCATATCAAGCAGACTAAGCATTGCTTTAATGACAGTGAGTAAGTGGCAGAACAAGAGGTAACTATTGTGGACATAGCCACAAAGTGGGTTATTATGAAAACTACAGTCAGGACACTTCCTTAGCGATAGCAATGCTGAGTTAGTAAACCTTTCTCAAGGATTCTTTCCCACAACGTAATTTTTATTTATCCATTTAAAATGCTCTTATAATACAAGCAGTGCTCTCTTTTTTTATATAGCAAACCAAGAGGCCAAATGTGATAAAGAAGCAGAAGATGAGCCAAAGGATTCCTCATATATACCTCAAGTAAGCAAAGCATTTCTTATGTCATAAGTAATTATTTTATTTAGAATTGTCAAACTATCTTGATGTATTTGAATCTATTGGCAAGAGGTAAGTCTCGGAAATCCACTTGGTGGATAAGGAACTGGCTGGCTGGTCGCACTGAAAGGTCAACAGTTTGATGTCCAAGTGGCGAGCAGTGACAAGTGGCATTCTTCAGGGGTTGGTACTGGGACCGGTGTTGTTCAGCATGTTTGTTGGTGACATGGACAGCGGAATTGAGTGCACCCTCAGCAATTTTGCTGATGACACCAAGCTGTGTGGCGTGGTTGACATGCTGGAGGGAAGGGATGCCATCCAGAAAAGTCCAGGACCGTGGACAGGCTTGAGAGGTGGGCCCATGTCAACCTCATGAAGTTCAACAAGGCCAAATGCAAGGTCCTACACATGGGCCAGGGCAATCCCAAGCACAAATATAGGCTGGGCAGAGAATGGATTGAGAGCATCCCTAAGGAGAAGGACCTGAGGGTGTTGGTTGATAAGAAGCTCAATGTGACCTGGTAATGAGCGCTTGCAGCCCAGAAAACCAACCTTATCCTGGCCTGCATCAAAAGAAGTGTGGCCAGAAGGCTGAGGGAGATGATTCCTGTACTCGGCACTGGTGAAGCTCCACCTCAAGTACTGCGTTCAATTTTGGGCCCCTTACTACAAGAAGGACATTGAGGTGTTGGAGCGTGTCCAGAGAAGGGCTACAAAGCTGGTGAGGGGTCTGGAGGACAAATCTTATGTGGAACGACTGAGGGAACTGGGGTTGTTTAGCCTGGGGAAGGGGAGGCTGAGGGGAGATCTTATCACCCTCTACAACTACCTGAAAGGAGGTTGTAGAGAGGTGGGAGCTGACCTCTTCTTCCTGGTGACAAGTGATAGGACGAGAGGAAATGGGTTCAAGTTATGTCAGGGGAGGTTTAGATTGGATGTTAGGAAACATTTTTTCACTGAAAGGGTTATTAAACATTGGAAAAGGCTGCCCAGGGAGGTAGTGGATTTGCCACCCCTGGAGGTGTTTAAAAAAAGGATAGATGTGGTACTTAGGGACATCGTTTAGAAGTGGTTTTTGTCAGGGTAGGTTAATGGTTGGACTTGATGATCCTAAAGGTCCTTTCCAACCTCAGCAATTCTATGATTCTATGATTCTGCTCCTCTACTCTGCTCTCTTGAGACTCCACCTGGAGTACTGCATCCAGCTTTGGAGTCCTCAGCACAAGAAGGACATGGAACTGTTGGAGCGGTTCCAGAGGAGGGCCACAAAGATGATCAGAGGGCTGGAGCACTTCTATGAAGATGGGCTGAGAGAGTTGGGGTTGTTTAGTCTGTAGAAGAGAAGGCTCTGGGAAGACCTTATAGCAGCCTTCCAGTATCTGAAGGGGGCCTACAAGAAAGCTGGAGAGGGACTTTTACAAGGGCATGTAGCGACAGGACGAGGGGGAATGGCTTCAAACTGGAAGAGAGTAGATTTAGATTAGATATCCGGAAGAAATTCTTCACTATGAGGGTGATGAGGCACTGGAGAAGGTTGCCCAGAGAAGTTGTGGATGCTCCATCCCTGGAAGTGTTCAAGGCCAGGTTAGATGGGGCTTTGAGCAACCTGGTCTAGGGGGCGGTGTCCCTGCCCATGGCAGGGGGTTGTAACTAGATGATCTTGAAGGTCCCTTCCAACCTGAACCATTCTATGATTCTACGATTCTATGAAATCGGCAAAATAACTCATTATAAGGCACCTAACAGGTGAGAAGCCAATCAGTGCCTTCTAATTACTAATATAGTGATCACAGTATCACAGTATGCTAGGGATTGGAAGGGACCTCAAAAGATCATCTAGTCCAATCCCCCTGTCGGAGCAGGAACACCTAGATGAGGTTGCACAGGAAGGCGTCCAGGCGAGTTTTGAATGTTTCCAGAGAAGGAGACTCCACAACTTCCCTGGGCAGCCTGTTCCAGTGCTCTGTCACCCTCACTGAGAAGAAGTTTCTTCTCAAATTTAAGTGGAACCTCTTGTGTTCCAGCTTGAATCCATTACCCCTTGTCCTATCATTGGTTGCTACTGAGAAGAGCCTGGCTCCATCCTCATGACATTCCCCCTTTATATATTTATAAACGCTAATAAGATCACCCCTCAGTCTCCTCTTCTCCAAACTAAAGAGACCCAGCTCCCTCAGTCTTTCCTCATAAGGGAGATGCTCCACTCCCTTAATCATCTTAGTTGCCCTAAGATCATTGCTCTTGATCATGTCATAGGGTATTTAGGATGACTGTCGTATGCACATAGTGTTTTTTGTATAATTTGGTGCATATAATTTTTATCAGTGTGAGCTAATGAAACATTTTTAAAAAATGTTTGCACTTGAAATTCATTTCTCCCACAAAACCATAGTGAATAGGCTCTACGCTGGCTGCATAGTCTGTATGGCTCCATTGGCACTGCTTTTACTAGCTGTGTCTGAATGTGAGATCAGGCTCACCATGTCATAATATTCAATATTGTGTGTACAGCTTGAATATATATGTGATATCAAGATGTGGTCTAACACTGGCTAGCAGCTCCCCCCATGGTGGGATGGGGAGTAAAAGGGTAAAAGCGCAAAAACTTGGGGGTTGAGATAAAGACAGTTTCATAAGCATAGCAAAAGCTGTGCACTCTAGCAAAACAAAATAAGGAATTCATTCACTATGTCCCATCTACAGGCAATTGTTTAGCCATTTCCAGGAACACAGGGCTTCATCTCTTGTAGCGGTTACTTGGGAATACAGATGCTATAACACCAAATGTCCCCCCTTCCTCCTTCTTCCCCACAGCTTTTATTGCTGAGCATGACATCATGTGGTGTGGAATGCCCCTTTGGTCAGTTGGGGTCAGCTGTCCCACCTGTCTCCCCTCCCAAATTCTTGTGCACCCCCAACCTACTTACTGGCAGGGCAGCATGAGAAGCAGAAAAGGCCTTGATATTGTGTGAGCACTGTTTACAATAACTAAAACATCCCTGTATTATCAATGCTTTTTTCCTCACAAATCCAAAATATAGCACCACACAAGCTGTGAACTCAGCCAAAACCAGTGCACAAGATCAAGTTTGAGATACTCCACATCTTCTAGTTGGTGCACTACAGGCTCATGCCTGCTTGCAGCTGGTGGAGAAGAATGTCTTTAAAACAATATAAAATCTGGTGAAAATTGTAGTGTACATTCTCATTTAGCATTTTCTGAGGAAGAGGAAATACCTCAGTCAACTGAAATATATTCTGACAGTGATGTTCCTTTATTTCACGAGAAAGTATCAAGAGAGTTCCAGTGTGACTTTAGCATTATGCTAAGACATACTTTAAAGCGAAATAGTTCTAGTATTCAAAATCAGTGTTTGCAGTCAGTTCATGAGTTTCTTTACTTTTTGGACAAAAACTTTCATATATAGTTTCATTCACCAGAAGTACATTTTACATTAGATAAATTAAGGTTACAGTTCTAAGTATGGTGAATATGTCACTGTGAGCATTTTATTAAAATCCTTTTATTTTTTGTGAGAATAAAAATAACTAACTAACCCTAAAACATATAATGAATATATTTATAGGTAAATGGACTAATGGTATTTGGGGAAATTTTATATGCCATAAACATCATTGTATATTTCTTTTTAATAGGACATACACACATGTTTTAAGTCAAATGAAGGTAATCCTGACACAGCAGAAGAAAGTGCAGAACATTTTTTAAGAGCACCTGAAACACCGGAGTTTGTAGGAACGTCTGACGCAAAGGGGAAGAAAAACCAGTTCTCTAAAACGCCTCCATTTGACTTGTATGATTTCAGCTTTTATTTAGATTTTGAGCAAAGTTGTATTGATGTTTATTGTATAGGCATTTCCACTGTGTTTGAAAGATACTATAGAAAGACTTCTCTAGAAATATTTTCTGAAAATAGTAATTTGTTTTTCTGCTAGGTTATTTATTAGATTTTCTTCTTACAGTATCATTTCCACTTGAAAGTGTTTTGAAAGAGGGGGATCTCTGCTTAGAAATAGATGAGACACAGGGTCTTTGTAGCTCCTTTGCTAAAATTGTCGTCTTTTCCTGCAGTAATATTTGTTACACAAATTGCTATCTTCAAACAGTTTTTTTGGTAAAAGGGTAGGGAATTGGTAAAAACACCATCTCATGTTGCTTTGAAGAGTTGTGTTACCTGTTGTGTGTTGCAAGAAGCAATTATTGATGGACTGCACAGGAATCTAAAAACATGACAAAACACAAAAAGAAAAAATAGAACAAAAAAAAGTCATCTACGCTACTTTTAAAAACTATTAATGTAACTTCTTCCTTTCTGTCTTTACAGCATTAACAATTTAGGTTGTGAGGAAGGAACATCAAAATCTCCTGCTTTCTTTTCTCTCATGAACTTCTCCCAGAAGTCACCTGGTTTTAATTTATTTGATTCTTCTGTGTTTGGGGCAGAAAATTCATCTGATGAGGTAAAAATGAGTACTTGAGGATATTAAATTTCTACAAAACAAAATAAGCTAAGAAAACAGAATTGACAGTGAATGAGGTTTTTCAGACTGGTTATCTTCGTAGCAAATTATTTTTTTGCTAGCTTACTTAATTTTACATTTGATATCCTTTGAAAATGCTTCTCTCCTCCCTGGTGATTGCCCTGTGATGACATCTGATCAAGTATGAATCTTTCCCATATGGACAAGATTGGATCTCATGCAAATATACCGATGACTAGATTCACAAAAAGGCTTCTGGTTCAGCGTTTCAATGCAAAATTTTAGGTACCCTAGCAGAATTCACAAGTCACATGCCTATTCTGTGTGGTTTCATCTTGCTGAAATGAGGAATCAAGTACTTAAATTTTTTTCCCCTCCATTTTTCACAAAATGCAGAACATTGAAAAAAGGAGGAAAGGACTATCTATTAGGAATACTGAAGAGCAAACATGGATTAGCTATACTTAAATGGAGGAGATAGGCAGGCAACTAATTGGAGCAGGAAGTGGAGTCCAGGTCTTCCTTTTCCTTGGCAGTTTCCCTAACTACAATGCTCTAGAGTAATTTTCCCTCTCCTGGGCTAATAGATAGATAATTGGATGTTTAGGATAGATGCGTGTCAGTGCATAGTACAATGGTTAGGTATCACTTCCTGGCAAACTCCATTATGCAAATAAGGGATTTGAACCCAGGTGTCTGCTATTTCAGGCATGTGCTCAGTTTTAAGGTTAATAGATAAAAGCTGAAGGAGGGAAGAGGGAAAATACTGTTTTATTTTGTGTTTGGCAAGATACGTGTTGTTGATAACTCCTAGCACCAGCTGTGTGTAGAAAAGAATACACTGGTGAGTAGTTTGTGAATTGTTTAGGAATGAGTTAGGTATTAAGTCCCCTAGTGCTGTCAGAACCCCTGTTATTTTGTGACTGCTTAGTGGCAGAAACCAAGAATTTACCAGCTTGCAGCAGGCATGTTAGATGGGAGTTTTGAGGTATCTATGTTAAATCTACCCTAAGAACTCTTCTCAAGAGTGACGTGTGGTTATTCTGCTGCTCTTTTGGGCAATATTAGGTCCTACTCAGTAGGCAGTAATTATGTTGCTGTTTAGAGGTTTTCTAAATTGTCACAGAATGAAATAATTTTGAGTCTTTTCAGTTGAAAAAAAGGCAGTAAACCAGGTCAGATTTTGGTCTGTTCTCAATCTGATGTTTTTTCCAGAAGAATGGAGGGAGTGTGTTTGCAGATGTGAGCGAATACCATGAAACCCAGCTCATCAAAGAGTTTACCTTGTAACTTTAGGGACTGATGTGTACATTTAAATGCAGATTTAGTGAAGGCTGCTAACATTCACTAAGACAGTGTCTTTCTTAGCAAAAGCAAATGAACTTATTATGTGTCAGCATTAGAGCTTATCTTTTGTCCTTCTCATTTGTTAAATAAAATGGTTGTTTACATTTCAGACAGAAGAAAGTTATTCTGTGGGAAACTTGAACCCTCTGTCCCCACACAAAGATATTGGTAAGTCTGAGAATCAGATGTACTTGTGTATACCAGATGCCTTCTACTTGTGCTTATGTGACTGACAGGCTCATGGTCCTGCTTAATAGGGCACCTTTGGTTGTCTGAAAGGATGTTCAGCTGTAATATTGTCATTCAGTGGTTTATTGTATTAATTTGTGTTTTGACTATCTTAAATCTTTCCCTGCATGTTTGGTTTCAAATGTATGAAATGTCATGAAAAAAAGAAGTATGAGAAAGAAAGAAATAGGGATAGTGTTAGGTGTGTTTGAAGCAAACTGAGAGGACCTGCAGGGGAGAAGAATAAGCGTCAAAGCTTTTTCATAAAAAAGAACAGTTCTTTGAATGTAAAAAGCTATAGTACTTGTTAAATATTAATTTTTAATGTAAGGCTACCAGTTTAGAGCTGGGAGAGTACATCTGTTGGGGTTGTTCCTCCCTCAACTAAAACGAAAATAAAGTTTCCATTTGGTTAAAGAAATCTAGATAGTAAACTGAGTTCTGTCAGTTTAAACCATCGGAGGTACACAATGTTAGAGAGATGAGAATCAGACTTAATAAACAGTATCTTCCACTCTTACTGCGTCACACACATTTACACATTCTGTGTGAAATCCTGGCTTTACTGAAATGAAAGGTCAATTTTTCGTGATATCACTAGGATCAAAACTTGCTCTTGCTCAAACACTTTTCTGAAGGAAGCTGTAATCTACTCTCTTCTTTTGAGGTGCTGCAAGTGCAAAGCCACTTTTTTGAAGTGTATGAATATAAGGTTGTATAGAAATGTGTCTGTTGTAGAGAAAAGTGTATAAATTTTCTGTTACTAAATATAAAACAGGTGTTTTTCTGTCTGTGGCTTTATTTCTCCAAGTATTTCAGTGGTTGATTGCATTGTTCTCTAGAGAAGAAAGAATCTGCAAAAATGTATCATTTTACAAAGATCTCAGTTGCTTAGTGTTCAAAATATTTCACCAAGTATATCATGCAGAAGTGTTTTGTTGTTCTAAATCATTCAAGTACTTCACACTTCATTCTGTGTAGATTCTGATAATGCCCTCCTTGAAGTACCATTTCTAGCGCAGAAATAAACACACAACTGTAGACTGCTACTCAGCAGGATGCTGGGACTACAGTACTATTAAAGAAACATATTATGCTGAATGCAGTATTCTTTCAGTAAGATTTAATCTAATACTAAATTTAATGTGCATTCCATATAGGAAGCTTGTTTGGGAAATCAGAAAGTGAGGATGCATTTGCCTTTCCATTCCCCTCGGAATCGACTTCTCATGCATTTGGAGATGGAAAAGATGACTTTAGTTTTCCATTTGCGTTTGGACAGGATCAGAGATCATCACAGTCTCCTTCTGTGAAAGGTTTTCATTCTTCCTTACAAAATACAAAGCCATTTACGTTCTTTTGAATACCTTTGACTTCCTTTTAAATTCTTTTCCTACTTAGCCTTGACAAATGTTTTCAGTTTCTTAAGTTAAAGTACAAAGGATTTAATGTTGTCCTTTCATTTCCTGTAAGAATACATTATTGCAATTGCTGCAAGAGCGTGTGTATGTGCATCAGGCACACATGCTTTGAGATGCAGCTTTCATTTTTCTATTTATTTTCTAAATATATTGTTTTCATAAAATGTTGTGATGCACCCTTTGCAAATAGGCACTTACAAGCAGCCGAAATATCATTTTACAGTAGTGTGTTGAGTTAATTCAGTATCTGTGAGAGAGCATCTAAACTTCTAGATGAGTACTTTCAGCCTCTGATAGAAACTAACTTGTATAGATAGTGTTAGTGAGAGTAACTGTTTATTGTAGCAGTAAAAGCTGAATTTGAGTTGAACACAATATTCTTAAATTAGCTGTTATACACAGAAAAATTTATAAATTTTTTGAAATAAACATTTTTGTTAATTTTATGTAAAGTTTTGTAGGCATTTCTTAATATCTGAAGTTAAATAATGTTGCAGTTGTACTACATAGCATTTCAACTTCTGTCTTTCTAACTTGAAACACTGAAAGCAAGTTCCTTCCTCTTTATATAGCATCTTTCAAAAAAAAAAGGATACAAAAGCAGACAGTTCCCGAAGTCTAACTGGTCAGTACAAGTATATCCACCACTTCTCCGCAAATGTCTTTCCTTATGGAATGGCTGGCTGTGAAGCCAATATCAGGGTTACTTAGCAAGGAATGCTAACTTCTGACCACCCCAGCACTGTGCCCTGTGAATCCCTCAGAAACATTTTCTCTAGAACCAGCAGTTTCATGTCTATGGCCTTTGAAGGAAACACCATATCACTTTTGAGTTATGTTTTTTTCTGTTACATGTACATGT
Organism: Vanellus vanellus; assembly: GCF_965231255.1. Classification (NCBI taxonomy): domain Eukaryota; kingdom Metazoa; phylum Chordata; class Aves; order Charadriiformes; family Charadriidae; genus Vanellus; species Vanellus vanellus. Next base: position 54,693,224 of record NC_138911.1, on the reverse strand, counting down.
GAAACACAGGTTGCTAATTTTTGAAACTCCTTATGAATTTATAAGGGAAATTGTGTTTCTTGGTCACTCACTATGAAGTAAAAACACTGCCTGACAACAGGCAAGCAAAATGCTGAAATGGAAGCAATGCAAATAAAGAGGAGACCACATCGTTCAGCAGAATTCATGGAAGACATTGCAAATGCACAAACTAATCATAAGGGCACATGGACTGAGTGGAACAAGTTGACAAAAAGCATCCCATCAGTATCATCTGCACAGTCTGCCAATAAAATGTCAACAAAGTCCAAAAGGGAGTAGAGTCCCCTCTGCTGACCTGCAAAGCCCTAAATGACCAAAAGCTTGGTTATCTATGCCACTACTTCTTTTCTGCCAAACTCCCAAATGCCTTAGGACTACTTTTGTGCAGCCCAGATTCTCTTTTAATACTTGTGCTTACAGATTTGTGAAAGTTGGATTATTATTATTTTTTTTTTTACTGGAGAGGGATTCAGGAAGTTTTAGTGAAGTGCTGCTGAGATCTAGCTAATAAGAAGTGAGACACATGGGTTTGGTGGGCTTATGCTTTCCAAATGTGTGTTTCCATGTTAATCTATTTTAAACAGCTTTTCTAATCTACTGCATACCTCGCCATCTGAAAAACATAAGCTAGAGGCAAGTTTGAGACCCTGCCTATGTTATTTGGGGTAGTGTTTTAGGGTATGCTACTGGCAGATATTTTGAGATCATTTAGAAAGCTGAAAGTAGAATTGTGTTTGCTCATCTATTTCGTAACTGAAGCTTGCTTTCCTGTCTTCTGATGAATTCTGTCATCCGTGTCTCTGACACTACAGTCTGGTAGTCAAGGCTGCTGGCTGAAGGGGGTGAAACCATAGTTCTAGGTCTTGCTGGATGTTTACTTGCACAAATTGGATAGGCTGATTAATAACATAAAAGAGAAAGCTACTTCAGAAAAGGCAACCACTCAATATTTGGGATACTTTTCCTAAGATCTAAGAGCATGAACTGCTTATAAACCTGCACTGAGATTTTTCAGTGGTATCTGTCAAATTCTGCCTAAAAATGATCCCTTGTCATTATGCATATGAAATCAATAGGAGTCATGTTGCTGGATTGCTGAGACTAGCATGTATCTCACTGACCAATGTAATTTTGTTTTAACCTTCACATACCCACCTGACTACATCCATCTCTGGTCTGAAAGTGTAGACAGAGATCCTCTTGTCTATGTAGCGGGGGCTGTTTGAGAGCAAAGTGCTATCTGCTCATTACTGCTTGTTTGCAGTTATTGCCCCAGTGATGCAGATACGGTAAATGGACTGCACACTACTTCCTCATTCCTCAGTGCAGAATCACTAAGTTTAATTTGTATCACTGTTGAAAGTGTGGAAAGCTAACTTAGCTGACTTTGGACTCCAGCAGATGAGGAACAGGTATTATTACACACATGACTACAACTTAACTAGGAGCCAGTAACCTCCAGCAGCGGGATAGCAATGGCAGCTGGGACCTGTAATCTCTTAAAAGCAGTGCAGCTGTCTGCAAAGTGGTAATATGGTTATACTGTGTACTTCTGCTGTGAATCCTTGGAGGTGGGGGTTGCCTTTTTTGTTCTGCCCTTATATTGCACCTAGTAAAATAGAGTTCAGGTTCACAACTGAGTCGTAAGGTAATAACAATAAAAACTTCTCTTAAATAAGCAAAGCAGGGATTTGACTTTGAATATTATATGAATATCCTAACCAGAAGGCAAATGTTTATTTAGAGCCCTGATATCTTTACTGTTCCATTTAAATTTTTAATGGCTTTTTTGACAGAAAACTATTTAACTTGAAAATTCCTTGTAAAAGCCGGTGTACCACCCAGCATTAGGTCAGTGCTGGTTAAATACTTTATGTCACCAAAATGGTAGGAAATATCATGATATTTGCATAAATCAGATTTTGAATTTGATGAGTAAAATTTTTGAAGAGTGAAGAATGAAATTTACACTCTTACCTGCTGCTGCCAGGAGGAAGACACTGATGACTTGGTTTTCTTTCTCCCGCAGAAATAATACCTATGTGGAGATGTCATTTTTTCTGACTAGAAATAACACAAAGAGCATTTCTCCACATTTGCATTGTTGTGCAAAGTGGTCTTCCAGTAAATAAAAGTCATTATAATTTGTGAGGTGATATAACACTTTGACTGGAGCCCCATCTACGATTTTTCTGTTAATTTTACTGATGCATAAATGTAAAACATGCTTATAAACAGTCTGGCGTATTTGGCTAACAAATAAGCAACAGCTGGACAGGTTTAATGCTAAAAAATTAATTTAGAAACTAGGAGGTAAAGACTAGTGGAATGCCTTCCAGCAGTTGTGGGATATAGCATCTATTTTAATGTAATGTTGTTTTATGGCTGTCTGTCAATATAAAGCATATATGCACAGCATAACATTCTTTAGGACAAATTTCATTGTTCTGTTATATATAATGCTTAAGGTGATAAAACCACAAGAGTTCCTTAATTTTCTATAACAAAAACTGTTTAGCGTTTAAGTATGAAGGCAGCATGTAGTATTGTTAAAATTGGTTCTTTACCATATTAAATATTCAAATATAACATTGTGTGAATACTTTGAGGGGAAAAAGATATGTATATAGCATCACACTGTAGACTCATCTCATATAACTGGTCATTCATTTTATGTGTAATATAGCAAAAGCAACCAGAATTCTGGGTTGGAAAAATTGCAGTGATACAAGTGGCACAAAACCCCACAGTGCTGATAAGAGAACATGAAATGTAAGTAGTGGCTCTATTTCTAGCTACCTGTTAAGATTAACATTAGGGTGCAAAAAATATCACCTGGAACTTAAACATCAAACAATTAATTAAACACTTGGTTTCAGTTGGAACTGTTTACAGTCTGAATTGCAGTCTTTCAACTCAAGAAAATTACTGCACTGAACCCCATTGAAATACCGTACATGGTTACCTGCCCACTTTAGGCCCTATACAAAGAGAAAATTTCTATTTCATTTTTCATTTCAAGACTATGAACATAATTAAAACTTAATGTTGGAAGTAAAGGGGCGTCACTGCATATATGTGTATGGGTAAATACAAACTTTGGGGGCAGGGGTAAATACAAACTTTGGGGGCAGGGGTAGAAGAATCATTGCATCGTAAGAAAACAATCTTGCACTATAGCATTAATACGCTTAAACATTTCAAGGAAATAAGCTTTAAGTGCTACTTATTGTAACAGATTGGAATGTGTAGACTTACAGTATTAGATGGTAGTAATCTCCCCAGTGCAAGGCTGATTGCATGGGTAGCAAGAGTTGGCTAATCCTTTTCAGCCAATGGCATAAAACAAGGATTAGTTTTTCATTTACTGCAACTGAGTGGGTCATTAGGATCCAAAGACACTAATGAGCCTGAACAGGCAATTGGATTCTAGTTTCAAAGTTATGGGCTAGTTTAAAAGGAGATGACTGTGTCTTTTCATCATTTAAAACATGATGTTTCAGTGACCTTTTTCCTGAGAGAAAAAAAAAAAAAGAAGGATATAACCATGGAACACAAACCTGGAATGTTGACTTTTTCTCTTGGAACTTGAGTTTTTGCCAGATTCGTTGCCTTGGAGGCTGAATGGCTCATTTAGAAATATCTCTGTTGCCTTGCTTTTATGTTCTGCTCTTGATGTCTCCAGAGTTGACACAAGTCACATGCAATCAAGTCTATATTCCTGGTGGACAGGCACTGTCCTAATATTCTCTGACTCACACCCAGGTTGTTTGCAGCTCAGCAGTTCTGCTTCCAGACACATCACTTTGTGTTCTGATGCTAACATCTTGCTGAGAAATTGCCTTTTGGCGTGTTATTGCTTGAGTCCTGTACCTTGCTTGATTTGATGTGAAGATGATGCTCTTTTTAGCACTTGCAACACACTACCTTTGGAAAGGTAAAATTTCCCCCCACCTTGCTGCATCCCAGATATTCTTCTTTTCAGTAATCACTTGAGTTCAGCAATAATAGGTAGCTTGGATTTGGTTTCATGCAAATCAAAAGATGCTGCCAAAAGGGTATAAAAGAAACTATCAAAAGATGGACATTTCCATGTTAATAGAATGTTTAAACATATACAAAAGGCAAATACTTTGACTGCTGTGATTCCCTAGGAGAAATAATGTCAAATGTTTTAATAACATGAACTTAATTTTCTGTATTGTTCCACAAGCCACAGAGCAGCCACAAAACTATTTCACACAGCACAGGGCTTACTCCATAGTCCTTTGAGACATAGGTTGGGGAAAATCAGGGAAAGAAGTGTAGGGTTAAATAAAAAAAGTTCTTGCTAGTGGGGAACCAGCTGTTATGACTGGTGGGAAGCTTGATAGTTGACAGTCCGTGAGCTTGGTAGTTGACAGTCCATACTGAAACTGAGTTTGGAGTTTGCAGTTCCTGTCTGTTCCCTTCTGCTGTAGCAGGACTGCCTTGAGCTAAGTGTGGTCTCTTGCTGCTTTTTCTTTTTCTTGAGGCACGTGTTTGGCTAGTTTTGCTATTTCCACAAAATGCATGGTGCTGTGATCAGTGATGTTGCTCACTGCCACGGGTGCAAAGGGCTCATGTCCAGAAGCTATGAGTATCAGAAGTGATTAAAAAGGTTTCTTAACAATTCTCCACAAAATCCTTTGTAAGCAATGTTTCCATTACATTTCAGGGAGGTGCCAAGCCTTTGAAGCACCCTAGCTGTTACCCAAGCAGGACTGGCATGCACCACAATTTCAAATTACGCCACATGGGTTGACAAATGTCAGCAGATACAATACATACTTCAAGGTGACTTTTTTGCCTTGGGAATCTTGCCCCAAACACTTGACCAGTTATGTTTCTCACTGCTACATATATTGAAGAAGTTATCATATGCAGCTGCCCGTTTTTTGTTTTTTTTTCCCCCTCACAGTTGGAAGAGGCTCTCAGAAATATGCTAGTTATTATGAATGCAATCTTAGAAGTGAGATGTTAAACTAAGGCCCTGACCACCTGTGCTCATTGCAGACCCATTACTTGCCACTGCTGTTGTTTCATCGTAAGAAGAGCGATGCAGAGCATGGCTTCTTAGATTTTCTGTTTTCCATCTTGAACTAATACTTGTGACTCATCATTGGAGGCCAAAGAGCAGTAGAGTTCTGATAAAAAAGATGTAAATCACAGATTATGTGGAAAACGAACACTGAACTTCAGAGGTGCTTTTAGACTCACAATGGCCATCCATCCAGAGGACTTAAAAGAAGCTGGTTCTTTGAAGCAGGTCAGGACTTCATGTAAACTTCCACTTTACCTTGGATTGTGCTCTTACCAGGTTTCAAAAATTAGTTTTTTTTTCTAGCACAGGAGAAGCATTCTGATTGCAAAAACAGTGCGATAACTGTTGGACAGATCTTTATGCTTTGGGCTAACTTTGTAGACCTGAGAGCTATGAGAGTGGCTCTATGCTGTGGGGCTTGAGAGGGTTGATGTTGTTGCTGCATAAGCTTGTAATTCTCTTTGCTAATTACAAATTAATATAGTATAGTAGCGACTAAAAATTATAATCTGCTGAGTGCCTGGTGCCACATATGGTAAGAGTGTAGCATTACTATCACTTGTAGACACAGTTGTATCAAAATTATTGTACTGAAAATTTTTTTAAGAATTGCTTAGAAAAGCCAATAATTTGATGGACATAAGAGGTTAATTGTCTAGATCACTCTTTTAAATAGTCCTGAGATGTTCTTGGTGATTATCAATAGGACACTTGGATTACCTGTTTTGTGTTGCATTGAAACTATGAAGCTGTCTTATATGGTTATATTGTCACATTATTACAGTCATTGAGCATCTCTTAATCCCCAGTAACATAATGAAGAACCAAGTCTGGGGTTGGATTGTTGAGGGACACTGGGCTGTTGCAGTCTTCCTGCAAGCAGGATCGCAAGGAAGGATATTAGCTCAGATCTTCTGAAACTGTTGCTACTGCCTGAACTACTGGTTCATCCATGGGTACGTAAAAGACACTTATTTCCATGGCTGTCAATAGTAATATTCCCAAGAGCTACACATCCATATAAAATAGTTGAAAATATTAATGGTAGGCAAGAGATTTTTGTGCTAGCATCAAGGGACAATGAGTTTATTTTCTGAAGAACCAGAAATACTGCCTCAGAACGAGATACAGATCAACTCCCTTTGTATGTAATCCGTCTGTTAGTTTGGCCTAAAGTCTATGCACTGCCTGTGTCACTACAATAACCAGGATTTGCATGGGTATGGAAGATACACATGTACCGTCTGCTCATGTCCCTGTGCTGATTTTGTGGAAGAAGGAAGGCACAGATGATCTAAAACAGAAGAACTCCTCTGTTGCCAAAATTACTTTAGTGTTACCTTGGGCATGTCTGTGATACGCAGCAAAATCAAAGGGTTAAGACATAAGTCTTTTTCAGTATGTAAATTACATGTTCACAGCAGCATAAGGCTGGCGGCAGCATACACTGCTTTGCATGTTTATTGCAGCTAGCTCAGATATTGCAGTGTCAATATTTTAACAGGGAACATTTTACATCACAAAAAGGAAAACAAAAAAAAAAAAAAGAAGGTGCTCCAGTGGATACTGTACGCATTTCAGTTCCCTCTGTTGAGTTTTATCGGAGCTGACACTACTGGAATAAAGTAGATTGTCAAAGGCTGGGAAGAGTACTTTTATCATTTGCAAGTATTGGCATAAAGTAAAATAATGATTTGAATTTCTGTTTTCTGTCTTTTGTGGCTTACATTGTCAGTTATGGTGATGTTTTTGACAAGGGAGTGCTGCTGGGTTAGTGATTTCTTCCAGAGCTTCAGAAATAGTTAAGTTATCTGTTATTATCATCATATCAAGACTGACAGTTGATGGTCAGTGCTTATATATTGTCTTTGCAAATTACAAAATGAAGTTAGGAGCAGCAAATGCATCTCTCCACTTTTATAAGGTTGATTCCATGGGATTATTTGTCATGTACTTATATTCAGACTTGGTAAAATTTTTGGAACTTGTTGAGTTGCACAGAACAACTTCAGAAAAGTGTGGTGTGTTTTTTTTTTTTTTTCCTTTAATAAAGCAGGGAAGATTAAAATATTGTGCTGAGCATGTATCTCTAAATATTTATTACCCAGGAACTGGGTAATATTGGACCAAAAATTAGTTCTATGCAATCAGCTACTCCTAAATAAAAAATAGGTCAACTTATTCACTGTATGTGAGAACTGGATAAAATTTGTGTAAATATTCCTAGTTGGCAAAGCACCACTGCTGTTACGACTCAAAAAATTGATTTAGGAGAAATCCTTCCTGTTCTCCCTTCATCAGTGGAAGCAAGCATGTGTCTGAATTACTGTAGTTATAGCTGGGAGAAGTATGTAGCAATTGTCATTTATATTACAGGAGTGCCCACAGGGTACAGCTTCATTTAGGGCCTCATTGCGTTATATACAATGGGAGAGAATCCAAGCCTTAAACGTTTTACAGTTTAAAAAGACCAGACAGACAATGATGGGATGGATCATGAAATGCTGAGTGCTTCCCACAAGTGCTTAGTGTGTTTGGTTTCCAGTGAAGCCAATGGGATTAAGGTTGCTTTGCACCTCTCAGTACCAGGACTCATTAAACTCTCAGTAGGACTCATTAAAAAGAAAATATTAAGTAAAATAATAAAGAATAAACAATTCCCCTCCCCTCCTGTGGAAGGGGAAAAGCCTTAAATAAATACTAGGCATTTGGAAACTGTGATAGTTGGAAATAAAACAGAATTCCTCTCATTGGCCAGGTTTTGTTAGGATGTCTCAGGAAAGCATCATGCAGCAAATTCAATGTGGGCCATTTCCACTAGATCAATGTTCCTGACAAGCCATGCTCTGAGCAGACTTGTCATCAAGAACTTAAGCTGGGAGAAATTTATAAAATCTGAAAAACAGCAGCTTTCAAAGTGTTGAATGTCCTTTCAAGTGCATGTCAATCTAGAAAGATGATGAAAGAGCAAATCTGATGAGGGAGAGGCAAATAGCAAGAAGGAAAAAATAATGGAAAAAAGGACAGACTTGATAATTAGTGCCAGAGATATAACACATTTATTCCTTCTTACCCCCAGATTGTATGTAAGACTATAGGTAAGATTAATCAATGTCTGCATGCTCCAGTGCTTTCAGAGCAGATTCAGGCAGAGTAAGGTAGATCTGTGACACAGGTGTACATAGCCCAGCACTTATCATATTTTATTATTTCACAGCAATACAGCAGTAATGCATGTGCAGGCCAGTGTCAGTCAGCATAAAGATACTGCAGTCCACGGCATTATGTCAGGTAAATGGCCTGGGAAGCTGGCTTTATTTTTCCTATAGTAAATACCGTCTCTGTTGGGGTTATTTTTATTGTCATTACTACAGTCAGCATTACAGCTTCTGGCAGCTGTTGTGGGAGGCAAAAAGAAGGCCATCCATATGGCGCTGCGTATCGTATCAAAGGCGTCTTGCGTTTGGGAAGATTCTTGCAAATGTCAGTGGTGGGTCATTTAAGGCCTGATTTTATTTCAGCAAAGTCAATGGGGATTTTGACGTTTATTAGGAGGAGCAGAAACAAAACCTTAATCCCTGGCAATTCTGTTTGTATTACATTATATACAGAGTGTCACAGATGTGCACCGTATACTCTGAAAAACACAGGGTCATATGCTGCCATCACCTGCTCTCCCACAACAGTGGGACTGAAGCCAGGGTGGACCTGCAGACAGGCAGGCCTCCAATTTTATTTTTTCCATTGCTTGTGAGAGAAAATAAATTTTTGGGACGTAGATGTGATTCACTAAACTTATTTATGCCACCCCCATTCTCGCTGCTGGTGAACTCTCAAGATGCTTAGAGTATCATTTGGCCAGATGGGATGCTAGTTACTGCATGTGTCGTAAGATCTGGAGCAGAATGACAGGCGTTCACAAACTGAGTGAAAGGGAGGGCGTTCAAACAGAGGTTGAAGCAGAGCAGGACGAGCAGTAAAATGGAAATAAGCGAGAAGGAGGATATCGGAAAAAGAACAGGATCACGAAGCGTGAAAAGGAACACTGAGTGGGAAAATGCATCCTAAAATGGGTCGTATTAATTCTAGCTGAGTCACTTTTCTTTGACCCAAATGCTGTACTCCCTCAGTGTCTCCTTGCTGTGTGTTGGGTCCAACAAGTGCTGGGCACTACTCTGAAGATGTGGCCAGCTACCGCTAGGCAGGGACCTCTGCTTTCATACCACTTTTATAGCTTATTATTAGGACCTCAGTGGCTGATTACGTCAACTTAGATGGGTAGTGATGTGAGGAGATACTGAAGTAGAGGCATAGCTAGTAAAACTATTGCTGAGATGGACAGTAGCAAAGAAATTTGGCAATCCCAATGCAGAAATGTCTAAGCCTGTGTGCTTCTACTTACGTAACTCTCCGGTTGTGGAAAGTGCCAACCCTGGCACCCAATTCTGCCACACTGGCCTGGTTTGACCACAACATAAAGTATCTTTTCATTTGGTGTTTGCTTACAACGTGCCTCATTGTTCTGGAGTGTTGACCTGAACATGCCAAAGCGGTTGCTTTTCATTTGTGAAGTGGGCTGCGCTTAATCTAGGCGCTGCTCCAGCCTGACAGGCTCTGCTAAAATTGATTTCTGCATCTGAGCTGCCTGCACGCTGCTAGAACAGGATTCATGCCTGGCCAGCTTCTGTATATACAGCCAGGAATGCAAGGACACTCGGAGCATCATGGATGGAGGATGCCTGCGTCACTGGGGTGGGGTATTTATGATGGAGGGAGCCAATCACCTGAACTCAGAGCTCACTTCCTTCTCTGTGTGACAGCTAGAGGTAGTGGCTGATTTCAAGAAATGAGTTTGTTGACAGAGTTATCCTCTGGAGGGCTGGATCTGTCACTGGGCCAGTCACTAGTCTTCCTGTATCTCTCTTCTCAATGGGAAAAATTAGCATGTTGCTAATGGCTTTGTTGCTATCATTAATTTTATGTGTTACAAGGTCTGTAAGAAGAGATGGTGTCTTTTATTAGACTGAACAAGTGTGTGTGGGGAAAAAGGTAACTTAGTTAATTTGACTTAGCATCAGTTATGCTGGTACATCTTTTGGTTGTTTAGACTGCAAATTGAACAGGGCGTGATTAATATCTTACTGGGAGTGAGCTGAGTGCCTCTTACGCAAAGGTTTTAGTCTCTTAATGTGCAGTCATGATTCTGATAAAGCTGAATTATGATCTTAGTAATCCTAGAAATACATAAGCACAACTCATCCCAGAATTCTCAGTGAAAACAGAACCGTACGCCACCACCCCCCTTCTCCACTGATGCATCCAGCCTATCTCTTTGACTTTGTTTCTTTCCATTCCCTCTTTTCATACATTGGCAGCTTCTCCCACCCCTTCGTAGAGGCTGAACTTGCAATTTGCAAAATTGATCCCCGTGTCTAGTGTCAGGGAGAGATTTTGTAAATGCCTCTGCATATTTCTTTTCAAGGTGACATCTGAAAACATCTTCTCTCCCCATGATTAATATCTGCCATGCTGCAGTGCTGTCTACAAGGATTGTTTAAAATGACTCTAAGGTGAAAAAGTCTGGAGGCGTATCACTAGAGGGGAGCACACAGGGCACTGACTCCACTGCTGCCACCAAAGTCTGTGATTAAAGTTGTGCAGGAGATAGAAGGTTTTATGACAGGTTCTGATATTGTGAAATACCACCTTTCTTCTTTGTTGCAGGAGAGCAGTTTTCTACAAGGAAAATGTTTTATGTGTGTCTGGGGTCAGTTGAAACATTTGTATTTCAAGTACCTAAAAACTAGTTTTCTTTATAGTGCCATGACAATGTGAAAACTAAGTTCTGTGACTCTGGCCAGATCTGGTAAACCTTTCAGTGTTGACAGAAAACAAAATATTCCAGTTGATGTTAACTCTCTTCATATATTGCCGATCAGCTTTTTTTCCAAAACATTGTGAGAAATATTTAGGTTTCTTACCAGAATCAAGATTTATCAGAAATATATGCATGCTTAGGCCAGCATGAAGCTTGCTCTGAGCTGTGTGCTCTGGACGCTGCTCCCATTTGCTCTCCAGTAGAGAAACAATGTTCTCTGACCATGGCTGAGTATTTGCTGCAGAGGTGGCAGAGGAGCAGCTATTCGTGGCTGCGGACACCCTGTTGGTGTAGGACATTTTTAACTTATTTATGACAACCAGTGCTTCTTATTGCCAGTATTGGGTTGCTATGCCTAGCAACTGTCTTGTTACAGTTCTGAAAACATACATTTTTCCATACCTGAAACATGACAAACATTTATAGGACAAACTGTTGCTAATAAATACAGCAAAGCTGTGCTGAGATTTTTAGCTCCAAGAACTTCGGGTGGAAACCTGGTGAAAGCGATTTGGAACTGCTGTGGGTACCGTGGGCATGATCCTGGTCAGATCAGCCTTTCTTTCTAGCACCAAACTGACAGAAAGGGTCCCCTCTCTCCCTAACAAATAACGAAGAAACTCTTACATATAGAATACGTTAAAGATGATAGTGATGTGCTGTTAGATCGTACCTCTGTGTCCTTATTTAGTGCTATTTTCTCCTATATCACAAAAATCTTCCCTTCTGCCAGCACATCTCTGAGATCTTTTCTTAGACTGCATACATCAGCCCATTGACATTGTTTCCAAGATCAGCTCACCTTACACATGCACAAAACAAACCAGATTTTGATCTACTTTCATTGTGTTTTGTGAGTGTGCGCGTGACATTATTTAAATAAGCTTATCCTACTCAGAAAGAAAAAAACATTCCTACCACAGTTTAGGTAAACCAAGCAATTATTCTGTTAGTAAGTGTAATTAATGCCTAATGATTTGCTTTGATTAATAGGACAATCAGCATCTGCTCCTAGAAACAGGGATTAGTAACCCAAGCCGTCTCTAATATTAGAAGGTAGGGTGTTCTTTTGTACTAAAATCTATTTTTCCACATTCATCTCAAAGCAGAAAAGCCCTGTGTTATATTCTAAAAGCAGAATAAAGGGAAGGTAGTGTATTTTTGAAAAGATATAGAGAAAACTTTATAATGTCTTCATGATTTTTGTGGTTTTGAGTGAAATCCATGCATCTCCATCCTCTAAGAAAGAAATTACTAAGATCTAATCCTCTGGCAATTTTTATAGGCAAAGTTACAGCCAAAGTGTTTAAGATTTTGTGTTTTCTAGGCAGTAGAGGCATCTCCTGGAATAACAAGTTGAACTAAATAAGAATCTACATTTAATATTTCTGTGTTGCTTATTACTGTTAAATATGCCCTCAGTTTAGGAAACAATGGAGTGGCATTTTTAGAGATAATAGTCATTTTTCTAAATCTCCTGATTAGTTTCTTTTTTTTATTTTTTTTTTAATGTATGGCTGAAGAATTACAACATACAATGAAGCTGCAAGGCTAATCATTCTTTATCATCTTCTATTGATCCTAAAGATAGAGTGTGGTTAGATGCAAACACTAATCCAATCGTATAACAGACATCCCCATATGGTTAGTCACCAGCTTTGCCTTAAGCCAATCAATAATCACTTTGAAGAAAAAGAAATTTGGATTATTTTTTTTTTTTTTTGTTGGAAGGTTGGTTGTCAGTAATTTGGGCTCCGATTGCTGTATCTACCAAGTGACACCCAGGTGTTATGGACTTCTCAGTCATTTCTGAGCGTCCACTCAAAAATAGCGCTTGCAGTGGCTGGCAGATAACCAAGGAAATGGTTCTCATTACTGGGATTACTACAGAGCCAAGGACAGAATTAACTTGAGCCACACATCTTGCTTCTGAAAGCCTTTAAAAGAAACTAAATACCTTGTAAATGAGTTGGGCTTTCATTGTAATATAAACAAAAAATGTCCCTGAAGAAACAATGTCAGTACGAGCCATTGGACACAGGACGTGTGTGAGGTAAGCTCACCTGGAGGCTTTTATTCTCCAGTCTGTGGTTGAATGTTGCAAGAATGGAGAGTGAGTCCATAGCAGGCACCTGGTAAGCAATTGGTTTACTCTGTTCATGGATGCTTTCACAGAAATGTTCACCTGCTGTGATATGTGCAGTGCTGAATACGGTGAAGAGACACCAGAAATGCTGGCATTTCACATGGCTCTACTTTGGCCTTTTTCGGAGTTTGTTTGGTTGAGGGCTGACTCCCGTGTTTGGTCTCAGGCCATGCATATGTCCTCTGTACCAGTTTCTCTGTGTCCAGAAACTGCATTTCAGATTCTCTTGCATAGGAATTCGTGGTGCAATTGCAGAGGGACTCTGATAGGTCAGGACTGATGGTGAAGGATGATGACTAATGCTTAAACATGCACTGTACCTTTAGTTTAATCGAGTGAATAATTCTCTAATGCCAAATACTCAATATTCACAACAAATTGCCTGTGACCAGGTGGGAGCTGAAACAAAAACATTGCAATAAATTTTAAAAATAACATCAAATACCTGACACATAAAGGAAGTAAGACATGCTGTGAGATGCTACACTTAAGTGTTTTAATTAAATACATCGTATACTGAAAATTATCTCTTCCCTTAGCTTTATTTTGTCTTGGCTTGTGTCTTTATTCAGATGGACTATTTCATAGGCCTGCATCAGTTACAAGCTTAAGATCCTCCAATTACCTTCATACCCTATCTAATGTGGCTTTACTATGCGTGTCAGATGTGCATTTCCTCCTGTTGCTTATCATTGTGCTGAGATCCAGGGTTTTATTTTGCCTTTTGGAATCAAAGCTCCCTTGTCATCTCTTGTCCTTATGCAGGCCCAGGGACATGATGACAGAAGCAGGACTTTTACTCTGTTAGGACCAAGTTCTGTCTTCATGGTCTGTCTGTAATATTTTAAAACTAATGGATGAGTAACCAGATCTTCTTTGCTGTTGTGCAAATCCCAGTATGAAGTGTTACTCATTATAATGTACGTTGTGGACACATCTAGGAACCTCCAGCAGGATGAAGTAGGAGCTGTACAAGCACAGTCCTTGTGCTAAGGAGTGTGGCCAGGTCTGCTTGCTGTTAGCTTACTTCACGTGGGTCACATTGTAATACACCATCAGTTCTGAACTGGATGGCGTGAAGATAGTTGAGCAAACTCAGAAAGAGTACAGCGGCATTTTTGTGACTCTGCACTAGACCCTCTCCATCTATATTGCTTGCACAGTGCATGTATGCAGGAGTGATTTATCTGCAAGCTGGTTAATCTGCCAGGGGATAATGGCAAGGAAACAAAAAACGCTCAAGAGTATGTAACAACACATCAACATTTATAGGTGCTTCCTCCCAGCAGGTCTTTAAAATAGAGAATCTAAACAGTAGCAGGTACCAAGCACTCAAGATGCCAGAATTTATTGGTGAAAGTTATTTGTAAGCTGGTATATGTACTGCATGCAAAGTAGGAACCCAGCAAAAATAACCTGCCTAAAAGATGCTCAAAATCCAGCTTCTGGGTAAAGTCTTTCTCAATATGTATCCTCTAGCTGGAGGATGAGGACCATTTTGGTGTATGTTCTCCGATAGGCCCCTGCCTTCCTCATTGCACTGTGGTACATCTTTTTATCTTTGTTTGTAATTAGAGCTGCTTTTTGATTGGTCTTGACAGCAGTTTGAAGTGGGGTTTTGGTTCAGAAATGTCACCAGGAGGTATATTAATGGAGAGATACCAAAGGTATTAAAAGCTACAGAGTCCTGTGTTACAATGGAGATATATTCTTGTGTATATTCCAGTGCAATCTGTGCAATATAAAAGCAGAGACAAAACATCTCCTGTGTTTCTTTCCTCCCTTGAATTCCATCTTTCACCACCCTATTCCCTTTGCAGATTGGTGAGCGGCAGTTGCTAAATATATGCATAATAGTGAAAACCACTACATAATACACTGCATTGAAAAAGAATCCTGCCAGGCTTCTAGGTCAAGGGAAGGAATATCTCTTTCTTTCCTAGTTAGCTTATCTTCCCATTTGTCTCCTTTCTCTTTATGAAAGAGCTGATGGGGAAGGTCTCCAGTTGAAGGAGCTATTCAGAAAAAGACCTGACATTTTGAATCAAAATTCAGGCTGCCTCCAAACGTCATGTCCTCAGTGTTATTAAACAATAATCAAAGTATAATGAAATTCATATTTACTCTCAAAACAAAATGCATATAAGTATTTGATTTAAGAAAACCCACATAATTGCCTTAGAAATCTGTGGAAAATGGATAATTTAGGTAGAGCGTGGAAAAAAGTAATGCTTGAATCTATGCGAGGAAGAGACAAGAGCAAACAGTAGGCAGAAGCACAGATGTTTGCATTCTTATTCTACAGAGGAATGCATAGATACATGGGGACAAAGGCTTGGAAGGGGACCTCCATTTCACCAAAGTCCGCCTGTGGCATCACAGGCAGTTTGGTGATAGACATCAGGCCCACAGCACATGCCCCAGTCCCCACATGCCTCTCTGACATTGACAGCAAATTTAACACCTCCAGTGTATTAACTTAACACCTTCATTGTGTATCAGGCAGAACTTGGGTGACACTGGGGAGATTTTACCCCACGCTATGGGTAAAAGCAAGAAATTGTAGCCCTAAACCAATGTCACATGTCCGTCTGATTTATGGCACAAATTCCTTCTGGACTCCAAGTCTGTCATCAGTTTAACCCTGACTTTCTGATAAATGACCCATTACTTGAGAGGTTTCTCGGGATCAGCAGAAGCATCAACTTAACTTACATGAAAATCCATCCGTATGTGGGTGTTTCAGAAGAGGCTGGAGAAAAGCAACCCAAACCCCCAAATTTGGCTTTAAGGGTAAAAAAGAAAAAACTCACTCTTGGAGTCTTGTAAATGGTCAGAATTAGCCTCAAAGAGCATTCAAACCAGAGAAGTGCTTTGGTATTTGAATGAGGGTAGTAAAATAAAATGTTGAAGATCTTACGTAGAAATGTGCCCCTGCTCCTCGCAGTTGCACTCTTGCCTACCTCAAGCTCCAGGGAGGTGTGCGAGGCAGATCAAGAAGAATGAGGACTTGGGTGCTGAGCTTAAAACTCTCTGTTTGTGGCTTTCGGACCAGCAGATGAAGTTTTTGTCTGACTTGCTGATCTCATTGCCTCCTACAGATGTCCCACTGTCCTGGCGTGGACTCTGCTGCCATGGAAATTGTCACAGAGCAAGCTCCCCCGACACTGTGGATAGAGCATCTGAGTAACATCTCTTTCTGGGTGACTACTCTGTCACTGTTTCTTAAAGCTGCTCTTTGTAAGATGATTCCTGAGCTGTAAACTGATCCCACTGCAGCAGCCAGGTAGGAATTACTGGCGTGTGCTCAGGAATCCCAGGCAACTGTGTCAGGATGTGGCATTGCTTATCCTGTCAGTCACGGGTTTGTAATCACAGAGGATAATGAAAGAGCATAAAACCAAGCAGGTGAAAAAGGTCTTTGTACGTACTGTTTGTTGCCCTTTAATCTGTCAGTAAAGAAAGAACCACGCTGCAGTTATCAGGAGCTCTAATGCAATGAGCTGGAACACGAATGAGGACTGGAAGAGAAGCATTTAGATGAAGATACACAGTTTGCAAAGGCTCGTACATGTTCCATGTAAGTTCACATGGTTTGCCACAACCAGTGGCCTCATGTCTCACTGGTATAATACATCTCCCAGCAGAGCAATTCAGCAATGGTGACAGCAACCAAGGATAGTGCAGCTGTGAGATGCTTCATGGCCCCGCACCTAACAGTGTCCCTAAGACTTTTGAGCACTGTGGCAGGGTGAGCAGTGTTACTCAAAAGGAATCTCCAGACTGTTGCTGAGGCAGGTGAGTCCCAGATCAGTGGCAGCTTGTGCGTGATCAGAGTGGATTCTGCAGAATGCTGATCAAAAGCAATGATCTACCAGATTTCTACTGTTAAAATCCTCGTGTAAGAGTTTTGCTAAGTAGCCCAATCCAAAGGCTGTACTCTGCTCTCAGGGATATGTACGCACAGCTCCTATCAGTACCCATTCATGCTGAATGCATCTGCCTGTTGCCTGACACCAGGACATCCCAAGGTGATCAGAAATGTTATTGAGCTAAAGAAAACGTCAGCATCGTTAGAACTACCCGCTGTGCTTCACAACAGAGCTGACTCCATCAGTTCTTGCCCCTGCCCTACCTTCCCTGCCTCCCAGCTACATGTTTAAAAAAAACCAGTGATACACATATATTCAAAGCTTCCAGGGGCAAAACTTTCTTCTGCAGCCTTCATCACGTGTCTGTCTCGTATTCACAAGCACGGAATTCATTGTATAATCCACACCCACTCAGCACAAAGATCATTCTTGACACCAGAGGAAAAGTTAATGTATGAAGAAATAAAAGAATATGTAATTGAGATTTCCCCAGAGCAGAAAGGAGTGGAGCAATCTGCCACCGCATATCATGCATCTCACTAACAGATACATATTCATTCTGCTTAAATGTATTCTGGTAGTTCTTATGTATTCCTCGTAGTTCCTAACAATTATATCTGATCTCTTTGTTAGGGACAGAAAATGTAGACTTAATAAGATGTCAACAGACAAGGAGTATAAAGTAATTGCCCATTACGCTATAAATGTGTTATAATCATTTGCCAGAGGGAAAAAAAGTCTAATTGAATGAAAACTCTTGATGGTTTCATTATGCTTCTATTAAGAGGCAGTCAGCCCTCCTGATCCAAATAAAAGGCTTGACGCATCTTGCATTTACATCTGTAGAAAATTTACAGCAACTGCAACATTACCGATGGATTTGCAGCGACACAGAGCCAGAGTAAGAGAGATCAGAGTGGGTCCTGAGCATTTCTGAGCCAGGATGAAATGAAAACATTTACCATGCATGTGGCTGAGGAAGAAAAATTCAATTCAAATGAAAGCAGCGCTGAATAAAATGCCAGTGCTCTTTCCAGCAATGGCAGGAGTCAAACAAAGTCTATGTGAGGGGAGAAAGCAAAGTAGAGGGCTAAATTCTGCCTTTCAAACCGCACTGCTAAAAATACAGGCTAATTATTTGCTTATTAGTTATTAAATAAAACTTCCTTTTCTCCGTCCTCCCTGCCACCCAGGCAGAACACAGCTGTTGAAATCCCTTTCTGTCTTTGCCAAGATCAGCCCAGCCTTTTTCAATCACTCACTAACTCCCCCTTTCTCTACTGCATCTTGTTGAAGCTCCTTGTCCTTGCCTTTCTGCCCTGCATAATTCCAGCTCTTCCCCACTTCACGTGCTACCCCCCGCGCATCCTCCATGCCCTGCGTACCAACCTCAGCATCCTGCGCATCTGCTTCTCTGCGAATTTCTTGGCATTTTCCCCTCCTGCCACTATTTACAGCCTTCCTGAGGTGCTTCACAAAGTCATCCCCATCACCTACTTTCAATACTTTTTGAAGAACCTCTTCTTCCATGACCTTAAATAAATACAACTCCTGGTGGCTTCATCCACTTACCACATGACAACAGGCACTGTCGCTCCTCCTCTGCTTTAGCCTCAGTGAATATGTAGCTTCAGCGCTGGTGCATTTGCCCATGTTTCCCCAGCCCGTCTATCTTGGTGGCTGCTGTGAAGAGTTTTGTGAGTTCCATGGGATGGGAAGGGTGAGTTGCTGTGGGGTCCCACCTGTGCCGTGAGGACTAGTGCGTAGATTTGAGTGCCTTCGCAATATCCTCAGGAGGGGGCTGCTGGCTCTAGCTGTGGCTCCTGCAGCAGGGGTACGGTGTGTGAGAGGTGCTGGGGTTGAGGGAAGGAGAGAGGTAGCCGGGGTCTCAGATCAGCCTGGGACAGCTGCTGGTCCCCTGCCCGGGCCCCGAAGCCCTCACCATCTTGTGTGCCCCACCTGCCCGCAGACCTCCATGGGACAGGGGGTGTGCCTGGTGAGTCCTGTCCACAAGAGGGTTTGGGGATGCGGCTCATAAGGTCAGACAATAAACACTCCTAAACTATGCTTTCTCAACAAAAAAGATTTTTGGCTTGTTTTGATTGATAAACATATTTTTCCAGTGGGAGTAAGCACCACTCTATCATGCCTTTTAAAGGCTGACTTTTAATTGCCCTCCATGGGTCTCTGAAGTACCCCACTCTGCAGAGCACCAGTGGGGAAGTGTTTAGCACTCACTCATTGGCTTCCTCTGATCAGACAAACTAGTAAAGCTACCTGAGCAGAGGTATTTGTGCTAGCTGAGGGCTTCTCTCAGTGGTGAGGATGCGCTCTGGAGGTAGTGAAGAGCAGCAATTTCTTCTGCTCGGGGAGTTTAAAGTGGTTATAAAGCCAGACAGCTGCTTCTTATGCTCACTTGCACGTGTGCAAGATACTGTGTAAGTTATAAGACAATGAAAAATCACACCGGCCATTATGTATGTTTTGCAGGTGATGCTCTCACTAGTATCACCCAAAATAGAGGGAAACTAAATGACTATCTGCTTAACAGTATATCCTTCTGTCCCTAAGCCCTTGGGCTTCACTGGCGTTCTGTCTGTGTACCTGCCTACCCAGGCAGTCTGTTGCATACCGAGTCTTTTGCAAACTGGGAATGTAACAAAGTCTGCTTTCGCTCCTCTCTATCAATCTGTTTTTCTTTTTAGTGGATTTGCATGCTTCTGGTGTGAATTTGTACCGTTATCAGCATCTTTTACAAAAGCCATGTTCAAGGCTCAGCACAATAAAACCCTGGGTTGTTTATGTAAAAAAAGGTACTGTCTAATAGACTCAGCAGTGAAGCTGGTGGTTAGGCATGTCCAGCCCCTCACTGTCATTTTGTTAAGGAAAACATTCCACCTTTTTGTTGGATTTGTTTTTGAGGGAATCACACTGTGTTTCTCCCAACCTCTGAGCTCACCGGCTGTTTTCAATGGCGTTTGACAGTCGGTTTCCTTACAGTTTCGCCAGGAAGGAACAGAAGAGAGAGGCAGGTGAGTCCCCCACTGAGGGAAGCACAGGCGGGATTTAGCTGTTAGCCAGTGTCCGGACGTGAGCGTTTGGCCAGGCGCCATCACGACCGAGTTGTGGCAGTGATTTACTTTCAGTGACACCAGTCTCCTGAGCTCGTAATAAGATGGTATTTTGAAATATTTGCTTTCAAAATATTTACTGAGAAACAACCCTCTCATCTTAGATCATTGCTGAGAGCCGTACTTCTGCGTGCGCTCCTCGACTTCAGCAGTAAATGGTTTTGTCGTGAGTCAGATTCAGACTCTGAAAGGAAAATTGCTGGTGGAGCTGTATCTGCAAGTGGAACCGTTTCACTCCAAACAGAGCCTGGTCCAAAGCTACCTGCAATTAATGGAATTGTTTTTTCCCTAAGGCTTCCAGCTGCTGTGGATTAAATCTGACTGCAACGTGCTAGTTTATAAATAGAGGAAACTTCTCTGTTTATAGACTGCCTTTCCCTGAGCAGACGAGTGGTATTGGTAATAAACCTGCAGTTTCTTGTACACAGCAGTGGGATTGTTTGTATCTCTGCTGTTTTATACAGCTATAGATAATCTCTGTTCAGAAAAACCCAATGGATGAAATGTAGCTAAAATGCAGAATTGTGTGCAGCCCAGTGTGCTAACAGACACTGAGCTGGTTTATTTTACACTATTTGGGGTAAAAATCAAATAGAATGAGATGATAAACAAAAACTGGTGTAAAAGATAAACAAGGATTACTAAAACCATATTGTTTAAGATCAGATATCACTGTTGGTTTTAGCATTACAAAACCCAGTCAGTTCCAAAATACCAGAATTATTTTGTCGCATTTGGCCTGTATATAGAACTCTGTAGTTTTAACATTTTATTTTAGTGTAATACAGTCAAAGCAAAGGATATAATGGTGTTAGTATAAATTAGGACTAATTCTGTTGAAATCTTAGGCAAAAATTTTCAGCTTGGACATGGAAAAATAGAAGAAAAAAAATGGAGAAAATCTGACTTTTATTGAGAATTGAACCATTACCTTTCCCGCTCTTGCAAATCCCCTCCAAATGCATAGTTATGCTCTGACCTCAAAAGCATCCTGTATTTTAAATATGTTTCTTGTGTTGCCTTTGAATTGTGGTTGTTCTGAGAAGAGAAAATCCGACTCTATTTTGGAGAGATACTAAAGGGTAGATTTAGGAGACTAATTTTAGGCACCTAGGCTTGAAGTTTTGACCAATGGGATTACATCGGTATAAACAAAAGCAAAGCCCCAAATCTGGGAAAAATAACAAAGCAGAAAGATCTTCTCAAAGAAGGACAATCCAACTCTGGCAAAAGCTGCCAAGGATTACTGTAAGGCAATAATTAATGACCATTGCTGCTGGGTCTCTAACTGATGCAGGGGGAATATTGATATAATCCTATTAGTGTGTTGCTCTCATTAATGTACTTATGTCAATTAGCTGAGCATTTTAGCAGAAAGGTGTATTTGTGAAATGTGGTTTTTTTTTTTTTTCATCCAACATGGATTTCCAGTGCAAAAATCAATTTTGAACAACCACCAAAGATCAAGGTCCATTAATGAATCTTATCTGACACTAATGTTGTTGTCTAATTACATTAAAATGTCACAATTAATTTAATGGCATCAGAGGTCCCTGCTCCATAAACAAACACAAGTTTGGTTACATTTCTAAAGAATTTCATTTTTGAACAGAAAAAGGAGAATGAAAATTCCAGTTTTGATGATTTTCTACACTTTTGTCATTCTTATGTGTTTTGAAATAAAGTGTAAGAAAAACCTGGGCGCGACAGATCCTTCACCAACATCTCACCAGCCAAAACAGCAGAGCTTTGGGGACCATTTAGAAGAATTCAAATATCTTTGCCCCTTTCCTTCATTAAATACTAAGAAAGCCCTAGATAACTGGTCAAAGCAGCTTGAGCTGCTCTTTGTCAACCTATTTCTGCGTGCGCTTGTGTCTCGGCGCAGTCGCTTGGGTGCAAAGTTGAAGTCAGAGGATGCTGCCCCGACTTAAGCACTGGACAAACTTGTGTGTGTGTGTGTGTGTGTGTGTGTGTGTGTGTCTGGTGCTCACTCTGTGGCTCCCCCCCATCAATGCTCCTGCTCTGTGTGACCCAGCACCCTGCTCTGCCCCCAGCACCCATGTGCCACAGTCAGGGCAGTGTGGGAGAAGGGGTCTAGGAGGGAGTAAAACTGGGTGCTGACTCCCCCTGTGGGAGTCGAGCGAGCAGCTGCGTGATTCTTTGAGACTGGCTGAGGCCAAACCACGACAGTCTGGTTGTAAGTGGGTGGAAAAGAAGAGGGACCGGAGACTGTAGTAAAGACGCAGCGAGGGTTTTCATCACTCCAACACACTCGAGCCTTAAAAACGAGTTAAAATAAGACACTGAACCAACAACTCTTCAAATGACCGATAACTGCGGCAAAGAGAGATCTTAACCTAATTCCCACTGGGTTTTTTTCTTCAACAAAATAAAACTGCAGACTCTTTCACAGTTGTCAGAACTGCAGCCTCGGTAAGAGATTATGAGAGATGCATCCTAAGTCCGGATACAAAAGCATTTCTGATTGGTTTTCCACAAGATGAAATTCTGTTATAAAACCTGCTACTCATTTTCCTTTGAAAGAGTAATTTAGGAAACTGTCTCTCTTTGTGCTCTAACTAGGCAGCAGATGGCTCCAGATAAGTTTTACTTGGTCCTATTGATTTCACCGAAGGGATTTAATTTTATTTCTCAGCAGAGCAGATTAAAATATGGGAGATGCTTTATAGGCTTCTGAAATGGCAGAAACCTGCCCCAAAGAAGCTACAGCATCAGTCCATCACCGAGAGTGCCTCTTTCCCTTGTGTCAGCTCTGAGACATCCGATTCCTCCCCATGGTCTCCTGTAGCATCATTTGGGTACAGGGAATAGTGTTGGCAGACTCAGTGCAAAACACAGACAACAAGCAGAGAGAGGAGAAACGAGCGACTCTGAGGAAAAGACGAGCAATGTGATTTTTTTTTTTTAAAGCCCGTCCCCAATGTGTGCTTAATAAATAATTAATTGCTGTTATTTCCAAGCTCAGATCCATTTTCACACAAATGCACTTTCAACTTCAGTGATAAAAAAAAAAAGATGCTTTTTTGTTGATTCTTCTTCAGTGCAGCCCTGAAGCAATAAACCAAATTGACTGCTAAATTTAGACAAGAATTTAGACAGTCTGGCCGAGTCATCTCAGAGCCCATAAATTTATTAATAAGGGAGATCAAGACAAGTTAGGAAAGAATCCCTGAGATGCAGAGCTGCTTCTCCCTTTAGTGGGTGAAGGAGAGTTTGGGATATGATACACATACTGTATTCTCCAATTTACATGTCTAACTGTAGGTTTATTCTCTTAACTGTGAAACAAAACCTGCACTGAGGAAGAGCAACTGGCTGGACAGCCCTGAGCAGGGCTGTCCCATGCTGAGGGGCTGCTTATTCAAGCCCAGTGACTCCACACTTTTCCCTCTACCCTTGGGATTTCTGTCTTTTCAGCAGTGGGTGGGTAACACGCTCTTTTATATGTCGTATTTCCTGTGTGTTACCTAGCAAATGAGTCCCTGGGAGTCTCTTTGAAGCCCTAGCTGGTGCCTGCATGTTTTCTGCAAAGCAGGTGTGATGACTGATGCTCAGTTGTATTCCTCACACGGTACCCAGCCTTTTATCTCAGACTTTTTGTTGAGGTGTCTTGGTATTTCACAATTTTTTCCATGTGAGAAAAAAAGCACATAGCAAGAATAAGTGATCTGTCCCCTGTGCTGCACAAATGAGGATACAGCCAAGTAGAAGATCCATCGCATGGCAAGGTCGGAAAAGATGGGATGGGAATCGGGAATTGGTTCCCTTCACTGGAGGAAGGGACTGAATCTCATCTTCCCCGGGGAGGACAGCAGGCATGCAGGTGTCACCTCAGAGTTGTTAATGGCATAGTCTGTCTTACTGCCCTTCTTCATGTCCTTGCACTTCACAGGCATGGCACAGCATGGCAAGAACTTCTCTCCTGAAGAAGCCTGGAATCTTGTCCAGGTGCTAGACTTGGCCTTGAGAGACGTCTCCCATTTCTCTCATGATCTTCCTGCCCCGTGCAATTCATTTGTCCTGCAAGGACAACACAGGTACAGCCAAGAGGGTCATAGATTTTATCATAGTTTTATGTGGGGAAAACAGCCCCATATGGGGTAGACCTTGTGCCCAGAAACTGGTCAGTGTTGGAGGAGGGACCAAGGCGTTTGCTTAGAGCTACCTCTGTCTGTCATCGTCTCCTCCTGTCCATTCTGCCTCCTTCTCTCCCACCATCTCCTTTCATCATCCTTTCTCTTCTGCCATTCCCGTCTGGGGATCACCACCTGCAAGGGGCTCCTTTGGAGTGGCAGATTCTGGCAACAGCTGCATCTGCAACAAGGAGTATATTAAAAATGGAAAAAGCTAAGAGGGAGCTTGAAAGCCAAGGATGTAGGGGAAGAAAGGTGTCAGATGAGAATGGAGGTGGTCTGTACTATCTTTTCTTGCTGGAGAGCCTGTTTTCCTGCAGTAATGCAGTTCTGCAGGAGTTGGTGAAAGCAAACATGAATGAATGGTCTGTGTGATGCCGCAGTTGCTTTCTCTGGGGTTAGAGCTTGCACTCAGGAAAATTACAGCCTTTTAGTTACTTAGCAGGAAGATCCCACTTTCATCTAGTTTGCCATAACACTTGTGTGTCCATCACCCTTGCGAGTCAGGGAGAGAAAGACAAGAACCTGCTTCTTGGTTCAGTCTGAGCCTGAGGCTGGGGGACTGCCTTGAACTTGAACTTGTCACTAATAGCATATAATTTAATCATCAAGTTTTCAGTATCAATCAATGATTATGAAGATTACAACTCAGACTAGCTAAGGCAGTTATTTGAATTCATAGCCAATCCCCCAAGTATTAGCATGAACCCAACTCACCTTTTCCAGGTGGCTTCAAAGAGACTATTTACCTGAGTAAAGAGAGCAGAACTTTATCCACTACATCGCACAAAATGATCAATGTCTGCTCTACTTGGCCAAAATTCACTGCAAAATGTGTCAGCACAAATGCAGGTGACATAGCGCTGTGAAGAAATTAGGACACGCGGAACATCGCTCTAACAGAGCCATGTTACCGCAGCGCACTGTATGTGACAGCCGACCCTTTAGACCACGCAGCCCACCCCCGCCCGCCCCACATTGGCACTCCTGTCCCAGCACACTTGAACCTTCTACAAAGGCTGAAGAGCAAACTCTGGTCTCAGAGCAGTCAGACGAGCGTGACGCGAAACTGCTTTATTCAACAGCGGTGCTGGCTGCCTTGTGCACAAAAAAGGATGAAATTGCTGCAGTTCAATTCCAGACTTCTGCCTTACGTGATAAGGTCTTTAAAAGCTCCTTTTTCTGGCTCCCAAGAAGCTAAAAAGAACACGACTAGATTTGTACCTTGTTTGGGCTGGAAAGCCGCAGTTGAACAGGTTCATCATCTATGCTCTGTCCTTCCTGGTCTGCTCCTGCTGGTTTTCTCTTACCCCGTGTATTTCAAGGCTTGGATGCCAACAGTCCCCATGCCCGTGTCTACCCATCGCTTGCCCTCTCCTGGCCTTCCCTGTTACTGCCTGTGCTGCTCCTCTAAACACTTGAGTTTGCAAATTTTACCTCCTTCTCTTCCCGCCTGAGGCTGGGTTTCCCCAGGCAGGATTTTGCCCTTGGCTAACGGGCAGGAGAAACACCACCGTGGTTATGGGTGAAAGTCCCTCCACTCACATTCCCGGGCTACAAACTTGAAGTTGGAGATCGCAGACATTAATAAGATCGCGCTCGTTATGCTACCGGCTCCCAGTGACCGAATCTGCCCTCAGTGGACCTGTTTCACAGAAGCTGATAGAAAGTGGTATAATGTACGGCTCCTGGTGCCAGTAAAGCCTTCTGCACTGGCGGCGAAAGAGTTCCTGCTTAGAAACAGCTACTCAACACTCTTTGGGATTTTTTTTTTTTTCCTTTAAATAACCCAAGTTCAGCACTCTACCGGGCAAACAGGGGACAGTCCCCTAGAAGCAATGACTGCCACCTATTTTCACCAGCAGCGCTTCTCACATCTACTTTGCTATTCTTCTTAAATTGCTGCCTAATTTTCAGTATAAAGAGTGTCTAGTGTACATGCTTTCCATGATTGCAGCTTTACTACAAACCTGCAAGAAAAAAATAAGAGATTTCATTGTTGGTTTATTACCTTTGGACTTCTGTATTCAGCTTCCCCAAAACACATGCACATATAATGCAGAAAAACCCCTCTGTTTTAAAGAGCTCCCAGAATACAGGTTGACAAGTCATTTTTTTGGTCATTTTCTAATAAAAATCCAAGCAAATAATCACATTCCTGCAATTAGGACATTCAGTAAATACCATGTATTTTGGATCAGTTGTAGGAATACAAACTAAAATTAAAATGACATTTCCAGAGCGACTGATGGGTGTAAAGTAGCGATGTAATTCCTGAATGCAGATCCATCCTTGGAACAACACAGAGCTTCGCAAATGTGACTGATGGTTAATCTGCGCATGAAAAATAAGAGTAAAAATAAGCAGGGTAAACACTGTTGTTTAATTGACTTCTGCCACTACAAATCTAGGCCAGATGCAGCCCTGGATTTCCAGTCATTGAAGAAAGAGCCTCATACAAAGAAAATCTATTTTGCAGAATACACAAGGGAAAGAGCTTGGAAGGTCACCAAACCTAAACAGTTAAAAGCAATCGCGTTTCAATTAAGTTGAACTGAAACAAACAGGCTTTAGAAAGAACGGTAAACACAGAAATGTTTCACTGAGCATTAAGATGAACAAAGAGCATATATCTTCTGAAATGCCTTTTAAGAGCCATCTCATCCCGGCGCGGACATGAGCCATTGCGCTGCACAAAACTCCCAACTTCTCCCCGCCAAGCGAAGCACAAAAATTAAATAGTTTTTCCTCTCCGTTCGAGATTAAATAACGGCACGACAGCCATCTGAAGCAAAAGGGAAAGAAATGGCTGCACGGTATTAAGAGAGTTAATTATAGATGCAGATTAAAAGGCAAGACCGAGTGGTGGAAGAAAAGGGAAGAGTAACCTCCGGCGCAGAGATACTGACATGCAGCAGTTGTCAGTCACCTAGCAACAAGTTTCCTATCCCTGCTGTGCTCTTTAATTCAGCAAATCTGCTCAGGATGTTGGGCTGTTCTCCTGACAAAACGCATTATGTAGTAGACTAAAGGATACAAAAATCCACTGTACACAACACTCTGCTCCCTATTGACCACTGATCCTTTCTCTCAACCCACAAAAGAGGCTTGCATAATGCTCTGAAAAGAGAAAAGTCTCAACAGAGAAAACATTTGCTTGTAATTGAGATTGACTACATAATGAAAATGATGTTCTTTTTTAAATTGAGCTTGTTGAGGCCATGCTTTTTGTCTCCTGGCTCTCAAAACCCATCCCTGCTGGGAAAAGGGGCAAACATTGTACAAACTCAAACCTGTGGGTTTTTTCCCTTCTTTTCACTGGAAGCACACACACACGCACGCATGCACGCACATGCATTTTGTGGCTAAATGGGCAAGACCAGCTCCTAAAGACTTAAACAAGTTTGAAAAAAGACAAGACAAATAAGAAAATTGCGGTGTGTTTCTGTGTTGGAGGGAAGCTGTCTTCCTTCTGAAGGGAAGCTGGGGTGTGGAGGGCAGAATATATTTTATAGTTGTTTTGGCTAACTAAGAAGTACGACTCTCTGAGAAGAAGGGTAATTTTTTTCCTGAACCCATGCAATAAGTTACAAGCAAACCCGCGTATGACCTGTGCACCCACAGATACACACTTCCCTACCTCTGCATTAATGTCACGATTGTGCTTTGGGATAATGATTTTCTAAATACAAAGAATAAGTCTTGGCGCAGTGAACTCTACTAAGGTCCATGACAGAAGTTTGGGTGAGTGCTCCTCACAGAGCAGTGTCACTGCTGCCACCACCAGGACACCTGAGAGTGCTGGACCAGAGAGCTGGGTGTCTTCCTAAGGCTTACTGGTGGGTCTTGTCTTGAGTCCAGAAGCTACTAGAAGGAGAGAAGGTAATGGGAGAGAAACCGCAGCCTTAGCCAGCTCGCATGGATACCGACAGCGAACGCAGCAGAAGAAAACAAGCCCTCTGAAGAGGGGTTAGAGCCCAATTGAGATGCTCAGCTCTTTGGGCTGGAAATGGTTTGTTTGTACTGTTTGTAGAGCACCTAATTCAGGGAAGGATCGGCATCCTGGGAGCTCCCTTAGCGCAGATAACGGCAATAACGCATGACAAGGTTTTCCACTGAGATCAACCAGTTGACTCTGCAACTGTGCAACTCCAGCTAAACCAGTGGTAACCCCAGAAATTATCTGGAGTGCCTTGTGGAATAAGACCGATCAGCACATCTGTGCAGACCGCATCGTTACATCCCAAACTGAGACTGCAGAGGAGAGGGAACTGATCCCAGTGGGTTCCAGAGCACAGCACAGGTAGGGAACGTAACGAAAACCCAGCTTCCTCGGATAACAAAATAGGCTCCCAGCTGCACTGGCAGAAGACCCATCACTTCACTGTGTAAAGCAGTGGTGGTGCAGGTACAACAGCTCTCTCCTCCCTGGATGTCAGAACCACCTTCTCTTCATGCACCACAGTATAAAAAATGTCATGTGCCTGTGCACAAGGAAATGCAGCAGTGAGATTTCTTCCCCCAAAAGCTACACAAAAGACTGAAAAAACACCTTGGTGTCGCAACTAAGAGAAGATGGGAAAAGTGACAGTATAATTTATAATCTGATGCTCACAGAATGGCATCGCTTGGAGGCTGTAAAGGGCCAGGGCAAGGCTGACGGGTACAATACTTCATCCCATCCCAAACACATCCACTTGAATTTTGTTCCAGCCCCGCTGTTTCCACCCGCTGCTCTCCTGGGGAGGGAAGGGATGAAAGGCAAGGGCTGTTGTTTACCCAGTGGGTATTTCCAGCAGTGATCGAACACATTACCCACTTGTACCTATAACCCCCAGATACCCATTCCTGCCCAAATGCCTCCTTCCCTTCATGAGGCTGAGCACCACCAGGCACTTGCCGGCCATGTTGCCACCACTGTTGCCTTCAAAAGGGGAGAGATTTGGCCACAGCTTGCCTGGTCCTTGACTTTGCTCCACCCAAATGACTATCCGTTCCCCTGTTGACTTCATCTGCAAAGCCCCGCTTGCTATATGGGGCTGCTCTGAGCCGTAGCGATTTGGGAGAAAAAATTGCCAATGGACACACCTCAGTTGATAACTCACACCCAAGTCTTGATTTTTTTTTTTGTGCTCGGCACAGCTGAGCCAGGGGAAATTGGTTGCTTTCCTTAGGGATCATCCCACAGAATAAGGATAATAGTGGAATAATGCTTCGCTAATGAGATGGCTAATGCTGAGTTTACTCTCTGGCTTATTGAAACATGTTTAACAATTTCTCTTCCATATCAATGCTTTTGCCAGTCTTTTGCATTGTTTTGTGTATCAAATAACAAGTTGAATTCTTTGTTTCCTTTATTTTAATAGCCATGGCTCTGAAGATAAGGAGGGTTGATGTAAGCAGTATTTACTCCAATGTGAATATAACACAGCCTGATAAAAATAAAGGATTGGGAAGGGCTACCATGAATGTGTTGTGCAACCGCAACTGAGAAAAAGTAGAGTTTTACAAGTTTCTACCTTAAAATGGGTTGTTCCTTTGGAAAAAATAATTTTCAAATTTTTTCTTCCCACTTTTAAACAAAACCAACATTTATTTCCAACCAGAAAATCAAAATTGTACAAAAATTGTGAAGATAATATCATCTGCTAAATAAGAACTTAAGGGATAGCTTCATGAAGCTGGGAATGATCAGAAGGCAATGCACAACAGCAGAAAAAGTGGGTTATGTGAGCCCCTCAAAGAGATGCTTAAAACCTGAAATAGGAGAAGGTTTAGAGGAATGCGATGGGAAAAAAAAAAAAGCAAAGACATGAATAATTGTCGTGCTAGTGAAATACATCTTGCTATCTCCAGAAAGAGTGTAGTGTTGTTTACTGCAGAATTTAAGACTCTGTCACTCAGAGTGCTGGCAGATCTCATGAGTTACAAAGAAAATCCCCTGTGCAGGAGTTGGATCAATCATAGAGTGTGCAAGGGTCCAGACTGCTGGGGGGGGGGGGAAAGAAGCCAAATATTTAGGCTAAGCAGTAACTCCTAGTACTATAGAACGAAGAGAACACGTTTAAGTATTTATACCCATTTCTGGAGCTTTGTAAATATGGTCAGAGCGATACTTGTTTTCAATTTACCTCCAATAACAACCTGCGTAAATCCTACCCCAGCTTAACTCTGGTAGCTCTGCTCCTGCTGAGCCAGTGCACACCAGCTGCAGAAGGGACCTTGTCTCCTAAACGCAGAATTTCTGTTAAGCGGGATATTTAATTTTCAGGTGTAGTTTTTAGAAAAGTTTTATCTCAGAAAAGATAAAATTAAAGTGGACACTGGGGTCAACGCGGAATAGTTGGATCACGTCCCACCGAAAACAGGAATCGCGAGGGATTCTCCTGTTGATATTTTAAACTTTTGTCCGTGCAAGTTTTAATCAATTAAAATGCATTATCTACCCTCTTAACTTTCTCAGAGAGGATTATCTGACATTTACTATTCACCAGTTTTGCTGAAAAGGTTAATAGTTCACAGGCTGAAGTTAGAAGTAAACAGAATTGATCATTCCTAATGCTTTGGCTGAAATGGAGGGGCTTTGTGTTGACAGGCTAGGAGATGTAATGAGCCTCTAGTACATTCTTAAGGCTTGTTTCATTTGCTCAGTGAATGGGGAAAGTAAAATTATAGTCTATAGGTGTTTTCCACGGTTCTTTCATAAGCAGGCCTCCTGACACCAATTAAAGAGATTATGTCATCAACTGAAAAGAAAGCTATAACCTTGTATGTTAATGCCGTGATTACTTAAGACAGGGTCACTGGACCCAATAGAACAGTGAATGACCTTGGTGAAATTAACTTCGGAGCTCAATTCCTAATTAACTGTTTTCAATGAAAGAATGTGTGATTTCAGGCTATTGGTCAAAATATTCACTTTTTTCTGTACAAGGACTTTGCCACCAGAAGTTAGTCTCCAGCAGCATTAAAAAAACAGGAATAAGATTAGGAAATGGCAAACAGCGTGTCCAGAGCTTTATGAAAGCAGATATTGTGCCCTGGATATTTTGCCTGAAAAACCTTATTCTTTTGAGACTTCTTTACCCACAGTGCAAAAATTACAATCCTCAGGAGGAAACGGAACATTTGAACACACATTTGGGGCAGATGAAATCGAAAATAATGGCACCAAAATACTAAGTAGTAGCTATGTATAAAATACAACCTTATGCTTATAAATAGTATAAATTTACCATTTTTTTTTTAAAATGAATTGTGTCATATACAAAAATCTGGTCGGGGACATTGTATTTTGTAACATTGGTGGAAGGCGAAAAGAAGACAGGGAAGTGTTTTTTAAGCAGCTGTCTCCATTCTCTCTCGGGTAAGGGTATTGATGCTCCAAAAGGAGGGCAGATTGCCAGAGTACCCCTTGACTTCGTCTGCCCTGCGTCACGGACTGATGCCTATGAGAGATGCACACGCTCAGTCCTAGTGCTATAATATTGGTAGGGGCTGTGCAGTCCCCTGAAGCCATTGCTCAGCACTGCACCTATCTTAGACCTCTGGTCAGCTATGCTGAAGACACACTCGTACATGCTTCACTTTACCAGGAAGAGATACACATCTGAAAACATCTTCAACAATAACAACCATCTGATCTGGCTGTAAAAGCAGTCAGTTTAATCTGTCAGTCTTTTTCTGCTTTCTTAAATAACTCTTTTTATGTGTGGGCCGAGTCATATTCAAACTGGGAGTGCCAGTCCTGAGGATGTTGCTAATCCAATACTCTGGCAAACAGCAAATTCCCCTTCAAAATTATTACAAAGTTAATGGCAACTTGCTTCATGTGTAGAAAGACTTCAGACCTGAGCTACCTAGATGAACACGTTCTACTTCCATGGGGATGAATTTACAGGGTCAAAGGTTACACCTGTGCCATCTCTGAGTATGCAGAGGTTTCTTCCTCCGAAGGTGATGAGCAACGCAAGCATGGTGGCTATCCCATTGTTACACTGTCCCCAACCCAGGACGAGGCATGGGGCTCTGGATCTGCTTCTGCTACTGAATCATGCCATGGAGCTGATTCCTCTCTCTGGCTGCTGTGTTGGGATGAACATTGAAGTAGGTCAAGAAGCGGAAGCAGGAACCTCTCCCATCTGCCCCCACCTAATTCTACAAGAAGTCATTAGGCAAAATGTCCCAGAGAAAGCCCAGAGTACCTGGTGCTCAGAGACACTGGGGGCAGCTATGTGCCATGGGCAAAGCCCCAAAGGGAGCCTGTAGCAAAGCCAAGGAGTGAGCCAGCTTCCTGAAACTCCATCTCCGTTCACAAACCACATCTGTGCCAACCATACAGCTTCACTGGTCGACCACTGGGCCAGCTGCTCCTCTCCTCACGTAGAACGAAAGTCTGCCTGGGCTTGGACACAGACATTCACTGTTCATAGGAACACTCTGAAGTATCAGAACGCAAAAAAGTCTTTTCCCACGGTCACCAGGTTATAAGGCAGCGTGCTTAAATGGGGAGCTGCATCCAGCTCTAGGGGGCAGCTAGAGAGACTGAAAGAGACGCACTGGAAATTAAACTGGTGTGATATGGAGAACATCGCTGATATCTGCCTGGAGATATGGCATGCGGATGGGAAGGCATTAATTAAACATAAATAGCCATGCAAGCTGGGAACATGTAATACACAAAACATGCAATTCACTTCAAATCTGACCAAATGTGGGCAGCTGCTTTCTTTAAGAACCAAGAAAATGAAATCTCATATAGCTTTCCGGCTTTATTTTTAATGCAAGTCAAAAATATACCTCTTAGACTGGGCATGAAAGCAATCAAAAAAGGCCCAAGGGTGGATATCGCCAACCTCACAGCGAGTTCAGCCTCCCAGAGCACACTTCAGATAACCACCTTTCACACTCCCGCCCCTGGCTAATAAATGGCAAAGGAGCAGTTAGTAAATTTGCTGAAAGGTGCAATTAAAAGCGATAGGGACATTCTGCCGGCTGAAAGCAATGTATTCTTTACTGCTTGTTTGTGAAGGAGGGAAAAGAAAAGGAAAAGATTTCTCCCTTCACTGTGGACCACCCATGAGACTTTTTGTCTCCTAATTCTGACACCAGAAAGAAAAGAGATAGATGTTGCTTACAGCGATGCCTCGAGCTCTCATGTGCATTTCTCCCCATACAGTATGGCTTTTGGAAGTTAATTGCATTAACGTGTTGTCCGAGTAAAAACAGGTGTTGCAACACCTGCATTTTCTAAAGCTGAATTTCATTAAGAATCTGCTTTTTCGGAGGGTCAGAGCACGCGGTTTATGCAGAGGTGATGCTTAAAGAACTGGGGCTGCACAGAACCACTACATTGGAAAGGTTAATAACTTGTGCCGTGAAACCCTGCAAATTTTTGGCTACCAGAGCTAAATTTTTGTCCGGAGCTAAACCCTGGACAACGCTGAGCTCTCTGCAGGAATTGGGCATGGGAGCGATTTTCAGAGAGTGGCAGTGGAGTCAGTTAGTGCGATTAACCTTTTGGCCCACGCTTTAGCCTTTGCCTGGACCCGATGACAGTGCTCAGCGCTTTACAGGACGCAGCTCCTTAGATGAGGCCTCTGAGCCTGCAGAACTGAAGCCAGCAGGCTCTTTGCCACCATCTTCATTCAAACGCCAGGTCAGAGCGAATGAGGTAGCTTTTAGTGAATAAATATTATGGTTGCAAAGAACACGACAGCGACAGCACTAAGGCTGGAAAGCTGCCCGACACTAAGGATTTTCTAGGAACAGGGAGAAGCTTACGGGCTACAAGGGCTGAAGTGGAAGATCTGCTTACTCACACGAGTAAGGGCTACTAGCAGTCGGAAGGATTGCAAGATTAAGCTCTTAAGGAATGAAGTGCTAACGGGTCTGCAGTTGCTTACACAGTTGAGGATATGGCCTGTGACATAACACACTCAGCCATGCGAGCTTCGTGTGCACATGTCCATGTCATAATACCAGCAACTTGCTAAGTGCACATAATCCCTCCCATCAGAGACACGAGAGTTACCGCCTTGTAAAAAGGACGTTAAAATCCTGAGAATATACACTGCCTTGTGCCAACACTCATTCCTACGTTGAAACATATAAGGGGGGGATGCATCTCGGGCGAGATACCCTTACTTCAGCAAGGGCCCTCTCCACCCCTTGTCCGTGTTTGCTGGGGTACTGAAGGGCCAGAGCAGCAGGAAGAAGTTTGAAAAGCTCCATTAAATGCAGTAAGATGATTCCTGCAGTGGAGACAGCAGAAGGTGGCAGAGCATCTACCTTCCAGGGACAAGTTCCGGTGCTGAGGGTGTGCAGAACAGAGACCTCAAAGGAGGCAAACCGCTTTACAGAGCTGGGTGATAACTAAGATAACATAGAGAGCTCACTCAAGTACAAGTGGAAGTGGGGATTTCCTCCTCATGCTGTCAGTCCAGGGTTGAGAACATTCAGAAAGTATTTAAAATCAGTGTTGCTACGAGTGCACCGGGAGCTTTGGCAAGGTCCAGCTATGAGTCCTTTTGAGTATTATCATGGCCATATTTCATGCAGTGCTCCAAGTCAATAATTAATACCTAATTCTATTAGGCATTATTATTATTGCTATCATTATTGTTATTAGCCTCATTACTGACATCCAGACTGATCATACTCTCATGGTCCATATGTACAGTGCTGCATGGTTTCTTTCCAGATCGCTACAACTTTCAGCCCAATCAAACCTTTTACTGAAACGTGCCAGCTGCCAGTGACAGCAGAGTAAAGTGCTTTTTCCCACCCTCTCCATCCCTCCTGGGTGCATTGAGTTGCCTCTCTGGAATGCAGTACTTCCAAGGGATGCCCCTTGCCCTGGACACACAGGCTAGAAACCCATCACAAGGGAAATAATTTAGTTACTAGTATTAATCAAAACATTTAGTACAAATGTTTCATAGCACAGAAAAGGAGTGGCATGCTCTAAACGTCTTCCCCAGAAAGCAGATTTGCCTTGTAATGATTCTGGAATAAAATTTTCCAAGGGGAAATGAAAGATGAGTGGCAGAAATAACTGACATCCGTTTCCTTCCTTCTGTTGTGGGCTATTTTCAGTGAAGACTGACAACGGCTTTCCTACTTGCTTCCTCTGAAGTCCACTTATATGCAGTTCTTTCCTGTTTTATCACTAATAGCACGTGCAAGGACCCCGGAGAGGAGCTACTTTCTGTGCATACGAAGACGGCAGTGTGTTTGCACAACTGTTTTTCTCTGGAGCAGTCTTCCCAAAGCAGCCTGAGAAAAAGAACACAGCCCCAGAGAGTCTCCTAGGGCAGAGCATGCTCCAGCATGGTCAGCTCTTCCCAGAAGATGCTCCAGCAGCAATTTCCGCGTGTGCCAACAACAGTAAAACACTGCTCTCATATAGCAGTCTTCTCACCAGCAGATCTCAAAGCACTTTACAATGACAGCACCTCTATCTCCTTTTCACAGGCAGAAATGATCAGTCCCCTGGTCATTTAGGAGGTCATCATACAACCAAGAACAGAAGAAAAAGCACCAGAGTTCCCTAGCCAGGGCTCCAGCCCTGAGGCCACGCTGCTGCTTCTCCCCACCAAGAACTAGGGAAGGCGGTAAAGCTAATTTTATGCTGTTTGCTCGTGGAAAGTCAAGCCTATATCATAGCAACCTTGCTATTCACATTTAGGATGCTTCTGACTTAAGTTCTTCTTTGACAGATCTTCACCTTGTGGAGCCCAACCTATGACGGAAGGGCTTGCGAAACACAGGAGGTGGTGGACACGCAGCTGCAGGATGGCTTGAGGAAAACACTGTGGCAGCACAACTTGTTGAGGCAACCTCCCCTCAGATCAGGTGGGATGCTGTGTCTCCCTGAGCTGAGAGCCTGGTGCCAGGGTGCCTCAAAGCCACCCGCTCTCCTGCCCACATGCGCACGGAGCAGGGCCGATGGCGTCCCGCGCCACTGGCCTGCCTGGTTCGGAGCTGGTGTTTGAGGAAGAGATGAAGACTGAGTCAGGCTGCAGTCCTGAGTAATGTGCTCTGGGCAATCCTGCTTTAGGAGGGGAGTTGGACTAGATGATCTCTAGAGGTCCCTTCCAACTCTGAAAATTCTGTGATTCTGTGTGATTCTGTGATTGCAAAAGCTGGAGCGGTCAGGGTGAACTTCTCTCGACCTTTCCCTTATCTGTCAGCGTTTGAGCACAAAACCTCAGGCTTTCATACACCACACGTTTTCATTCATTTTTACAGATACGCTCACGCTGCGATTATTCCAGGCTTTTCTGTTTCCAACCCCTGGGGAACAACGAGCCAGGCACAGACAAGACATCTTCTGCCAGCAGCTACGTGCTGCTCTTTGTCACCATGCTCCAACACTCTACCATGAGGGAACTGCTCCTCTCAGCCTTGCTGTGCTCTTTTCATCAGCTGTGGATGTTTTTTTCCTGACAAAAGGAACTGGAGCCCTCTTGTGGTGAGTTTTGAAGCTTGCAACAGTCCCTTTAGAAATCCCTTTAGATTATGCCGCCCCAGCTTCACCTGGATGTTGCGGACGAGACGCTGTTAATAGGAACCTGTCTGCTCTGCTCGTCTTTGCATTAGTAGCAACATTACATACAATTATACTCCAAAATAGGTTTCAGCTTCAAAGGTCACAGACTTAATTATAAAAAGATAAATAAAAACATCTTATGCTATAAAGCCAGCCTACTCTAATCTCAGCTACTGAAAAAGATGGCTTTTTAAGTCACTAGAGTTTAATTAATAGAGTACCATATATACCAGCTATGTAGGAAGTATATATTAGAAAGAGCAGGGATGACTACAGCATTTGCAATTTCACTTGAATTTCAAAGTCGCCTAGAATAAATCAATCTCTCTTCACACCTGTTACGCAGAGCTGTGCAAAATGACTGATTTCCACTGACGGGAAACTCTGAGTGAGTTTTCCTGTACCTGAGATATTCCAGTATGTGGCTACAGTAGAAGAGCACACGCGCTTGGGAAGACGCAGCATCTTAATTGCTGAGAATTCCTGGGATTATGTGAAATGGATGTAAATTTGGTGTTAGTTTTCATTGATTTTATTTATAAATTATGATTTTCTGCCTCTTTTAGTGATACCATCTTGGCAGTGAAAGCTGATGTTGAAACCACTTAAAATACAAGTATCATTATTTTATTTTTAGAAACTATTATTTTGTGAAACTATTATCTATGCAACTACAATCATGTAACTCTTTCAAAGTTGGGGAAAATTTAGGATTATATTTGCCTTAGGTTTGTATGTGGGGAGAGATTTTTATTTGTTGCAGTACCCTTCTGATAAAAGTTGCTATAAAACAATCTATTCAAAGGCATTTAAAATTGTTTCTATTGCAGGCTCATTTAAGATATCCTAAAAAAATTGTTACTTGTGCTCTTAAGTCCTGTATACGGGCTTCAGACGGTCTCTAGACAGGGATTCTAATTCCATATCATGCCTTTTAAAGCCATTTTATTAGAGGTTGTTTGTACTATTATTTGGTGCAAATTGCAGTGATATTTTGCAGACACAGTCCTTGCCCTGTAACGCTCACACTCGAGCTCAGAGACACGTGAGCTATGGGATAACATCACGTAGTACGTGGCCTTGTAGAGACACGCTCCCTATGAAAGTCAGCCTTAAAAGGTCCCACAAGTGAAGCAGTTTCTAAAGAGGGTTTTGAAGGTGGGGGCAAAGGGAGGTCACGTTATTAGCGTGAGTTGAGTCCCCCTCTGCCACCAGTGCAGCGCTTGGAAGACTCAGACCCAAGACTTTCCCAGACAAAGTACTCACTAGCAAAGAAGTAGAAGCAAATGTTGTGCCTTTCATCGCACGTTGCCATCTCCTCTGTCTCTAAGTTCAATCCAAGACCACGTGTTTCCTGTGTGAAAGACAGAACCTAAGCTGCGGACCAAGATTTTCTGACTGACTAGAGCTTTCCGGGCTTCCAGCTTGTAAGACAACACAGGGACATGGCTTTTCGTGAACTGCTGAGACACCCTGTCAAAATTCAGACCTTTTAAAGATGCTTCCAGTTGTTCTCTTGAAAAAAAAAAAAAAGGGCCAAATAAAAATGCCCAAAATCATTAATTGCTTAGAAAAATCTGTCTACATTTGGTTGGCAACGTAGATATACTCAGCACAGGTGAAGGTTACGCTTGATCTTTCTTCAGTTTGCTTCCTGGCTCTCACCATATGTCAAAGATCACGATTATAATCTGACACAAAGGCGTCTTCAGCAAGTGATGCGTTTCCTCTCCTTGTGGTTAAATGCAACACCTACAGACAAAATGATATTTTATGTTTCAAGCCTGCGGGAACAACCACTAGAAGAGATAATTTACAGGTATTTCAGCTTTTACTGTCTGGATTGCAGCGCGCATCAGAGATTGAACAACAGTGTGCAGTCGCTGACTATCACCCCGGCACAGCTGAAATGGAAATAATTGATGCCGATAGTACCTTTCACTGAGAGAGAGTTCCTAATACCTCATGCAAACAGCAGCTGTGTGTCTGAGAGACGCAGCGGTCTAACGAAGCAAAGAAGGAAGGCTCTGACAGAAGACATTACGGTAATGTACTGTAATGGGGCTTGCTGATTTGAATAAAGTAGCATGTTAAACACTCCACAGTCTCTTTGCTGTGTGCTGTGGCCCTATTTACAACTCTATATTTAAGATATTTGCACTCAATACAATTTGAGACAAGCCAACACGCCCAGATTACAATATTTTTCCATTTATTTAATTTTTAAAAAGGATACATAGAAACTTCATCCCTTGGTGGAAACCTGACAGCTATGAACAAGCTTTGTGGCAGCGTTCCCATTGTTTACCTCTTGGATGCATCTTTTGAAATGAAACGTTTGTCCCAAGCCCAAGGTCAGCACAAAGTCGCCTGTCACTTGTAGAAGCACTACCGGTCTCGGAAAATAGCTAACACTTGTTTTTGTAGTCATTAAAGAAATAAACATGCTTTATTACCCATTCATAATGAGAAAAAAATACCCCAAACATTAATAAACTTACCTATTAATAGCTGCAGAGCACCATAACCCATGTTGTATGCGTGGCATTGTGCCTCAGCCCGGGCCCTGCTTGAGCACACGAGTTCCTCCTAACCAAGTCAAGCATACGCTGTAATAAAAATGGATGATGGATGCGATGATAATGGATACCATTAAATGATTCTAGTCTACTACTCCCTTGACCTCTGCAGCACTTTGTTTTTCAGCCACCTTTTGCAACCCAGCCTCTCCTTCTACATCCGGATTAGAGCATCCATTCTTCCTTCTGCTGCTGCACACCCTCCCCCAGAATATCTTCCTCTGCCACCTTCACCTTCTCAGACATTGTTGGCTTCATCATCTGTATGGAGTCACTCGTGGGCCAGGTGCTACCTGGATGGGCTGGGTGTTGTGAGCAACTGCCCTGTGGGAAGCTGATGGGGCTACTGCTGCTCAGGCCCCTGAGCCGCTGGTCTTGGCCAAGGGAAGAATTAGAACATAAGGGCTTGATCCTTTTCCCGTCCCCTCTGTTCACTGAGATCGCAGATGGCAGTTGTAAAAGGAGTTAAGGTTTCTTTAAGCTACGAATTATATTTGTAGCTTTAATTAAATCTTATGTTTAACTCGAAATGCAAACCTTTGTTTTCTTCAAAATTTCTTGTCATAATTTTCTTTAAAATTAAGGAGACTTAAAATGAAGAATTCTCACAGAAACGGAAATGTTTAATTTTGTGAATGGCAAAATGTCTTTTTATGAACAGTTTAATTGAATCTATACAGTTCACAACTTTCTGAAATAGCTGAACCAGTGATTATGGTTTTGTTTATTTGATATTTGTCTTGGATGGACATATTGCAGCTAAATCTTTCTCCCCATTTTACCTAGGGACCCTGCTGAGCTCTGGGGCTCAGAGCTGTGTGTCCTGTGTGTTGTTCTTAAAGCATGTCTTGTACCATCTCCTTGCTCTTCAGACACTAGTCTGCCTATGATGGTGGCATCTGCTCCTTTGTTATTTGACTTTGTTTTGCCTGGTACTCTCTGTTTAACGCATCAGGAGCTCAAGAGTGCCACTGATGGTAGAGTGTTTCTGCATACATATTTAGCATCTTCCCTATAGGTCCAGAGATTTCCTAAAATACTGCAATGGAGGTGTGGACTTGGTTGTTCCAGAAGAATTTGCTGGCTGAGGGTTGTCTCTGATGCCTGTAAATTGGGAACTCGGCTTAAGAAGATTACACTGAAGAACGTGGTGCTGAAACCTACTGACCATGGCAAACTAAGAGGAGTGCTGTGTGCAAGTTTTCTGCCCCTTTTGAGGGGTGAAGATAATCACAAGGTGATGCCATCCATCACAGGATACCACAACACGTGTCAAGCATTGGAACAGGCTGCCCGGGGAAGTGGTGGAGTCACCATCCCTGGAAGTATTTAAAAGACCTATAGATGTGGTGCTTAGGGACAAGGTTTAGCGGTGGACTTGGCAGTGTTAGGTTAATGGTTGGACTGTACGATCTTAAAGGTCTTTTCCAACCTAAACGATTCTACGATTCTAAGCTGAAGGGGAAGGCTAACAGCTTGGCATGCCCCGTGCAGCCAAGAGGTGGGCAGGACCACATAAGAACCTCTGGTGTGGCAGTCCCCAGCTGCTCATAGTTTTTCTGCTGTGCAAGGAGCCTTCTGCAATGTGCGTCGTGGAATAGGATGGCCAGCAGCATCTGGCATGGGGGTGGGGGGCAGCCTTGAAGTCAGGGAGAGCTGTGACACAGCGCTGCAATGTCACGAGCTGCTACCGCTCGTAGGGCTGTGGAGAATACATGAGAATTGACAGTGAGGTCAGGGAGATAATATGAAGGAGCTAAAGCGGCTGGAAACCTGGAGAGAAAATGACAAGTTCTTTTGCACTTTTTGAAGCTGAACCTTATTTACTTCTGGGGACAGATGATCCGAAGAACTGATATAAACTAGTGTGTAAGTTAGAAATTCCGGGAAACGAAGACAGCATCTCCTTAGAAACGTGGGTAATGAGCAGAGGAAAAAGAGGCAAGGATCATTTGGGATCTAAAATCAACCCTACTAGAATTTTTCATTTGATTTAAGGAAATATGCAGAAGTTATCTCATCGGTAAGAAAAACCAGCAAGAATACAAACAAATGTATTCATGCGTGACTAGACCTGAAGTGTAATTCTCTCAATGACATGATGGTCACGCTGGGGTTTTTTTTAGCATGTATGGGGGAGGAGGGAGAAGGAAGTCAACCAGTAGCTCCCCTGACAAGGCACATCTTTCATCTTGCATAAACCTAACATAATTCCTTTCTTGCCACAGGAACCGCGCTGCAGAGACTGACTTTCTGATTCGTAGCACTCTGTGAGCGGGTGTTCGAGGGCAGGAAGCGCTCGGCACAGGTTAGGTTCAATGGAGACACAGTTCGCCGAGTGTCCCAAGTTTAAGTGCATCATGTTTTAAGTTCTGCCGACGCCAGAATGCAAACTGGCCGACAAACTTTTGTGAATTGGACCACGAGTCATGATTAATTTATCAAGCTGTTCTAAATACATCAACTAAAATAACGGAAATATAAACAAAAGTTATGTAATTCCTCCTTGCCTGTGCTTGGGCCCGGCTTGTGATGGCGGAAATATAAACTGAACTAGAGCGTATAAAAAGATTTCCAAGAAAAAGCCTTTGTTTAATGTTTCCTACGCATCAGATATGCCACTTGCCTCCCAGACGCATATACTCTAAATCATGCTTTTGATGTCCACAGAAAATTCCTCCATCTATTTATACTTTCAAATCTATGATCTTATACATTAATAAATAGTAATGAAGTCCTGAAGTAAATACCAACGTTACGGTTTCACTGGAGATCTTGCTGACATTTATAAATATCTGCAGCTTTCATGGTTCAGGACACTGGCAGAGCTTACAGATCCTGTTAAACTTTATCACATAATTGTACATAAGGTCTCTCTTTTAAAAGTATAATGCATGGGGTTTATGGAATATTTCTGTGAGGCAGCACTGCATGTGTTTGCTTGCTTTATCAAAAGCCATGTTTCTGTGAGGGTGTATCTTAGCTGACCTACTAAACCCACCATTTTTCATCTCAGCTGACACCAAACAGCACACATAGTCTGGACTTTCCCAAACTATGGAAATATCGCTATCTTGTGATTACTCACTACTCTGAATTAGTCATCCATTTATATGTCTGTCCATTTATACGCTAGGAGATAATCCAGCAAGATTAATAGCCATTTCACTTCTTGTGTATGCCTTTGTCTATCAACAGGATTACAGGACTTGGTTCCCCGTGGTGGAAAGTTTAGCTCAGTGGCCCAAGAAATACTTTCCAATTGCATGCTGTCATTGCCCTGCTCCGAAAGGTGAGAGAGAGGAATTCCACAATACAGCCTGGAACTGAACCGGGTATAGGACAGTCCTGGGCCAGGGATTTTGCTGCTGGGATAAGGCCAAGTTGAAGAGGTGAAGAGCATCAATAGCAATTGATTTGAGTCCGGCTTCTCCCAGAGTTGTTTAAGTGACCAAGAGCAAAGGACTTGGGATGGAAATTAATTTGGGCCTCAGATTCAGGGGTGACAGTGATCTCTGAGCCAGTTTCTTGCCGAAAGCTCCTAATTATGCAATATTGCCTAACTGCGAAAAGACAGATGCCATAACATAGTCAGAGTCCTACGTATTCCGTATCTTGCATTTATACCAACAGATGGGGAAGTGGGAGGGAATTCTCCACTCCAGAGAGCTCTGACAAAGTATGGTTTTGCTCCTTGTACAACAGGGAAGGTCCCCGCTGTCTTTGGTCTCCCAAGGTCCTCCTATCCAAGCAGGAATCAAATAGCTGCAGTCCCCGTTCTTTGCTAGAACTAGTAGGAAATCACTAACTTCCAGGAAAAATAACGGTTAAAAGTCCCTTTTTACATGGTTAAACTTTCACACTCTAAGGGAGTCCCATGCTCAGTTGGCCCCTGTCTAACATTAGATTTGATGGGGGCTTTGGGACAGTCAGAACAAGAGGAACTGATGTTCAGACAAAACTCCCTTGGTTTGTACGCAGAGGATG
Organism: Vanellus vanellus; assembly: GCF_965231255.1. Lineage (NCBI taxonomy): Eukaryota > Metazoa > Chordata > Aves > Charadriiformes > Charadriidae > Vanellus > Vanellus vanellus. The sequence continues at coordinate 54,649,838 of NC_138911.1, read as the reverse complement.
TCATACAGGTACAGATGCTCCCAGTAACTCTGCACTGTCTGCCTGGGACTGAAAGGAGCTTTGATCACTTGCTAAACGGATTCTGCCAGCACTTCTGAAGCCCTAACACTACTCTCATTTAAAGGAAGGTAAAAGTATCATGTATTATCTCTTTGGGAAACTTTTTTATAGATGAACCTCTGGACACAGCCACCTTAATTCCCTGTCCGGTCACTGGTGATGTAAGACCTGTGATTGCCACCGCTACTGCTGAGGATGAGACCTTGAAGTGAACGGCCAAGGCAAGCAGGATGGACTACTGTTGAGCTAGACACTAGATCTCAGAAATAGGTGGGACTTTGCTTTCAGGCTACGGGATGGCAGCTCTGAGCACACCGTGTAAAACCACCTTTTTAAGAGAATGCATGAAGGACCTTTAGACTCTCTTCTCTCCAGATTTCCGGAGATGTATTTATACTGGCCTAAAATAAATGTAACATAGAGGAAGGGAGACCGGCTTGCTGCATATGCCACAATACAGACCAAGTCAAGCGAAAAAGCCAGTGTTGGTGGCACATGAAAAATTAGCTCCCTGAAGCAAAGTAGGCAACAACTTATTTACGCTGGCTGGAAAAAAACGCTTGTTCTGTACACTTGTTCTTCTACCTATAGCTCTTCCCAAGTAAGGCTAACTAGCCTGGTGATTTTGCGTATCAGCTCTTTTGATTAGACACAATAATGTCTGTAGATGCGGGCTAATGGAACACGTGTGAGCTAAAGCACTTGGGCGTGACTCATGGGTTAAGACATGTAACTCCACCCCCAATTATCCACATCCTGATAAGAGGAGGAAAAGCAGTGATGAAATAATTGTGTACCTAAAGAAAGGTTGTAAGGTCATGATCTGATCCATATTTTGCAGTTTTACATTGCAAACTGGCACAATGATGTCTGTTTACATTCAACAGAAAACTTCTATACATTTAAGTTCTTGTGTCTGTACCAATACCAGGAGCTGTCCCAGCAGTGAGTTGAGACTGAGATTAAACCAACTAAACTGCTTTCAGCATGCCCAGTGAGTCTGGTTAAGACTGCCGCCACTGCCTCTGCCTCGCCTTCTCCATGGCTGAAGACCTTGTCCAAGATGCAGGCATGCGTGCGACCCCCACCGAACGCTTCATGGCACCACAGTGCGCAAAGAACCCACCTGAGACCCAAAGGCTGTGCAGAGGCAGGCGCAGTCCTTGCTGCGAAGACCAACCGGTCTGGCTGAAACCAGCAGGAAAGGAGCGCAGGGTAACGGGAGCGGGAGGGAAGGGCCAGTGCAATTGGATGTGCAATCTCTGTGCCCCATTAAGAGAAAGCTCATTGGCTATCACAGCCAGAAAATTAATTTTAAACATCTTTACATGAACTCACCACATTAGTGCACCGTTTGCTTTATTGGTTGGAACATCTCGCTACTAACCCAATCATTTCTTGAGCTATTTCCTTGCTAATGAGTGTAATTACTGCCCATTCAGATAAGCCCAAAGGTAACAAAATAACATCCTTTCCACATTTTTTTAATTTTGATTCTCCAAAGACGAGGTCTTTTAAAGGTCATATCTTGACAGAGTTCCTTTTTTACCCCCCTGTTGTGCTAAAATAGATCAGTATTATTGACCTTGACAACAATGCCTGAAAGGTTTAGTGACAATCTATTCTGTATCAACGAGCACATAAAACTGCTTTTATGGGCTGGGGCGCTCTCCCTGCATTTGATAGCAGGCAGATCGGCTTTTCTTGACAAGGCATCGAGTAAAAAGATTTAATGTATCCATCTCGATGTGAATTGGATCGTACCCTCCTGACATGAGATCCTCAGCCCCGGGGAGAGCTCTGCTCAGCGCTGTGTTGCTGCATTAGTCGCTCGTAATGGCTACATGAAGAAACAGAGCATGACAAGAGCTAAATAATATTGCGAGTGGGGAAATGTCCAGGTTCCCGCAGCCTCGCTGCTTTCCCAGACTTCTTAAACATGAAAAGCAATAAAATGCTTTTCAAGGGGGCTTTTTATTTATTTATTTTTTGAAAACGCTCTTTTTTGAAGCCTGCTCTGTAACGGTAGATCTTGCACGATGAATAAGGCAGCCACGGGTCCTGTTAAGGATCAGACAAGAACTCTACGTTGGCTCTTTCAAGTGGCTTCAGATTTGGGGGGGGTAAAGCAGGTGATTCGCTAACATTTAACTGCTCTTGTGCTGCTAACTGGTTTCAAAGGGGCCGGTCCTCCGCCGATGTACGCTCTTACACCTGCGCTGGGGCAATAGGGCCCTCTAATTTGAATTTTTCTTTTTCTCCGGATTCTTTTCTTCACTGATGCCCACTCCAAAATAATCAACAGAAATACAGTTTAAGCTCTGTATTTGGTGAAACTCTGGCCCACATGAAGGCAATGCAAATGCGCCAGTGGTGTCAGTGGGGGCAGGATTTCACTTGTTTAGTTAGAAACAGGTTTTGCCAGAATCCTGACTCTTTCCCCTTGAGTTACGGTGATTACTGGGGGAGAGGGGAAGGGGGGAGGGAGAGGGAAGCACTATAATAGATAAATAGATGAATAAAAAAATTACACGGTAGGAAAATGTACAATGACTATTGTTATTCTGGTATTTTGTATTAAAATTTGAAAACCAACGCACACGAAGGAAAGAAGACAAGATGGAAATTAAGAGCTTTGTTTCAGAATTTACATTTATCTGGTTTAAGGGGTTATAAATAATCCTTGCTAATGGGCTGAGTTACCTCCCATCATTAGTCTTATCTCCACAATGCCCGTTCTATCATGTTGTTCATTTCAGGGTCAAAAAATTCATCTGGAAAAGCAGCAACACACAGCCGATTTACCCAAACCCAAGCAGAGAGACATGTTAACCAGCCCTTTCACTGCTCCGCCACTGGGAAGTCAACCAAAGCTTTGTGTGTTTGGCCTCAGGGTGTCCTCCCCTGTATTACTGTATCTAGAGGTGGCATGGAAGCATCCTGGCAACCCTTCCTGATCTCTTCTGGAGATGCAGGAACACTGCCCAATGATCAACAGCTTCTGTACCATTCCAAAGCCAACTGGTATAATTGAAAACAACATTTGGAGAGGAAAGGTGCAGCTCTGTGGCACAGCCCCTAGGATCGGAGAAACACAGAGTACAGCTACACCACTCTTCCCAGTTGTGTGTGGGCACAAGGGATGGAACTGGGATGAATGTTTGCCTGTGCGCACACACGTTGTTGAGCACCAGGGTTTATGCAGAGGCCCCTAAAAATCCCATTTCTCTTTTCTTCTCAAAAGAAAGAGCGCAACTCTCCCAAGAAAGGATGTTTCTATATTTCGTGTTTCACCCATAGGAGCTTGTTTGATTCCTCTAGTAGCAGAAGGCACAGAGAATTGCCAAAAAAGAGTTTTGATTATGGTAAGCTCAGCTGCACTACACATCTCAATGCAAGTCAAGGACCACCACCATTGCTCCCAACATCATTTGACCACAGCATAGGTGCTGCAGGTCTAAGAAATCCAACTCAGCTGGCTGGTAAAGCAAATTCACTGGCGTTCAGATTCCTGCTTCAATCATTTAAAGGGTAGTTTGCAGATCAAAGGGGTCTTGGAAAAAACAAAGACCCAGGTTATTTGAAATACAATCTGGAATAAGCCACTGTGGGGTTCCTTTCCTAAGGCAGCCCCTACCTCCAGGTGTTGCTCTGGGAATGAGAACAAAAGGGGGAGGTAGTGGAGGATGAACAAAACCCCCCAAAAGTCAAGGAAAGAATGAGGAGGAAAAGAGAAAAGATTAATCATTCCATCACCAGCCGACTCCTGAGCAGGGCATTTGTGAAAAGTCCTTCCTTTGCCATCCAAAGCAATCACCTGGCATTTAGCTTGCCTGCAGCCCTTTCCCCCTATTTCAAGCACGTAATTATTTACACCAGGTGCATTGCTTCAACCCATCTCTTATGACGTCCCCATTCACAAGTGAAGGATTGTAATTTGCCAGCCAGCACTGAAGTTTCTTTGTCCAAGTCTCCTGCCCCGGGTGTAACGTTACATTGACAAGCGGCACGGCACAATGGGAAGGGAAATAGAATTTACCCGGTGAACAAAGGGCATTAGTGCTCCCTGCCTCTAACCCCAGGTGACTGTAGAGAGCTGACTGCGGGGTCTCTGGTGACAGAAGGCTTGGGTCATATAAAAACCGCGAGCGTGGCAGCCGTGCCGGCAGACAGCTACACCTGCAACAGGCCGCGGCTGCGTGCAACCACGCTGCTTTGTGCCCTTACTTCGGGTAAAGTGCTGCGGGTGCTACTTAAAGTTTAAATTAATAAAAGATTTTAGCTGGCAGGGTCCTCGGTGCTGATGGAAGGTATTCAAGTCAAGCAGCGTTCGCCCCCTCCCTTCCCGGCGGCGAACAGGGTTTGCCCCATCGCTGCTTGATTCCGGCTGTGTGGTCCGGCCTTTTGTGCGTGGAGTTGCCCGGGACTTCGCTGATGGCTGCATTCAGGATCAGGTGCGGTAATAGAAATGCTGTGAATACTCAGGTCTCGTGGCACCCATGACGCTGCCTCTTTGTTTCACTGAAGCTCCCGGAATTTGCCTGTCGCACCCACACCGGGCAGGACCCGTCCCTTTGTGTGCAGCCAGGAACTCTCCCCGGCCGGGGCTGATCCATGACAGATGGCCCTGGGCACTGCTGTGAGACAAATAAAGAGCGACAACAATAATGAGGGGAAAGTGAGGAGTGGGATTGTTTCGGTTGGCAGGTCCTGTCCTTTGATTTGGGTTGATGTAGCAAGTCTGGGCATGGCTGAACCAGGGGATGAAGGGAGTCTGAGTGCTCCTGTCTTCTTCGCCCTGGCAATGTGGCACACATGCCACCGCACGCGAGGTTGCTTGCAAGCACAATCCCTTTTCACCTGTCTGAATCAAAGGTGTCTCCTGTCTCCCTTCCAGAAAAATCTCAAGGTCAGGGACCACAACACGGTTGCAAATAAAACTACCCGGACAATGATGCCAGGTAAGCACTTTTTATTGCTCCTCTTCCCTGAAAAGTGTGTGCAATAAGCTAAATGAGTTCTGGATGCTAGAGAGGAGAAATTCCTGCTTCTTCAACCTCAGCCTACCTCCCGCAGCCCCTGTTGTCTCATCTAGACTGAGAGTGGAGGCAGTGGAAGCCCCAGTCGCTTCTTTTCAGAAGCAACTCTTGTTCCCAGTGAATATGCAGTATACTCTGGCCATACTGTCTTGTGATCCTGCTCCAAATTTGTCCTTTTAAAAATGGCAGTCCACTGCTTCTTGTCTGACCCTCCAACCAGGAGGCCAGAGAAAGGTGCACCGGGGAGGGGTCACCACACCATGACTCACACGTCACACCTGAAAGAGTGGTGTACCCCAGGGGAGGATATGGGGGCCAATACTGTTTAACCTCTTCATTACAGACCTGGGTGGCAGGAAAGAGTGCACCCTCAGCAAGTTGGAAAATGGTATAAAATTTGGAGGAGTGGTTGATAGACCAGAGGGTTGTGCTGCCATTCAGGGGGCCCTCAGCAGGATGGAGGAGCAGGTCAACAGTAGCCTTATGAAGTTTAACAAAAGGAAATGCAAAGCCCTATGCAGGGGAGAAATAACCCCGTGCGCCAGCACAGGTTGGGGCTCACCGGCTGGAAAGCAACTTTGCCCAGAAGTCCCTGTGGGTCCTGTTGGACATCAAGTTGCCCGTGGGCCAAGCATGTGGCCTCATGGCACTGAAGGCCAACAGCCTCCTGGGCTGCCTTTGGCAGAGCATTGCCAGCAAGTCAAGGGTGGTGCCACCCACGAAAGCCCCGTTAGAGTATGGGAAAATCTGTCTTGGACAGGTAGGCTCGCTGGGAGCTTTGCAGCGGTGGTGGCCCTGCCCCAGCAGAGTGCTCGTGGCTCTGCTGCCATACACGCTGCATGGACACTTGAAGATTTCCAGTCCCACCACAAAACCTCAGCCCTGCTGACAGCTGCCACGGGGACTCCCCACCGCACAGCCATTAAACCAGAGGTTACAGGCAGCGCTGCAGGAGATTCCCAGCGGGGAAAGGAAGGGTTGGGTGTGCTCCTGTGCATGTAAAAATGCTTTTTTAATAATTTTTCCATTTCTTTCGCTTTCTAATCTGTTGCCAAACGCACAAAGAAAATCCAGGGGAGGGCAGCAGTACAGAAGTTGCTTCCTCTGAGCATTCCTAAAGGAGCAGCTTACAACGGACTTGGAGAACTACGTGCTGCTGGCTGCCCCAGCTTTGCTGAACTCAGCACAACCTTCTGCTAAAGCCCCTTCTGCCGTCTGACCTACCCCTGCCAGAGCACTGCTCCTTCTGACGCAAGTGTGCCCGTTGCTTGCTGTCAAATACGCTACCGAGGCACCGTTCTGCTCTTCCTGCAGATGCTTCTGACTCATGCTGATCTGCCAAAGATTAGGGAATCCATCTTTTGAAGTGCTCCGAAACATGTGCTTTAAAAGAACATAAATTAATTGAAGCAACATTGGTCCGAGCCCTATCAAGGCAGGAATCAGATGGAGGCAGGAGGAATGTCCTTGAGCCTTTTTTTCATGGCTTCCTCTGACCCGCTGGCTGGAGGAGGAAGTGGGCAGATGTTTCAAATGGAGACATTACATCACTGGGTTTTTATAGCCTCCATCTGTACGGACTGTAAGACGTAAGTGGGGCCAAGTATAATTATGCCTAAAGAAATTAAGGTATGAGCAAGGCACATGAGCAGCCCCAAGGCACAGCTTGTGATATGGGAGAAGTTTGACTTCCCTCTGGGGCAAATGGAGACCTGTCCCTCCTTCCTATCACCTCTACCTCCTGCCTATAAACCTGCAGTTACCTGTAGAGCTCCCAGGACACCTGGCCATGCCCAGGACCATCTCTGCACTCACTGAGACTGGCGTTAGTGAGTTAAAACCATGAGCACCGGAAAATAATTTTCTTGAGGGATGCTTCTCTTCTAGGGCTTTTGAAATAACAGCCTCAGCCTTGCTGTTTGATGCAGTAGATATTTCTCCCATGGACAAGTTATTCTAAATTGGAAAGGAATAGCATAAAAAAGTAATAAAACCTGTCTATCTCCAAATTGGAGTTGATCCCAAGCACTGTAAGAAATGGACCTACCAGTGGGATGAGGATCCTATTCAATATACAAGCCCTCACCAGGCTTTTGCTTGCCCAGTTCTCCATGGCTTCTCCAGGTCACCCCCCACAACTACCCTTGGAGGGTTTCCTCAGCTGCTGAAAGGAAGAGCACAGAATTAGGTAAGAGGCTGCACTGCAGCATTGTTGGGGTTCTCAGGTTCATTTGGGTCCCAGACATGACAACAGCATGTCTGTCCCACCCCACCACCTCTCGCTTCCTGACTCTCCCAGAACAGGAAGTGCTGTTTTATAGCCAAAGAGCAGAATTAGAGACATTCTCCCTTTGGAAAGGGTTTGACATCCCTCGGTGAAGGCTTTTGCTGAGTAAGAAGCATTGCAGACCACAGGTATAGGTTTACTGTATTGCAACATCTTGATTTTTGGAGCACACTGCAAATGCAAGGGTTTTTTTATCAGAGACTACAGATTCAGCCTATGGATAAACAGGAGACTACCAGCTTTTGATTTTCTAGTAACTTTTTATTAATTCTATTTGATTTTCTAGAAACTTTCTATTCATTTCTCTATTTTGATTTCCTATTCCATTTCCTCTGCTATTTTTTCATCATTCTGCACTATAATCTGTTGAGATGAACAGACAGTTCTGGCCTCTTCCCATTTGTTACACGGGCTTGTTTTGTTCATTAACCTGTTTCTCTCTTTGTTGCTTTTTGTTCTGGAAAGCATACCCCATCTGCAAAGAGAAAGAGAAGGCAAGTGCAGCATTTTGACCTTCAAATTTTTGTCCGAATTTCTACTGCTGAGGTGTCTGGACCTTGCCTTCCTACCGGCGGCATTTTCTACAGCTCAGTTCTGCAGCAGCCAGACTTAGTGGCAACAGCCCAGATCCAGCATTCACCACTAACCAGGAGAAAGAGGCCATCCTATTCTAGGACGTCTCCCTGAAAACAGGCAGACAATTATTTGAAGCACAGGAAGAAAGAGGGCGAGAAAACTTCGGCAGCGACAGCCTGTTTTACAAGCATTTACAAGTCTCATTTATAAAAAGGCGATTACTGCAGGAAAATTCAGCGTTCACAGCTGGCTGGAAAAATCCCTCAAATATAGTTTCCTTTGACTCTCCCTTCTGCAACAGTTGGGACTCGGTCTGAAATTCAAATTAACTTTCATACCCAGCCGACAATTCCATTTTGTGCCCCAAAGCAAAATTTCCTGCATAATTGTGTGTATTTAGGTCAGTTCTCCATTGTTCACTTCTGCAAAGAAAATAGCTGATTTGCTAGTGGAGAAAATTCCTAATACAGTTTTCAAAAGCACTTTTGCAATTAGAGATTGTGCTCCTAAATGAGACTGGAACGTGGGCATGTATTTGCTTGGGTACCGTCTTGAGATTTTTTCTGTCTGCTTTTGACAGCGGGGTGGCTCCATTTAAACACAGAGCATATTTGACACTTGTACAGGACCAAAGTGGTTTGCCAAACTATCTTTTAAAAAGTAGTTCTCCTATTTTCATACTTCTATCAAATATTAACCAGAAGTATGCAATACGTGAAAATATTAATGTAAGTAATTAACATTTAATCTAGAGAAATAACACTTATCTTTCCCTGTTCTACGGTTATTTTCACTGCAATTTTTCCCTACGCTTAATTTGTGTGAGTTACTTTTATTTCGAAATTTCTGCTGTGAGAAGTACTCTGTTATTATCTTCTGTTTATGTTTGACTGTAAAGCACCAGCCACATGCATGGACAGATCCGTATAAACATTTTAACTCGAGCAGGTATCAAATTAAAATAAAATAGTCTGAGCTGAGACTAACAAATAAAAAAGCTCTCTGGAACGCTCAGTTAATTGGCTTAGACTAGGGATCTATGCAAAGTGATGTTTTTATCTTTGTATCTTGCAGAGAAGCAAGGAACATGACTCAAAATGTATATTTCCTCTACATCTTAAGAGACCCATGGTCTGGTCTTGCGGCTCCATAAATATTTTTGTGAATGTGCTGCCAGAATAGGTCCAAACAGTTTGAACACATCATGCAAAGGCTCCATCAGGGCTGTAATTCGGGCAATGACACCAAAGGTTGGGCAGCGGAAAGCCAAAAGCTGATGCTACATGTCGATTTCTAAGCATTAATTAAAAAATCAAACCAACTGTCTACATGTACCCCCCCCCCCCCAGATGCTTGTGAGGGACAACAAAGCATGGCAGATCTACCTCAGGATGCTGGGAGAGAGGGAAAAAAGAATCAGGTCAAAGCACACAATGTACAAATCCTTGGGATGCCGTAGGGCACAGTATGCAACGACCTCAGACTGTTTTGAAAATCGATTACAGAAGGCCTTCAGCTGAATGGAGTCAATGACCCTATCTGTGCATGGCAAAAGGAAAACAGCCACATCTTCTCTGAGCTAATACGCACGAGGGTTCCTGGCCTGACATCCTCATGGTGGCTGGCAAAAGGGGACCTATGGAAACAGCCCCTCCCAGCTGTTCTTCAGACCAGGAGTGGAAAACATTGGCTTTCTTTTCATAAAGATTTGATTTCCATGAGATCAAAACAGACAAACTCCAGTTTTCCTCCTCCCCTTCGAAAAAGCATCACCAGCTGTGCTAGGGGTCACGACGTAATAGACAAAGAACGTGTGTAATTCAGGAACTACAACTGCCTAATGAAATATATGTCAAAAGAGACAGCTGGCCTGAAGGCTTGGGCTGCCCAGTGTCTTTGTCTTAAGGTTTTCTCTAGCTAGAAGTACAGGAGAATTAGGACTGGTGAAATGGGGTGAGTTTTATCTCCTATATCCAATATCTCCTGTACCTTCTTTTTTGCACCGAAGCCTGCACCCTTCAGGATTTGTAACTACCATCCAGTCAAAGCTGTTCTGCTTAGACAGCACAAGCCATAACCAGCACAGGAGAACGAAGGGTTTTGCTCCTGGTGAGCAGAGCACTCAAACACAGGAGAGAACCACCGAGTGTGATTTGGGTGGCAAAGAAGTGGCAATATTAAGACTTCTAATGCTCCAGCAGACAGAAAAATGAGTTGTCTTGTGCTAGTACTCAGGAGACACTCTGCTTCCGAGAGCTGTTTCCGTCCTCCTCATTAGAGCAGGAGAACTACTGAAGTTGTTGGTTCACTGATGTGCATTGAGTCTGCTCTCTCCATCAGTGCTTGAAGCACAAAAGACATTTACGCTAACCGTAGAAAAACATTTTTAAAGAGATAAAGATGAAGGAATTTGGAATAAGGTTGGAGACCATTACTTGTAAAAAACTTGTAAACTGGAGCACAGGGATTACATTGCTTAAAAGCATACACTTTTCAAACATGGAGAACATGATACGCCAGCACCAGTTCACGAGACTAAATACATTTTCCAGGCAATGATGCAAAACCCTTTTGAAGTAAAGCAGTACTGAAGCCAAAAAAATAAAGAAGGGTCAAAAGTAGCTCCATTAATTTTCTTTGCCTTCACTAATGTAGACTGTACAGTTGTGTCTTCCTTTGTTTCTCTCTCTTCTTTCAGAAAAACCCATAGCAACGGCAGAGGAAATGAATTGCGGGTTCAGTGCCACAAAAACATATGAATGGGCTTACTTTTAAGCACGCGAGAAGCTCACTGACTTCAGCTGGGACTGAAATGTTCAGCATATGCTGCAGGGCTCTGCCAACGCGGGACCTACCGAGTGGAAACAGACTGAACGTCTACGCGCCGCCAGATAAGCTGAGACAAGGGATTCACACTAGAGCATGAATTAGCTGCCTGTAGAGGCGGTAGGAAGAGTTTAGTTTTTTAGCGGTGCACCTGAGAGCCTCAAACCCTATTAGAGCGGGTAGGTGGTGTAGAAAGCAAGCGCGCACTCTTCCTAATAGGAGAAAAGGCAGAAAAGGCACGCAGGAGATGCAAGAGGGAATACAACACCACGTAGAAGATTTGCAGACTTTTATGGAATAGTCTGGCAGCTTCGGGCCAAAAAGAGATGGTTAAGGAAGAAAAATCAAAGGGATCAGGTGTACGAGAGAGGTGGCAGAGGGAATGTGCTTCACTGCACACAAAGCGAGAACCAACCACAGAACGAGACCCAGCTGATTTGCGTACGTAGGGAATATAAAAACCAGGCTAAAGGTTACAGTCTACCTAGAAACAAGGTGATAAGTCGAGTACAGTCCCTTATCAAATTTTAATATGAAAGCTTTGTATTAGCTATTAGATAATAAAAGCTGGGCTGTGGCCTGCAGCAGCTTTCTTCTAGCGCTGAACTCATGCCCACACTGAGGTTTTCAGCTGCAGGTAAGTTGAGACCCTCACCCTCAGCTCAACATCTGAAACTGGGCAAGGTTCAGCCGGTTACTCTGGCCACCTGTTAGCGTGTCCTGGCAGAACAATAAAGTTTTCATACTGAAAGTCCTGTACGTTTTAAGAGTGTAAAGGCACTAAGCTAATGTATTTCTGTAATTAAATATTTACATTACATTATTTCAATTCATGCTGTACATTCCATTGCTAATTTTTTCAGAAAAAGCCTTCTGAAATCAGCCTTCCTTTTTGTTGTTGTTGTTTGTTTGTTTTGGGTTTTTTTCGCTGAAACTGATCCCTGATATCCTGCAAGTCTCCAGTTCATTACTGGGAGTCAACAACAATCAACGGGTGGGTGACTTGACTTACTTTTCCTATTCCAATTGTATATAGTCTTTTAAAGCTAGCTGAAGGTAAGCACTAAAATCCCCCCCCAAAACCAAAACATTACAACATCAGCAAAAAAAACCAAACAAAACCTCTGAAGTGCACACTTCAGGTTACTTGCAATATGAAGTAGAACATATTAGGATTAAGACTGATTTAAGTTGATTGTGTCACTTCATATTCTTCAGGTAACAGACTCCCACTATATCCATGACAGGGATGAGCACTACAAAACCAAGAAATCGCTCTCCTAAAGGAATACTTCAAAAGGCTTCTGGCCTTTTGGAAAAAGTAACTTGGTTAAATAGGAAAAGCAGAAAAACAAAGCACAGCTTTGACTGTGAGGAGGACCTGGAGGACAGCCATGTCCAAATATCCTATTCCTACTGTCTAGATCTTAGTCTAGAGACTCCATGGATGATTTTAAAAGCAGTCCAGAAAAGCTTTTTTGTTTGTTTTGTTTTGTTTTGCATGCTTGTAACATACCTTGAATTATTTTGTTGAAGTAAATGACACATAGCTGTTTTATCCTGTACCACCTTATAGTTTATGGGACAGGACTCAAGTTTCAGAGGAAGGTGACTGTTCTCACCAAGTTACACTCGGTATTCATGAGCCAGCGGCAAACTCTGACGTACTATTTCTGAGTAAAGGGGAGGAGCCACAATGAAGCTTCGGCAAGATGATACCGCCCAAAGAGAATCAGCAGGACACTGGACAGTGTCATGGACACCTCTACTACTAAGGAGTGGAGGTGAAGACAAGAAAACACGTATAACTAATAGTGTTTACTTCATAACCACTCTACTGTACAAATAAACTCACCGGTTTAAATGTCTACTCAGCAAACTTGTAATTCAAGACAAGCCGAAGGGGGAGGTCACAGCAAAGTTTTCTGTCCTGTTTAATAGGGTTAAAAACCTGGCTAGCAAATATTTTCTTAAAGTAGAGAATGAACACCAGAAAACGTTGCTAATTGGGAAAAGAAAATAATTCTTTCTCAACAGCTGTGGCTCATAAGTGGGATCTTTGAAAGGCTGCAGAAAATTTTAGGTTTTCCCACTGTCAGTAAAAAAAATGAGAAGCTTGCACTAAAATTGGCAAGCACAAATTAACTTAATCAATATATGAATTCTCATTATACTAACGAACTTCCAGTCCTGCAAGCTCACAAATGACAGCCATACACCAAGTTCACGCAACTCCCAGAGCCTCTCTTATGTATGCATATTTGCAGGGATAATTGTCTTATTTGTATCAGTAACTATAAACAATTCTTCTTGCTACTCTTTGCCAAATTCACCTTCATTCCTTCAGAACTACATTGCATTAGAATAACCTCTTACATTCTTAAAAATTGCTGAAATCTAAAACTGAAATCACCACTAAAGGATTTAACTGGGCTTCAGGGTTCTCCCTCTTTTAAATCAGCCCATGTAAATGCTGTCTGATTTAATTCAGCCACAATGAACACCTTAAATTAGCTTAACATTTCTATCTAAACACCTGATGATGACATTCAAATTTAGTATTACAAGTCAAGCATTAAAACCCCCAAAATTTAAATGAACCAACAATGCTATTCAGAGGTCTATTATTCTTTGGCTTTGTGGTGGGTTGACCCTGGCTGGGAGCCAGGTGCCCACCAAAGCCACTCTGTCACTCCCCTCCTCAACTGGACAGGGGAGAGAAAATATAACGAAAGGCTCGTGGGTTGAGATAAGGGCAGGGAGAGATCACTCAGCAATTATCATCATGGGCAAAACAAACTCGACTTGGGGAAAATGAATTTAACTTATGACAAATCAGAGTGGGGTAATGAAAAATAAAAACTAAATCTTAAAACACCTTCTCCCCACCCCTCCCTTCTTCCCAGGCTCAACTTCGCTCCGGATTTCTCTACCTCCTCCCCTCGAGTGGCGCAGGGGGACAGGGAATGGGGGTTGTGGTCAGTCCATCACACATTGTTCCTGCTGCTCCTTCCTCCTTGGGGGGAGGACTCCTCACACTATTCCTCTGCTCCAGCATGGGGTCCCTCCCACGGGAGACAGCCCTCCACAAACCCATGAGTCCTTTCCACGGGATGCAGTTCTTCACGAACTGCTCCAGTGTGGGTCCCTTCCATGGGATGCAGTCCTTCAGGAATAGACTGCTCCAGCGCGGGTCCTCCATGGGGTCACAGGTCCCGCCAGCAAACCTGCTTCAGCATGGCATCCTCTTCCCCACAGGGCCACAGGTCCTGCCAGGAGGCTGCTCCAGCATGGGCTTCTTGCAGGGTCAGAGCCTCCTTCGGGCATCCACCTGCTCCGGCATGGGGTCTTCCATGGGCTGCAGGTGGATATCTGCTCCACCATTAACCTCCACCGGCTGCAGGTGGACAGCCTGCCTCGCCATGGTCTTCACCATGAGCTGCCGGGGAATCTCTGCTCTGGCACCTGGAGCACCTCCTCTCCGTTCTTCTTTACTGGCGTTGGTGTCTGCAGAGCTGTTTCTCTTACATATTCTCAACTCCTCTCTTCTGACTGCTGCTGGTGTTGTGCAGTTCTTTTGTGTCTTCTTAAATATGTTCTCACAGAGGCGCTACCACCGTTGCTGATGGGCTCAGCGACGGGTCCCCCTTGGAGCCGGCTGGCATTGGCTCTATCGCACATAGGGGAAACTTCGGGCAGCTTCTCACAGAAGCCACCCCTGCAGCCCCCCCGCTACCAAAACCTTGACACGCAAACCCAATATGGGCTTTGAGGAAAAATACACCAAAATGTAAATTTCCAAGCAGATGGGATAAAACATTCTTTTAACAAGCTTTGAGCTAGAAAACACTAGAAAATACTTTGTCTCCTATGTTTGCTCTGTTAGTGTGAGACAAGGCTGAGTCAATCCTATTGTAGCAATTTTTGTTTTGTAATCCATGGAAAACATTCCCTCATTTCGCTCGACAACTCAGTAGTTCTGATTTTTAATCCTTAAAGTGATAGGGAATCTTTAGAAAAGACAAATTTGCTCCAGGTCACAGGTGAGAGCAGAATACCCTCCTGCCCCCTCCCCTGGTTTAATCTGTATAGTCCATGTCAGAATCCTACCAGATCTCTGTCTATAAAGATTTCCAGGGAAGACAAAATGAGAACCAATAAAGTATAGACCCATTTTCCCTCCAAATCATACTGGCTAAACCCAGTGTAAAGCTTTATTTTATCCTTCAGCATCCAGAAATTCTTACAAATTACATTACAAAAGTCCATCCTGTATTTTATAATACTGAATCAGGACAGAAGATACAAACAGATTTTCTTCCTGTGTGACTTGGTTTTTGAAGAGTTGGGCACCCTAATTGATCCATGGCTCTCTTGAAAACCCCAGACCAGGTGGCTTTTGGGCAACACCATGGCAGAGCCAAGCGCACACTGCTTTATCTTGGAATTTCAACATGTAAAGGGAAAAAACAGTGAAAAGGGGCACTTTTGTCACTGTGACTAACAAATGATCAAAATAAGCCCTCAATACTCCATTTTAATATAACTAAAGTCAGAAAACTGAAGGAGGCCTGGTAAGTTTGTAAGTTAGTGACAATAAAACAGATGTGAAAACAGTTCATGCCATACAACTCAAATAGACACACATGATGTAATTGCCTGTTTTATTTAGTGGAATCACTTTTGTAGATTAGAAATATTTCCAATTCCCATTTACTCAATTGCAAGTCTCCACCATCGACAGGCATAACGCAGTTTGTTCAACTGATTCCAAACCAAAAAAAAAAAAGAAGAAAAAAAAAAAGGTACAATCTCAAAAGTTAAGTTAGAAACTAAATAACTAAATTCACACATTTTCTTTGGGACCAGGAATCTGTACATAGTACAAAATATACATTTATTGAACTTTCTGTAAACACACAGTTTGAATTGTGTAAAACTGTAAATAGTGGGTGAACTATGTGGAGAATAATTTATTATATACTGTTATACATTCTACTTAAGGAAAATAGTTATGCTCTTGTATATTACTCTGTTAAATTTATAAATTCCATAATGAAGCTGTGTAATCTGCAAACATGCTTTTCAAGCTTAAATCTCTCCATTCGTAACACACATTTATACAGGTCACCAATGAAAAAAAGTTACACTTTCCACAAAATAGATATAAAGAGGTCATGAATTTTCTAAAAAGACAGGCACAGCATGTCACTACAAACGAGACTTATGATACGATGTGGAGTCAATTCTGTGAGAAGACAGGTGAAAACTCTCTAATTCAGCATGTTTGTATGTGGTCGTAGTAACAAGACAGATGCTAGAACCCCAAGTCTCTGCTTTCGCAGGTTTATAGAGCAGCCAGTTCTGGAAATCAAACCTCACACTTTTCAAACCTCCAGTATTCCCTGGCTAGGAGAATCTAGGCTTTCGTCTCGTATTAACCCTTCATCGCTAGTAATTTAGTTTTCCGAGCAGTGAACTACCCGGCGCGATTTGCCAAGAACATTTACATAATTCAGCACTTACTCCAAAAACTAGATTCCTGGCACCAAAGACTTAGGTCCGGTTAATAAACACAACTTAACTCTCGGTACTGCAGGTCATGTGAATCACACCATCAGCAATAAAACGTATGCCAGGAAATCCCAACTTCCAGCATCAAACGGTTGCACGGCATTAACCCGCAGTGCGTGTGGCAACAGGTGCCGCAGCACCGCACGTACTGGGAACTCTGTTGTATAACACCCAGTTTCCAATTTAAGAGTCTGGAAATTTCAGATTGCAGCAGACTTGCCAGTCCGGCATCAAACACTCAGAAAGAATAAAAAGTTCCCCTAAAAACACCCACAAAGATCCTTTCAGTAGGTCCATCACTGGACGCAGAAATAATGCTATGTAAAACTCAGCACATTTATTCCTAGATTTTTAGGGTCTCATTGCTTTTCCATTCCGGGTAACTCATTTTGGGTTTCATCCTTTTGTTTGTTCTTTACAGCTAAAAGCACTACATCAAAGACTGAACTTCTTAAACTGTGCCCTTCTGATGTTTTACAAGAAAAAAATGCTGACTTACATGTTTAAATAATTATGAAATTGTTATCTCCAATTAATCTAACATTTTGCTTTAACATTACCACCTTCTTCCCTTTGGATTTAAAAAGCTTTTTCAAAACCAAAACTGGATAAAGACTACATTTCTTTTTCATTCCAAGAAAAGCGGGGCAGTTAAGGCTCCAACAATACACGTGCAAACTTTATGTATTATGAGGGAAACTCCATCAATGTCAGCAGGATGTTAAGTTAAGTATGTACCCGATTTTCCCAAGACTATCTTAATTTAATTTTCCCCTGTAGTTTAAACAAAAATACTGTGCTTCAACCTGAAATCCCAGCGATGAAAGTGAAATGGGCTATTCAGTATTTCCACTGCTCAGACTGAGTTAATGCAGTAACGCAAGTGAAATTAAACTCTGGACCTTAGTCTATAGCCATTGACAGAAGCAAAAGTATGCAATGTTTTATGACCCGACGGTCTCAGTTTTCTCATTTTTCTTCTCATAGATATTTCTCAAAAGAAACAATGGCACCTCCTTCAACCCCGCAGGCGTACTCACAATGTGTTCCGAGAGTCCTGTCTACTTCAGCTGTAAAAAACCCCACACTCCCACCAGCTCTTCAGAGCCATACAGTTAATGGAAGCAAAAATGAATTTCAGTTTTAGCTCAATGTTATTGAGCGAGCTGAGAAGTGCAGATGTAGTGCTCTTAAAGGAAAATGTTACTATCTGACACAGCACTCACCCTCGCAAATAAATGGCTGGTTACACAGTAGTAAGGACCATTGGTTTAATTCTTCTTTTTGTGTGTGTGTGGGGGGGGAAGAAGTAAAAAAAAAAAAGGTAGATGTCTAGTCATATTTTAAAAAGCATTTGGGCAGGAATCAGTACAAGTGTAAAAATCTGGCTAGACATAAAACAACATATACTCCAGTAATCTGGCCTGTCATCCCACCTCTACTGAAGTTTTGACACTTTCAGAATAGAACTATTTCATTAATTCTATAAAAGGCATTTTGAAAGTTAAGCCCGCTTTGCCAAATTTTGTGGTTGCAAAGATTGAGGGTTTTGCTGAAGTTGCGTTCAAACCAAGCCTCCCCCAAACCCCTTTCCTAAGACACCATTATCACTCCTGTTCTCTTAGCTTGGAAGAAAAGACTCAAGAGTGTTGACATGAAGGAAAAAAATAGATCTGGTTTACTGCTACTCAAAAGGAACATCAAATAGAAGCACAGACAAAGCAAGGAATATGCCTAGAGCCTAGGTCGCTCTGGGTCAACTACTCTGACACAATCAGGAGATTAAAACTCCACATATTTTTTCACGTATTAAGTAAATAGTAGAAACACGTGGAGATTTTTCTGGAAACAAGTTTTCAGTGGGAGATAATGTAAACTCAACTTTTAGCACGCCATATGTTCTTTTTTATTTTTACTGGAAAGCAATTAGCGGTCCATGAGAAGAAAAGCTTTGAGTTTTCCTACAGCTTCTACTCCTGCGAACAAACGCCACAGCCCAGGTGACTGCTACCTCACTTACAAAGCAACATTATTAAGCAAAATGAGGCTCAGAAGAGGTTCAGGAGGCGCACGCCTGGGTCTGCAGAGACCTGCAACCGTGCGAGCACTCCACAGAGACAGCTCAGAAAGGGTTCACCAAAAAGATCGGATTTTCTGATCAGTATTTCACAGACAGGTCAGCCAAAAGTATTTAGCACCAGACTGTTAACTTCTAAATTCTGTTCCATTTTTACAGCTTATAGCAGGCATCACATTCGTTTTATGCACTACAGCATCCTAGAAATTCACGTGTTGTACCTCTTTTTACCATTTAAAGAGTTAAAAAAAGAAACAACTGTCCAGCCAAGTGGGGACTTTATACCCTGTATTGGTACATAAAGGCTCGGGTTATGATCATCTGAAACTGATGGAGCTGTAGAACAAGGAGCTATACTAGTTATCTAGGAGACATTGTTTTCACACCTCATGAAGCTTAGCACAGAGTAACAATTCCATTTTCTACAGAAAACCATCAGGTACAGCTCTAAAGCTCTACACAGTTTTGCTGTTTCTGAACCTCTGCAAGGTAGATCAGGTTTGTATTAAAATAATGTATTTGCCAAACGATGAGGAAAAGGGTAACATTTTACAAAAGGTTAGCCTGTTACAGACACGGCCAAATTGAAATACCAAGAAATCTAAATACACCAAGTCATTTGCGCATAAAAGCGATTCAAGAAGGTGCAGGTAGAGATGAAGGTGAACATCTCTGCATGATGAAATTCTGATATACATCGAAAAAGGTAAAACTGCAACAACCATATCATTAACCTAATTGTGGCAGCCATGCCGCCTACCCCACAGGACAGAGCTACACACATCTAGAGAAAGCGAACAGAAAATAAGTTTGTCAGCATGGAACGCATACACAAGATGACATTAAAACCAAAGTCTCATGATTCCAGTTTAAGAAAAAGAACGTTTACCAACGCAAAAACGTTTAAGTATAGAGTGGAGAAAGATCTGCAAAGGCTTCAATACTCCCTACACAGGTCAACCATTAATCTGTATTTAGGGTGCAGTTTTCCAAACTGTGGCAAAAGAAGCGGTGCAACCATTCCTTTACTCTCAGTCCTGTCTCCCCACCCTGCATCTTGCCCTAAATCCAGCTATGAGATACTGGTATGTTGACTTACCCAGCTGAAGAATACAGTTGTGGGGTTTTTTTTTTTGTTGTTTCCTAACTGCACAGCCACATAAGCGTGACTGCTGGCACAAAACGGGCAAGCTCACAGCAATAGTTTAGTCTGGATAAAAGTTGATCCTGAAACCATACCCTTAGCTCATAAATTACTAAAGTGTGAAATGCAACAAGAAGTCCGTCCTATTCCAGTGTAACAAATTAAGATGAGATTCACATCAGGGAATCAATTGAAGTGAAAAGCTCTTCCCTAATTTTGTTAAATCACTGTCTCAAAAGTTTCCAGTTCATTAACTGAGCAAAATGGCTCAGATTTTAACCTATGTAGATGAGACAGTACCAGTTTTGCAACAAACAATTTAATGGATGCTGAAGTCCACTTAACCTAAGTAGATGTTAAAATAATTAGCTTTGGCACCTACACGAACGATGAAGGTAAGTGCTACCATGACTCCTCTGCTGCTCAATATTCATCGAGCACCTTGCTAGCGTGACACCCCCTAGGACTGCTGCGATTCAGTGCAGTTTAAGGACAAGCAGATGAAGTTTCTCTCTCCAATTCTGACTTCTACTGGAAGATTAAAATGAACGATGGCCACGCATCAAGGTCTTTGTGGCGCCGCTCCCTGGCTAGCTAAGAGCAAGCCGTGGCTTCACAACTTGCACGGGACTCCCAGGCTTCCTTCTGCCCCACCACGTGTACCAGGGACTCTATTGATACAATGGGATTTACGAAGCCTTGCAAATCTAGGACCCTATTTAACGTAACTGCATTTAGTTAATCCCACATTGGTTTTAATACACATTTTAGAAGCCTCTGTCTTGAACATATTTCAATGCTGAATTAGCGAGAATTATTTGAAACAGTTGTTTATAAAGCAGTACAGGTATTCTCCCAGAACGATCAGTGAAACATTTAATCTGACTGTAACAAAACTCACAGAAACTGTAGCCAGTGAAGCTGTCAAATGTAGAAGGAAAACAAAGTTGCATGGCATAGGAAGCAACGTAGCTTTACAAATGTCATTTCCTTTTAAAAACAAGCAAATTGGGACCATCCTATTTGAACATGTATTTAAAAATACATCTTTTAACATCACACAATTTTCATTTTTGTCACACAGGAATCTTTTCCAAGATAGAAATAAATAGCACACAATATTTAAAAAAAAAAAAAAAAAAATTGCTGCCTTGCCCCTGAGGTGCTAATGTTTTTAGCATTTAACAAAAAGTTTCTGGTGCAAGAAGATGATGCACAAAGGTGCAAAAGTGCCTTTTTCTTTTCAGAGCAGTGAAAAGTACAGCTTGCCTCTTTTCTAGGATGCTTTATATACTTAATTTGTTTGTTGTTTGGTTTTTTGTTTGTTTTTATTTTTTTACTCAAAATCTGTATCTAAAATGGCAGTGTTTATGCATACATAATAGATTCAGTGCTCTGACCTCATCAAAACGCTGAACATAGGTGGGAGAGAGAAAGGCCTGAAACGGGCTTTCTTCCGCTACCCTCAAACCTAGTTACATCGCCTGTAGCAATAGCAGAATTATTTTCTTTCTAACCTTTAGGAGACCTCATAAGAAGAGGCTTCAAATATATCATTTGTCACTGAGACAGTTTAAGTGATTATGGTCTGAAGTATGGCTTTTCACACCACAGTTTTGCTTCTGATTTTTAAGTTTAAAACTCAAAGGTTCCACAGTCCAGTTCAAGGTTTTGCGGTTTCCAAAACTAAACTTTAGTCTCTACGAAAAAGGACAGAACTTTATCTGCCTCGTCCTAAATTAGGTTTAGCTTTTTGCACTAATACGCCATGTATTATTAAATATGCTTGTTAATTAGGTGCCTGTGAAGCTATAACTTAACATTATTATAGTTTTGCACTCTACAACAAAATTAGACATTTTAAGCATTTATTCATAGGTAGGTAAGGAACCGGTTCTTTAAGCAAAAATTGCTATAAATTTATAAATACAAATAGTGCTTATGTTTTCTTCATTCATGCTTGAACAGATTACAAACTGAATACAATGAAGTTACGTTTAAGCACCCCACAGAAGACAAGAGGGATAAAAAAAAAGTTTGCTGGTATATACTATACGTAGTTCCAAGACACTATAAGTTACTTTTTCACTGTTCAGTGTTCCCTAACTCTGCATTAGTTTTAAGGCTATATATACAAATATGTATATTTCAAAGTTAGGGAAAGACAAATATAGCAAAATGCATTGTACTACATTTTCCTATCAAAAAGTAATTACACACCAAGTTTTGATTCTGTTTAACTGCAGTAAGTGTTACAATCTACTTGTTTTACTGATTTTCCTTTTGGGGAATCTGCCTACTAAATGAGTAAACTACATATTACAACATTCTCAACCAAAAAGACAATACAAGGTGCACAAAACAGCAGTTTTGCAAACACGACTGACTTGAAAACTTAATTTTTGTATGCTCAATGGGAGAAAGCTAAGCTTAAATCAAATTAGTTTATTATCTTATAAAATTTTAAATTAGAATTTTAAACAACGAACAGTTAAATATTGTCAACATGCTATATCTCAAATCACAAGTACTGTTTAACCACTAGTCTCTCATTCTAAGTAAGTGGGTCAATTAAAAACACACACCATAAAATGTTAAAGATTGTCAGGCTTTGACAAATGTATTTTTATCAAACAGTAGGCAAATTCAAACCAATGCACATCTTCAGTGGGGAGGAAAAATTAAAAAAAAAAACACCACCAAAAAGCCTGAAAAAACCCACACTTGTAAAAAATAGGGTAACAGATTAATCCCACATCATCCTCTAGCATATGGCTATGTCTTGGGCAATAACCAAAATCCTTCCCATTTTAAAAATGGGCTACCAATTAATAAAAATATTCTTCCACAAGTAAATATCATTTACAATGGCACTGACATTTTAAAAGGCAGGAAAAAAGGAATTACACATTTATGGATAAATTTCTCATTTGTTAAAATCAAGCTTTATTGATAAAATGGAATTCAAAGTATTTTACTTGGAACAGCAGCAGACCCAGCCAATCAGGATTGTAAAAATGCTGCAGACTCCTACTGTATGTAGAAAGCTGCCTGTTCGTGCTCAGTGATTAGTAGCTTCAGGTAAGGGTTAATGAAAAAAGAGGTGCAAAGAATCAAGGCATTCTAATCCCAAGGTTTGTACACGTATGAACACGATTCTATTAATAGGGCATGATTTAACTCCCACTGAAGTAAAAATCAGAACTCCCTTATCTCAACGTGAGAGTAGGAGTGCGTCCAAGAAAACGATATACGTTTGTTGAAGAATGTGCACTACTCTTAGTTATTTTTCCATTACCAAGCAAATTCACACACTAATTTCTGTTAAGTTTCCCACAAGTTCATCTTTCATATAAAACAAAAAATTATCTTTACAGTTTTGTGCACCTCTCGAGCACCTAGCTGGCTAGGCTGCTGCTCCTTGCAATCCAAAACCACAACATGAATTTAAAGGGATATATATTGTTGCATCACACAAGCCAAACATTTCTTCTAACCTTTATAGTGATTTAAAGCAGTTCATAATTAAATATGAGCATTTTGTACAAAGACAATTGCACTTTACAAAAACAAAATCATACAACATAAATTGCTGGAGTCTGATTTACAACATGAATTATGGTTTGAAATCACGTTTACAGAAGTCTGTTTTACAAAAAAGATCAGTTCCTGGGCTACATGTCGTACTGCTGTAGTCACTCTCACCAACACATCATATTCCCTTCTTTAATTAAGGTTGAGGATGGATGTTAAGAAGGGTCACTGAGGTTGGGCTGCACTTCCGTTTGAAGGATGAAACGTGAACTCCACAGCTAGATGAGCAGTTTTACCACATATCATCAGTTGACGCAGAGTCCTTAAAGAAAAAAGAAGGAACCCTTTAAAGTCTGGAGTGCCCATAGTTACAGCAGTTTCTGGATAATCCAGACTGAAAAGGGTATACACTTAAATCATTTTAGAAGTCTGTTTTCTCTCCCCTTTCAGAAACAGCATTTAAGAAGTATCTAAAAAACACATGCTTAATTAATGAAGCATTAGTATCAAGACATTTTGAGATCTCACCAAGTGTTTTATAATGGCCTTAACCAATCCACAAAATACTATCCTAGGAATATTATTCAAAAGCATTCCCAGAGTAGTCAGAAGTAATACAAAATGGATACACTTACTATACAAGTGCATTAGAAGAGCAGGATGTGCCTCATGCCATTTGTTGTTATCATTATCATCTTTTGTGTTTTTAACCCTCCCTCGCTACATAGGAAGATACAGTCATCAACCGATACCCTGTTATAATTCAGATCAATTTTAACACTTATAATTTATGGTCAGAGAAGTGTAGTTTGGGCAACTGCAGGAAACCCTAATTTTGGATGGTAATAAAACCACATGGAGAAGAAAAAAACGTATCTAAAAAAAACTGGAAGCAGATACATGCTGTGCTCTAAACCATAACTGTATGGCCACACTACATGGCATTACAACCATGCATCGGAGTATCCCTAAAATTCGGTCCATTTAGGTCCACAGGCAACAGTGGATTTTGTGTAACTACCACACCCCTGAAAAATGTTTAACGGATTCCTGGTTCAGTTGCAAAAAAACTAGTACAAATCGAATATTTAATTCCAGTAAGTGCTTTTTAATCCATTTGCCTTTGTGTCATGTCTGTTTTCTTTTCCCTTGCTCAGATTGCACCACGACTAAGAAGTGGGACCACAGCTTGGTAGTTGAGCAACAGCAAAGTCGGTAGCACAGGCAGCAGAGCAAACCGCTTTTGTACCGCAATCTTTGGTTGTTGCAGCATTACTTGCTACCTTCCCCTAAGTAATTAAGGGCCATGATGGGCTCTAACAACAGTGTATGCTGGTGCTTCCACAGCTACACTTAACTTCCCATCATTACTAAGACTGCGGGAGGCAGAAATACTCCTCTTTAAAAGCACTGCCTTACTGATTCCTTCAAGAGAAAAGAGGCTAATTAAATCTCTAGCAATGCCATGTCGACAATTTCATACCACTGAAGTTCTGCACCCTTCATTCAAACTTGCACACAGAATTCATTACAAACCACAAAGAAGAACAGTTGGCATGGAGGTGTAGTAAAAAAAAAACCCAACCAACCAAAATCACTAAAATTACCCTTTGCAAAAGTACCACCTCCAGTTTTTTCTTCAAGACCAGAAGTAGCAAAGGAGAGCAATTATATGAAAGACCAAAATGGTTCTGTTTGTTTCAAGTGCAAGGATGAAGAATAAAAGCAGCAGTGAGTAAAAAAGCAGGGGCTGCATGCCAGCCATTCAGAATGCAAATTTCTGTATCCAAGTTGCCAACATCAACGCAAAACTAAGAAGTTTGTGTACTGTACATTTGTAGAACAGTAACATACTACAGAGTGTATTTTGAAGGTAAAGCATCCTCCTTCAGACACTATTTAGGACTTCTTATTTTAAAGATATGAGAACTGCCAGATAAACTAGCACCCAGTTGTAAAGCCAACACACAATTCTTTATGTCTGGATGTGTTTCACTTATGTCACACGCAAGGAATTTTTGCTGATAGGTAAAGGATCAATTTAACTACTTTATGAAGTACAGGACTTTCAGTGACAGAACGTTGTTTCCAGTGATTAACTGCAACTGGGATCACTGTTCATATTTTAGAGTTTGTTTTTTTTTTTTTTTTCCCCACTGACAGTGGATTCATGTCGCTCTGATCCGACACATAAGAACCTAAACTGTATGCTTGCTGTAAGATGCACTACGCTTAAGAATAAAAGTGCTTACGCAGTCCATTTGGAAAATTAATATATCCTTAAAGCTGATTAATGACTCTTTGCACCATTTAGCAGGAAAGCATCTGGAAACCCAGGCAGGATTCAAATAATGAAATTCCAGCAAACAAAGGAACCAACCATACTGGAGTTTTGAGACTATGATCAGCAGAAGGCAGCAGAAAAAAAGCGTAGTCCAAAGAACACGACATTGCTATTGCTTCTTTGGGGAAAGGGGTCCTTTAACAAGAACTAGCAGTATGTTTCTTTACAAAACAGCTAAAATAATTGGAGAGAGAACATAAGAGAAAGCATACTTACAGTATCATCATTCCTGTAGGGGTTCAGTCTGTTATAAACGGCTTCAATCACACTCCGTCTAGAGCAAAAAAAAAAAAACCCACAAGATTTTAAGGTTGTGTTGTTTGTGTTGGTTTTTTTTTTTTTTTTTTTTTTTTTTTTTAAGTCAAATTCCCTAAGTACAATTTTAATTTAAAATGTAAACTTTAAAAAGTTTCAGATCCACAGAACCAAGTTCACTGCAAATTAGTGCTAAGTGTCATTAAACATTGAACATAGCTACCATACCCTTTAAAACCTTTAGCTTCAAGAAAAACAAGGCTGAATACCACTCAGAGTTCAGCAGAAGAGCACAGTGACATTCAGGTGAGGCTGCCATGCTGCTTGGTGCTGTATCTCTTGACTTTGAAAAAGGGCGTCAGAAAGCTTGATGGATGTTGAATGCCCTGGTCATTTGTGTCTGGTGAACACTGCAGTAGTACTTCATGTGTTATGGCACTTTCATAGGGGAATCGTGTTTTTTTTTTTCTTTTCTGGATGCAGAAAAATTGCATTCTGAAGTACATTTTTGTTCATGTTACATTCTGAAATGTACTTTCCAGGTTTGCACCTGGAAAAATTATTTCTGAAGCAATACTCTTTTACAATAAAAATATCCAATACTCTCCTGCAACTTTTCTCAAAATAATTAAAACTGCAAATAGAACCATCGAATGGTTTAGGTTGGAAATGACCTTAAAGATCATCTAGTTCCACCCCCCTTGCCATGGCCAGGGACACCTCCCACTAGACCAGCTGGCTCAAAGCCCCATCCAGCCTGGCCTTGAACATCTCCAGGGATGGAGCTTCCACAACTTCTCTGGGCAACCTGTTCTAGTGCCTCTTTTAAAAAAAATTTGCTTAGCATATTTATGATAGCTTGCAATTAACTTTCATCTCTGGGATTCTTGTCTTCTCTAATACTGATAGAAACATTGACAGGAAATATATTGATAAAATAGTAACAAAAAAAAAATGCAAACATGGAATAGAGGTGTTTTGTTGGTGGTGGTTTTTGGGGGGGACGGTTTGTTTGTTTGGTTTTTTTTTTTTGTTTTTTTTTTTTTTTTTTTTTTTTTTTTTAAACACAGGGTGAAGAAGTTTTCCTGAAAACTGATACTCAAAAAAACCCAGTGTGAGGCTGAATGAATAGGAAGCCTTTGCCTTACCCAGCATATAAGGAAACAACTTTGGAGGGGGAGCAGGAAGGAAAGAGGGGAGTAAAAGACAGGAATTGCAGATTGGACTTAAAAGCAACTTTCTTCCAGATCCCCTTCTGCAGAACCAAGTGTGACGAAGCAGCAGACTACAACTGTGATACAAAACAAACTTCAAAGAACAACCTTTTAACTGCTCATGAATGCATGCAGAGCAATCACAAAGTGCACTAGAAGGAAAAAAAGCAGATGATAGGCTTTACAATCATCCCGTAACAATGAAAAGTCAGGAACTACCATGCAGCAGTACAGACACCATAGTGAATCTAGTGAATGATTATAGGGCATGGAAGAAGAGGCTGAATTTAAAGCAACAAAAACAAGCAATTACAGCCAAAGTACACTGCACATATGAACTGGAAAGTTTCCATTATCTTTCAAGAATAAGGTATCTTTGATTCTAAATAAAGGCAGGTTTCTTGAAAAGCATTATTTTCCTTCCAAATTGGCAGTAGTGCTTTGAGTTATGCTATCATCCAATTAAATCCATACTTCTATCAATCCCTATTTAAACTAGTATCACTAAGACACAAAATCCCATGGAAGTCAGTCACTTCGGCACTTCCTCACAACTGTGATGCTACTGCTAGCCAAAGGAGATTGAGAAAAATCAATCTGTACACCATATTTCATAAGTAGTAGACTCATCAATACTTCAAGAGTACAGCAACACATCCTAAATAGGTGCTGCTATTATACATAAAATTGCCATCTCTTCTTTTCCTACTCAAATAGTTCAAAATTTTATTTTGTAGAAGTCATCTTTACAGTTCAGTTATTTATTCAATTACATACCTAGAGTCTTTATGTTTTGGTGTAACAATACAAAAATCGTACTCTGAAGGGTTAAAAATATAGTCTGTACCATATGTGGCCAATCCATTTTAACACAGCACAGGTTCATGAACAATCTTTTGATCCTAAAAACACTTGGTTTGGTGTGCAAACGAGCTAAGTACATTGCTTCCTTAAAGACAATTTGAGAAGCCACAGAACAACAACACTGAACTCTTCAAGGACAAAGCCAGCCTATATAAAGGTGTAAATTTAACTTCCCACTTTTCTTTTTTGATAGACTTCTATCGGCTCTTCAGATTTGTCACAAGCAGAGAGATACAAAAGCAAACTTTTACACAATTACAATGTTGCTTTAGCTACAGACAAGAAAAGAAAGCTGCCAAGCAAAACATCGTATCACTTCTTGTCAAAGTGTAGAGCCACTAAACTCAGTGCATTATTTTTGCATCTTCAAATGTAACCTCCCACCCCGAAAACCCAGTTAATTACAAAAAACAGACACACTCAGGCCACCCTTAAAAAAACCTCAGTCCTTCCCAAAACTACAGTTTGACATTTAATTTTAGTAGTGATTCATAGTTAACTGTCATCATGCTTGTCCTTTCAGAACAACTGAGTAATAAAAATTGGAGAACAGATCATCACCTTTTGACTGGTACCTTTCCTCCCTCCCCCCACTTTTAAGAGTGGCCTTACAGTTAATTTTTTATTTAAATAAAAAACCACATTTACATCGATATGAACTCACTTGCTCGCCAATTCACCCCCCGGTGGGAGGTTTGGGATGCTCTCAGTTGCTAACGTACGCATCACGTGGACTAAGTCTGGGACTCCTTCACCCTGCTTCTTTATGATCTCTGGGAATCAGAAGTACTTTTTTTGTAAGTGCAGTCCAAATTTAACTTAAAAAGATTGAAACACTCAGTTTTATAAAAAGGCAGCTTAACTTCTGTTAATAGATATTAAAAAAAAAAAAAAAAACAAAGATGACAGACCATATTCAACATGGTAATTGTTAACTTTGGTTCCATAAGAAAAAGAACCTGTAACAGATTTGACAAAGATACTGCTAACTTTTAACATGCACACTGGTTTTAGAGATAAACAGCTACCTAATAAAAGTGGGAAAAAATTCTTTAATGGTTTTCCTGCTATACATTAGATAGAAGATGTAATAGCTTCCCAACAAAATGCCCTGGGCACGAGGCAGATACTAACATCAGCTTTATCGCTGCAACAGAAGATAAAAGATTATTGCCATCATAGAAAGCGTATTTTCAAGAAACAAAAGGTTAGACACATTAAAAATAACTCCCATGGCTGTATGTATATTAACCAATACTTCACTGCATTACAGCAACATGCAAATTTTAAGAACTTTTACATACAAATTAGAAGCCAGGGACATCACATCTAAGAGACAGTTCCACCCTATATTCACTTAGGGTATATGTGAATATTGGGCAATTACTTAAAGCTGATCCACTCCACCTTCTGGGTGAAGAGAATCCGTACTGTAGCCACAGTCACATTTTTTAAGAAATTCATTCTTTAACTTTATTCTTAGGCCTGGTTTTGTTTATTTGTTTTCTCCAAGTCATAAGCACACAATGTTATTTGAACACAAGAGATTTCACACCATACCACCCCTGAAGAGTTGCTTTTTAAATAGGGATTTTATGAAATTTGAAGACAAAGCACATTTTTTAAAATGCATCTTATCAGTTCCTCTGTAAACATGACCTCTTAGAAATGATGAGATATGAATTATTAATACTTAGTGCTCTTGATCTTCAAGTGAATACTGCAGCACACATACAATAATGCGTACATACATGCACATATATACATGCACATATGTACACACATGCTATTCTTCATGTAATAAGGCATTTACACAGCTTGAAGAGTAGTTGGGATTCATCAATAACCACTTTTCAAAAGTACTCTAGCGTTCAGTTTTTGCCCTAAACAATAATTCCAGAAGAACATACCAAGTTTCCATTTTATAATTTAATTAGTGAGATAAGGCACATTAAAAGCTTTTAAAACCAGCATGTATCCAGTCCTTTTTAGCTAAAAAATTACAAACAACAATTGTGAATTACTTTTTATGCATGTAATGGTTTTTCACGGCTGTATGTGTTTACAAAAGCATCAGCTCTGTTTTGCAGTCAGGCTGTGTAAATTATTTGCAAGGTCCAGTGGAAACACTGTCTAGCCCTCAACCAGTGTTAAACTGCAACATAAAGCTTTAAGCTGTTTACTTCAAAACCTACATTTTAAATATGACACCACACACCACAGACACCTCAAAAAAACTTGCCATTTCCTCAAAATCTATAGCCAAAATTCATTTTACCATCTAGTATTTGGTAAATAAATAATCTAACACTCTTAAATCTGAATAAGAAGCAAAGATCTCAGATTTGGTTTGCCAAGTTCCTTTATTGTGCAATTTTGAACATCTAGTATATTCTACATTGTGCTAGTGCTAAAGTTCTGCTGTACAAAAATAAGGAATTTATAGTTTACCTATACTACACAGTTTCACAACCTGTAACTGCAGTACATTTAACATACAGTCTCCACTAAATGAATACAATTTTATTTTGATAAAACTATAGATACAGACTGAATGAACACTGAAGACACAACAAATGGAGTCGGTCTGCTAGCTGTGTTTAATTTATTGGAATTATTTTCTTTCAATACATCTTACAACCCTCCCCCCAAACTTTAATTTACTTTTAAACCTTCTACACATTTTCATGGCATCAAGTACTGGAAAAATGTACTTACAACCCTAAAATAAAGGACTCAAACATATTTGCTTTTTCATATTCTGAATGGGAATTCCACACAAAGTTTAAGAAAAAGCCAGAGCCTTGATTTTGTGAAAATATGGGAAAGAACGTATAACAGCTAACTTAAAATTATTTATCTCTCTATAGGTATAAATATTGCAAGGATTATCTATTACGGAATATTTTTCCGTAAAAAAAAAAATGAGAACAGGAAAAAAAGCTTAGACAAGTTTCTTTTTAGAGTCAACGCATCAATAACACATATTAGTGCAAATAATAGCAACACATTTTGGAACAACTGATTACTTCTACCATGAAGTTCACATGATATTTTAGGAGCAACACTGATTTATTGCAAGTAATGGCACAAAGATGCTTCTCCACACTTGCTCCTTCTTCCATTATTACTTATTGTAGCTATGAATCTGGACCACAAACACATCAAAATGTATAAAAGGAGAGTCCTAGGTGGCATGGTAAATAAAAAACTTTCTACAATTTTTTAAAATCTGAATTGCCTCTCCTTAGTCAAGATGACCATTAGTACTAAGCCCTACTCAGTCTTAAGATTTGCACTACTTCTTAACAGTATAATGATATGCTCTGGGCTGATGGAATAAAAGTACTACCAGAAGAAAAATGCACATCAGTAAGCATCAAATCTCATTACTTGTTGGATTGCACTGGGTATCGAAGTGCATAGAAATACATAATATGCATTTTCACCAAGTTTCCATTTTAATGAATTTTAACTTTAAATGGATATTACAGATTAGTAAAATCATTCTAAAAGTACTGTTCACATTTTTTAGTTCCTTCAGCTGAAGATTAGGCTTTTAAAGTTAAGCACTGCCAATCTTAAAGTATCCTAGGATACCAGTAAGATTGTCCACTGTAGTGTTGAAAGTTTCAGATGCTGTAGCAGTCCTACCTTACTAGCCAATATTGCATTATTCATTTACACCAGAGAACAATTTAACTGCACAAGAATTATTAAGTTAAATGTAACACAGTTAATCAACTCCTGTTCTTGAAGTTCTGATTTAGTTGAGCCTCTCAACTTCCCTCACGACTAAGACCTAAAAGCCTAAATTCTGCACACATCTGATACAAATCACTGCTGGGTTGAATAGTGTTTACTACATATTCTTTAATTTAAATAGTATCTTTGTGCAACAATAGACAAAAGATTGAGGACAACTCTAAAAAGAGAAGAAAAAACCCTTGAGGGGAAGTACAATGAACTTTCTCAGGTTGTTCAGACATCATCCCATTAAATTAGTATTAAAGTGCTTTATAACTACATACAGAATCCTTCTACCTCTACGCAAGTGTCACACTTCGCTCATTCCTGAAATTTTGTGTTTGTATAAATGCAAAGTACCAGCAGCCAAATTCGTTTTATGTACCATAATCTCACGCAGTTCCAGTGTTTAGGTTCTTCATTTACAAAATGAAGTGTCTGTACAAAAATGTCGTCTTTCCTCATGGTAATATTCCTGGGGTACAATAAGGCCAGCCTTAACTTGAACATGTTTTCATTCTCTAGGTCATGAGTTTGTCTGAACTCAGACAAAATACCTAAGATACAAAGGTAATACTTGCCCAAATTAGGAGAGTTAGCACGCTGTAAATTAACATGTGAAATTACAGCATACTTGTTCTTCACCAATCCTGTGAGTGGGCATACATAGTTTGCTCTTCAAACGCCTGGTACAAAACTGCTCACTGCTTTGCAATAGAGAAAGCCATCTGACACTTAACTCATGCAGTGTTACCATGCACTTGGATATTCCTGCTATGCTGTCAAAAAGATTCACACTCTTGCTTACTGTGCACCAACTTCTCCTATTAGGCAAGTGTTAGATTAAAAGACAGAAATGTCTGTCTCGACATCTGTTCAGGGGTAAAACAGATGTAGTTTGCCAAGACCTTGAGAATAAGGCCTTTGAAAAGGGTGATACTTCCTGACGGAGTACCTACACAGGTAGTAAGTACTTTAAAATTGCACATTAATTTATCTGGACCCATTCTCATTCTGTGAAATTTCTGAAGCGGCACTGTTATGTGCGTGCAAGTCAAGGAGGAGCAAAAGCGCACAATATGTTCCTTTAACTTAGTAATTACTGATACCATAGCTGTGAAGAACTCTGCATATTGTGCCCTGCGTGCTATTAAGGATTCTTGGGGTATATACACATAACTAGACTTGTAAGATATATGTCTAGAGGAGCCCACTTCAAAAATACACTTAACCTATGCAAATAATGCATACAGCATGTCTTATGTTTCCAGAAACAAACTGCAGGCTGTGGTAATTTTTAAATACCAAAAGGCACTATAAATCTAATTTCAATGAGAAATCTTTTAAAACAAATTGATTTCAAATATCATTTTTAGTTAGGTGACCCAAAATGCCTAAGACTTGCCATTTCAGTTTAAAGTTTAAGAACTCATGAAATAAAAATTTAAAGCAAAATTTTAAAGTTACTATCAAAGTAAGATGAGCTCCCAGCTTTTGTTCATCATGAATGCTTAAAGATTAGCTTTGACAAATTTCTGATGTACTTTCAAATAAGTAAATATATTAGCAGGTGCCTTAAAGATGACAGTGATCAAGCTGTAACCCTACCATAATTGGATAATAAAATATTATGGCTAAATTGTACATAACTATATGGAAAAATGACACTCAAGTTACATCTTCACAGTCACTTTGCAAGATATTCTGATTCTTTCCTTTAACTCCCTACAACAGGAATCAGGGTCTACTGGTCGGAAGTTAGCGCTGTCAGTGGACTCATGAAGAACACTGAGCCCAAATGAATTATTTCTCTGCCATCCTGAATAATTTTCAGGGCTATAGGCTGCTGCACTTTCATAGCAGAATTTTTTCAGGACATACAGCAGGACTGTATGAGTGCCTTTTTCAGAGACGTACACTAGATGGCCAATGGCACTTGAAGGTCTATTAAAAAGCCTGTATGTGTTAAAGAGTTTAGTTGTTGGAAGGGGAAGGGGGCCAGGGGGTCTGTTTAGAAACAAAGTTACTTATTTTTTTTTAAATGATCCACCTTCTACTCTGCTTTCCAGGTACTTGTCCAACTCTGCCTCTCTTTTCACCGCCTCTGGCGATACCTTTGGTGCATTCGGAAAACAGATCAATATCACACTCATGTTGTCTCGACTTCCCTGGTGAAAAAGAAAAAATTATTTGAGAATGTATACACACCAGGCTAAATACACATCAAAGCATTTTACACACAAAATTTCATAAATCTTATGGTATTAGAATACAACTTTTACTACTATGGATTAATATCATCATTAGCCTTAATTTCCCCCCACCCTTTTACATATTCCAAAAGTCTGCCCATTCATTCAGTACAACTTTTAAGTCACTTTGTTCTTTACTGTTTCATGGTCTGAAGACTACATGGAGCCAATTACAGACAGCTCATTGCCTTTTAAAAACTGACATTACTAATGAGTGATGTGTAAGTACAAAGTTATGTTACATCTTGTTTTAAGTACTATCCAATCATCTTGGGAAAACAGCTGGGTAAACAAAACCATTACTGCACAGCTATCAGGGTTTCCCCCCCTTTTTCTTTTAAAACAAGAGAAGTTACAAGTGAGAGAATCTGTTAAAAGGCCAACTGGAAGAGGCCCAGGCCTTTAAAAAAGCATTCTTTGAAATGGAAACATTTAAAACACCAACTAAATAGAACCCTGATACTTGAATGTGTTAAAATACAAACACATTCTGCTTATGAAAAGTAACTGTTTAGCTTACTTTCAAAACCCCTGTGCTCTGGTCCACAAACATGCATCCACATGCTTAACTTTTAACACCAATTATATCCACTGAAGTCAGCAAGTTCAAGAACAAACCAGTGTTTAAAACAAGAGTGTATGTGTGCACAGGGAGGTGCTGACAGTTGGCTACTGCAAAGCTTACGGCATCCACAAGCCACCGTTCCTTCCCTGGTATTTGTTTTCAGGATTACCAGACAAAAATTGTCAACAAAAATACATGCATTATCAATCTGGCAAAGTGTTGGAAAGCAATTACATTTTTCCAAAAGGGAAACAACAATCTTGTAAGCCACGTGGCAAAAGTGGAGATTGTGTCTTGTCTCTAGTATCAAAAATGCTGACTTTTTTTACATTGTGACTTATAGCTTGCCTTTGGAAAATTAAATGTCAAACTATGAAACTCAATACTTCAAATCTCTTCTCTAACTGCACCATCCAGCAACTTATTAAGACAAAATAGAAGTTATTGTAGGCAAAATTACACAGATTTTTTTAAACACAACAGTTCCATCTTCTACTTCAGCTAGTTTGAGCTGTATCACAGAACACCGAGTAAGAAACACAGTAATTAAACCAGAATAAAAACTAACTCAGAAGTCAGATCTTCATATAGTTGAGAAGAAATTTTAAACTGCAAAATATTAAGTCAAGGTTCATTCCTTCTGCATTTATCTTGGTGTAATTATGACAATAACGTTACTACTATATACCCAAGAAAGGAAGGGAAAGAATATTCTCTAGCCTGATTAAGTCTTAAGAGTTAAGGTTTTGTAAAGTACATTGTATAACAGAAAAGGGCACTTATTGTCCTTAACTTGCCCATAAATTCCCATCAGCTTCTACTTTCCCAGTAACCGCAACGTATCTGTATATGACTTTAAAGTCTTCATTAACCAAAACCACCCAGAAAACCATACTGTTTCTGTGGTGTGTTCATTCCCCCTCTATCACCATTTTTGTGGGAGTCATGGTAATTACTGTCAAAGCATGTTAACATAAACCATTTGATACTTATACACTGGAATCAAAACTTATTCTTAACTTGTTCATAAACTTCTAATAGCGAAAACAGTAAACTACTACTTTCAAGTCTGGCTACCTTGTACAAGCAGGTGTCAACTATCTCATTGCAAACTTTCTCAAGATCATCAGTGACTTCAAGTCTGGATCTTACAAAGTCACACAGCTCTTCATTTCCCATAACATCCCAGATACCGTCGCAAGCCAGTATGATGAACTGATCATCTTCTTCTGATCTCTCAATTTCATAAACTTCAGGCTCAGGTGAGACTAGCTGTTCTGTAGGACCTTTCCCATGGACACATTTGTAATCAAAGTCCCCAAGTGCTCTTGAAACAGCAAGAGAGCCATTCACACGCTGAATCATTACAGAGCCACCTGCATTCTGTATACGCTCTTTCTCCAGTGGATTACTTGGTTTGTGATCCTGCGTGAAGAAGTGAACCTTCCTGTTTCTACAAAGTAAGCCTCTTGAGTCTCCACAGTTGATGAAGTATGTATGTTGGGGAGAAATCATGACACCCACAGCTGTTGACCCACTTCTGTCTGCACCATGTTTCTTCTCGGAGATGACTCTCATGTGTTCATCAATTTGCAGAAAACCTGTTCTGATGCCGCTCTTTACACTTTCCACAGATGGTGGCCCATCTGGCCCTTTAAAATCCTGGTTGCTCGTGATGTGATCTAATAAATGCTCACAGCAGTACTTGGCAACCTGTGATCCAGCGTGCCCATCATATACAGCAAAAAATGACCATCCATCAAGTCCATTTGGCAAACCAATCACAGCCGTATGTGCATCCTCCATTTCTACTCGCCAGCCTTGCATACTACTCAGACCATAACGAAGCCCATTCCCTTGCCCCTGGGCATTATGCTTCTCCATCTTTGGCTTGTCTAAAAATGCTCCCATGATGACTTTCCTTCAGTTCTAAAAAGAAAAAAAAGGATTATTAAGATACCTGTTCAACATCTCTTGTTTAAACAACCTATTGGAAACTATTAAATAACAGTCCAAATACTGTTAAGATGGCAAAAATACACAGAGGTAAAGCTGACTTTTCTGTGTCTCTCAAGTCAAATTTGCATTGCTTTCATCTAATTTAAACAAGGACATTGATACTAGCTGAACTGAACTTTTCATATTTTAAGCATTTTCAACTGTTTCACTTCAAGAACTTCTACTCCACTATCATTCACTGTTCTGACAAAAGCCTCTAGTATAAATATAAAATTAGTTTGAAGGAGAACTTGTTAACTGGCACACATCTGAATAGCTATGTTCCCTGTGATTACTGAGCCAATGAGAGCTGTCACTGTCCCCAGGACAGTGGCATTCCCTAAATCCCTACCTGCTGGCTACAAAGTCCTGCTCACACTCTGCTTTTCCGATAGTGACAGGGAGACGAAAGCAAACTGATTTGGTTTTCTTTTGGTGGAGGAGGTTCAGGTTTTTTTGTTCGGTTACCAGGTTTTTGTTTTGTTTGGCTGGTGGGTTTTTGTTTTGTTTTGAAATAGATAAAGCGATCTGAATGATCGAGATGATGCCAGAGTCTGCATAAAGGAAGAGGCAACACTGGATAACTAGCAGTACTCGGAACACAGCAGCTGTCCCTTCAGGCAGCAGCAAGCCATTAGTTTGGCTCAGCCATCTTGTGAAAGCTCATCCTTAGATTTTCAGTTAAATTACGCAGCAAGCTTCTCAGATGTCTGTGCTGCAGATTTACTTAAAACGTTAATGTATTCATGCTTCACTGAAAGACAACTGTCCCTGACAAGTCTAAGGAAATCTGCTTGGAAATAAAATCACAAATATTGTAAATTCATGCTACCTTACTCAAGCCAGACCAACATAATGCGCACCCTATCCTCCTCCACCTCCCATCATTGGGATGTGATGCAGTAAATATTCATGCTTAAGAGAATAAGAATTGTATTTGCAGGCAGCGTAAACTGACTGGTTTATCTTCATGGCTTTCACACCCTAACCATCCAACCCACCCTTCTAATCCACATCAGTTTATTTGTGCATTCATTATTAAAAAAAAAAAAAAAAAAATCATACAAAATAGGTCACACATTTTACATACTTGCAAATTCTGCCCTGGGAAACATCAAAGAGCGTGCAAATCACTGTTACACAATACAAGGCAACAGAATAAGACTACGAGCTTTGCTATTTGAAGACAGTGGACAAAAAATTAACTGTGAGAAGAGCCTCTGAAACAGATCTTACCCTAAGCCCCAACTAAGCAGCTGTACTAAGAGAAAAGTTAGCATACTAGGGATTTTAGAAGGTTTTAACTTGTACGTGGAATACATTTGATCAGTTTTTGAAGTGACAGCATCACTTTTGATAACATGCTTTTATTGCAATACAGCTCCAGCTGTGCCACTATATATCCAATGAAGCTTTTCACGTTGCCTCTTTCAGCTGCTATCAACCATTCTAAAACATCTGTATGTGTTAGAATAAACAGTAAAGAAATGTTTATATTTGATCTCAACACAACAGTGATTGAAAAGTGAGGCATAGAGACTGGATACACACTCTTTGGCTCCCATGCTTTGTTAACAAAAACAAAAGCTGCACATACTTCAGCTGTATGAAGAGAGATGTCAGCAGCAGTACACCTCTGCTTCCTCTCACCGCAACCCCTGCTTTTAAGTTCTGTCTCTTCTTAAGCTAACACAAAATATTGATGCCCACACAAACTGTAACTAGCTCACAAAATATAGTGTACACTGACTGCTCTTGTATCCTAAGCACATGCATGAGATTCACATTACTGCAGTTGCTAGGAAAAAAATACGACTTAAGACTTTTTTATCTTCACATGCAACTCCAGTGAAGTCAGAGTGATCAAAATAATTACAGAATGCTGCTGTAAATTAAATGGGGAATTATTTTGCAGAATAAAAGACTTTTTATTCATTCCGCAATAGCAGCAGAGTTAAACTAATGCCTAACACTTTCTTATTGTCGAAAAGATCATAAAATAGAATGCAGATATTCAATTATTTCACCATAATTTAGAGCTCAAAAAGCAGAAACTGCCCTGGCAAACACCACATTTTTGTGAAGCATTTGACATTATTAGTGTGTTTAAAATAAAACAGAAAAGCATCAGGAACAGGATACAGTTAAACTGACCACAAACACTGTCAAATTTGGACTAAAAAAGGTAGTTTTCCTTCTAATCTCTCAGATTGCTAGGTAGGCAATATTCAGACAGAGTTGTGCTTTGTAAGCTGTTTGTCCCTCTCAGTAGTTTGTCATGTAAA
The DNA here is from genome assembly GCF_965231255.1 of Vanellus vanellus. Taxonomy (NCBI): domain Eukaryota; kingdom Metazoa; phylum Chordata; class Aves; order Charadriiformes; family Charadriidae; genus Vanellus; species Vanellus vanellus. Next base: position 54,611,197 of record NC_138911.1, on the reverse strand, counting down.
CCACAGTTAAAAACACAAAAGGAAAGGTCATATGCAGTTCTAGCAACTCATACAGAACTGCTAGCGCACTTCAAAAATTAACAAATCCACTCTCCATTTAAAATCAAGTTGCCTTATCCCTCCCCCAGAAAGTAAACTGAAAGCTGTTGCTATTCTAAATTAAGCCTTGTAGGTGAGATGTCAACACATGATTCTTCAAGGGTGCGAGCTACCCACCACACATGTGAATATAATCAGACAGAAGGATAACCACAATGTGGTCACATAACTTCTACTTAGGAAATTATTCACATCCCATAGCATAAAGTAGTTACCTTCTCAAAAATGCAGTAACAGACTGCAGTTGCTTTCCTTGCAACACTCTAGCTAAGCATACTTCCACCAGAACACCAGTTTAAAGCTGTAGGAGAGTAGGCCAGGTTTTCAAAATCCTCCTCTGAAGGGAAAGCATAGTTTACTTGTGGATAGGACGAATATGTCAAGCCTTTAGTTCTTCCAGAATTTCAATTCTTGTTCAGAAAAATTTAAGTTTAATTTGACCATCCGTGGATTCTTATGAATCGGAGGTGACCTGCTACTTCGCCCCTCACACCCTTATGTGTAGCTAAAAACTGAAGAATTTAAAGAGTCTTAGTTATAAAAAGAAATAACCTTAGTTTTAAAAGGAGGGACACACAAAAAGGCTGACATAAGAAAGCTGTGCCTCCTTCCTACTAAAAATATCTTCTAGATCTGTTTTCGAGTCCATATCTATAGAAACATCTTTCACACATCAGTGTCTACCTAAATCACTAGTACATTCTTCATTCTTTCATGAGCTGGCTTGTGGACTATACGATTAAGTTGGAATGACACCTTTAGTTAAGCATATAACTGTATGCAAATCAGATTAACCTATAGTAGTGCAAGCACCCAAGTTACAGCATGACTTCATTATGTAATAACACTAAAGAGAGAAGTCAGACCTAGAATAGTCTGCATGCATGATGTGCAATAAAGCAACAGATTCTGAACACGGTTTAACTTAGTGCTCTCTCATATTTTCTTTAGTCACCAGGAGTCCTCAGGAGTCCTCATGTTATGACCCTTATTTCTCCATTTAATTCTACTATCCTTCCTGTTGCCCTTCTTAACCCAGCCATACATTTCTGCAATCATGTTAGAAAACTGCAGTCTCACAGTGGGAGACAGAACCAGTCCTCTACTCCGGAAGCCTCAACTTTCAGGATGCTTGAACGATGTGCATACGTACTAAAGGACACAGACGCTCTTCATATTCCTATTAAAGCCAGAGAAAATGCACTTTAGTCATGAAGTTTAGTGGCAAAAATGTACACCACCCACTGTTGTTGTTTTTTTTTTTCTTAGAGAAGGGCAATTCCAAATAGTACTACAGCAGTGGTGCCCTGAAAAAAGAACAGAGGTGCAACATTTTCTTCAGAAAGGGTAACTCAAACATCATCTGGCACCGCAACTGCCACGATTAGTCAAGCAAACTGCAATTTTAACCTCAGATGATTCTTGGTTCACCATCTCCATATCAGTGACTTCCACTAGTTTCTCCAAAAAAAAAAGAAGAGCTTTCGGCAGTCAAAGTTCCTTGATTTTGGCTCTGGAGATTAGAGAGGCTTCTCAACAAATCTAAAAGTGAAAGTGGATTCCTATGCATAAAAATGAATATGGAGGGATGCATCTATGCATCTACAAGTGCATCTAAACCATGACTTCTGAAATGCTGATTTTGTGGAGGTCAAACTGAAGGACAGTCTCTACAGCAAGCGCACAAAAAACCTCTACTTGCAGTTTGCAGACAGAAAAGCAAGTACAGGGCCTAGAAAAACCAACACAAGTAACAAGATCTTGGATAAAACACAAGAGTGCCAAAATTCAAAGGACTGCAGCATTAGAAACAAAACTGAAATAATCAATGGAGCATGCCAAAGAGTCAGTAGCTAAACTCCTTGAAAATAGACGCAACTGGAGAACAGGCTGGCAAAGAAAAGGAGGGTAATTAGTATACCAGACCATGGACAACCACGGACAACCGCAGATACATCACTGGAATGCATGAAATCTCTTTGCCCCTTCATTTGTCCCTCAAATTGTGCTATCCAGACAGCACAACTATAATGCCTTCTGATACACATGCAAAATAAATTTTACTGTTTTGGTATTTGCTTATCTATTTGCTTGAAGGTTCAAATGAAGATAAGTGTCAAATTGTTCACAAAAGACAGTTAATGTAATTGATGTACCCTTGTAAAAAGACAATTTATTTTTCCAAGGAATTCAGACAAGGACTTGATTGTCTTGTCGAAGAAAACCAACCACCCCCATCTGAAACTTGTACTGAAACAATATGTAATTTAATAATCCTTTTTAAACAATGTTTGAGTTGTATTCCCTCCACTAGGATAAGCTGCTTATATGAACCACACTGAAGTCATAGGCACTTGTTCAAACTAAGCTGAGAAATGTCCCCATACTCCAATTTCCTGGAACAATTCTCCAAGTGACATTATGCCCTGTGTGTTGTAATGAGCACCATAAAGAAAGATTACAACCTTTACTTGAACTACAGGACACAGAACAAGTCACCAAATTACACAGGCTGCTACTGAATAGGAAAAGGGCATTTGATTACTTCAGCTCCAATCCGATCTGTGGTACTTTTACCCCTGCCTTAAGCAGGCTGGATGCAGTAACCAGTCAGCTTTGTGCAAATGTGGAAACATTTTCAGAAGCTAGCGCCTGTTGAATGAAAAACTGACAGTACATACTGGATACCCCAAATCAATTAATGTTAACAAACAACATGTCAGAGATCATTCCAGGGATCGGAAGAATGACTAAAATAAAACAGAACACGCAGATGAGGAGACATAATTACACCACAGTCATGGGCTGAATGAAGTCATGAAAAAGCTTCTTGCCAATGAAACTATTTAAAAACTATTGGAGGCTGTATGATCGAGTTCTGGCACTCACAGTTCAACATCAATAAAGTACTGAAAATTACAGTTGCTGTTTCTGAATGCGTACTTTCAGACACAGGAATACACGACAAACTAGATGTGAACTGTCTATGAAAAAGAACTGAAAGAAAGAAAATACAGAAATGGGGCTATTTTAATAAACATGGACTAACACACAATTTCCCCAACAGAATACTCATTTCTTGGAAATGCAACTGTAGCCTGCATTATATTTCAATAAGACAATTGCAAATAGAATAGCATACCAAGAACCTACTCATCGGGGTAAGAAAGTTTGTAATAACATTAGCAATTTTTTGGTTTAGGACAGATGTAGGAGCTATGGCATGTGGCAGACAAAGGGAACAGGAAAAGGCAGACAGACAGAAATGTTAAAGAAAGAGAAATATCAAAGCTCTCAGAAACAGGCCTTCAGACAGGCAAGAACACCTATACATGGATGCAAGTGAAAGGGAAAAAAAACCCAAAGGTAAGCAAGCTGACTCTGTGTACACAGGAAAATATGAATTGTTTCAACCTCTTCTCACTTACCCTCCCTCTCTCCCTGTAATTAATACGTAACAGTGATTACAATTATAGTTTCATAACACAGCAGAAAACACTAAATCACTGCACTTCTGATACAGACACCTATGAACTCTGACCTCTTGATAGCTGGTTCACAGACACTGCCATTTCACTGAGCTAGGTTGTTTTGTGGGGGTTTTTTTGTTTGTTTTTTGTTGGTGGTGGGGGTTTTTGTTTGCTTGGGTTTTTTTGTTTGTTTGTTTGGGTTTTTTTTAGACAACTTCTCTTCTGCTTAAAATCCTTTCTGCTTGCTAAAAGCTGACAGCCTTTCTGAATGCCTCATACTAAGCAGCAAAATATTTTACCCCACCTGTTTTCCTATGTCAATTTATTTTTCATGTGTGTACATGGCAGGGAGGTAGGATTTAGGAGAGGATTGTTAAAGCCTTCAAAAGTCTTCTGGAACACAGAAGGCAATGTTTCTAAGTTAACACCCTCCCTCCAACAACATGTTTCAGCTTTTTCTTAGAACATCTTTTTCTGCATCTATCTACCTTTCCTGCAGACAACTAAACCTGTTCCAAGGTTAAACTAGGAGCTGCTATTCTCAAAATGAATGTACATTGGCTGAGGTTCAAACTCCCTCCAAAGGAGATATATGTAATTTGATTTTTTGAAAAAGAAAGCCCTGGACATTGAAAAAGATAATTCATCTCTCTAACAAATTGTTCCTGCAGAAATTTGAAAGACGGTGATGTAGTTTCAAGATTCCTTTGTGGCGTTGTTTTCATTTTGCTCTATGGTCAGTCACTGAAGAAAATAACTTTCTTACAGAGTCACCAGGACTACTGCTGGGAACACAAAAATCACTAAACTGATTTTGAGAGGAGATAAAACTTGCATCCACAAATACCAGTCACTCACTAGGATCCTAACATGACTGGCACCCCCAGAACACAATTAAGGTAATATTTCTTGGCTCAGAAGAATTCTTGCATCCTTCTAAATATTTGTATTATGCATTAGAGGTGGGAAAGCCTAAGAAAAAAAAGCACTAAGCAGCAGTATCAAAGCACAAGCAGCCCAATCACTATGAAAAACTGTGTAGACAACCAAAATGGCATTAACAAGTACTATGAAAATCAATGAGGTAGCTCTGCATAAATTCATATGCTGCTGTCTGAACAGCATGAGAATGAAAAAGCCATGGTCCTTGCTTGAAAGCATTAATAAGCAGAAAACACGCCCATGCTGGTGTTTAGTTCAGCACCTTTCTGGTTATACTTCATTTTCCAAAGATTTCTTACTTAAAAGTGTTGTAAGATAAACAAAAGACACTAACTTCAGACACAGAGATTGGACAACTGCTTTGTTAGGCACACAAACTCCTGCAGACTCCAGTCAAAATGCAAAGCCTCATTGAAGCAAGCACTGTAAAAAGGAACTGGAAGATCCAAGGAAGCTGGAGTCTATTTAGACAGAAGTCGGGAGAAGGAAAGGCCTTGCTTCATTTTATAAATCAATGAGATGCAGTAAGAGCCAAATTTTTTGAAAGAGCAAGGCAAAGAAGTGAAAATAAGAACTGCAACCAAACTGCTCATGTCAGAAAGAGTATACAGTGCTATGCAGCTATTCCAACAGAACTACACACTGCAATACAGCTTCACCAGAAAGAAAATATGGGCAAAAAGGAAATAGAAAAAGACAACACAGAAGACCAGAGTTATAGTAAGCCATAAAAGTTGAATTACATTTTTTTCCCAGTATTTGTAATACCAAGAGTGCTCTGCCATCATAACAGAATATTAACCCACTCCTACATATCGTGGGCCTAACTGACAATTTTTACTTGAGTACAAGGAATTGAAAGTCCATGAATTGAACAGATTTCAACATATCAAACACTTCAAATAATAGCTAAAACCCCTCTGTTCTTTACATTTCTTTTCTTTGATTTCTCATTTACAGCTTGAAGCCCCACCATCTTCATTCACCGACAGTATTATCAATCAAACAATACCTGCCATTAAAAACAAAAAAGCTGAAGATTCAGAGGAATGTTTTCTTTAGTGGAAGAACCATACTATTCCACTGCTTTTCCAGAAAGAAATAAAAAAACAACCCACAAACCAACAACAAAACAAACAAAAAGCATTTGCTTTTTTACCAAGTTCAGCTAAACCTATTCAGAAAAATGAAGACAGAACTGGGGTTCTGGCCTGTCCTGCCACTACCCAAGACAGGAAAGCGAAGTTATAGGGTAGAAAGCCTCTAGACCAGAATGACTTATTAGAATGGCCAGGACTGTTCAGGTACTTCGAGAGCCACTGGAGCGAAGTCAAGCTACTGCCATTTTGTCTTTGTCAGTGTTTTAGCTGAAGTGTTAAACTAGGAAAAAGATGCTACATGGAAAAAGGTCCTAATGGGATTATTTGCTGAGACTCCAAAAACAAAGGGAAGCTTGAATAACAATAATTTAAAAAACAACAGAACACCAAGTGCATTAATTGAACCATTCCTGAAATACAGGAAAAAAAAAAAAAAAAATTACACACACACAGACTCTCTCATCTGTGGTGAAGTTCAGGAAACTGCCACTTTTTTACAGTTAACATAATTTGGTATTGTCATCTGTGGTAATGTGTATGAATTCTTGTCGAATCCCACCATCCTTCTGTCATACTGTTCTCCTGATAACCTCACCACAAACATCTTAAAATCTAAATTAATACCATCCTATATACCTTAAAGAAATTGAACAAGAAAGAAATCATCACACTGTCTCCCCTTTAATTTTTATTCTTTGTGTCTCCAGTTGCTCACCAAGGTCACTACTCTTTTTTAAAATTAATTATTTAAAGCTTTCAAACTTCAGATTTTCCTAACTTCAATAGTAAGCACCAGCCACCTATTTCTTACTTGTCTTATGAGTAATTCGTTTATCAACATGGAAGAATAAAACTCAAGCGAAACGAAAGTTTATACAGATAATGTTTGGGAGTAAAATAAAAATAAACTACTTGGAGAAAACACAACCAGTGTGCATGCACCAAATGATTAGAATATCTCTGCATGAAGGCCCCAGAATTTCCTGTTTAACCAAGTACTCAATATTATGAAATCATTCAAAGGAAGATGCATAAGCAATTTCCCAGGCCCTTCACTTCAAAATATTTGTGGGGTTCTAACCTCAGCAATATTACCACTACTCTGGTGAGGATATAGGAAAAGCTGCATACAGGAGACTTAAAATCTGATGACTACATATGGGAATAAAATATGAAATATTCCAAAGTATACAGCTGTAACCTGGCTTTGCTTGCAAGGAAGTGACGTCAAAACTATGCCAGAAGCACATTCAGACCTGGAAGTCAAATCCTCAAAGCTTAGGAAAAGCCGGAGTTTGTTCACTTGTACACATACAGAGCTTTTATTTACAAAGCTATTTTGCCCTCACATCCCCAGCATTCCATTAAAAGAACAAGGACAGAGGATGACTGCTGCAATAAAGCAGATTTTTCCCCCAAGCCTACATAAAAATAGAAAAAAAAAAAAGAAACCAAGGGAAAAACTCTATTGTTTTAGCCTTTTATGCAGACAATAACTTTCAGGACAGAAGGCTTTCCTCTGAGGGTCATGCTGATTACCAAGTTCACTTCTATCACTATCCATGCAGAGTTTACAGATTTGCCCATGATGAACAAGGCAGTAAGGTGGTCTCCTGAGTCCAAACTTAAGTTCATTGCAGCTCTAAATATTCTGGTCACCAAATGAGGGCATTGTTGAATTCACTTGTTCTCCAAAATATAAGCAGTGCTAACGACAGACAGCATTTCCTAAGCTTACAGGGCCTCATTCTGCAGCTTCAGAATGGTTCTTTACAGAGGGAAACAGGGCTAGATTTTTAAGGCGGCTATAATTGATCAGGGGAACCAGAAAACTATTTACTAATAGAAATGGATTCTTTCTTCATGAAATGTTCCTACAATTTAATACTAACCACTTCCTTGCCCACATTTTTCCGCATTCTGCACCCCTTTCCAAAGACTGGGTTTTGTTTAACTTAACGGACAGCTGAAGTATTCCTTAAATTCATCTCCAAACACAAAGAGCTTAGGCACAGTTTACACAGTTCTTGCGGCTATTGCATTTCAGAGTATTTCATAAGTAAAAAATACAACAGAATTTTATGCACAAATAGCTATGATATATGGTCAAAAGAATACAGACTACCATTCAAATTCCACATCAAAAGTACAGTTGGCAGTTAAAATGAACTGTATGCATAGATACAGAAAATCCTTCAAGTTAGAGCTGAGACCCAAACACGAAATCCTTTTTCATCCTCTAGGTAACAATCCAGCAAGCATGAGAGCAACATCATACATCTGAGTAGTCCCACATAATTCAGTTGCACGTGGTATATCAGCTTAAGCACATTTTAGTGCTTTGCTTTATTTAAACTGCAGCTATCAGAATACAAGTCACGTTACACTTCATCTTCTTGCATTTGTAAACTATTATCTTAGAAGACTTTAGAGGTCTTTGTATCTATTTAAGTATACCGAACCGAGAACTGACATTAGCAATGAAGAGGCTAAAGTACTTTCTCCTCTATGTGTAAACTGCTAGCATTTCTCTACATTTCAATACTGAAACTGATTAGCCAGTTTTGTTTTTTCCTTTGTATCACTCTTAGATGCTCTTTTGCTAGTATATCGCTATAAAGTTTACACATTAAACAGTAGAAATGTACTTCATTGGAACTATCTGTAGATGAAGGAAGTTTTTATTCTGTTGTTTTAGTCACATATAAATCTTTTTAGAAGACCTGTTAAAAAATCTGAGCAACTGTTTCATGTATTTATTAATACACTGTTTTGTAGACTTCAGTAGCAAGCTGAAATATCCATTAGTTAATTTTACTGGTACGTGAAAACAAAAAATTTAAAATGAGCACCCAGTAAAACACAGGCATGTTCAAACACACGCACAAAAAGACCTAGACTTGACAACTTAGTATGTGGTTTAACACAGAGCAGAGTTTAGCAGCTAGAAATGCAGAAAAGCAGACATTACAGCATTGGTTTAACACCGGTAACACTCAGCCAGATACTGCACCTCTATCCAGGAACAAAAATTAGACTCCTCACTGCCATGGTACCACACTTGCTTTCTTCTCCTGCCCCAATTACAATTTCCTTGGTCTAAACATTCTTCCTAGTCTTAAGATTTAAGTGATTTAACTCAAGCAATATTAAATCTTAATAAATCCTAAATTGTTCCTTCACAGACAAGATAGCAACAGTAGCAACATAAAGCTACAAGAAGATAATGCCATCTCCACTGTGATCCACACCACATCATGGCTCAAATACACAAATCCTTCTTAAACAACATATTTATGTGCCGTCTAATGGAATGTACATAAAATGCCATAAAAATCACATTTTATCATACATTCCTTGGACCTTATAAATATCCTAAGAAAACCAGCATTTTTTCAGGGATTACATATTTTTTACACAGACTTTATACTCTGCAATTTGCCTTTCTTTCAATGAAGAGCATTGTAGTGAAGCACATTTAAATTTTACATAAGTTTATTTCTTATCCTAGCATTTTTAACTGAAATTTGGATCACGTGACTAAAACTACAGAGAACAGTAAGAGAGATGAGACTAAAGATTGCACCATTTAAAAACAGTTACAGATGATAAAACAATGTTTAAAAAAATGTAATAGTGAGGTACAACTTATGTGAAGAGGAGGAAAAATTAGGAAGGGCCACATACAATGGTAACAATAAAAGTTTGGCTCAGGTGTAGCTATGCTAAGCCACTATTGTCTTGACTTCAAACACTGTTACTATTAAAGTCTTTTAAACTAGTTGCAGGTCTGCAGAGAAAAAATGAATACAATTAGTTTACAGTACTTCCCATTCTAAAACTTGCTTATTGAATAACACAACCTGCATTATTCAATCACTTAATTCCAATGCTGTTCTGCTTAACCAATTATGTAAAAACATATTTTTACATCAGAATAGACCTGAACATGTAAAAATTAAGTCAATAGTAGTGTCAATATTTCAGTAAGAAATACGTTATTGTTAAATGACATACATTTATGTCATCTTGTGAAAGTAGCTGCTCTATATTCCCTAGTTCCACTAAAAAGGAAAAGTGCAATAAGATCTCTTATTGACAGCTGCATTCAAAAACATACCAGTTACATAAGTTTGCAAATTATACTGTGCCAGAGTTAAATATCTAAGCATTTTAACGACAGCGCTTAAAATGCTATCTCAGCAAGAATGACTCAACTTCACTGCATAAGCTGCACTCCAGATAAGAAGCAACTAGTTTGATTTTATAGAAGAAACTTTTTTGTACTCTGCTTTAATTCAAATTGCACAAAGTAAGTTCTGCTTGTTTAGACCTGCAAGCTTCACCAGTCACTTGGCATTTCTACCTCTCCTCCTTGGTTTCAACAAAAGTATCTCAAGCTTACCTATAGGCAGTTAAGTGAATACTTGGAAAACAGGTATAGTTTTCTACTGTACCTCAAGGGGAGAGATTTACCAAACAACCAAAGGACTAAACCTATAATATAAACCAGACATAGGCCTTGTCTGTATACGAGAAAAACACGGCTATGCCAGAAAAGCGTGAGAGTACAGACCAGCTCTCTCCAGTACAAGTCACGTTTATCAGAGGGTTTTATCAGATATCTGTGTCTGCGAGGAAAACATTAATAACTGGCATGATGCATCAGCAAGTCTTTCACTCTTAGCCCAGTCTCATATACAAAAGGTAGACCCAGAAAGGCCTGGAAGGTAAAGCTTTAGGAGCAGCTGTCCCTACACCGGGAAAAATGAAGGTGCACCTATTAAACCTACTTTCCTTCAACTTTCCTTTGATTGCTACTTTGATTGGATAAGTAAAATGTAAAACTCCCCCAACCCATGTTTTTTCCCCACCCCATCCTTTGTCTCTGATGTTATTTGTAGAAAAACTATGAATAGTAACAGAAGGGAAGCTATCAAAGAAATGCGGGTAGAACTTGCACAATTCTTGGTCATTTGGCAATTCACGCAGGGACCTGAGTAACAGCAGCCCTCTTGCTTTAATTTCACTAGTACTTCAGAAATCCTGCTTCAGCCACCTGACCACTGAAACAGTGCATGTACAGGCTCAGGAAAGCACTACATGGGCTTGTATTTGGAACGTCATTTCCTAGAATGACAAGAGTTAGAACTTCATAAGATGATTCTACTTAAGTCTGATGTTAAACATCACAATCTAAGGAAAACATATCACCTACCTTCAAACCTACTGCTCTCAGAAACTAAAACTGCCTTCTGCTTAAAAAAATAAAAATAAAGAATTCCTTTGTATGACATAGAGGACCTTAAACCTTAGTGTTACCACACAGGTCATCTGAATGACCAGCACTTTCTCATTTGACAAAAGGTACAACTCAAAAAAAAAAAAAATTAGTTCCTCACAAGTACTACTGCAAACTTAAACGTTAGTTTTGCAACAACAAAATTTTGCCATACACATGGCAACACTGAAATATTTTAATTGTACTAAATAAATACAAACACATATCAAACAGACGTCTACAAAATCAATTCTTCTGAAACTATTAACCTGCAGCCAGTCTTAAAGCTGTATCATAGCTACTATAATACAAGCTAAGGTAATAAAAAGGTTAGACGTATGCTCAGAAACCTCTGGCATTTAACATGCAAGCCCAATTACCCAGTACATCACTGGACAACTTTTTAATCGAGGAGAGCGTTTTCTTCTACCTACTTTTAACATGCATGCTATGGCAGATCACAGATCATCAGCATAACCTTTGCTCGCGACATTGTTTTCAAAGGCAGCAAAATCCCTCTCAAACTTTAAACGCCTGAAAGGCGTTGGCAAGGGAGAATCGCCCGCTGCATAATAATGTCACTATTTGGGGAGTGCTTGATGCTCCGACCCTCGCTAGGGTGGGGTGCTTTATAAATAGATGCGTTTGGTTGATGTTTTTTTTTTTTCCCCAGTGCCGTGCCCCAAGCATTTGGGTGGCAATGGGAGAGGAGGCTGTTTATAGCCGTTATTAAATGAACCCTGAATCGGCCAAGAAAGTGGGGGTGGGGAGGAGAAAAGGAAAGCTGCTGCTACCTAAGCCAGGCCCAAAAACCTTCTGCTCACCCTCTTCCTCCCTTTCTTTCCCCATGCCCAGCCCCAAGGGGCTGCCGTGCCACCCCCCACCCCTCCCTTTTGCGAAGCCGCCTGCAATGCAGGGGCTGCGCAGCGGAGCCCCCGCGGCCAGGCCGCCTTCAGCCCCCCGGGGAGGGGGGAAAGGTCGAAGAGGGGTGAGGGGGGGAAGGCTCCTGGCAGCAGCATCCCAAGCCGGCCCGAACCCGCGCCGCCTCCCTTCCCATTTCCCTCTCGCCGCCCCGACCCGGTACCAGCTGCTGCCGCCGGGGATGGCGCCTCGCTCCTCACCCGGGCTACAGGAGGGGCGACCTCCCTCCGCCGCCCTCTCCCCTCTCCCGCCGAGCCGAGAGGGAGAGCGGCCACCGCGTAGGCCACCCCCGCTTGTTTACAGGCCCCGGGGCCCAGGCGGCGGCGGACGCGGCCCTCCAGCGCCCCGGCGTAGCCCGGCCCCGCCGCCACCCCCTCACCCCGCCTCAGCCCGGCCCGCCGGAGGCCCCGCACTGCGCAGCGCCACTTACCCCCCCGGCCGCGGCGGACGGCGCCGGCTGTAGCGGGCAGGGCCGCGCTCCCGAAGGTGCGTGGGGGGGGGCAGGGAGGCCGGGGCCAGGCGGGGACGTCCGCGGTGGGGCCGGCCGGCCGGGGCGGGGGGGAGAAGGGGAAGAAGGAGGAGGAGGAGGAAGGGGGCAGCGGGCTGGCGGCCTCGCCTCAGTTCATTCACAGGCGGCGGCTGCCGAGGGCGGCTCTCTGCCCAGGGGGAGCCCAGCGCTCATTTCGCCTCCACTCCTCTTCCCCCCCCTCCCGCCCCCCCCCCCCGGCCTTCTCGCTCGGCGGCCGCCGCCGCCCCCCTCCCCCTTCCCCGGCCCCCTCCGCGCCCACTCGCGGAGAGCCGCGGAGCGTCGTCCGCTGCCCCCCCCCTCCCCGCGCCGCCTCTCGCGCAGACACACACACGCACTGCGCCGCTGCCGCCGCCTCCTCCTCCCATCTGCGCACGCGCGCCCCGCAGGGGAGGGGCGGGGAGGCGGGAGCTCGGGCGCGCGCGCGCGGAACCCCCTCCCCCGCCAGCGGCCGCCCCTCCGTTAAAAAACAAACACCGCCACCAAAAACGCCACTTTTCAGGGCAAAACCCCGCCTCTGGCGTAGCGGGTGGGATACTCGGATGTTGGGGCTGGGCGAGCTGGCGGGGGCGGGGGGGAAATACAGAATGGAGCAGGGCTGTTAGAGGTATTACATCACCCTCCGTCCTGCCGTCGTCACCACCCACCCCTACGCACCCCGCGCCCTCCCTCCCACTGAGCATGCGCGGAGTGCGTGGGCGAGGCGCGAACTCGGGCGGGGTGGAGGCGCGAAGACGTCATCGGCACCGCCTCCTTCCCTGAGGGGAGAAGCGGGCGCGAGTGGTGGTGGCTTCTGAAACCGGTGCCGGTCTCTCACGCTTGCTGTTCGTCTGAGACCGAGGCAGCGGGGCCGAGGCCGCAGCCCTGGCGGAGTCAGCCGCAGCGGCGCGCCTCCTCTCCCTGAGGAGATGCCTCCCGCTCCTCGGTGGGGCCGGGCTGAGGAAAAGCCCACCCGGCTCGTGTCCCGTCCCCTAAGCCGCGGGCGGGCGCAGGGCCGCGCTGGGATATCCTCTTACCCGGCCTAGAGCAGGGGCCTGCTGAAAGCACAACAACTGCTGGCAAAATCAGCAGCGGATTACCAGTAATGAACGCATAATGGGTTTAATAATCCCGTGATTTTTCAGCTGCCCTTTGATGAAGGCTGGCCTGCTGACAAAAGGGATGGGAGCGTGTTGTGCGGGGAGCGGCTCCCCCCCCCCCGCCAGTCTGCAAGGAGCGAATTTAGAGGGCAAGCCATGAGGCAAACCTCTGTTTTGCCTTACGGGGGGAGGTGAATGTGGCGGGGCGGCGTTGGGGGGGGGGGGGGGGGGATGGATGCTGAAGGCCGCTGCGGTGGGAGAGGGGTGATTCGGGTGTGGTGGTTGGGGGAGGCGGGAACACTCCGTGAGGCTAATTCCAGCAAGATAGGGTTAAATCACGGGGCTGGGGATTTTTGAAGGTGGAGTGGGTGCGAGGAGTGCTTTTAAAGGGAGGATTAGGGATGCATAGCAGTTTTGAAGCTGTGAAGAAGGAATTGACTACAGAGAGAGAGATACTGAAGAGAGCTGGGGAAAGGTGAAGTGGGTACTCAGCTAAAGAATCTGTAAGGTTGTCTACTTTAGGTAGTTTATACATCGTTAACAGCAATCAGAGCAAACAGCCATACGCTAAGGTATCCCTAAAGTGAATGTTTGGAAAGCCCTCAAATTGCTGGTTATGTTCCTCTAGCCATTGGAGATAACGATCAGTGCAGCTTCAACCCGAGTGTGCCAACGACTGAAGGGCAGTTAATTGAGGGCTTTTGCGCAGATAAAACCTACAAAAACAGCAAAGCCCTACCCGGAGATAGCTAAAAAAGCTGTAACAAATACAATAAAACCTCGTCGTTGTAGGGCTTTCCTGTAATGGATAAACTGACTGTGTTTCAGTGTCATTACAAAATCTCCAGTTTCCATTGCTGACTGTGACTGAATGGTATGTTTGGAGCCCATCTCACTGTATTCATCCTAATCGTGTTTGTTAGCATGATACTGAACACCACTCAGTACTGCTCCATGTTGTGTTAACTATTTCAGGCCTTTAAACTGTAGTTAAATGCGGCAACTGTGTCAGTGGAAACAAAACTTTAGGGAGATTTAAATGCAAAATATTCTGAAAATATGTTGCGGGGGAGAAGAATGTATGCAGCATATTCCACAATGAAAGGGAGATTTTGGAAGGTCATGGAGTAATTCCCGTAATCTTTGTCAATGCAATTTTGAATTTCCTCTTGGCATCCAAAGACAATTAGTTACAATTTTGATACAGTTCAGATTTTAAAAACTGCATTTCTCCCCCCCCCCCCCCCCCAAAAAAAAAAAAAAAAGCAACAAACTTCTGCAATATACAGGCAAGGCAGCGATTATGCAGAATTGTTCCTGCAGGCATGTGCGATGCTTCAACCTGTGTGCTTAACCATAAATTTAATTTTTCACCCTTCTTTTCCACTTTAATAAATCTCTCCTAACATTTTGAATTATATACGACTGTGGATTTCATTTAGATTCTGTGTAGCATTACCTACAGCTGGGGTTTTGTGTGTGTGTGTGTGTGTGTTTTTAAATACAAGTGAAGAAAAACATGGCCCAGCTTTTTTTGTGATGCCCTAGTTTTAAGCTGCAGGAATGTAATGACAGCAGAGCGTTTGCTGCTGTCATTTTCTATTTATATGTTTTTCTTGGAAAATTGGATGGAGTCAAATTACCACAGTATTTTTCTTAAAGTGTAACTTTTATTTAGTTTGCTAGTTTTGCCTGGCCTTTTGTACTGACAATGGTGTAAACAGTTACAAGAAATTCAAACATCACATTTAATTAAAACAACTATGGTTAATGTATGCCACGACTATGAATATTTGTAGGTGAGAGACTACATCTCCCAGCATACAACTCTCTTATTTTCCCCATAGCTCTAGATCAAGATGGGTTACCGCTGATTGGGACCTGTAGTCACTAGAGTCATTATCACCATAGTCAAGAAGGCAGTAATAAGAACCATGGGGAAACTCTTTCAATAGTGCATCATAAACCATGACTGAATTATTGAGAAGAATCATATTTCACTGTTTGGAACAAGAAATTTCTATTAGCATAATACAGCGTATTTAAAATTATGTGCTGTTGTTCCACAGGATATTTTTAGAGCATATAATTTTTGAGGATTTTTTTCTGCTTCCTGTTACAGCTTTAAAAAAGTCTTTAGACGGATGGTATTTGCCAAGAGTATTTAAAAAAATATCTATGTATCTAAATAAACAGATATTTACCACCTATGCACTTCTCCACCGATGCCTGATTATTGCAGGCATGAGGATGATTTTGTCCAATGTATTCACTGAAACTGTCAATTTAGAAAATTCTACGTTTTGTCCAACAAAGCTGTTCCCAATGACATCATTTCCCATAAAAAGAGAATATGGGGTTGTAGTTGCTACTGGGATCACATGGCAATTTAACTGTGTTTTGGAATCAGTTTCCACTGTAATGGCCATATTCTGTGCCAGTCTGCTGTAATCTCTGCCTGTTGGTATTGCCCAATGGTCCTTTTACCTCTTTCAGTTTTAATACCTGATGATTAAACTTCTTTTATTATATCATGAGGTATCAGAATTTTGTCTCTATGTTGCTTAAACAGGGGGCATTTAGTACAAATATTAACTGTTGTGTTGCATGATTTATATTTCTTGAGCCTTAAGTGAAAAACCTGTTCTTTCAGTATCTCACATGTAGTTTATTCAAAAGGTCAGGAAAAGCAGAGCCTTTTTGGTTTCAGCTTCCCTTACTTATCATCCCTGCTTCTCTTATTGCCTACCACGAATATTTGATGTAGGTGGGAAGTAATATTTATTTGAAGTTACTCTGCAGCCTAAAAAGCTGGTAGACTGTGGGGTTTTGTTTTCTTTGGAATACAATTTATATCACCCAATAACACTCATCTAAAAATTAGACGTATAATCAAGCTGTTGTCCAGGCTGTCTTGGTTCAGCAGAGAGAGACAGGCACCTTCAGATGATCATTACTCCCGCGCTTACATTGGTGTCTAAAGCAGGTTGGGTGAGTTCCCTTCTGAAGGTGACTTCTTCTCTCCTGTAGTTTGACTACAGGAGAAGTTGAGATGACCACCTAGACTAAGCCCTGACATTTTAGCTGTCTAAAATGAATTGGTTACCTGTGATGCTTAGAGGTTATCTAATAGAAATCTTCATATTCATGATAAGTGTGGCCTGTAATAGTGTGATCATGAACTTGCCAGAACTTTATACTTGGCTTGTGAAGTACTGATGCCCTGCCCCATCTCCTCCAGTGGGCTGTGCCTATTTTTGGAATCTAAAAGCCGGCTGAATCACTATGCTGCAGACTTTACGTCTTCTTGGTACTATTCCTGCAACACCCTGGTGTGATGACATCTGTAGGTATCTGCTCAGGCAGCTGTGCCATTGGGAACTTCATAAAATGCCAGTACTGTAGCTATGATTAATAATCACATGATGTTTAAATCATCAAAAGTGCACACCTAGGGTGTATTCTGTATCCAAACTGAATTTATCTGAAAGATGCCACAAAGACTTTGGTCTTTTGAAGAACACCATATGCAAATGTCCCACATTCTGGAAATGCAGCAGTTCTGATATAATTTGCTTTCTGCTGGAGTCTTGAAAAGTGCTATGCAAACTGCCACACTTTGGCCCCTCTGAGATGAGATTTATGCTCTCCCGGTAGCTTTTTAAGACAACATTCAAACAGTTAGGATATTTGTTTAAAACAAATGCTCGTAATTTTTAATCTACAAAATTTGGTACAAAACATTAGGGCGTGACAGTGTGGTTTTCTATTCTAGTTGTAAGAGACAGAAAGCAATGCTCAGTCATGAGTTTTATTTTTCTGGTGAGAATTTCCTGATAGAAATAACCAGCAATTCAGGAAAAATCAGCAATAGCAAAGTACAGTAAAGACCTAAATACAGGCTCAGTGGGGAATGGCTGGAGAGCAGCCCTGAGGAGAAGGACCTGGGTGTGCTGATTGACAAGAAGCTCAACATGAGCCAGCAGTGTTCGATCACAGCCCAGAAGGCCAACTGTATCCTGGGCTGCATCAGAAGAAGTGTGACCAGCAGGTCAAAGGAGGTGATTCTGCCCCTCTACTCCACTCTCGTGAGACCCCACCTGGAGTGCTGCATCCAGCTCTGGAGTCCCCAACATAAGAAGGACATGGACCTGCTGGAGCGTGTCCAGAGGAGAGCCACGAGGGTTAGAGCACCTCTCCTATGAGGAGAGGCTGAAAGAGCCTGGAGAAGAGAAGGCTCCAGGGAGATCTTATTGTGGCCTTCCTGTACCTAAAGGGGTCCTACAGGAGAGCTGGGGAAGGACTTTTTACTAGGGCATGTAGTGATAGGACGAAGGGGGAATGGCTTTAAACTAGAAGAGAGTGGGTTCAGATTGAACATTAGGAAGAAGTTTTTCACTTTGAGGGTGGTAAGGCACTGGAACAGGTTGCCCAGAGAGGTTGTTGAGGCCCCATCCCTGGAGGTGTTCAAGGCCAGGCTGAACATGGCCTTGGGCAACCTGGTCTAGTGAGAGGTGTCCCTGCCTATGGCAGGGGGGTTGGAACTCGATGATCTTCAAGGTCCTTTCCAACCTAAACCTTTCTATGAAATATAAATAGAGGGAAAATCCTTTTATGCTGAAAATTAATATAAAGCTTTATTCTAGAACATTATTATTATTTTTGTCCCGCCATTTTTCTCCTACTTTTTTGTATGGGAAATATGGGAAAGGCATGGCACACCCCAATCTCTACAAAAGTTCAAAACTTACACAAAAGTAAGAAGACAAAAATTCAGGCATCTCAGGAAGATACATGCAATTTGTCAAGGTTTTCACAGCCCATCTGCAAATCACCTGCATTTCACATGGTTCCTCTTATCTGTAGCAAAATGTCACTGAAGACCTGGTGGCTGGGAAAATTTGCTTTTCATGTGAAACAGGGAAATTAAAAAAGAATGTCAGTCTAGTCTACAAGCATTTTAAAGAAAATGAAAAATGAAAGAAACGAGAACAATTTAAATGTTGATTTTTTTTTAATCCCTCCCTTTAGAATCTCATCTGCCTCAGTAGTTGAAATGGGAAAGTCTTACTAGAAAGCCCGTGTGTCCTGAGCCTGTTATATAAAAAGGGACAAAATGGCCATGTTTGATGTGTGAAGAAGTGCTGGCACAGCATTCCAGGGTATGCCAATTCTTTGTGGCTCCTGTGCTATCTACCAGATTCATGATGGTACGATGTAAATGGTGTTATTGGGACCAGCTGCATTACTTTGGAACAGAAACCATGAAACAGCTTAAAGCAACATTAGTAGAAAGTGTAAATTGATTTGAAGTGTTCTAAAGGCCGGGGTGAATTCACACATGACAGGACTCCAGGACAGATACCTTTCTACAGTTCTTTCCAAGCTGAGGGGGATACACTTTCTTGAATCCTCATCTGACAGTGGTGAATGCTTACACCGTCTTTGTGTTCCATTGCTGAGAGTCCAATTTTCTTGACAAGGTCTTCTTGTGCCATAAGACAAGCTGTGAAGTAGAGAACAACCAGAATATTTTATCAGCTAGGCTTTAGCCTATTCTGTTCATTAGATGGTTCTTCTGTTTTAAAAATGTGAGGGTATATGTAAGTTGCTGTTTTCATTTGCTATTAGTAGTCCGTGCATGAAGGCTTGTATCCTCGCTGAAGTCAGTGACAAAGCTTCCATTGACCTTAGCGTTTCAGGATCAAACCCTTAGTCATTAGCATGTTGTAAAAACGGCTGTTATCCCAGCCAATTTGAATGGGCCTGCCTACAATTGTCAGTTGTTTAACCTAAAAATTAGCTTAGCAATCACAGCTAAAATTACATGTCAGACTGTTGATGCATAAGAGTACTGAGTCATCAAGTGTCTTATGATGCTCTTAGAGTTTTATAATTATTGACATTCAAGCAAGAGATTCTGAAATTCGATAGACTGCAATTTCCACATATGAAGGCGATTAGTTCTGATGAGAGGATAAGATTTATATTCTGTAAACTCTGTTTTTTGTGTTACTAGTCCTTTTCTTCTTTAAACAGCCGGATCTAGTTGCCTTCTTTGTACAACCAAACACAGCTTACTTTTTGCTACATTCATTCATATAAAACTGTTCAATCAATTGTACCTTTTAACAAGCCTGTTAGCTGGGAAACAGATGAGGAGATAATTTTTTTACATCAATTAAACAGTTAAATGAAACTAAAAGCAACATGTCAGAATCAAATAGCCAAGGCGTGGAGATACTTGAAATCTGAACATCGCTTAGTATTTTGCAAAATAGTTTTTCCACAGTACCAAGGATTCTGGAGAGTCCAGGATTTAAAGGATAATTCTGTTCTGGAGCTGGATTTTGCCACTTACACCCTTTTTACTTGACAACATAACTGAAGTTTAAATTTAGTTTCATTACATAGGTGCTGATGTGGTGTGACTGTAAGAAGTAAAGATATGTTTCCTGTTTGCTGGTTTAAGGCACATGATAAAAATGGATATGAGATCACAAGCTATATGTGGTAGTTTTCTTAAGGAAGCAAAACAAGGAGTAATTTGGATTTTTAGCATTTTTATGACAACCCTCGCCCCCCCATGAGGGTCTTGTGTTTCTTTGGGGATGGTGCAAAGCAATAAGGGCCATTATGAAAAGAAACTGTTGTGCAGTTCAAACTTAGAGTTTCAGGGGGAGGAGCCTATCAGGGAAGGAAAATCTCGTATTGCAGGTCACATTAGGATAAGTTCTTTTGCAGAAAAATGAAGTGCAAGTAATGTGGTGCAGCTTAATATCAGAGTACTACTCAAAACATGGATGCTACTTGGAGATAATCCAAGTCTCCACCCTAAACAGAAAGGAGTCCTTCCTTCTTAGGAAATTTCAGTTAATCCAGTGGATTAGGAGTCCAGCTACTTCTTGAGAGATTTGGGAATGTGTTTCGAATCACAGAATGAATCATAGAATCATAGAATGGTTTTGGTTGGAAGGGACCTTAAAGATCATCTAGTTCCAACCCCCCTGCCATGGGCAGGGACACCTTCCACTAGACCAGGTTGCTCAAAGTCCCATCAACCTGACCTTGAACACCTCCAGGGATGGGGCATCCACAACTTCCCTGGGCAATTTGTTCCAGTGTCTCACCACCTTCACAGTAAAAAATTTCTTCCTTATACCCAAACTACATCTATCCTCTTTCAGTTTAAAACAATTACCCCTTGTCCTATCGCTACACTCCCTGATAAAGAGTCCCTCCCCATCTTCTCTGTGGGCCCCGTTTAAGTACTGGAAGGCTGCTATAAGGTCTCCCTGGAGCCTTCTCTTCTCCAGATTGAACAACCCCAACTCTCTCAGCCTGTCTTCATAGGAGAGAAGTTCCAGCCCTCTGATCATCTTCGTGGCCCTCCTCTGGACCTGCTCCAACAGGTCCATGTCTTTCTTACGTTTTGGCCTCCAGAGCTGGATGCAGTACTCCAGGTGGGGTCTCACCAGAGCAGAGCAGAGGGGCAGAATCACCTCCCTCAGCCAGCTGGCCACACTTTTTTTGATGCAGCCCAGGATGCTGTTGGCTTTCTGGGCTGCAAGCGTGCATTGGTTGTGTGTGCAAAAGCATATGTTATATTTTTACTAACACACTTCTTTCTTTGCATTTTTTAACCTTTATAGGAATAATTAAAATATTTGGGTAGTATTTGACACTATGGTGTCATATTTTAATTACTGCCTTGTGTTGTTCAAAATAAATAGTATAATCCCATGTAAGAGACAAGATAAGGAAGAGTAAAAAGGCTTGTCTTACAAAGATGAGAAAAACGATGAGGTGAAAAAGGGAAAGCATTGGCGATGTTAATTCACAGCAGCCTGCTGAAAACGGGAATGGAATCATTAGCTCACTCTACAGAGGTCACAAGATTACCATTCTATGACATAAATTTCAATTAATATAGACAATGTCTCAACATGAAAGTGGCAGCTGACCTGAGCTGAACCCAATTCAGATGAGAGGCTCGTTACCAATAGCAGTCAGCAAACAGGAATTTTCCTGCAAGTGCAAACTGAAAAGCAAAGTTACGTACCTGCAGAGCACTGAGCAAACACTTTGTTCTGCTGCTAAAGCCCCGGGTAGAATTTGTGAATACTCAAAGATAGCGGTTTTGGAATGCTTCGTTCTCGTCTTGCTGCGAAAACAACCTACTGAGAAACCCACAGGAAAAAAACACCATCACCCTGATGCAATTTCTAATGCTGTCTACAAAAATGAAATTTAGCATCTTTTCTGAACACGTATCCTAAAAGCGTTGAAATTGATCCAATGCCTTTCAAATTAAACTCAAGATTCCCACTGACCTCAGCGAGTCTGGATTGGGTTTAAATTTCCTATTTGCTCGGGGAAGCATTAGTATTGTCAAAGAGGCTTTCATCAGTTTAAGATGGATTAATGATACAGTAGCCATTTATCATAAAATCATAGAATAATTTTGGTTGGAAGGGACTTCTGGAGGTCATCTCATTCAACTCCTGGCTCAAAGCGGGTCCAATGAGATAGGGTTGCTTAGGTCATTGTCCAGCTGAGTTTTGAATACCCCTGAGGATGGAAAATTCCGCCTCTCTGGGCACCTGTTTCTGTGTTTCCAATCAGAATTTCCCATGTTGCGATTTGTCTCTGTTGTTTCTTGTCTTATCACTATGTACCTTTGAAGAGTCGGCAATTGAAGACAGCAATGAAATCTCCTTATACCCTTCTCTTCTTACAGCTGAACAAAGGTGGTCTCTCTTCATCTTGGTGGCCCTCCACTGCACTTTCTCCAGTATGTTGAAGAATGTACTCACCCAGGAAGGACTAGAAGGTTGCTTAAACAGCTTTGATTTAAATACTTGTGGCTAGTCTCTTGCCTGTTGCTGTGTCATATAAAATGCTTTTTAACATCATTAAAAATCTCAGCTATGCAAAATAAAATGTTACTATCTTTTGCAACTCTCCTGAACCTCTCTGGGTCAACACCTGTGCTACCATTCCCAGAAAGCAGATGGATCCTCAACAAAGCACCTGGCTCCTTGCACTGAGGCTTAATGTCAAGTAAAAGTTGATTTCAGAAAGTGGAGTAGGTGAAACACTCGTCAGACCATGTACACATCTTGGGTTTGTGTTCCTGTAGATTTTAACTGAAACTTCTTGCAGCATACCATCCTATACACGTCCGAAGAGGAACAGGGCCAGCTTCTGGACAGGCCCACCACATCTGCCTGATCCTGGGCAGCGCAGGAAACATTTTTAGGTGTTGGTAGTAGTTAAGAGCAGTCTTAGAGCCTCTTTGTCTTGTTTTTGGTTACCAGAAAGGGACTGTTGGAGCATCAGGTGCACCAAACTTACCCTCTCCCAACACCAGCATGTCCTGTCCTTGAGCTGATTAAGAAAGCACTGCGCTCTAATTTACTCCTCCGACATCCAGGGATTTTCCCAGATGAATAATTAGATCAGCTCTCTGTTCATGGTGTTGCTGGAATGGAAGCTAATATTTACCCACTGTAGCTCCTTACCTCCTTAAAATATGTACTATCTAAGCAGGACTACTGCCCATGACTTTTGTTAACCAAGATACACAGAAAAAAGAATTTCCCCAGTAGCATATGCTTCTAGAGCTCCTTACATAATACCTTCATTAAAATGCCAATCACAGGGTTCTGCTAAGAGCCAGGTCAGACTGTGATCGGCTTTTTAGGCCATGTTCACTTCTGGACTTCTTGCCTGAGAAATTCCACAGGTTCACATGCTTGATTATGCAATTTTTTTTTTTTAATTCATTAAAAAAAATCCCCCCAGGCTCAGTTTACAGCCCCAAAGCTGATCTTCCTCGGAATTTATATTCTGATAGTAAAAGATTTAGAAACAGAAATCTGGATTTCTCTCTTAAAAACAATGGTAATGAAAATTCTCTGATATTCTGTGTTTTGTTTTGGGAAGACCAGCAGAGGGTGCCTGAGCTAGAGAGCAATCCCCATCCCAGATTTGTGCTGGAATTGTTAACAATATGACTGTAAAAAATAAATAAACTTTAATTTAGTGCTCTATTAAAACCAAAGAGGAACACATTAATGCATAAGAAGGGAAAATAACTGTCTGAGGAAAACTGCACTATTAAAAGACTGTCAAAAAAGCAAATAATTAAAGATAAAAAAATAATTTGGGGATTAGGACAGGAATTTTAGTTATCTGATTTTGTCATTGGCTAACAGCTACTAAAGGGCTGTTTCCCTGAAGTATCTTTTCATGGGTTCTGGCTGACTATAGCGGGTGCTCAGGGAGACAAAGCTCTGCAGAATCAGTCTTTTGGGCACCACCTTCTTCTCCTCCTCCTGTCCCTCACTTAATATTAAATGTTGCAAGAGAGAAAGTTTTCAGTAGCTCCCTGCACGAGTAGTTTTTTCAGTATTAGTGCAATGAGGGAGCCCAAGCAGAAAGAAACCTTTCTAGATTCATCACAACAGATTTAAATTGAATAAATATTCAAGGGGGCCCAAATCTTGAAACCAAGTCTTGACCTTGAAACCCAGCCCAGGATGGTAGACAGAGAACAGGGATCAGAATGTAAATATCACTGATAATGTCCTCCTCTTCTTCACCATCGGAAGAGGTTTTTTCTATAGCAAGAAAGCAAGAAAGCTTTTTTAGTTTTTAAAGAAAAACATGAAATAGTTGCTTTCTCTCACTTACCCAGATGTGATAATTCATATGACATGGAGTGTTCAGATATTTTCTAGCCTTACCCATAGCTATTTGTCTGAGGAAAAGTGCTTCATATATTTGTATCTTGACTTCTAATAATTAATTTGAATAGACATGAAGAATTACATATTACTAATGTCACACAAGCAAAATGGCATTATCATCAAATGGAGTTTTGTTCAAATAACTTGAACATGTTCTGTATTTCTGTTATTTATATAAACACACGTGATTTAGTCACACCCCTTAATGTAAACTAAAGAAAGTATGTTATGAAAAAGAAATGGATAATACAACTTAAGGAGTCTGGGTTCCATCACTGTCCCATCATGCTAAACAAATCTTATCTTCACATAAATGGCCCATCTCCTGCAGAAAAGGTTGGAATTTTTCTGGATTTCTCTTTTTGTTATTTCTCTGAGTAAAAGTGCTTTTAGCGTCAATAAACAGGAAAAGAAGTCCAAGTAGCGTGGTCTAGAGGAATGAGCAGAGCTCAGGCAGGCAGTCCTGAGTAAAATTCACCCTCACACGAAGGGCACATCTGGAACACTTAAGTCACATTCAAATATCCAGGTAGGTCAGTGAGGGAGACTTGATGTGCAGAAGCTCTTTGTCCTTTAAAAGGTAACATGCCCCTTTTGAACAGATGCAGTTAATGTAGGTGTCAGTAAAAGCATGCCGAGCTTTTTTTGCTTTGAAAACAAAAAGCGAAGCCAAGCTGTTTATAATCTAATTGAAAAGTCATGGATGTGAAGTTCGGAAGAAGGGCAGGACCAAGTGTAGCTGCAGATGGCTGGGATCACCCCAGAGTTTTACAGCTTCAAGCACAAGTGTCACACCAGGTAGAGGATAGAAAATGGCTCTCGTTTCTTGTATTGAGGAAATCCTTACAGGAGATGCCACAAAAAGTCATGGTCAAGATGGTCATCAACCAGGAGTCATCTACTGTGTCCGAAGACGCTTCCTATATTTGTCCTGGCTGTCTGAGTAAGAATTGTCTTGCTGCTGTGTATTTTTATTTTACTATTTTGTATTTTTCTGTGATGCTCTGTTGTTATCAGATGTTTTTCTCTGTATTTTTTTCTGATGAAGGAAACAGCGAGATTTAGGGAGGAGAGAGGAGGAAAGAATGATTTACGCACAGTTACACCAGTTTAACTTAGGGTTTGCTTAACCGAACAGTTGCAAAGACTTGAGTAACCACCTTTGCCGTGTCTTTGCTGGTAAGTAAAACAATCTGTGGACTTTCTAGTCCTTAGACCAACTGGCCTGACCAGGCTTATGTCCCTAGCTGATGCCCCTCAGACGTACCCCATGTTCCTTGGGACAGTGTTTGTGGGCAAAGCCATACCGTGAACCACGGTAACAGTTTAGAAATATGGATGATCACATGCCAGTGTATGTCTCTACGCCTTGGGCCTGTTTGACTTACTGGTATAGATGTAGCTTACTCTGGAAAAAAAAGGTGATTTCTCTGGTTTACTTTCTGTTGCTTGGGAACAGGTTGTACTAAACTGTAATGCAGTGGCCAGGAAGGCAGTACCAACAGTTTTATTTACTGTTTTAAAAATGGGTAGAAGACGCAGTAGTTCAACTTGCCCTAATTAGAACTAGTCTCCTGAGTTTTGAACTGCTGGGAGCTCACACACAAAACCTTCACTAAACAGACTGAAATGAAATGCATGCAAGGAGTAAGTAAAATTTAGGAGAGAGCTGAAGGAAGAAAAGACGGAAGTTGTTTCCTTCAAGTCCGTCTTTAGGTGGCCTGAGTAAGAAGGCAGGCAGAAGGGCCTAAAAAACATGAAGACTGAACAATGTGCTAAAAGCTGAAATGAGAGGAGATTAGGGTAGCTAGGAATGCAGAGGCTTAAGTGCACAAAAACTCAGACTTGAACTCAAGATGGTAATTCAGATGCAGAAAGCAGGCAGCTTGTGCTCTTTGTAAGCAATAGGAAACATTTCACTGACATAGCGGGATCGTACCTCAAATCAGCATCAGATCAAAGTGATTCCCACATTTAAAAGCCTCAAATTGATGTCCCTTACCTAGGATAATTTTTAAACTTTTTTCAGTAAACGTTATCACAAAAGAAACAGCTTTTCCTTAAATAATAATTTGCAGCTAAACCAGATATAAAAAAAAAACAATAGAAAGACAGATTTATGTGAGAAATATTTTTGCCACTGTCTTACATTTATGTGGGACTGTCTTTGCCTGGATGTGTGTTTGTTTGTCTCCTCTTCTAGCAAAACTAAACCATATGGCATAGATAACATTGTGAAGCATGATAGCATGGAGTCAAAACTGGCCTTACTTCACTTGCACTTGTTTTATGATGGATTATCCCTAAAATTTTGTTTTCCTAAACAGAGCGAAGAGCTTTTCTCCTTAGAAGCTGTTCTGTTTTGCGCACAGTGGAAGAGAAAATACAGGAAAAGGGAATATAGTGCTGCTCTACTTATTGCTATCAATTTTAATGTTATTGTACCCACATAAATAATTTAGTGAAGTAAAAGCATTCTTCAAATCTGTGTTTTACACAGACAATGAAGTAATCTCAGATAATTGCAATGGAGCTTTATTTACTCTAACATGGATCAAAGAAATTGCATCACAGACTCTTCACACCCATGCTCTCAGAGTATTATTACCAGGGCTGGCATCAAGTGATCTGAGGCCCCCTTGTGAATATTCAAAGAGGAAGCACTTCACCCATAAATGTGTGAAAATTTACTCATTTTATGGAATCATAGAATCACAGAATGGTTTGAGTTGGAAGGGACCTTAAAGATCATTTAGTCCAAACCCCCTGCAATGGGTAGGGACACCTCCCACTAGACCAGGTTGCTTAAAGCCCCATCCAACCTGGCCTTGAACACTGCCAGGGATGGGGCATCCACAACTTCTCTGGGCAACCTGTTCCAGTGCCTCACCACCCTCATAGTGAAGAATCTCTTCCTTATACCCAAATTACATCTACTCACTTTCAGTTTAAAACCATTGCCCCTTGTCATGTCACTACAGGCCCTGGCAAAAAGTTTGTCTCCATGTTTCTTATAAGCCCCCTTTATATATTAAAAGTCCACAATAAGGGGTCTCCCCAGCACCTTCTCTTCTCCAGGCTGAGCAACCACAACTGTTCTTCATAGGAGAGGTGTTCCAGCCCTCTGACCACGTTCATGGCCCTCTTCTGAACCACTCCAACAGGTTCATGTCTTTTTTGTGCTGGGGAGGCCCATAGCTGGACACAGTACTTCAGGTGGGGTCTCATCAGAGCAGAGTGGGAGAATGTGGGCTGCAAGTGTACCTTGCCAGGGCACGTCCAATTTTTTGTCCACCAGAATCCCCAAGTCTTTCTCCACAGGACAGCTCTCAATCCATTCATCCCCCAGTTCCACTGTGCCATTGCACTTTTGCACAAGGTCTCAATACTGCACAACTGGAGAAAAAAAAAAATAGAAACAGCAATCTGATCAAACAATTCTTTCTGCCTTACTGCTTTGGAGACAGAAGAAACCTTATCTTGCTTTTATTTACATTAAGTGTGTCAATATAATTTGTGTAACTCTTAAGAATAAGGCACATTATCATGTTATGTGCTGAGTTTAATTGATCTGTTATCTGCTGCCACAGAGTCAACATGGGGAACCTCAGCAAGGTTCACAGCAGGGTGTGGAGCAAGACTGTGACCTCCCACATTCGTAACTATTTCTCATGTTGTTTTCAGAGCCTGTACTTCAGCTTTACATTGGCTCTTGCACTTCACAACCACAGTTAAGTACTTTGTATAGATACCAGAATATGTTTACTGAGCTCCAAAGTGCTGTCTGCATCAATCACAGCACAAAGTGCAACAGAACTGTCATTTGTTCTGGTGATGTTCAGGTTGACTTTGGTTGACTTTTAAAAACTGTCAGCAGTAATGGCCTCTGCAGGAAGTGAAAATTAACTTCTTGGGTGGGAACTAAGTTCAGGCATTAGAAAGAGAAATATTTTACGTTTTCCTTGGGAATTTAGATCTTGGTCAAATCCAAGGGCTTTGTTATAATGTGATCTTCTAAGAGATGTTTCACTTTGGTTTGGTACTTTGTCATACAGCTCTTCTGTATGTAGCTGGTGGCTCTGAAGCAACAAAAAGAGTGTATGCTGCTGTCAACACTCAAAGTTGTACTTCCAGCAGGAAAGTCAGAGCACTGCTGGCCATCAAGGTGAGACTGGAAGCTGGCAATCTGGGACTCCTGTCAATCTTTTGCCAGTTGCTTTGGGGTTGAGAAGAAAACTCGCAGTCTGGCATGATGCAGATGTTTTACAGCAGCTATATGTAAAAGCCTGTGGTAGCTTTACTGCTTTTTAGCTGGTGGGGATCTCAAAAGAAATCTTTTTAATAGACTCGGGTGTGTATAATTAAGATAATTCCTTAAGTATATTTATCTGTCATTAAGATAACTCTAATGAGATGAGCATATTTACTTTTTATAAGTTGGAAAACAGCAAGAATGGACATTAGCTTGTGAAGGACCTTGCAACTTCTTCCAGTGCTCTCCTTGCCACACTCAGTCTGACGCTGAGCATGCCTTCATGCACCGAGCAGGCACTTTGTACCTGTCTCTGTAATCTTGGGGATAGGCAGTGAAATCCCCACTGATGGTGACTATGCAGGTGTACAAATACACAACAATCATGTAACAGAACTTTTTTCTGAACAGGAGAAATCTGTTTTACTCAGTTTTGTTGTAAAAGAAGGGCTGAATCACGGAGTTACAGAATAAATTCTCACCACTCATCAATCATAGGGTGCTGGGACCTCGTGAGCTTCTCCTACGCATCTTTTCTGTGCTCAGTCTGAGCTGCTGAATACCTGTGACTTTGGCGATAGCGGGAAAAATCCCACTGGGACTATACTGTGCAGGTGCAGTGTATGTCTTCTTCCAACATTATACTGCCTGTTCTGGTGTGTTGTAGTGCAAAGCTCCATGATCTTGTGTGCACCATCTGCATTTCGCACAAGGAGGAGACAAGACCCAGAAGATGTTTTACCAGAGCTTATAAGGATCTGGCAGGGATGGACAGCTGAACTTCACAATGAGAAAATTTGTTCATCACACCCTAATTTTCCACTGGAAAGTAAGAAAAATAGTTTAACTTACTTGCTCTTTATTTATATGATTTGTGTTTTGTGTGGCATTAAGGTTCCATTGTGCTATGCATTGCACTAACACAAAATAATTCTCAATTCAATAAAACAAGAGAAAACAGGGAAATACAAAAAATATATGTAAACATGATGTATAACTTTGAACAGCCACAGTTCCTGTGATAGTCTTCCTTCATAACCTCCAAAGGCCTGTTTCTATTCTGAAACACAATAACCACTTAATTAATGATTGGTTTGGACACAGTTGAGGATAGGTGCTATTTACAGAAGCAAGAGTATGTTGGCAATGTATTTTTATTTTTCTGTCACCTTTCCCTTGTTGTATGGATTAGGGTCTGACTGATTTGCTGAAAAATCAGCCAGAACCTACAGGTTTAAAGGTAGATCATGGCTGTGTTTTGCCTCAGAAAGCTGTAATGCAAATTTTGTGGCCATTCAGGTAGTGATTCATGAATCCTTGTCATAGGTGGAGCTGGGACAGACTGGGCCACTGCGTGCGGTCAACATGGCCAACCCGTGCTAAGACTTCTGATAGATCATGGGCCTCAGCCCATGAGGTTTTGGGAACAGGGTCTATGTGTCCCTCTGAACAACTATGTGGCCTGTCCTACGTAAGCTCTGCATGCGTTTGTGTCAAGCGTCTGGCAAGGAGGCAGAAATTATTACAGGTTCGTCTTCTTATATCTGTACCTCCTGCTGTAAAAGACTTTGAAACATCAAGGTAGTAAGGACAGGTAGTCGTGCCTCTGCACATAAGCACTAACAAATCTACGGTGAAGAGCTGTAGACGAGAGCGATGTGATGTCCAGAAATGCTGCAGGCGCTGGGTGTTTAGCACTCGTGGGTACCCAGCACCACCGATTTTGGAGCTCAGGGTTCCAACCAAAGGTCTGAAACGTTGGGCAGAGGGGGCGTATGTGAGAACTAGCTTGGCCTTGGCAGGCAGAGCAGGGGGAGGCACGGCCATGAGCAGCATGACTGCAGGCACCCGGGCGGGGAAGGCCTCCACAGCCGCTGCCTCCTCCACACGGGAGACCGTGGGGTCTGTGACAGGAGTGGGGGATGACTGCCGCTGGGCTGGGGGCCGCTGGGCAGCTCCGGGGGTGGGGGGGAATGGCTGATGTCCCTGTGAGGCTTTACTCAGGAAGGCGGGCACCGTTTTTATTGATGACTAAACACCAGGTTTTGATCTTCGAAGCCAAACCGCCCTGGACACCCGCCCAACGCCCGAGGACGTGCAGCCGCCAGCGTTGTTTTGGAGCAGTAAAAGGCCGGGCAACCCCCCCCTCTCCTCTCCCCCTCTCCTTCCCCTCGGGGGCACGCCGAGGAGGGAAAAATAAAAGAGGGCCCCGCTCCCAGAAACCGACCTTCACCCCCCTGTCACATGCGCGGCCTTTCCCCCACAAACCCGCCGCTTATCGCCGCAGCCTTGACTGTGGACAGCCCCCGGGGTCCGCCTCACCCACCAGCCCCGACCGCCGGGGGGCTCCCGCCGGGGCCGCCTCGGGGCCGGGGAGCGCGGGGCGGGGGAGGAGGGGGGGGAAGCGGTGCGGAGCTGCCTGCCCCTGTCCGGTGGGGAAAGGGGGTGGAAGGGGAGGCGGGAGGCGGGGAGGAGGCCGGCGCTGCGCTGCCGTGGGGCAGGCGCTGGCTTCAGGCAGCGGGGGCGGCTCCCGCTGGGCCGCAGCCCTGATAAAGGGGACGGCAGGAGCCTAGGCGGGGGTGGGCGGTCATGGCGTGGGGCTGCGGGCTTTGCCTGGTGCTGGCGGGCGGCGCCCTCCTGGCGCTGCTGGTGCAGCTGTTCCGCTGGCTGCGGGCCGACGGCGACCTCACGCTGCTGTGGGCCGAGTGGCGGGGGAAGAAGCCAGGTAAAGCCGCCCGCCAGCAGCCGCCGCCCGCCGGGACGGGGGGGGGGGGTTGTGGTGGTTATGTTTATGGTGGTGGTGGCGGCGGGGGGGCCCGCGGCGGAGGAGGGGTGTCGCCGGGAGCGGGTTTGGGGCGCTCCGTGAGGGGAAAGAGGCATGGCGGCGTGTGGGGAGGGGGGAGGAGGGTGTGTGTGCCCAGGGACGGGGCTGAAGTCGCCTCAGCTGGGTGGACCCAGCTCTCCCGGTAAAAATAACCCCCAAAGCGTAATTTTCCTGCCCGTAACCAGCGAGGCATTGGGTCCCTCTCACACGCCGCTAAAGTAGCTCTCTAAAAGCAGCTTGGCAGTAATAGCGAGCTCCAGCAGATGTGCGGCGAGCGCTGGCTCCTTTGGCCCCAAAACCAGTTGTTTTGCACCATTTCCGGGCAGGTGTTGGCTTCTGGCATGGGCAGGCGGAGTAACCCCGGCTGAGCGCCAGCTTCAGGGACGGTGTGGAAGGAGGAAAAAGGAGGAAAAGAGGATGCTTGGCCTGTGTGCGTGGCTGGGATGAGTTGCTTCGTAGTCAGTTTAGCTTCTGTTCCAGTTTGCTGTGGCATTTTCAAGCAGATGTCAGTTTCACCGTAAGTGCTGAAAGTGGTTACAACGCAGTAAACATGAATATTAGTTTGCAGATTAAATGGATTTTCTCTTCGGAGAGCTGTGCCCTGAAAGGGATAAGGGAACAGCACCACACGATCGCTGTCTGTGGCTTTGCGTCACTTTTCTGTAAGGTGCTGCTTTTGACACCTGTGGGTACAAAAGTTCAATAAAATGCCTTCAGACAGGGGTTTTCAACCCTTGCTCATGTTGATTTTTGTAATCTGACTAAGTCTGCCAACTTCTGGGCAAAGATCTTTAAAAATCGTAGGTTTTATCTGCTTAATAGAGGCTTTTGATCAGAAAAGCCATAAATTTCTGAATATCCCCTCTCAGCTTATCCAGCAGTGGTGTTTTGGGGCTGTTGTGAGCTGTGCTGGGTGTGGGTGGTTGGGGTGAAAGCGGGGAGCGCTGCTGGCATCTGACCAGTCGGGGGAAGAAGCTGATCAAAAGAAGATAGGACATGGGACACTGTAAGCCTGTCCCGCCTGGGAAATGAAACTGGATGTTGGGTTGAGATAGAACTGCATTGAAGGAAGGTGGATCAGGAATGTGTGACTTGGGGGAATGGTGGAGTAAGGGTTTAGGTTTGAGGCTGATTTGGTAGGGGATGGTGGCACGGGTGAAGATCCCTTCTTGAGAAGGACTCTTCTTGAGAGAAGAGTACGATGAACCTGTTGAGACGTCTGTCTTCTGCTTTCAGTAGAAGCTTGCTGCAAAAGTGCTAGTCTGTGTAATGGAGAAGAGAACAAAAAAGCATACACAAGTAATAAAGCACTAAGAAATACTGAATTTAAATCTGTGTGAGCAATCTTCCGGTAACTCTTTAATATGCAGCCCAAAGTTTTATAGTAACTCCATCAGGTAGTTCTCTTACTATAAGAAAATTACAAAAAAGCTTCGTGTGTGGAATTTGCAAAGATTATGGAAAGGCTCAGGGCAGAAAAAAAAGATAAATCTTGACTAATACAAACAGAATTGAAGCTTTGTCCAGAGGGATCTATGTGCAATACACATCAAGATGTAGGAGCTCTCAGGTAGACATAGTGTTATTTCAGTGTAGCCTTCAGTCTTACTGGAAGCCTGGAAACCTTTTAACTAGTCTCTAAAAGTTCCCATATAAAGAGCAATGTATTTATTTTCTGATGTAGTTGTTTCAACATGTAAGAATAATCAGGCAGAATATTGTCAACATGAGCTCCTTTGCTCTGCAAAGACATGAGCTGCGTCTTGCTCCCTGCCCCCCCCCTCCCCCCCAGCCTCAGTGCTTGTAATTAGCTAAAATACATAGCTGAAATGGTAGCATTTAAGTGGCATTTTGCTGATAGTTCGGCCATATACGTGTGGGTTGGTGGTGCCACAGTGCTGATCCTACCTGTTCAGGCAGGAAAACAGAAGGGACAAATACTAGAAAAGATGTTTCTTTAAATATATTCCCCCTTTTCTCTTTCTCCTCCCCGTATTGTACACATAATGTAGTGTGCCTAGGCAAGCAACACGTAGATCCCATGGAAAAAAAACCTTGATTTTTATTTAAAGCTGTTATTAGATCTGTGACTTTTGCAGTCATTATGTTGTGTTATCACTTCTACAACATTATGGATGTCACAGTTTTTGGAGATAAAAATACTTACCAGAAAGCAGACTGATCTCGTATGTTTCTTTCTCTTGTGCTATAATTATGAAGAAAGGCCTTAATATATGTAAGGCTGGTTCCATTTCAATAAATCCATTGTATAGGGGGAATTCACTTCTGGATTTTGTCATTGGCAGGTGCTGGATTGCTTCCCATCTTCTAAATATTTGTGTGGCCGGGAGACAAGGGTTACTGGGTGCTGGATGACTTTTCTTACGTGTTGTGTTTCATTAGCTGAACAGCAGTCACTCTAAACGGTGTGCTTTTCACAGGCAGTGTAATATTATCAAGCGAAGGAGGATCCTTTTACGTATGAAAACCTATGTATCTGAAAGCCTACTCTTAAAGCTGGGAATAAGGGTATGATGCTTTAGGGCTGTGGGGA
Organism: Vanellus vanellus; assembly: GCF_965231255.1. Lineage (NCBI taxonomy): Eukaryota > Metazoa > Chordata > Aves > Charadriiformes > Charadriidae > Vanellus > Vanellus vanellus. The sequence continues at coordinate 54,577,395 of NC_138911.1, read as the reverse complement.
GGATGTTCTGCTTTAAACCTCCTCGCCCCAAATTTTTTTAATGAGTGAAATGACATGGCAACCTTGTGCTATAGGAGCTATAAAATGTTGGAAAAAAAACTAAATAGAGCTACAGAAGCACTTCTTGGATTACTTGCAGTACTACGCTGTTCAACCTCTCATTTGTTATGCCTTGTAACACAGTAGTTAATGGTTAGTAATAGTATAATCTGCTTTTCTTTTTTAATTTGTCATGGTTAATTTTTAAACTTATTTCCAGTAACAACAGGACATTTATTCTAGAGCAAGCTGATGGTTTGATACTTGTTCTACAACAGCATTTGAGCTAGGTTTTCCATTATGTTAACTGCCAGTAGCTCCGTGCTTGGTAACTATCAATCAGCACTGAGGCATCAGTGGAAAACTTTCCTTATCTCAACTAATTATTCTGTCCACAGAACAAGATCCTGAATAACTGCAGTGAAGCTGCCCAAGACAGGTTGGGAACAGGGAAACTAAGTGGTAGGAGGAAGCGGATTTGTTTTCAGTAGCAAGAGGAGAGGAGTGTGGTAAGCAGGGTTGAAAGTATGTCCATGTGTTCTTTTGTTCATGTAGTGTTTGTCTACACAGGTTTTCTGCCAAAAAACCACCCCAGTAACAGGAGACACGAAACCCCATGTTTCTTGGGATTAGTTCAATGAATTAGTAAGGAAGAGAGTGTGAATAAGCTTTACAGACAGCAGTGATTTGGTATAATTATTAATAAAGTGGTTATTCCTACAACTTCAGTAACACCTCTTTCCACCTCCCAAGTACATCTCTCCTTTGGAAGGGGGCTGTTGCTGCTTTTGTTACTATTTTTAAAAGCAAACAAAAAAACCCAAACAACCCAAACCCACCAAATCTTGGTTTTAGGAGGGATTTTTCTTTGACTAAAATACCGTCAGCTTAAAAAAAGACAAATAATACTCACTACCACAAACTAAAGTTGAGCTCTGATAGTCTTGAGCGCTCTCTACTCTTGTCAGAAGGGTGAAAGGTTTTGGTGCTGATCTCTTTCTGGGATTTATGTCTTTAAGACTCTGAAAATAGAAATTTGAAGCACAGTGGAGAGAATCAGGAACTGATTACTCAAGTGAGCAGGAAGTAAAAGCAGTCCCATCCACTGGCTGTAGTGAAAAAGAAGTACTTTTGCTAAATTAAATGAGTGGGTAAGTTTCAGTGAGCTGAAAAATGCTATTCTGGCTTTTTTTTTAGAATAGAACTGGCTTTAAGCCTCAGGAATTGTATTTGACTCTGCTATTTGAATGATACGATGGAATCTTTCTTGGTTGGCTAGACATTGTTGCAGTGCTCTTCTGTATGAACTTGAGAATAGAAGGAAGAGCTCCTGTCAGCAGTGCTCTTGAGTACTTGAGTCAGATTTTCACCAAGACTAATAGTCACTAAAACTACTCTTGAGGAACACATACAAGCGTTAGACAATGACACATTCTGGAAAGTGCTGTGCTATTAGTGATCGTTCATCCTTAAGTCATGTTCTAGAATTAAGTGGGTGATTTTCATCCATCTGTTGTTTTTTGAGTTTGGATATGTGTCTGGAAAGCTAAGCCTTTTCCCAGTACCCAGGTGTATCATGGAGTGGAGATGATTGCAAGCAAGGGGGAAACAAGCATATAAGCAGAGGAGTAAAAGGAGTAAGATGCTACTATTTTTACTACAGGTTAAAAAAGCATGCCTGGGCAGGTACTATGAGTACACAGGAAATTCACACGTGAGCTTATATCTTGGGAACTCTGTGTACTGTACTCTGCCCAATGCAGGAATTAACCTGCATCAGATACAAAACAAAGGATGAACACCGATTTGGTTTGTTCTGATTAGCTGTCTTTGTTCAGAGAATTTTCTCCTGTTGGTGATTACTTAGGAATATATTTGAGGCAGAACAGTATTGGGAAAGGTTTGCTTTGGCTTTTGTTTGGATTTGCAATGCAGTAACTGTTTCCTGTCATTTCCAAGAATTCTCTTCTCCCTTTTCCTCTGAAGCTCTTTTTGGTGAGGTTAGTGGAAACGCTATGTGTAGATGGCTTGCAGAAATGCAATCAAATTTCTTCCATCAGGTAGATAATCAGTGTTTATTCAGATTAGCCTTGGAACAAAGTTCAAATGGCAACAGAATAGCTGTGAATGATTTCACAACTGCACGTGACCAAAAAATAAAGAAGTCAGGATTTTGTTACAGCCCCCCAAAATAAGCATATTTCTTAAAAGCAGTATCGGATTATAGCCCTGCAGTGACTTAAATGTTTATCCTAGCATTGGCAATGTGTGAACTGCTGTCTTGATTCTTCTGATAGAAAATGAGCTGCGTGGCAAGGTTGTCTGGGTGACAGGAGCTTCAAGTGGAATTGGAGAAGAATTGGCTTACCAGCTAGCTAAGATAGGAGCCTTGCTTGCCATCTCAGCAAGAAGAGAGGATGAGCTGGAAAGAGTGAAAAAGAAATGCCTTGGTAAGTACAACTTGCTATTTCATGTGATCAGTTCCACTCTTGCTGTGTTGGAGTTGCCACAGAATACTGACCCACATATCACAGGAATAAATTCCGTGATGAAAGTAAACTTTATACATAGCTTCACCATACATTTGAAGCCGTTATTTTCTTTTCGTGAGTGATAAGCCTTTTTATAGACTTGCATTATGAGTTTCTTCATAAGCCAATATTACTTTAAAAAGTCTCATTGTCAATTGCAATTGGTCTTGTAAGATTCTAGATTAAGAAAAGGTATAAATACTATTGGGAATGGAGGAAACAATCTGAGGGGCATCATCCTATTAAAAACCAAACCGTGTAGCTGCATGCTACTAAGAAGTAGTCTTCCTTCAGGTTTATGTATGTTACAGGTAGACTGACAACTGATTTTCCTCTCTGGAAAAGGAATGAATAGAAGTGTTCAGAAAAAGTTGTTCTGAGCAAGTGCAAGAAAGAGAATGTCCTGTAGATCAAGAGGAACAAATGTGAAGCAGAATGTTTAACTATTCCAGTTATTTTTCATATGCCTGCTGACTCAGTAGTCTGGCTTCATTCCTCCTGTTTCTCTTTTTCCCTCCTGTTTTCTGGTTTTATAGTGAGAGGGATAGACAGTTAATTCCCACTGATAAGTAGAGGTTTTGGACATGATTAACGTTATGCCTCTTTCAGACTATTTATTCTCCATGGTTCAGTGTGCAGTATTTTATACTGAGTATATTTTCACATTGACAGTTCATTCCTAGTAATGTTGATAGAATGTCCACAGTCTACTTGGAATGTGTGCTAGTGAATAATGAAATGTTTACTTGGGTTAGCACTTAAACATTTCTAGAAATCTAAACATTGCAGTAGGCTACTCTGAAAATCTGTCAGAGAGCTTTCAAAAATGCACAACTCCTTATTTCTATCTACTGGTGCTTCAAAAAAGCAGTCACTTAAATAAGTATCTCCAAAAAGAAGCAAGAGACATAAGATGACAGTGTGGTTAGGTGGTAACCGTGGCAAAATTCCAATGCTATATGATGCAATGTTTAGCAGTCAGTAAAAGTATGCAACTACATTTGCGTCTGTGATCATTTGTTGTCATTGCAAAACCGATAACACTAGAAGGCTGGCAGGAGCCATAATCCTGGATATCCATTTTCAGTCAGCATTTGTATGAGGGTGTGATGTACTAAGAAATATTCAGAAGTATTATTTCAATTGATGTGAACCAAGAGTACAGATTTATCTAAGATGATTTATGCCTCTGCCAACTTTAAGTGACCCTGTGAATTTCTTAGAATCACTGACTCATAGAATAGTTTGGGTTTGGAGGGATTTTGAAAGGTCATCTGTTCCAACTTCCCTGCAGTGAGCAGGGACATCTTCAATTAGATTAGTTGCTCAAAGCCCCATCCAGCCTGACTTCCAATGTTTCCAGGGATGGGGCATCTACCACCTCTCTGGGCAACCTGTGCCAGTGTTTCACCACCCTCATTGTAAAAAAAAAAAATCCTTATCTAGTCTAAATCTTCCCTCTTTTAGTTTAAAACCATTACCCCTTGTCCTATCGCAACAGGGCCTATTAGAAAGTTTGTCCCCATCTTTCTTACAAGCCCCCTTGAAGTACTGAAAGGCCTCCCCAGAGCCTTCTCTTCTCCGCAACCCCAGCTCTCTCAGCCTATCCTCATAGGAGAGGTGTTCCATCCCTCTGATCATTTTTTGTGGCCTTCCTCTGGACTCACTCCCAACAGGTCCATGTCTTTCCTGTGCTGAGGCCTCCAGAGCTGGACGCAGTACTCCAGGTGGGGTCTCACAAGAGTAGAGGGGCAGAATCACCTCCCTTGGCCTGCTGGCCACACTTCTTTTGATGCAGCTGTGAGTACACATTGTTGGCTCATGTTCAGTTTTTCATCCACCAAGTCCTTCTCCTCAGGGCTGCTCTCAATCCCTTCATCTCCAGCCTGTATTGATACTCGGGGTTGGGGGTTACCCTGACCCACTTGCAGGACCCTGCACTTGGTCTTGTTGAACCTCATGAGGTTCACATGGGCCCACTTTGCGAGCTTGTCCAGGTCCCTCTGGATGGCATCCTGTCCCTCAGGCGTGCCAGCCACACCACTCAGCTTGGTGTCATCTGCAAACTTGCTGAGGGTGCACTTCATCCCACTGTCTATGTCATTGATGAAGGTATGGAATGGTACTGGTCCCAATACGGACCCCTGAGGGACACCACTTGTCACTGATCTCCATCTGGACATTGAGCCATTGACTACTACCCTCTGGATGCAATCATCCAACCAGTTCCTCATCCACCAAATCCATCTCTCTCCAATTTAGAGAGAAGGATGCTGTGGGGGACAGTGTCAAAGGCCTCACAGAAGTCCAGATAGATGACATCCATAGCTTTCCCCTTGTCCACTGATGTAGTCACTCCATCCCAGAAGGCCACTAATTGGTTGGGCAGGACTTGCCCTTGGTGAAGCCATGCTGTCTGTCTCAAACCTCCTCCCTGTCCTCCATGTGCCTTAGCATAGGTTCTAGGAGGATCTGTTCCATGATCTTCCCAGGCACAGAGGTGAGGCTGACAGGTTGGTAGTTCCCAGAGTCTTCCTTTCTACTGTGGATGCAATGTTTCCCTTTTTCCAGTTACCAGGGACATCAGCTGACTGCCGTGACTTTTCAGATATCATGGGGAGTGGCTTGGCAATTACATCACCCAATTCCCTCAGGACTCCGGGATGCATTTCATCAGGTCCTATAGACTTCTCTATGTTCATGTTCTTCAGATGGTCACGAACCTGATCTTCTCTTACAGTGAGAGGGACTTTGCTGGGATGGTAGGACAGTCTTAGCTGTGGTATATACTAGATTTAAAGTCTTATGAAGCTCGTGTTTTGCAAGTATACACTACTGAACTTTAATTATAGGTCAGATTGGTAGGATGGAAACTCTTCAGTAACATAGTTACTCCATATTTTCTATAGCCAGCCTTTGAGTAGTGGAAGAGAGTAGTTGGACCCACTTCCCCTCTTATCCTTCTCAAGTCTATGTAAACTCAGGTTTCCACCGCTTTCCTTCATTATCATGTGTGCTAGACCCCCAGCCAACTTAGTGGCCCTGTGCTACACTATCTCAAGTTTATCAGTATTTTTCTTGAACTAGGCTGTCCAAAATTGGACACAGTACTCCAGATGGAGTCTTAGAGTGCTGTGTAGATGCACTTAAAAATCACTTCCCTCAGTCTGCTCTGGCTAGTGCAGCCCATTAACATTTTTAATTGCCAGAGCTAATTGCTGACTTACATGCAACTTGCGGTTGTCCTTCTATCAGGACCTCAGGTCTTGTTTGGAGAGCTGATACCTAGCTATTTGCACCTTGGCCTGCAGTACTGCATACCATTCTTCTGTCCCAGGTGTGAAATTTTGCATTTTATTTTGTTGAGCTTAATGAGTTTCATCAGGCTATTCTTAAAACTTATTAAGGTGCTTCTGAATGGCAGTCCTGCTTCCAGCACAGCAATCACTCCTTTGAACTTGATGTTAACTGAAAATTTGCTGAAAACCTGTGTTTTGTCCTATAATCTGGGTCGTTAATGAAGATATTAAAAGATACTGATCAAGGACGGATACCACTTATAACTGGCCACCAGTTAGACTTTGAATGGTTGTTTCCTATTCTTTGGACCCAGTGACCCAGCCTGTTTTTCACTTGCTTTGCAATCCACTCATCTAGACCCCTCATATTGCCCCAGTATAGCTTCAAAGATGCTATGGAAGACAACATAGAAAGCTATGTAGTCAAGGTAAACAACTTCACCGCTCTCCCCTTGTGCACAGAGCCAGCCATCTTATCACAAAAAACGATTAAGTTGGTCAGGCAGTATATCTCCATGCTAAATCTATGCTGGCTTTTCCCAGTCACCTTCTTGTCCTTCATGTACTTGGAAAGTGCTTTCAGGAGGAATTGCCACATAATTTTCCCAAAGACTGAGGTTAGGCTGCATGACAGTTGGTGTTCTGGAGTCACTGGGGAGCTACTCCACTTACCAAGTGCCTTCCAAAGATGAGTGACACTGGTCAGCTCTTGTAAATCTTGGGTGTAAATCTTGGGTGTATATTCTGCCCTGCTAATGTGTGCAGTTTGTCCCTAACTTGGTCTTCCTCTGATGTTGGTAGTATTTCTTTCCCGCAGAGTCTAGCCTTAGGAGTGTGGGAGACCTGAGAGGAGATCTTGCCCGTGAAAACTAAGGAAAAGAAGGCAGCGAGTACCTCATGTTTGTCTGTGTCCTTCGTCACTTCATCGTCATCCCTATTCAGCAATGAGCTCACTGTGTCTTTGGTTCTCCTTTTTTTGGTGCTGTACCTATGAAGCCCTTATTGCCTTTCACATTCCTCACCAGTTTCAACTCTGTCTGAGCACTGATCGTCCTAATTCCATCCCTGCATGCTCGGGCAGTGGGTCCACGTGCTTCCTGGGTGGCTTGTCCCTGCTTCCACCTGCACGTTTTCTTTTTGCAATTGAGTTAAAGAGTATTCTGTAAGGTCTGAGTAGCATGGGATGGGTTAAGATTGAGCTGCAACATGTAACATCAACTTGAATTTGGCTGAATTATATGGCATAATTGGAGCTAATCGGCTTTAACATGTCTGCTGTAGAGCTTTAAACAGCAGCAACTTAACTAGATAATTTGCATATTAATGTCCAAAACAAGCACATATTCATGTTTAAAATTTAGAGACACCACCCTATGATATACGTTTATGCATTCTACACTGCTTAAAAGCTGAAGGAGAGAGAGAGAAGGAAAAGTACTGTAAAAGCCATGGTAATATCTGTTGAGTCATGCGTATGCTTTCTCAACACTTCATTGCACGTCTGCAGGAGGGGGAAAAAAACCAACTTGTATAACTTACTTGGTTCCTGCAGGTGGCTTCTGTTCTTCCCACAGCCACTCTCTGCAATGTGAGCTGAATTCAGCGGTAATGTTGGAGGCTGTTTTCTCTCAGAAGACCTAAAAGAAAAAAAAGTAGAAGAGGGTTGGGGGGATGTTGTTTCTTCATTTGAAAAAGCTCAAGTATGATTTAAATATGGATAGGCCGAGTGAATGACAATCTATAAATTACAGAATTATACAGTAATTGAGTTTGGGACAGACCTCAGGAGGTCATGTTGTCCAGCCTCTGCTACAAGCTCATGTTCTGTTAAAGGGCATTATACAAGATAGGAATAAAAGAGGTAAGAGGAAATGCTGAAGAGCTGGAAAATAAAGGATCTATCTTGAGTAATAGTGTTTATCATGTTACAAGAAACTACTATCTTGGATTAACATGTATTGAACAGGGTGGTTGATGTGAAATCCTCTATGGGATCCTAGGGGAAGGAAGTGTACATTTGATGTTGTAACAAAACATTATTTGAAGTGAGCATTATTTATCCAGCTGTCTTTCGAAAACAAGTTGGCTTTGAGTGATTGTAACCATGTTTTAGTTAAAGAGTAACTAGAACTTAAAAAACCATCAACGGGGAATAGACAGCCTATGATTGCTCGATAGGAGAATGTCAGTCAGAAGACCTGCTGCTTGGTGGTTGGGCAGTTCTGATCCTGACCAGAAGCCATGTAGTGTAAAGCTGCTATGTAAGGAGACTTTAAAAGACCTCCAGAAAATACTGTGGACTAGAAGCGCACAGCTTCACAGCTGTGTGAAAGTGGCCTTTGTTCTGGGTAGGCTGAGATGTGAGCACTCAGTTTCAGATATGTTGCTTCTGAAAGCTGGAGGCCATGTGCATTTGACTTCACAGCTGGAGGCACTTCACTAAAGGATGTTGACTAACATATGTTAGCATTTGTGTAAAATGGTGAACTCTTAAAACTAAGGTCTCCCACTTGGGAGCAAGTGTTTTTCTGGGTTATTGTAATTGTTCCCTTGAAAACATCAGTTTGGTAGTGGCCAAAAAAGGAAGTGAAATATTAGGGATTATTAAGTAAAAGGAATGGAGAACATCATTCTGACAATGTATAAACTGGGGCATGTACATGTTCAACACTGCATAGTCCTGGTCATGTGCCAAAAAAAACAGGGGTGTGGGTGGGCAGTAGAAGTAGTTTAGGAGAAGGTAACAATAATGTTTGAAGTTTCGTGAAAGCTGTCTATGAGGAGTGACTAGAGCAAGGATTCCTCACCCTAGAAAAGAAGTAAGGAGGCTGATAGACTGCACATCTCTAAGTGCTTTGGGGGACGGTGGAAATCAGACTGGGCTACTGATTGCTCCAAAACAAGAACTAGGCCTCTGCTTTGATGTTTCCTGAAGCCAAAAGTTTCTTACATTATATGAGAGAGCAGTTCCTTCCTTATCAGCAGTTTGTGTCTCTTCCTCTGCTTTTTTCTCCCCACCCCACCCTGCACAGCTTTCTTGGCTGGGTTGACTGTGTGGTCTTCTTAATCCACTGCGGAAACACTCCAAACCCCAGAAAGCTTCAACTGTGCAAATCTGCTTGAGGGAGCATGAGGCAGAGGTGTCTCTGAGAGGGTAGTTTAAGCTACATGGATTTATTGCTGTTTTTCTGGAGGAAATGGAGGTAAAAATGCACACAGAAGAGTTGTAGGGAGCAATAAATGGAAATACTGGTAGCTTTAAACCAGACAGATGGGTTTATTATAACCAGTAGCCTAAATACTAGTGACCTTTGAGCAGAGGCAACTTAGGGATTTAAGTAACCTCCTTAGTTGTACATCACTGTAAAGATGAAATTCAACCTTACCTGTATAGGCAAGAAGTAGTAATTAAAAAATCAGAGCCATAGGCTGTCTAAAGAGGGCATCTGGTTAAAGGGGAGCAGGTACACTTAGTTGTGACTAGAAATCAATTTAGAAACAAAAATAGCACTATCAAACTAATATAAATAAAGTAAAAAAAAAACACATGTTGTATGTAGTTAAAAAACCTGAGGAGATTAACATTGAAGATTTTATTTTTGTGGATCATCTGCTCCAAAACCCCAGGGTAACAAATCACTACTCAAGTACTTGCTATGGAAAAGGTCAGTTGTTCTGAAGAGGCAGTGGTCAAAACGCTCAACATGAATGCTTGAACTGGATGATGACAGCTGACTTTTATTTCAGGAGATGGATATATTAAAAGCTGTCAGTTAAACAAAACCTTCTACCTCCTCCAATAATCTAGCTTCTCTACACTTTGCTTCATATCTATTCATGTATATATGTTGTGTTTTGGGTCTAAATTGTAGGAGGCCTGTTGTCAAGAATAAACATGCTTGACCAGTTAGCATACAAGCAATGTGTCAAGGCTGCCCATGTGCTGTGCTTCTGAATAGCTCAGTGAAAAATTTGAGTATCAAATGATCCCATTGCATGTTACTCCCAACTATTGCGATTTATTTGAAGAACTGAATTGACTATATTGTGTTTAATAAAATCAAGCTTTTTCACAAGCAAAAACATAATGATGAGAAAGAAGGATTTGGTAGGAACACATTAAAAACAGAGATCAAAATGAAAACAGAGCAAGCATTTTATTTCCAGCTTAATGTTATGGTTTCTTGGTGTCTTTTTAGTGAAAATGTGGTGTTTAAAAGCATGTTACATTTCCCATAATTGTTATGTTAGCAATCTTATTGGTTGCCATTCACTTTATGGTTTTTAGAGATTAGCAGCTTGGGTGAAAAAGATATCCTTGTTCTGCGTCTTGACTTGACTGATAGGAGCTCTCATGAAGCTGCAACCAACAGTGTTCTTAAGCATTTTGGCAAGGTAAGGTGTGCTTCTGGAGTTAAAACTTCTTTTACTTCTCTGTCTCCTATCCTTGCATTTATGTTCATATTTCACTTTTATTCTATCATATGGTAAATTCATCAGTATCTACATCTTGCTTAAGTTTCGGTAGTAACATGCCAAAAAGCACCTAAATTCACATCCTTTCTGTTGCTTGCTTCTGGGTTTTGACAGGCTTTGCAGAGGTGCAGCAATGAACAAATAATCACTGGTCATTACCAGGAACTAAAAAATCACTTGCTTGATGTCCCTGAATTTCTGGACCATCTGGAGCAATGCTTAGCTGTATATTTAGGGCTTAAAACTGTGTAGGGAAGTCAGAACCTTTATTTTGTAGTTTCAGTAGTGCATGTAATTTGGCTTAGAGCCATATGGGACAAACCTGGACACCAGGCAAAATTGTCTTTCTTGTTTTGTGCATAGTTTTCTTGATTGCTTGTTCAGAGCATGGAGTTAAGACTGTTGCGGTCAGATCTAACCAATATTAAGTACAACATACAAAACTTCAAGCGAGGCCTCTAGTCCACTGGTATTTTGATTTCACAGTGAAATTACTGGTAGAAGATTTGTTTCTTCTGTTCTTTACTGTAGTTCGTTTCTGGTTTTGCACAAAACATGTTTTCAGAGGTCACCTTGAAGGACCTGAACATTGTTATTTGCTACAGTGCAGTCGGGTTAAAAAATGTTGTGTGGAAAACAACTTTCCAACTGCCAATGTTCCTGTACAAGGAGTTAACCTTGTTTGACATCAAACACTGTATTCCTGTTTTGTTGACTCAGCTCAGAATTAGCCTGCCTTCAATTCAAAGGGGAATCTAGTGGGGGAGGGCAGCTGCTGAAACTTCTTCAGCAGCTGCTGCATCTTAGGTGGGTATGCCAGAGACAACACCAGAGGGAAGAGAATAGTCAGTTAATGGTTGCCTGAGGAAGTGCAAATATTAAAGGAAATGTGTTATATTAATATATTATTGTGTCTTTCCTGAGATTGATGTTTTGGTCAACAATGGTGGACGTTCCCAACGCTCTCTGTTTGTGGATACAAACCTGGATGTCTACAGTGCCATAATTGAACTCAACTACCTAGGTACAATCTCTTTAACAAAATATGTCCTGAATCACATGATCCAAAGGAAAAAAGGAAAGATTGTTACTGTGAGCAGTGTGATGGGTATCATGGGAGCTCCTCTTGCCTCCGGGTACTGTGCCAGCAAGCATGCCCTGCAGGTAAGTTAAATTTCTGAGATTAATTAAGTCTTGTCGTGTAATAGACCAGCATCAGTTAGTGCTGTAGTGGATGACTTTATTCTGTGCAGAAAACACTAGTCTCCCCTGAAGTTGCACACAGAATATGTAACTTACTCAGGTTTTGAAAGTCCTTCAAAATTAATTTGCTCTGAAACATGAAATATCTCAGTTTCCAGCGTAGATTTATTTTCCTGACTAAAATTCAAATGCTGTCTTCATTGGGTTTAACCACTGCGTAGTTAAATTCCAATGTGAAACACAAGACCTTAGCCTCTGGTCTTCAAATGAAGGAATACCTAAATCAGAGGATTATTCTGTTGCATATAGAAGCCCTAATGTTCTCATCTTAATTCAGTTAGGGAGGAAAAGTCACTGGTGAGAGTTTTAAGACTACAGAAAATCTTTAGGACAGTAAAGTGAGAACAGTGGGTGTTAAAGCAGACTACTCAGAGAGATGAGAATTCCTGATCTAGCTGGGAACATCTGAACAAATCTTCCACGAATCTTCCCAACAGTTCTGAATCTTGCTGTGGTGTGAAGAACTGGCAGCTCATACTCTCTTAGGAAGTTATCTTCTGTATAACACTTAACTTTCAATATTGCTTGGAAAGAGGTTTTGAAAGTAATCTCACTTGTGTAGAAAAACATAAAAGAAGAGGTCAGAAAAGTATCTGGGGCAAAAGAGTGCCTGTATCAGAGGAATCATTTGTTTAACTAGTAAATTTATTTAGACATATTTGTCTTTCACCACTGTTTGACTTCCTGCTAATGTACATTTTGATCTCAGTAAAATAAACTTCAGCTGTGCTCAGTGATGATTTAAAAAAATGGCACCTTCTTACTCCCTGCTGGATTTAAGCACATAAACAGAGTAAATAACTCTGCTTAAGCTGTGGAATCAGTATCTTTTTGACAATTTGACTGAAACCAACAAAAATGTAACAGGTGGCTGACACTGCAAAGCCACTAGACACTTAAAAGAAGTAGATGTAGAAGGCAGGTCTCTGCTAATAAAGTTTTCAGTTAGTGATGGGGACAGATCTGCTGGTCTTCATTTGAGTGGTAGTGATGAAATTGCCCATTAGAGGCCAGCTTTTGGGTTCAGTCTCGCAGATTTAAATTAGAAGAATGCAATGAGCAGAAGCATGAATTCCCTCTGTGCTCCTTTATTAAGTGTTCTTTCAGTTGAATTATCTTTTGGGTGTGGTGTAGCTGGTCTAAGCATGGCTAATTAGTTGCAGAGCACAAGGAATTCACGTGTTGCTTTAAAAATTCTCAGAACTCTGACTATCATGTTAAGGTCAAGAACATGGAAGAAGGTTTAAAGACATAGTTTACTAAAATTTCTGGGTTAATTAAAAATAAGCTAACTGAACTGCATGTATCTTTGTTAGGTTCTACCTCTGCTCAATAACCAGGACAGACTCCAAACCCCCTTTCTTGTTTCTTTCACGGTAATTCAGCAAGTACTAATTTGCAGGTGTTAAAACATGTGATTTGCAATACAGATTTCAAAAAGACTCAGTATGAGAGTCTCTTGTCAGTGTGGAGTTATGGCTAGATGTTGGTATGAAACGCCAAAAAACTAGAAAAGCTTTTTTGAAATACCAAACTTCACCAGTACACTTCAGGTAAAGGAAGTCTGTAGGAATGGCGGTCCTCTTCAGTAGCCCAACTCTGACGATGACCAAGAAGAAATGACTAGAGACAGGGTAGGGGAAAAGTTAAGATGAAGCATAAAGCGGTGCTTTTCCTGTTGTGTTTTCCCAGCATGTATCAATCTTTATTCTAAGATCTTCATGAAATGAAGATTGCATTTGGGCCACCAGTTATTAAATATGTGTGCCTATCTGACAAGAATTCATTAACAGCTGACAAAGTTAATGCTGCAATCTTAATCATGCCTTTTTTGAAAAAGTACCTCCTTTTGTTCTATGTGGGGGTTTTGGGGGATTTTGCTTTTTTTTTGTTTTGTTCTGTTGGGTTTTTTTAAATAAATTTCTTTTAAATGGCAGTTGGAGGAGGAAAGAAGGAAGAAATTCTGTTAAGAATTAAAATTTGGTCTTGAAACAATTGCGGTTTTATTCATGCCAACTGGAATTCTTCATAACAATGTGCTACTGATGAAATTAGCCTTTATTTCTGGGAGTGCTGTAAGAGCATGAGTCAATTCCATGGGAGTCTGCATGTAATTGATGCAGTTTCTCTCCTAGTGTGATGATGCTCATGGACATCGTGTGCCATCATCTAGTTGTAATTTGTATAATGGGTGGCATGTGGAGTGGATCGGAAATGGTGGCCTTCAAAATGTTCCGTAATGAGGAACTTTTCTAATAAGCACATGGCCTGCCCTGAGCACCAACCACTGCTCCCTTTGTTCAGTCTCTGGCCATTAGGGGAGTCTTTAAATGTTTCTGTCACCGTAGAAGTCAGTTCAGCCTTGCCTTCTTCAGCATCTTCTGGGATCTGGTCACTAAGCTGGAAAAGCCCAGAGATGGCTTAAAGTGGTTCTTGTTCAACAGATCCTTTGTCTGCCTGTAAGAGCTGGCTTCAGTCTGGGCTTGGGGGAAATGCTCAGATTCTTCCCCTTGCACTTGAGTTCCTTTAGTGCTCCCAAATCTGGGTCTGCCTCTGCCTGAATTTAAAGAAAAGAGAGCACTTAGGAATTCTAAGCTTGTCTTCTGAGAGGAAGTGGAGGAGTTTCATACCACTTACCTTTGGATATCTGAGATAAGTGCTGGAATTGGAGAACCTGTATGTACTGTAGATGGAGCCTCCAAAGGGGACTGAGAGTATGTGAGGTACTGGTCTTAGGGAGACTCTGTTCAGTGCATATCGGCCAGGATTTCGGTTGAGCAAGTGTCCCTGGACATCCTGTGTTGCTGGTGAAGACTAGACCTCTTCCATGGTGCAAAAACTTGGTACTGCAGCACAGGGGAAGGAGGGGCCACACAAACCCCTTGAAATGAAGGGGGATAGCAGAATGGCCACAGAGCAGAAACAGGAGCTTGCAGTGATCTCTGGCGATGTGCATTTCATGTTTACAGGCTGTGCAACCCTTTAATGAAATAGCACTGACTTTGACAGTGCTACTCAAACAACACTCTGAAAAAAGCCTCAGCAGCCCTGTGCTCGGCTACTGTGTAGACAGGATCTCCAAAGATGACATAAGCTTGCTGGACCAATGCTCAGATTTTGGTATCTTGCAGTTTGCTCAGGTCAGCAGGGCTCCCTTTGTAACACTTGGAGAGAAGCAGCAGTCTGAGTGGAGTGTGCCAGAGCCAGTGCACTCTGCAGGAATGTGTCTGAAGTTGCCTACAGAGCTGGGTACTGCTGTGTGCCGCTGTGTGGCTACTCAGGACTGCAGGCAGGTGTCCATTTTTAGGTAGAACTTGGATCCCAGAAGCCGCCCAGCATTTGAGCAGGTGTAGGTACTTTGTCACAAGTGACTGAGCAACATTTCTGGCTTTCTTTCCCTCACAGCATTCCCAGACACACACTCTTCCACCTCCTCGACTCCTGGAAGTACATCTTGAGTTTGTCTCCTTCAGGCAAAATGGGAGTCAATTCTGTTCCTCACCAAATCACCAGTGAGCGATACAGGAGTGTGGGCTGGGAGAACTCTTGCTTAGTCCTGCTCATGCAGTTCAGTGTTGACAGAATAATGATTGCCCAAAGGAGGGAAGATAACTGTGTAGGCTGTGTTTCTAGGAGAGCCTGGGCTTCCCATCATTGCTGCAGTGAACAGGATACAAAGCATTCATGTTTACACGGAGCAGTACCACGTCTGCCCCTCACCCAGGTGGCTGTGCTGGTGACACATGCTGCCACCTTCTCCCCTTTGGGGTCTAGTGTCTTTTTACTTGTTACTCTTTCCTCAGCTGGACTGATAGCACAATTTGTGTGATAGGACTGCACAACTTGGGTGTTAAGGGGCTTTTCTGAGATAAGCAGGCTCAAGACCCTTTGGGGAAAAGAGGGGGATGTGGAAAGCGCAGGTGGGGGCTGTAGCCTAGAGTAGTGGATAAAGCACAGTTCTATTGGTGCCACATCTGACAGTGTTCACCAGGGGTGGAGGAGCCTCCTGTCAGGGCAGGAGATAATCTAGGGGAGGGCCCAGGTTTTTAATCCAAAACAACTGGGTGGTTGGCAGCTCTGAGTGGCTCTCCGATGTGTCCATAAGCAGACTTCTGGGCATATAAGTGTCCTTGTGTTAGAACTTATTCCTCTAGAAGTTACACATCTCCAGGCTTTGATAATGTGCTGTGAGGATCTGATACTAGATATGGGGCCTGCAGGTACTTATAAATTGAAATACATGGTCATCTTTTTTACAGAATGTAACTGCAAAGTGTGTATGCAGTCTTTAAGCTGGAATTAGTCACCAGCAATTGGGAAATTAGAGCCTATGTTCTTGGCCATAGATGTGCACCAATGTGCACCTCATTGCCTAGCTTTAGCGGGTTGCCCCAGTTGACTACTTCTGTGTCATCACAGGAGCATCTGACTGATTTTAACCCTGTGTTGCAATTTAGTTCAGAGCTCTAGGTTAGCTGGCTGTCTTCCCAAGCTGGATAGGAGTACAAATGATAAGTTTTTGCTATGGTGGGAGGATTTTATCAGTCTGTGCTCACTCTCTCTCTGTTGTGACACAAAATTAGGTGTTAGAATAAATGCAGGGAACTGTTGTTAACCAGAGCAAAGATAAGACATGATGTGGTGTTTGCTAAATTATAGCTCTGCAGTGCTTGACCAGCAACTGGTGGGAAGCACCTTCCTGAATCAATCATGTTCCCCACAATAGTTGCTGTCTAAATGTGAATTGTCACCGAGGTTAAGAAAACTTGTATTCTGTTAGCTTAAAGAAAAGAAATACTTGCAGCTTTTGTAATTTTAGTTTAACTTAGATACACTAGTAGCATATTCCTGAGCTGAAATGAGATTTATATCTATGTGTATGCAAATTTAAATCTCTGCAGTGAATTGAGTGGTAGAGAATTACCCCCTAAAGTAGCAGAGTGCACCTTTGACTTCATATGCTGAAAAGTTTTCCTCATTCTCTTACATAAAACCAGTGCCACTTACTCAATGGAAACAATTTAAAATCTTTAATCTCGCTGCAAAAAGCAATTCCCCTGCAAAAGATGATTTCCACAGTATTGCAGTTCTGACGGTTGGTGGCACTTCCATGAGCAGAACAGTGAGGCTGAGCACTTGTAGCTGTGGCTAGCAACTCCAGTGGGAGCTGAAGGGGTGCAGTATCTCCAGTAATGAGCCCCCATAATACTCTGTCAGTGGGACTCGTCTCCCATACAGGGACAGCAGAATCTGGCTGTGGTTTAGAGAAATTATTGTATATTTGAGAAGGCAAGGATAAATTCTTCAGTAATTTATGTATCAATGATGTCTACAATTGCAGATAAGCCATTGAACACAAAAAGTAAAAAAAAGGCAGTAGGAATTGGTTTTAGTGGAATATGGCTATCTTTGCAGTATAGAATTAGAATGAAAATACATAGTCAGTTATGCCTTGCTACACGCAAAAATGTGGCAAAGGAAGATTACATTATAGTTTTTTCTTCTAGGGTTTTTTTAATTCTCTTCGGACTGAGCTGACTGACTACCCTGAGATAAGTATTATCAACATATGCCCAGGACCCGTACAGTCTAAGATTATACAAAATGTCTTTACGGAGAATCTTGCAAAGGTAAGGACTCGATTCTGATGTGATAAATTCAACTTTTGCTGCAGGCCCAGTGATCCTTCCATGTTTTTCCTTTCTTTTTCTCCTCATAGCAAAAGCCAACCTCATCTTCTTACCAAAAAATGCTTTGATTGGTGCAGAACTTGTATAGTCTTGTAATTCTTGTGGTATCAAGTCCATACCAAATGAAACTAAAGTGTGAGAGTTGCTATGCCTTCTCTCTTCCAACACATACAATCCAAGTCTAGTAAAATTTACTGTACAGCCACCCTGCTGCAGTTTTAGGGGAAAGACCAGGATTTTCTGGACACAATTCTGCATGCAGAGTACTATCCTTTCTGCACAGGTAGCCTTTTGTTTGGCCTAGTCACGATGTCCCCTGTTCGGTTGACGCTGTTGTTGGCAAAGCCGCTAGAGTCAGCTGATGCCAGGCATGCATTCTTTTCCTGTTAGGGATTGTTCAAGGAGAAAAAGCAAAACCTTACAACTGCACAATTGCTTTTAATAAAGGCTGTCTAACAAAGTAGCTGGCAAAAATTGCTACTATGATACATCAAAATGTAATTTGTCCTAAATTCAGTCAATTTAAAGCTCAGGATAACCCACCAGTGAGGGGGAAGAAAAAAATCTCCCACTGTTGAATCGAGTTTTGAAAGGATTCCTGGCTTGCAAAACTTCATGCTTCTGTGAAAGAAAAGATGTACTTTTTGAGCAATCTGGAAAGCTTGCACAACACATTCCTCAGATTTCAGCATGGCAAAAGACCTAGGAGGATGACTGAATCTAGACCAGAATTGCTTTTGCTCTGGGAAACAGAAGAGGTTGATAGAGAGGTTGATTCCCTTACTGCTGGAGGGAAATGCACATAAATTCATGGGGCTGTGGCTTACGTTCACTAAGTGATACCTGTGGACAGGCTGTCAAGCAAGACATCCCTGCCACGGGAGAAGCCTGTTGCTTTTCCCTTGTGTGGGCCGGCTGCCCACAGAGCAGAGCTGGCAGGAATATTTAACTTAATGGGGAATATGGCCTCATCTACTAACTTGTTTACTGAGTGACTTGTAGCATATAATGGGGTAGGCAGCTGGGTAACAGGAAAGTCCCTGTTTCTCAGAGCCCTCAGCTGCAGAATGGGTAACTTGTCCTGGTACGTTTATTTCACAATGAAGTAGAAGCCATGCTGAAGCAGGGCAGATTTTGGAAATGCAATTTTTTAACCTTTTTTGACCCATCAACCAAGGCATTAATTAAAAGGGTGCTTTAATTAAGCATGTATGGTAAAGGAAGGTGGTAAGTGTTCCCACACTGAAGGCTAAAGGATTAGCATAGTGAGGGATGGGGTCCCCAGCCCCAGCTGGTGCTGTACTGGCTGGATTATTCTACTTGTGCAGAGTGGAGACACTGGGAGGAGTACATGTGTTGTGCAGAGCGTGACCCTTTCTCTCCCACAAACAGAAGTCTGGTTCTAATCGTTCCTCACTGTCTCTCCCTCCCAGTCCATAGAGAACAGTGGCGATCAATCCCACAAGATGCCAACTGACCGCTGTGTCTGGCTCACCCTGGTGAGCACAGCCAATGACCTGAAGGAAGCCTGGATCAGTGACCACCCCTATCTGGCTGTTTGCTACCTCTGGCAGTATGCACCCACCTGGGCCTGGTGGCTGATGAACAGAATGGGCAAGAGGAGGATACAGAACTTTAAGAGCGGAGTGGTAAGTTTATTCCTCTCTCCTCCGCTTGCCTGCTTTTTTTTATTCCGCTGACAGACTGTTTAGCCATGGGAATGTTGGGATTGCATTTTGGATCCGTTTCTTTTTTCCCTCCTCGCTTCCCTAGCAGGCCAGACTCCATCGCTGCATGCCTGCTAGTCTAGAATTACCGTAGCGTGGCCACATCGCAGAACAGCGAAGTCAGTACATTGTGTGGTGCCAAAGGTCTTGCTCTGATCTTCATCACATGGGCTGCACGTTCAGCGCTCAGCATTAACACAGAGTGAGCTAGAAGTCACTGGTGTAAATTATTCAATGCAGCTTGGCATTAAGACTCGAAAACATCTCCTCCCTTGGTTGTGTCTAGTTTTTATATCAGGCACGTAATCTGAGCACCTCCCAGAAGTCCGTTAAGCAATACTGTCTGTCAGGGCTCTGCACTCACATTTACATCTCTGAAAACAGGTGTGCAGTGCAGTGTTCTGTTCCTGCAACACTGCTTGTGAGATGGTACTTTTCTTACTGGGTTTTTGTTGAACTTTTTGTACAAAAACAACATGCCAAAGTTCTCCAAAAGCAGGAAATGAAAATATAAGGGTGGCGTGTGCAACTTAAAGCTTCCTGCTTCCACACTGTAACTGCCCGCGGTCACAGGCTATTTCAAGCAAAATAACACTGTGAGCAAAGGACTAAAGTAAGGGGAGGAAATACTGATTTAATGTACTCTCACTCCAGGACGCTGATGCCTCTTACTCAAGAAAGAAGAAGTAAGGACAAATGTGTACCAGATCCTGCTTGTGCTAAGGCTGAGAAACTTTTTTCATATTGCGTGACTGCAAGCAAAAGCTTTTTTTTATGTTATACCTTTGTCATCATGTAACTTGACAAATCTATCAAGCTGTATACTCATCTGACTAAATAAAAATCTCTTTCTAAACATACCTGTTTCATGTCAAATTCCCATAGGCGGAGCGGTTAAGCTTACAAGAATTGAGACAGAAGAGGCCAGGCAGTGTTATTTTCTTTTTCTGCTTCTGTCACATTGGCAAATACTTGGTAAGCAGGCTAAAAATTATATACCCACAGGATCCTGTTTCCCTCACTTCCATTCCTAATGGACCTTCAGCAAAAAAAAACACAAGTAGGAGCTTGTGAAATAGAGTAAGGATGTATAGTCTGTGTTTGAAGTGTTTCTGTGGGAAAAGGAGATTATATTTCATCTTTGCTGTACAGGTGGTCTGAGAGCAAAATGTATATCATCATCATGTGTATTTAGAGCTAAATCCCTTAACTTCTGGCACAACATGTAGAAGTACTTAATCTTTAGGTCTCTGAGCACCACGGCAGAGTCCACAGTCCTCCGTCTTCTGGTTGTTTTGTAAAGTCAGAGGATTGGGCAGCGTATAACGAAGCAGCGGGGAAGGGAGAGTGCGATGGTGTAACTGTAACCCCTGTGTAGGCAGTACTCAGCTTCCCTCTGAAACTGTCGAGCATCACGGAGAGAGGAGCAGGGGAAAGAGCCTGTAGCAGAGCAGCAGATTGCTCACAGCCAAGACACCAGTGCTTGTGTCAGAGCTGACCTAATTAGGGCAGACATCGCAGGACAGGGAATTTAAGCATGAAATAGATGCTGCGTTCCCAGCTCGGTCAGAAACAGGCCCTCCCAATACAGACCAGACAGCACTGGTGTTCTTGGCGCTGGACAGCAACAGCCCTGAGGAACCAAGGATTGTTCCATCCCATCGACTCCCAATTCAACCATTAGCTAAAAGTACCTCTGTACTGGTTACTCGTCTATACTTGCAAGTCTGGTGACCTTCTTGCTATTGACAAAGGCCTCAGTAATGTTTGGACGTGCCTCAGGCCACATGCTATCCAGGTAAAAAAAATTCTTATTTGTATCATTGAGGGAGAATAAAAGAACAACCACCCATTTATAAATTACTGAAACTTTCCAACCACAGCAAAGAATAAGCCGAGAGTCATGTTTTTAACATGACAAAGATGCAAACTGCTGTCTAGGAGAAAAAAAACACCACCAAAACCGAACAAATGGTGACAGTTGTCTTGTCTTGGGCCGTTCTGGAAGAACAGAAGGTACATTTCACTCGCTAACACACCAGTTCCTGTACTGTGGTTTGTGAAACGTGCTGTAGAGGCAGCGCTAAGTCTGCATGACAAAATACAGTACATGTGCAGATGCTGTTCACGGGATGCTTTAGCTGCCATCTTCTAATCCCCAGAAGATTTGGCAGTGCGGCACTCAGCAGGCAGCTCCCTCTCCCGTTTACATGCAACTTTATCTCCTTTTTCACTATAAAACCAGCCTAAGCTTTTGTGCTCAAAGAGGTCACTTCTATCGCTTGAGCTAAGGACAGTTGCTGCTAGGCAACTAACCACCGCCCCACCTTCATGGACTGTGCTATTGCCACCACTGGCATGAGAGAGAAGAGCATGGAAGGAGTGACGGCAGTGATGACAGGTGGTGAGGCAGTCGGGTCCTTTGGAGAAGAAGCAGACATTCAAGGAAAATGCAGGAAGTAGAAACTTTCCAAGGACAAGGCATTTGGCATTTGAAAACCTCACTTCCCCTGACTCTTCGTTCCATTAAACTGATTCCTGTGGCTTTATGGTACGTGAATGGGACACAGGCAGTCTCCAGAACTTAATGTTTTTTGTAAAGGCTGAAAAAAAGGAGTGAAAAATCATCTAGTAAGGATTTAAAAGTCTTTAAACTGATCTCGTTAAACAAAGATTCTCCAAAGCCACGATGAAGGTGTCTTACACTTTGTGTGATGGACATCACAGTCTGTAAAGCCAGTCAGTGTTGGTAAGAATTAAGTAAAGCTGATGCACGCAGCTGGTTAGAAAACAGAGCAGTTCTCAGTGGTCACACAGGAAAATGGTGGGGGGTCCTGTTCTAAGCTCAGCCCTGGATATTCATTCCAGTGCTAGCATTCCAGCTGTAATCCAAATAGCACCATATATTATATGCTTACCAGAGCTGCAGACAAGACCAGGCTTGAAGGTGCTCTAAATTCCTGATAAATCAAAGAAATGCTCCAAAACAAACAGGACACAGTTCAAGGCCACGCAGACAAAACAACACACTTAACCAGGGTACTCAGCTGCACAAATTTGCAATACAGAACAAGAGGCTGTAACTCGTGGTTCTGCCAAAAGAAAAAAAAAAAAAAAAAAATCTAAAGAGGGTTACAGAAAATTGTAACATGAATCAGGGTCATGCTGTTGCAAAACATACTGGAATGTGTTAACCAGCTCGGTACATTAACGAATCAGGGGCTGTAGGACGTGCTGCCTGCAACAGCGGGGACAGGATGTCACAGCCCTGTAGAGCCCAACTCCACATTCCTGTGCACAAACAGGAATTCTGCACATCACTAACTCTGGTCCTCCAACTGGTACCAATCGGGATCTCTGCTGGAACACCAGGGCCGGTAACCAGCACCACTTTCCAAGAAGGCTTAGTGGCAGATGGACAGAACCAGAAGAAAGGAAGAGAAAATTACAACAGCTTTCTCCAGTTTTTCCTCAACTGGTTTATTCGGTTTACAGAAGGCAAAGAATGAGGGCAGAAATTATAATTTTCAAATAAAAGACTGCTGCTGCAAAAAAATGTAATTAAATTTTCTGCAACCATGCAGAAGACAAGTAGTAAGAGGCTTACAACGATGCAGGGAGGTTTAACTAGATTCAGGAAAAACCCCCAAATTTTCTACCTGCTGCAAGAGCAGCAAAGAACTGGAGCCAACTATTTGACAAGTTCATGATAC
Source organism: Vanellus vanellus (assembly GCF_965231255.1). Taxonomy (NCBI): domain Eukaryota; kingdom Metazoa; phylum Chordata; class Aves; order Charadriiformes; family Charadriidae; genus Vanellus; species Vanellus vanellus. Next base: position 54,554,657 of record NC_138911.1, on the reverse strand, counting down.
TCCTGGTATTGAAAGTTTTAAATCAGATTAAACATTTGCCAGGAGTATTTCCTTTGGAGAGGGAGCTGAAGTAAGTGGTCTCTAAAAGCCCCTTCTGGATCAGTTTCCCTGACTGTATTTCCAGACACAGCTTATGGCCAAACAAGGTGATTTGAGGTTATTGGCACTTTGTTATTGACACTCCCGCACACCAAACAATCACCTTCTAAAAGTTGCTTCCATTAATGTTCTGTGTGAATTTCATCCGGTATGTTTAAGTGTTATACCATGGAGTTTGACAGGTGTTTCCTTACCACTTCTGAATTCCACTACACAGTTTGCTTATTTTTCTTTAAATCATTTATGGTCACTGATCAAAAGAAGTCACTAACAGCCAAATAATAAGCATGTTCCAAATTATACAACACTGGGTGTTCTAAACCAGTACTAATTCAGTTACAGAGCAGATCTGATTTAAATTGATTCTACAGGTTAAAAGAAAGACAATTACCCTGACAACTACCTTGCTTGGTATATCCCAGCAGTGACCACCCTGTAACTACTGATCTACAGAGAAAACACATTTATGTGCTAATAACTGGTGGTAATGAACAGGATAAACAAGCCACTGGAGAGATGACCCAGGCTTGTCTTCAGGGAGACCTACAAACCAATTGCCAAATTCTGTTCTAACCTCTGGTATGGCAAAAAAAAAAAAAAAAAAAAAAATTAATTCTGGCACAGACAGCTGGATTCCACCCCTCCATCATCAAACTCTCGCTGTATTCGTGGAAGACTGGTTAGTGATGTGGACATAGGTTGCAAAAAACATATATTTCACAGAATCATGGAATCGCGGAGTTTCAGAGTTGGAAGGGACCTCTAGAGATTATCTAGTCCAACTCCCCTGCTAAAGCAGGATTGCCTAGAGCACAATATATATTTACATATATAAAATACGTGGATATTGGAAGAAGGAAATAAAATTAATCCATTTGGACTTAAATTCCTTCTCTCCCCTAATTACAGGTTTACTTTCATCAGTAGGTCACAGGTTATTAACGTGTCAGAATGCACACTGCTTTATATAAATTCTCTTTGCCCCCAAACAAGTACTTTGGTAAAAATCATCCCTTACAACTTACTTCATTAAAACACAGCTGATAACTTACTACAACTAAGGAAGATCAGCTAAAGTCATATATTAGACCAAATGCTAAAATTGAACTCAGTCCAATATAAAATGGTAAGAATAAAAAAAAAAAAAAAATCATATAAATAGTCGTATGTACACTTTGGCTACCAACTCTACAGTTGACGGTACTACAGTGAGGTGTAACCTGTCAGTGCAAGTCACCTGTCCAACTATTAAAAATAAAAAATAATAATTAAAAAAAATCAGAATGCACCACAAGTAGTTAATGATCAGAATTACGCTGCTCTTCTCTAAACTAGAGAAGAGAATTTCAGCATCTCCTGGCTCGTTGGCCACACGGGCAATGGTGTCTCTCACATGTTCCAGCAGCAAGAAAACAGCTCAAAACTTCCTGACTGCTGAAGGTTCTGGCTAGCACCATTTCCATGCAAGTTACCTATGCTGGCTTGGCACTGCCATCCAACGCCGTTTTGAGAGTAAAATCTTATTTGTAGTGTATAAATGTAGCATGAACATTTGATTCCTAACATGCAGACGGAAAATACAAAATAATAATAATACAAAAAAAAAAGTGCTACAGACATTCTAGAACAAAGGCAGATGCAGAAGTTCAGATGAATAAATGGGGTAGCCAAGAGGTGGGTCCGCAGCTTGCACAGTAAGGTTGCGCAGGAGAACGGGGTGTGCCTGGATGCTGTAACGTTCTTCATCATCATTTGTAGCATACAGCAGCTCCCAGGACAGATTTGCCCACTGACCTCGGACAGCTTCATCATTAAGTTTTCCCACTTGTACTAACAATTCCTGAAGAGTGAGGACTCGCCCAGTGTAAATTCCCTTTAAGAACAAACAGATCAAAGTGTTCAGTACATTCTGCAAGAATTTTGGTTACAAAGCACTAAATCAAGCTTTGGGGCTACATACTATGAATATCATCCCTTTAAAAACAGCAAAGTGTATAAACTAGTCTCCTCCGTTCAATTCTTCCATCTTGGAAGATAGTCAGGAAATATTGTTGCATCCGAAGAACAATGCGGTGTGATTTTCAACAACAGTGATATCGGCTCCTGTCTAGTATAAGCAGACTTTGGTTGCACAGACTCCATGTTGTGCAACACAATTAAAAAGGAGAAAAAAAAAAAAAAAGGCAGTGGAAAAGAAAAACAAACTTTTACCCTGCTTACTAGTAATTTTTCTTCTTACCATGTTTGGGTCATGCCCCAATGAAAAAAGGTATGGCTTTTCCTGCAGAACTGCTTGCTGCCACTCAAGGTCTGATACCAGCCCAATGTACCAATCGTTTTCGTATTCTTCCAGATAATTAACCAGCTCTTTGAAGTTCTCAATTGGACCCAGGCTTGATTTGTCAACCATAAGTTTAAAAGTGTATCTGAAAGGTACAGAAAGCCATACAGTAAGTGGTGCAGCAAAAGGCAGGAGGAAGAAAGCCTCTTCAGGCTAGAAAAGGCAGAGAGGCACCATCAAATGTTATCAAGCGCTAGCAACTTTGTGAGTTATTGCTTGTCAGCTGAGTCACTAGAAGTTAGTAAGGGTATGCTTTTAGCTCACCCAGATGTAAAACACATTAGCTTAAACATCCTTCATTCACCTCAAACACTGTTACCGCTGCCTGATAATGGAAAGTGCCACACATCTAACTCCATCACAGTCCTCTTAGATTATGGGGACAATGAAAATGGGCGTTGTTTTTTTTGCAGTTTTGGAGGCAGCTGCTGTGGGGAAGGGAAGGAGGAAGGAACCTCCATATCGCAGTCTTCACTGCCTGGAGTTACAGGCAATATTTATGTAGGAAGAATCTACAAATATATTTACATGATATGATTTTAACGTGAACTACTCTTAGTGAAGTGATACCTACTTTCAAAGCACAGGACTCTATAATTTTTATAATAGAAGGGAATATTTTTCTTTTACCTGAATGCTTTCAATGCAAGTTGGAATAGCTCCGGTTTGCCCGTTAGCCAGTCCAAACCAACAGACCAAGGAATACCACCAGTGTACGCTCGGAACACATGGCTCGGGGCAGGCACGGTGTTATCCAGTCCAAACAGACCAAAACAACACGACAATACTCCATGGATGTATAAGTCTTTCAAAGCTTTATCTTTCATAAGGTCTTCAAGTAAATTGGAAGGCTTTTCTTTCAGATGAAAAAAGTCCAGCTGACTCAAAATGAAGTGGTACCATTCTTCTGGAAACCTCTGCCTCATTTCATTGACTTTGGAAGTAGGCACTGGGGCTGTTCTCCATTCTTCGGGAATGCTCAATAGCTCTGAATAAGAGCAACTAAATGCAACCCGAGGTAAAACTTCTTGCTGTTTGCCTTTGTCTACAGCAGGAAGCCCAAGCACAACAGCCCTGTATAACTTATCTTCTGGTGACATTTCTTGTGGGATGTCTTGGCTCTGTGTGTCTACAGATCCTGGAATGGACAGATGTACTTTTGGCGTAGTTCCCCACTGCCCAGGTTCTTTTCTGTCTTTCATTCTGCCACTGGGTTCAAGATCAAAAATGTCACTATCGTCAGTCCAGTCCTCGATTGTATCAACACTAAAACTGTCCTCTTCCCTCAGAGGCCTGGATCTTTCTACTGCAGCACTATGCTGATTTTCCAGAAATGATCCTTTTTTGCTCTTGTCGGCATTGCCCAGGCTTTCCCATGTTTTTGATTTTTTATAACAATACTGGACAAGCATCCATACAAGCACTTTAATGAAATCATCTTTCAGATGCTTTAAATTTTCATGAGAGTCAATTATTCCAGATAACACATTTCTGGCATCGGAATACAGCCGCACAGGTAGAACAGTACAGGGGGTCAAAATGTGTCCAAAATGGTGATTAGGAGAGAGAATCTTTGCCTGCTCCTGATGTTCAAAAGCCATTTCAAAAATTTCATCAACTCTGTGAGCTTCAGCAGCATGACAGGATGTTTCCTGCAATTCTAGCCCCTAAAGCATAAATGAAAACAATTTGGTTTTAGTCTTCACCAGTACATATCCTTAAATGCTAGCAAGCTGTTTTCTTGCAACAAAATTTTTCTGAACAAATACATTCCATTGTCAATATTTCCACAACTGAACCTACAAACCTAACTAGAGATAATAGTAATAGCAAAGCACTCACTACAATATTAGACATGGATCTATGTCTTAAAACCATAAATCTTTGCCTCATACAGATTTTATTAGTCAGCTTATTAAAGAGGTGTCACAAGCTAGATGATAAAAAATTTCACATCTGCTAAGCATGTCAGTTCCAAAACTAGTTATTATAGCAATAATGCTCATCTTAAAAACCTGACCCTAATATCAGGTAAATTAGTTACATTGTTGAAATATCATACAGCAAAATGTTTGCATGATTTCAAAACTGTAATATGTCAGCCCTCAGCATGCAGTTACCTTAATGTTAACACCACAGTAAGTGAAGCCTTTTTCTAGCACCAATATCCACATTAGTCTATCTTGAAAACGGCACAAGTAATGTGATCCAGGCAGAGAGAGACCTAGACAAAAAAAAGACAAATCAAAACCTATGGTATTGCTGTGGTATTATATTGATAAAAACCCAAGGAGTTCAACTGCAAACACAAAATATTTCTGCATCAACATCAAAATGAGTTAGAACTGGTTATCTAGTACGCTAGAATCTTAAAGGAACTAGCTGCAAAGCTAGATCTTGAAACTGTAGTGGTATCTTTGAAAAAGCTGTGGAAAACTGGGAAGCCCTTACAGAACTGCAGGACTACAATGTTCATACTGGACCAGTGTTAAGCAACCCCTCCCTCAATTCCCTTTGTAGACAAGACTTTCATGATTCAAGATCACCTTTGGCTACTTTTCCAAGTGCACAGTTCCCACTGATGCCACCTGGAGATCTAAAAATTCTTATGACTGACAAATACATTAAAAAATTGTCATCTAGCACACAAGTATCTTAATGGCTCTGTTTGCTGTGGAGTATGAAGTTTATTTGTTATGGGAGAAATAAAAATGTAACTTAACAGGATTTGTTACCTGCACTACCAGTTCCTAAATTGACTTGTCTGTATTCCAGAATGATTAGAAAATACCCCTAGGATGTGAAACCCAGAGTGTAAATGATTCTGCTCAAGTGTCAGCATACCAATGACATAATGTCACATCCTTTTTACAGATACACAGAGGCAGAGAGATAAAGGTCTACATTTCAAGAGCACCTGCTCATCTTTAAAGATCTGTGAACCAGTATCGTACACGTTGAACACTAACAGCAGATACAGTAGAAATCATCTGCAGTCTTTCCAAAATACCTCTGTGTGTGCGTAATAAATCTGATCCCACTGTCTTAAGTTTGACATCACCAAAAATACAGCCACACAAAATAAAATGGAATTTGAAAATCAAGTCCTGAACAACTTCAGATCACCCATCAAAGTAATTAGTACTCAAAAATCCCACAATCTGGCTGTCACTGTAAAAATTAGATGACACTTATGTCCAAAAAAAAAAAAAGTACTTTTTCTTTCTTATACCAATTTCAATAAAAAGTGCAATGTCAAACTTCCTAGCAACTGGTGGTTATACTGTATTTCTTTTAAGTTAGAGCCTGTTGTCAACTTCTCCAGTACAACGGTGCTATTCTCTGTTCTTAAGGATGACATTTGCTGCCAGCTTATGACCTGCTTCTGCTCTCACTCACGTCCAAGTGATCACTCACTTGCACAGAAAATTTTAGTTTTAGAACGTTGTAAGATGAAATTAGTGAAACCAACCATTAAACTGTAGTTAAAATTTAAGTAACCTTTTCTATCCCACTGAGCTAATGAAGTGCATTTTCTTGCTAACATTTTGCAAAGATTTTAATTCTTTTCTTGCTAGCTGTTAAAGCTACTAAAACTCCTTTACATAGAAAAAAGTATGGTTTTAAATTAAAATAGAGACACACAAAGTGGTACCTCTTCAATTTGAACTCATCTGAGAACACCACATTTTTTCTTGCTTGAAGACATTAATTCACAGATTTTCACATTAAAGAAGAGACTTTTTCTCCCCTTCAAGACCGGTGTTTAAATTATTTAATCTGAGGCATACATGCCACCACAGTCATGATAGCAACGGGGAAATATATATACATCTATAAAAATATGTATAGATAGAAAATAGATAGACATAACATATATATAACAGATATTTATATAATAGAATAGATATTTATATTTATATCTATTATGTATAAAAAACATACATAGGCTGATTCAGTAGACAAACTGAAGTGTCTCTCCTCTTTAGAGGAAAAAAGCTTCCTAGTTTTATTTTTTTAATACCTCTCTCTACACCAGTACTAAAACTGCAGCAAGTTTCCTAGTGAAGTGCGTGCATATAGTCTTCAGAGAAGTGTGATTAAGGTTAACTTCCACTGTCTTCAAATATTAGCCCATTTTTTTCTAGTCATAAGCCATTTTCTAAGAGGTTTATGTAAATATTTGCCTCCTGTCTAAGGGCAATGATCTTTTGATTATTTAGGTTACACAAAGAGTGTTTCTCAAGAAAATGAGCTTGCAATTTTAACAGTTATTCTGTCTCCAGCTGGGAAAAAGACTTGGCATTTCTTCACCTCTGTTTATATAATTCTGTGAAATACCCATCATGATGCCTTTCACAGGCTTTAAGACCAGAAGTCCTGTTACAATCCTACCCTAACAAGATATGTCATTAAGTCTTATCAGCTGGTTCTGTTCTCAACTGTTTACTGCCAGTTAGGCTACATTGTGTATGTTACAAACATCCAGTCCATATTCACCATACCTAATTAAGACAGATAAATTAGCAAAGTCACTTTCTGGATCCTGAGTAATGGGACTGATGTAGAGAAAGACACACACACGCACAACCATGAAGAGCAGTTTGACACACCTCCTTCTCTTTACAGTCAAGAGAACTCCTCAATTTATTGCCTCCAACTAGGTGGGACAAATGCATACCATCCTCTTTTGTTCAGCATACAAAGATTAGGATTGATACTGTTTCATCACCATTTAGTTTCTCCTTATTTTAAAGATAACAAACCATAATTATTTTCTTACAAGAATGTAAAAAATAGAGATGTATGACAAGGATAAAAGTAAACATCTTTTCATCAATTGAGCAATCTCTGAATATCAGATTTAACCTACGCCACGAAACACTGTTTAAATCGGATGCTACGATTCTCCTGTTCTCCAGCAAAATCATGTTTCCTAAAATATTCCTACATTACTTCACAGTGTTGCCAGCGTACCTACCTAGGCTACCGGCTGCTAGTGCAGACTGCAGAGCAACAGCCAGACTTGGAACCATCTGCTGGTAGTACACAGTATCAGAGCAAACACACGCTGTGGCGCCTACAGGTCCTGGCCAGCTTCGGATAGGCCTAGGAAACCCAATCAAAAATACCGGGAGCGTGAAGAGTGGAAGCAAGGGAGAAGAAAGGATGGCAGAGATGGTGATGAAGGTCAGCAGGATCGGGAAGAAAATGACATTGAGTGTGATTAAGGTGGCGGTAGATTTGCGACGTTGCTTCTTCTCTGTCCATGATGTCAAAATAATAGCTATGGCAAACTGCAACTTTGAGATGAACTGAAGCAGTCGATCCCGTAGGATACCAACCTGCAAGATACATACAAGCAACACGTTTATTTGTATCCTGTATCATATTGTATTCAGCACTGCCAAAGCTGCCTTATCTACAGTAATTTTAAGAAAATGAAGTGTGATTATCATTGACTGGTATCAGAGTGGATATCTGAGTACAGTTTTTCAGCCTCTCCGAGGTCCTGAACTAATTCTCTAATATGGCAAGGAAACAAAGACTTGAAGTGGGAACTATCTGCTTAAATTTACAATATGACAATTACCAGCAGGATTCTGATTCCTGTATCAAGGCTCTTGTTCCACCAGAGGTCTGGATTAAACACCAACATCTGTGCAATTGACACAACCACTATGTCCAGTAGGGCATTTTCTGTATTCTGCCAGACCTAAAATAGAGGTATGTTAGGTATATGTTTAGAAATTTATTTATCTATCTCTGCTTTCATCATGTAGAAGAGAATTTCTTAGGCTAACATACTTAAAATTCATATTACCATCCTAAATATTCTTGTGAATCCAATGCAAACAGACACAGAATGAAGATTTTGTAGCGAATGGTCTAGTGACAGGAATGCTATCATAGCAAATGGCGACACTGCAATTGAAATAAAAGAATCATTGATTTCCGTTCAGAAACATAGTTAAAATCTACAGAGGTAAGCAGTCTTATTGCAGAATGGAAATCTTAGCATAAAGAGAACATTTGTCCCTAACCTACCACAAAGGAGATTGTTCCCTTCACTAGCAAGTTGTACGAACCAAATATTTAGTCAGTTTGAAGACTTTCAACTCAGTTTTGTTTCTGAGTACCTTTTAAAAAAATCTACAAGAGCCATTTTTTAAAAAGCAAGCAAGTACTGATGTTACAACTAAAATCCTTTAAGAGGCCTTACTTTCTGAGCTGGACTTTTAAAAAGCTCAACTTTTTAGGTTTACCCCTCAAAAAACAAATAAATCACTAATCACTTTCAGATATTCTGAACCAGTATTTTTAATCTCAATGCACAATTTACAAAACATCAACAAATATTTCCAGCAACTTGGTTTTTCTTAGTTCAATTATAGAATCTTGCACATACAGTTATTTTAGCGTTGTTTCAGTCTTCCTACAAGCATCATCTAACAAACAACAAACAGCGCATATTCCTACCTAGTGTTAGTAAAATCCTCCTGACAACACCAACTTTCATTAGCCTTCTTTGCTTCTCCATGAACACAGTCACAGTCCTGACATCCTTTGGATAAAAGGGGTTTCGGAAGACTCCAAACAAGTACACTCTCTGAATCTCTCTAAGAATCCACATAATTATAAGTAATATGATCAGAATGTAACTCGCTATAGCCTGAGGACTGGCTTGGGAAAATGATGAAAAGCCTGCAAACTGATGCAGCAGGCTAGCTTCTATAAGAGCAAATGTCAATACAGTCAAATAAAAAATAAATTCCCTCCACCCAAATTGTATTCTAAGACCTCTCTGCATATTTTTAGATTTGCTGGAGGCTAAATGGCTGATCATGGTGTGTTTGAAGGCAAACCCAATCTCGCTTAGGTTAAGACTCAGTATGAACCCAAATCCAGTCATGAAGAGGATCACACCGAGAGTGCTGGGAATGAAATACGATGCTATTGCTGTTCCAGCAGAAATGAGAAACATTACTAATAACCTGTGAAGGAGAAAATAAAAAAGATTTGCTTGAAAAGAAAAAGGTTATAAACAATACTGACATATTTTACAATTATATAAACAACATTTACTTTGTGTTACTTGACATAGGTGAACCTCCTAGTCCAAACTCCAACAGTTGTTCCATTCCCCATAGAAAAAGTGCGTCAAGTGGGGGCAGAATTCCCATTGCCCATAAGAACGGCAGAAAAAGAAATATGATGTGCAAAATCTGGTTTGTCTGTTCTAGAATGGGTGTGTTGACAGCAAACCTGGATAAAAGAAGAAATGTATTTGAATTCTGTGATGGAAAAGATAACTGATGTGTGGGAAGACTTTTTGTTTAACTACTACAGCAAGTCCAGAAGTATAAACATTACATATTTTATCTACAAAATCTAAAAGGGTATCTTTTAAAAAGAAAATAAAGTACATAAATTTATGCTTGGGGCAGTAGTACAGTAATTAGAACATCAGAACACAGGATAATTTTTCATTCAAAAGATTTGAAGCCTTCAGAGTACACAGATGAGTCAAGTGATGTAAGTATCCTAATTGTTTTGATACCATTGTGATAATACAGTCAAGAAAAACTTGTGCAAAAAGAAAGGTCCAGAACCTCAATTGTTTAACAAAAAAATGCTAGAGTATTTTTTCAAAATTATAAAAGCAAAACTTTATGCAAGTCCAAGACCCAAAATGTAAACATTAACACTGAAAGAACTGGCATTAACAAAGACATCCCGTAGTGCAAAACTAGTAAAATCAAACATGCTTTTTTAAAAATGCATTTGAAGTACCCCAACCATAAAATATGTACATGTGACAAAGTGATATGAATATCACCTGATAGGAAGAAAGAATACATAAAGTAAATCTAAAGGCATCTTGCTTTGAGATATCCCACAAATTCTTTAGCTAAGACATTCTACTGAAAAGTGGAAATAGAAGTGTCTCCTATTCGTAGACTGACATAGTTCTATCACAAAAGCATTTAAAAATTCAAGTTCAAAATCCATATAATAAAGATATAGCAATGTTCACGTTTGCTTATCTATTCATTAAAACCAAATTAATTGTCCTTTTTGTGCATGTAATTTATAACCCCCTGCAATCACTTTGCGGAGATTAAATTAGCAAATATTCCAGGATGAAATCTGGATATAAATCCAGTGCTGCTGAATTTTGCAGCAGAGATTACATTAGAAAATATTCCAGAATGAAATCTGGATATAAATCCAGAAGCTCCTGAAGCTTGCAGTGTTTAGATCTCCGATTCCAGGTCAGGAATGTGTCTTTAAAATGCAAATGCTCTTGTACAAAAATACTGAAATTGACACTAGAAGAAAATTTTAGCTGTCCTTTACTTAGAAATGGCTCTTCCTAATTTAGATCGAATGCTATGAAAATTCAAGAATAACCTTTTATGCACAGCACAGAGCATCAGTTTTTACCATATACTCTTCTACCTTCTTCTTTTGTAGTTCCTATATTTGATTAAAATCTCAAAATAAAGCTTCCTCAGAAGAATCATTTTATCTTTCTCATTAAAAACATATAGAATAACCATTACTTTAATTAGCTAAATGCTATATTATGTTTACCTGTGTGCAAGATCCACTGCAATAAAGACAAAAATGTAGAAAGGTCTCATCAGAGCAGTGATTTCATAAGTATCCAGTGCTTGGAAAGTAGCTGTTTCGGTAGCTGTATTTATGATTAACGAATACTCTCCTATACATATAGTCACCCATCCAAATACAAAGATCATTACAGTTCCTCCAATGTTGCTATACAGCAAGGTTATTCTGTTTGGCAGCAAATACCAAGTTCCCAACCCACACAATACCCCTGCCAGAAAGGAATGAAGTACAGTGTTGATTATATACTTCTTGCCAGGAATAATAAATTTTACTGTCTCTGAACCTACACAGCTGGAAAATTCAAACTCATCTTCATCCATTAGGGTATTCTGAATTTGCATTCTTTCTACTGTCACCGTTTTCTGTTTTGCATATAGATTTGTCATCTGAAGAATAAGTGCAGTAACAAACATCAGTCCTCCTGAAAGTGCTGCGGTATAGTAGTCTTTCATAACTCCTAACTGATACAAAAGTGTTCCTACTCCTCCCAAAACCCATGGCATCAAGAAAAGAATAATCTGATTCACATATATGTAAGGAGGAGCACAGTAGCCTAATTTAAACCGGGGACCTCCCAGCACAGTCTGTGGAAAACGCTTCAAGAAGAACTCCTGTTTGTAATCATTCAGCAGAGGTACATCTGGACCCATTCTTATTACTCAGGAATGATGGATGTATATCATTTTTCCTGAAAGAGAACAGAAAGAAAAAGAAGGAAACATTACCAAATCTGGAACTGAGAACTTAACCAGGGAATTCTTTGGTCCTGTTTTCATTTACTAAGTTATAGTGGAATTCTGACATGTTAGTGTTAGCAGACATCATCCTAAAGCACGGACAGAACCTGCCAGAAAGTAGCAAACACCTAAAGAAACCACTAAGCAAACAGCTAAAATGGAAAAACATTATCTACTTTAAAATAAGGAATATATTCACAATCTGAAGCTTTAGGCAACAAATAAAACATATAATCAGTTCTTGGTAGATGATAAAACCAACTCATCTCCACACCAGAACATCTTCCCGAAACTGAATTTTTTTTCCATCCAGCCTGATTACAATCACATCTTGCCACAGACCTCTAATTCCAATTAATCCTATTAAAGATTTCCATATACAAACAGAAGAGTCAGTGATTTCAGTGAATAGTCACATAAGTGCAACAATACAGTCACACTGAGCTCCCTGTAAAAATCAAAGCCTTATGTAATAAACTAACTGTAAAAAAAATTAGTAGAAGCATTAAAAATTGTTTTGCACGTCAGCATTTTTACTGTCCTACACAGCCTGGCTGCAGAACAGGATCTCACTGTCCTAAGCACTACAAGACGTAAAATAAACAGTTCACTTTCTGCTTCCTAAAACATACAAAATAAAAAAATAAACACAATACTTGTGAGTGGTAGCAGAATCGGCACATATTCTTCTGTCTGTCAATGGAGAAAGCTGAAAAAAGGAAAAAGGATACCTGTAAACATTTACAATGAATCATCAAATAGAAATCAAATATAAATACTCATTTAGAGACAATGAGGCAATGTAGAAATAGTGAATGTAAGAAAGTAACTATGATATTAAAATATATTTTTATGCTACTAGTCATAAAAGCAAAAATCCATGAATGGCAGGTAGAAATACTCAAGCTAAGAAACAGGGTGATAAAACAGCACAAAAATGCAGTGCTAAAGCACTTCATTAATAATTCTAAAAAAGAGATGTTGGTGTGCATTAGGAGTTGTGTAGCTACTGAAATCCTGACTTTCTTCTACTGGACCTGTATAATCTGATGAATACCTATTAGCCATTATTGCTGATATATTAAAAATGAAACCCTTGGCTGCCATGGAGTTTCCAAACTACTGTGATCCCTTCTTTATACAATACCAAATGCTTATATGCACTTCTGAGAACAATCTACTTCTTACGTTTAAACACTTGACTGTAGGTAGATATTGGTCATCATGGGACTAAATTAGAAACAGTGCAAATAAGAGAGATTAAAGGCTATTCATAGGCATAATCACAACTGGAAATTTGCATTCAGGGTCCACGAAGTCAATACACTCCACAATGAAAAGCAGGACCCCACAAGCTCTGTAACTACTTTTTGAGTAGGCTGTCAAATGACTTAGAACACTGAATGCGGAATATTGAAACTACAGAGGTTTTTGGTCACACTATTTCAAGCCCTTGAAAGTTTCTTAAGGGACGGAGAAGGCAGCAGTCACTCTTAATGGAAAAGACACGTGTTGACAATGGAGAGGGGAATTCATTGCAGTCAGCTCAGGAATTTGAAAATGCAACGGGGACACACCCAACTAAAACCAAATTTCAACTGTAATTTAAAAAAAATAAATCACAATTCAGCCAATCTCGTTTAGAAAAAGAAATGCTGTTTAGAAGGCTACACAGGCATGAAACTAAGTTGCTGTGAAAGTTACACACAGTAGAATATTTACATGCACCTAAATGATACAAGTTGAGTTTTAAAAGAAATGTAGAACCAAAGGTGCATAGTTTTCAGGCAGCTGTGTTTTTGTCCTCTAAGAAGGGCTATTTTTATTTCATTTGTTTTCATTTGTGTTTGTCAGTTTATATTGCTAACAAAATGTTAACAAAACATTCCTCTTACAGTTTCTGTGTAAACAATAGACATCTTTGTGTGAGACAAAAATCTGTGTACATAAACAATATAGTTCTACTTTGCTACACTCCAAAACAAGCCATAAAAAGATGTGAATTTATTTATAAATGAGAATCCTAAGACTGAAGCTCACAAACTATGGAAACGATACCCTCGACTATTCTCCTGGCTTCCAAATAGCCAGGTAGCACATTAAGACTTCAAAGAGGCACTCATGCGTGTCTCGTTATTTCTGTGCAAAGCCCTAGCAACAAGACTCCCCACATAAGTGAGTGTTTACAGGACCTGGCTTCAATATACATTCCTAACATACAGGCCTGGCCCAACTTTGACAACTTGCCTAGTTACCCAAACAATCTGCACCACAACAGTTTGTCATCACCAGCAGGGATCCATGCGACTTAGATACTATCATAACAAGGATGGTAAAAGAACTTCAACACCATAAAGTAATTTAACATGTGTCCCCTCCTTCCCCCTAGTATTCTCTCTATGTCCTTATTACAAAAACAAAGCAAATCTTGCTCAAAATCAGGCAGAACTTCACAGGAGGGCATGAACTTTTGCCTAAACGAACATCAGCCTTCACGTCCATCCTCCGCTGACGGTGGATCAGCTCAGTGCGCTCTGGTTTTATTTCAAGCAGATTACAGGAGAAGAGGTGTACAGCTCTCAGCCGTCCAAGCTGCCAAAGCGCGTAAGGCTTAAAAATACTTACCTCCGTGGTCTTCGAGGTCTTTTCGCATGAGACTAAGTAACAGTCACAAACCACCTGCAAGCGCAGGCAGGCGGAACGCCAGTATGGGAGGTGCAGGGGGAGCTGCGGACAGCCCCTCTCCAGGCAAGCCCCGAGGCACCCCCTGCCCACCTGTGCGCCCCGACACCCACACCTCCACTCCATGGTTATTCAGCTGTGCTGCAGGCCAGCTTCCAACCCAGGAGGCCTGATGGACCAGGCTGGGAGCCCTCTCCTCCACAGCATCGATGCCATCCCCCAGTGAGACCAGCCAGGGACGAAGCATTTAAGGCTGACGAGCCCCAGTTATGGGAAGAGCGTCCCGGGGCCACTTTGGGAAGGGCGGCTCACCACCTCCTCCCCGAGACACCTCTGCACCTCACCAGGTGTGAGCTCCTACCAAGAGCCACCACACTTCCTAGCCAGCCACCTCTCCGCCGGCTCTTCTGCAGGAATGTAAACAATCAACCAAGCGACCCAAAATAAAGCCTCTGCTGTTTTTTAACTCCGCAGGGGAAGGGAAGCCGGGCAGCCACCGGGCCTGCCGAGGCACGGCCGGTGGGCAGACTCGGGGGAGGGTAATGCCGGTCAGGCAGAGCCAGGCGGGACGCGCTGCCTCCCCCACCTGTCCCCGCACCGCCGCCTCCACGCTTTGGGGAGGCCCCGGCGCCTCTGCCTGCTCCAGTGGAGGGCCCCGCGGCGCCCCGGTGGCTGCACCCCTGCGGTAAACGGCCGGGGCCGGTGAGAGGCGACCGCGGTAAAAAGCCTCTGCAAGGCGGGCACCTACCTCTGGCCCGAGCTCGGAGTAGGTCAGGGGCTTTGCGGGGCGGGGGGAGAAGGGGAACGGGGCTGAGCCTGCGGGAGGAGAAGGAGGAGGAGGGAGGGAGGGAGGATGGCGGAATGCTCCCCCCTTCCCGCCCCTGAGGGAGCGTGAACGGCGCAGGCCGCGGTCGGCCGCTCCTCCCCGCCGGCGGGGCCCCTCCGCCCCGGCACCGCCGCTGCTGCTGCTGCTGCTGAGGACGGCGAGGAGGGGGGGAAGGTGTAGGCGGCGGCTAACGGCGGCCGTTAGGCCCGGCCTCGCCGCGGCGGCCCCCTCCTCTCCCCGCCCTCTCTTCCCTCCCCTCGGCCATAGCCGCCATTTTGCCCGCCCGAGGCAGCTGGTGGCCGTGGTAGCGGCGAGGCGCCGCGGGGGTCTCCGCTGCCTGCGGGAAATGGCCCCGGCTAGCGGAGCGGTAGCGGGTGGCTTCTCCGGGCGTCTTTTTGGCGGTCTCGGGACAAAAGCTGCGAGCGGCGGCGAAGGCATAGGGGCTGACCGCCCTCCCGCTCCTCCGCGGCAGGCAGGTGCCCCGAGCTCGGCGGATCCCCGCCCGCGCTTCCCTCAGGCGCCCACGGGTTTCTACAGCTGTGCTTTCCACACGTAACCGTCGTCCTTCTGTTGTAAAATTAGGGGTGAGGCATCTCTCTAGCTGCGGTCTGGCAGCAGCTTCCCGAAGTGAAGGAGAAGAAGAGAGAGGGGTGAAGGAAATCCTTCAGTCCGCAGTGGGGCCTGTGGCTGCCATGGCCGGCCCTGAGCCGGGCCCTGTGCTCTGCCTCCTGCGGCCCCTCAGTCCACATGGGTCCCTGTGCCCCTGCTAGCAGCGCAGCTTCGGGAGGCTTGGTCCCTCTTCAGCTGGTGAATTTGTCACCCAAATGGCTTTGGTTTCCTGAAGTCTGTTTCTGTCCCTCTCCTAGAGCCAGCATGGAAATGTCAGAGGTGTTTTTTTCATGGCTTTTTTTTAGTCCTTTCCATAGTCTTCCCTCATCAGCAAAACTGCAAAACCAAATGAATCGGTCTGCTTCTTTAATTATGACAACATTTAATGTTAATGTTCAATACACAACATTCTAGTATTATATAAAAACATGTAGCACAAATACTCAATCCACAGCATTCTGACATGATACTGAAATACTCTTAAACATTTCCTTAATCTTGAATGTTAATGGTCTTTCTCTGTTTTACTAATTGGAGGTGAGAACACTGATTCTAGCCTCAGGTAGAGGAAAATGCATTCTCAGTTTTCTTTTAGGTTAGATAAATTTGAGCATTTACTGGCAAATTTAAATGTAAATCCAAATACTGCAATACTACTTACCACTTCACATTACACCCATTAAGCACTGTCAATATTTAATAAAGTGAGCATGTTTAATATAATTTATATCTAATAATGCTAAAATGTATTACTCGCTGTATTCATTAGAGCACCAGGGCATGCTTATGTCTGCCATCTATGTTATAATAATCACCATATAAATTCTTACAGTAATACCTATTTTGATCTGAATCCCTAATAAAATTTAACACACAGGCATACGCTTAGAATTTTAGAGAGACTAAAAGAATTACTGTAATCAATTTAATTCTTATCAGAGGCATCAGAACCTTTTTGTAGGTCTGTTAATCTTTATTCTGCGGAGATAATAAAAAGGCTGTTAGATTGGGCTATCCAGTGTAAAACCTTGGAAATGCTAGCAATGAAAAATGTTCATTTAGCTTTACTGAATTTCTTTTAAATGAGGTTCAATGATACAAATGATACTGAAGTCCAGCCTGCTGGAAGACAAAGACAAGTATCTCAAACAAACTGCTTTTCTCAGGATCCTTGACTTAGGATTTATTCACCCTGTCCTTCAAATGTATCTGTTGCAATCCTATTAAAATTAAGTATTTGTCTCACAGGTATTCCAAGGTAAATAGCATCTCTGTACAATTCACTAAAGGTCTGTAGCAGGTATTTACTCTTTGTTCACAAGTTTCGTCCTGTACCAGTTCACCAGTTCAGTTACGATTTTGTAAAGATGATGATTCTGTTCTGGAATATGCAAATCCTAAATAGCAGCTGCAGGGGGGGAAGCAGACATTAGATTTATTTCTTTGCAAGCTCCACTGCTTGTATTTCAGAACTCAGAGAAGGCTTCCTGCCTGTCCTTACTTCCTATGATTTCTCCCTTGCTCAAAAGAATAAAATAAAATTTCAGTCAGTGCAAACTCCAAGCCGTTTACTGGAGAAGGGAACATACTAATTTATTTCTCTTAAGAGTTCTAAGAATTTTCTTGGTCAGATAAAACCTGCTAACAGAGTAAACTATTCTAGGTAAATTCTGCCTTTTTAGCACACAATGTGTAACTGCAAGCATGTGAACTGTCCCACTGAAATTAATAGGACTCCTCATCTGCTTAAAATTAAGATATACATAAACGATTTGCAGACCTGGGACTTGGTTTTTGGCTTGCTTCTTTTTAGTTTGTAAAAAGGCTATTAGTCCCAGCTCCCCACATGATCATTTTGCCTATTTCCATATTTTTTACGTTTACTTTGTTTAGAATCATGCATGCAGTAGCAAATATTTTTCTTACTGACCTTTCTCCTCTTTAAAGATAAACAAAAAAAATGATTTTTCTTTTGGAATGCATCTTTATACAGTGATAAGAGTAGGAGAAACAGATGCTTTGCTGCATTTACTGGTTATTAAGGAAGACAGAGCTTTTAGGAAATTGTTCTTTTGAAGATAATTAGTGCTAGGTAAAAAAAAAATGGTTATTTTCAAATCGAATCATGGAAGTTATTTATTCTCTTTTTCCTGGTGCCCGAAATTAATTATTGGTATATTGTGATCTGTAAGATGGCATTCCCAAACAAAAGATGTCAGAGTGAAATCTGACTCCTCATTTTACTCCCTCTTTTTGTTCTGCATCCCATAGCAGACCCATCTTGTGTTTATCTGTGTGGCTTTCTGGAAAGCTCTGTATGCTCGATGAGTGTTATCCACGACTACATTTCTATGGCTCCCTTGGAAGTAATGCCTTTCGACAATATGACCTTAGGCTGGCAGAAAAACATGAAATACTAGGGAGCTTGCTTCTTTCTGGATGACTTTATCCCTTTAAAATAACTTTACGAAAAAGTAACCCATTTCTACACGTGAAAGATACCTATGTTTTCTTGAAGGCAAAGGCTTTTGATGACCGTTCTGAGCTACCACTAAGAGGTCAAGGGTAACAGTCATCCATGTCACGAGTTTTATCAATTGATTTATAAACTCCCATTCAGCTACCCTCACTGTATGGCAGCTAAGCATTATACTTCAAAACATTTTAGAGTTGATACCTACATATTTATTAGGATATTAAAGCAATATAAAAGTATTTCCCATCAGTTTAGTGTGTAATATTGTTTGGATTTTATGAGAACTGTATTCTTCCAATATTGTTGCCAGTGAATGATAAAACAGTCTGAGTTTGCAGATTTCCTTTTAGTTTGTGTAGGATATTCTTAAAATCAGAAGCTGTGAGCTGAATTCTTTTTGTTGTTTAACAAAGCAAAGTTTTCCTTTTTTTTCCGCCTTGCATTTAATGCCGAAAACATATCAATTATGGAAGCAATCTAGTTAAATATTTTATGTTTTTGGAGAGACTCACGTGCCTTGGAAGTCTCTTTCAATTGCTGTGTTTTGAGAATCTATTACTGATCTGAGGAGAAAGGGACAGAGAAAGAATTACAAATCGCAAATTTGTGTACTTCTGGAATCACAAGTGACAACACAGGATTGACTGTGGGATATTCTGCATCTTTAGTTTGACAGCGTGTAACAGTCCTGTGGCCATACAGACTTCACAGTTGTCATTTATACCACAGTCCGTGGCCACACAGATGTTGTGGTTATAAATGGAGACAGATCGTGTGCAAGACACTCCACTCCAGTGACATACAACCTTTCACTGCTAGAGCTTAAGGACAATTTGTAGCTGCCACAGCAGTATCAAATTTTGTATCATCTACATGCAAGGCAGTGTATCCTATGTCCTTGAGTACTTCACCCAATTAAGAATGGTCATATTCACATGTGCTAGTTGTTAAAGACCGGGTTTAGATCTCTGCCATTAGGCATCCAATTTTGCAATGACTTAAAAAAGTATTCTTGACCCCAAAAAATTAATTCAGAGATCTAAGTGAGACATTTTGGCTTTGTGCAAGACTGGGAACAGAGCGAAGTAGGTGTCTCTGGAGGATAGTTGGGTGCTCACTAAGTGGAGAGCTGCTGCCGTTAGCTATTGGGAAACGTCACTCCAGCAGCAGGTCTGAGCTGCTGTCTTAGTGCATGTGATGAACGGTTGTGCATAAAGTGCCTCGATCCACTTGGGGCAGCAATGCTCCTGGCAGGGCTGGTACCTGCTAAAGAAGGACTAAAAGGCAGTGGTATGATGCCAGGAGCTGCCTTTTGTGAAGTAGGCTAGTGGCTGCTCGCCCCAAGAGGAAGGAGGCCAAGGATCTTCTTAGCCTGCAGGAGTCCAGCTCACTGTGCCACTGTGTAAAAGATGTCCTAAACATGAGGCTACAGACAAGACTATGGAAGAGCCATTATCTGCGGTTCTAGTAAAATCAGACTAGAGAAGGAGACTGATCCCATCACCCAAGGATGAGCATTTCCCTTGTATGGCTGACTTAAAGTATTAATTAGTCCTCACCTGTTGCTTCTACAGGTGTCTTCAGAAAAGCAGACCAGCAACAGAAGGTCTCAATGTGAAGATTCTCACATGAAATTTCCACAGTACTGAGGAGTTCACCATGGTGTCTTGGTATACACCATAATCATCACTTGCTCCTACAGCATTACAGACTATTAGGTCTGCTGGTGAATCTCCCACATGGAGAAGAGATCCACTGCCAGCCATCAAAATGCTTCCCAGGAGCAGAGCTGGCCCTTCATAGGTCTTCTGGGTGGCAGTATTGAATAGTATGCTTAGACAGTAAAGGAACATTGTGGGTGAACTGGTTGCTCTTGAGAAGGGCATGTGAGCATGCCTCTGTTTAAGCCTGTCCAGGTCTGTCCTAAGTAGTAAACCAACATATATGTATAGACACAAATGGTAAAGTCGTGTTCTGTGCTGGTGCTCAGCACACTGCAATACTGTTAATTAAGTTTTGTTATTTTGATGTCCGTTTTTTCTGACATGGGTTTTGATCCAATCTTGCAGAATTCTAAAACTCTGCCTTTTTTTCTTTGTATGTGCAAGTACATTTAAAAAGGATTTTCATAATTTCTTTGTGTCCAGCTTCTCTAATAAGGTTGGACAGATTCTCACAGTTTCTGTTGCTAATATGATTCCTGGCAAATAGAGCAGAAGGTTCAGGAGAACAAAAGAAATGATCTAATTTTAGTAATGGTGCAGACTGAGTCTGTCATTTTTCTCTCTCTTTTATCCTCCTACCCTTTCTGAATGTCAGAACCTCTCCCAGCACTGCCTCTTTTCAGTTTGAATTGAATTCTTGTTCTTCATCAAGGACTGGGCATAGGGAGCTTTTTAGATACTCCTCTGAACAGAAGTTGGAGTGTTTGAGAGGCTTATCAGTGAAATTCTGACTTGTCACAGGTAATTTGCTAAGAATGAACCACTTCCAGCGAAGCTCTTTTTGCAAATTAGAAAACCTTATATCTGAAATTTCACTTAATATGTATGTCATATTTCTGTTATCCATTTTAAACCTTCAATTGCAGTTTGAGTCTATTCCAGTATAAAGACAATAAAGGAATTTAGTTCCTGAAAGACAAAGAGGGTTGCGTTTGATGTAGTAGGCCTGCTCAGTTTGCAAGGTGCTCAGACCTCCATTCAGTGAAGTTCTTTGGCCTGTGCATATTGCATATTTGAAGTATGAGAATTTCTATGGAAGCTTTAACTTAAAACATATTATTTCAAAGTCAGCGGAAATACTAACATGTTTTAAATTAAATATACATTTACAAAGTTTGCTAGGTTTGGATCTTGGAGCATTGTTCTAGTGAACAACAATTATGCTTGTCTCAGTTGAGCTTTATTCTTGTGGTCCTGTTTTGGATGTGATAAATAAACAGGCTGTATTTCCAATTTGGAGGGTGGCAATTATAGACATCTGATGTGCAGAACTGGACAAGAAAGCAAAGAGTAAAGAATAACATGGTTTGAAGTGAAAATTGCTTGAGCAGTAACAAAATGCAGAGGATGTCCTTTCTCGGGTGTTAATTTATTGAGTGTACAACAAGAACACCAGTGTGGTTAGAAATAAATTATAATTCAACATTTAGAGACATAGTATATTACCAAATGAAAAATAAAGCCAGCCTAAAGATTAATTCTGTTCCTCAACAGGTCTATTTAAGCAACCATGTCAAACTTGATTAAGAATGTGCAATCATTTTTCAAAATAAATCATTCCTTAGAATCTAGCTCCAGTTTGTTTCATTTCATGTCATCCGTATAGAAGGGGGCAGGCAAGCATCGCAATTAAATCTATAAAACCTAAAACCATATTCACGTTAAAATAACTTCCTGTGATTGACCTAACAGACCACGCTATTAGGCCTAAAATTGGGCTTTGGAATACACTTGATGTACTTTAGAATAGTATTTTAATCTGAAGATGCTCAGTAAATAATTGGGCACGCCTCCTCCCCCAACTTGCGTGATGGACTTTAAAACTAAGCTGAATGATTTTGAGATGGGAAGAGTACTGCTGCTCATCTTTGTGTCTTTAGGAATTATATTTACATTGTTTTTTTTCTGGAATCGTTAGGTCTGAAAAAAAAAGAAAGTTTAGATGTATTCCAGGAACTGGAGCTTAAAAAAGGCCTCTGCCAAATAGGCCAAGTTTGCAGTGAAATCTCCCTTATCCCCACTAAGCAGCTCATCGTTTAGCCAGGAAATGGAAGGGAAGGACCGTTTTCTCTGTGTTCCTGTTTTCTGTGCATGAAGAGGTTTGGATGGTTCCACTCCGATGCTCAGCTAAATGTGGCATTCAGGCTGGGACAGTGTCCCCTACCAGCCTGCAGGGCTGGATGGGGCAGGTTGAATGGTGGTGGGGAACCGCTACACAGCAACGTGGTGGTTCCCTGTGATGCAGTCCTCTGTGCCGATTCCACCACGCAGCGTTAACAAGAGTCAACTGCCCCCTTCGTCCTCTCCCTCTCCTGCCACAGTAAATACACGCGTGGCTGCCAGCCCACCCCTTCTCAGCAGCTCTCAGTCTTGCTTATCCCTCATCTCTTTCTGCTCTGGTGCCTGGCCATCACTCCTGCTCTACCTACAGACATGGAATAGCACAATATTTCTGTTTAAATCAATGTTCATGAAATGCTCCTCATCCAGGGGCCGGGCGGAAGACTAGAAACGGACAGGAGGATCTGAGGGTCGCTGACAGTTTTGCCCAGAGTACAAGAAGGTCAGCTCTCCCAGGCTTCTCTGTGGGCGCACTGTAACCATCTTCAGAGGTCTTGCCTATGTCTGGCACGTGTTTGTCACAGGATGATTTTCTGGCTGGGCTAAGGCATCCATAGCCCTTTTGGTGCAGCGGAGCCTGCGGCACAGGCTCAGTCACCATTTCAGCCAGTCCCCCCCATTACTATCACATGCAGCTCTTATCAGGGTGCTAATACTGTGGCTAATGATGTCTATATTCCTAAGGCACATGAAGAAATCTGGCATATAGCCCACAGCTAGAGCTCAGATTCTGTAACAATAATGTTTACGTTGGCAGGCCTTCGAACAGAAATTCGCATTCACTCCAGCTGGCTGGTATGATTCTAGCAATTAATTCAGCTTTTCCAGTGGTAAGAGTTTGTTGATACAGCTTGCTGCTCTTCCTGTTGCAAAACACATCAATAACTTGGAAAAAAACTGGCTAGGCAGTCATGGAATCACAGACCGTTGAGGTTGGAAAGAACCTTTGGAAGCATCTAGTCCAAGCCCTGCTCAGAGCAGGTCAGCTACAGCGGGCTGCTCAGGGCTACGGCCAGTTGGATGGAGACGCCACAGCCTCTCTGGGCAACCTGTTCCAGTGTTTGACCACCCTCTCAGTAAAAACTTTTTCTGTTTAAATGGAGTTTCCTGTACTTCAGTGCATGTCTATTGCCTGTTGTCCTCTCATTGGGCACCACCAAGAAGAGTCTGGCTCCATCTTCTTGCTCCTTCACATCAGGTGTTTATACACATTGGTAAGATCTTCCTGAGCTTCTCCAGGCTAAACAGTCCCAGCTCCTTCAGTCTCTCCTCATATGACAGATTCTCCAATCCATTAACCATCATCGTGGCCCTTTGCTGGATGCGTTCCTGTATGTCCATGTTTCTTGTGTACTGGAGAGCCCAGGACTGGACCCAGCACTGCAGATGTGGCCTCACCAGTGCTGAAGAGAGGAGGAAGGATCACCTCCCTTGACATGCTGGAGATGCTCTTCCTTATGCAGCCCTGGGAGGCTGTTGGCCGCCTTAGCTGCAAGGTCACATAGCTGGCTCATGGCCAGCTTGTTGTCTACCAGGCCTTTCCTGCAAAGCTGCTTTCCAACCGGGTGGCCTCAGCCTGTACCGGTACTTGGGGTTATTCATCTCTGGATGCAGGACTTTGCAATTCTCTTTGTTGAACTTGATGAGATTGCTGTTTGCCTGTTCTAAGTCTTTATAAAGAATCACTTGGGATAGAACTGGAGGGATGGAGGTTTAAGTGTCTCAGGTTCCCACAAACCCCACGTTGTTATTTATCTAATTTTTTTCCTCATGACTTTCACGAGACCAAGTCATCATCCTGAGCTCCGGAGGCTGTCAGAAACCTGAAATGAAGACAGAAGCAATCCATACAATGATTAACTGTGTAGGTTTACATAGAAAGAGGAACTGTAGGTATTTAATTCTCCGTGTTGTAATCTGAGTCCTCAAATTTTGTATTTATAGCATTTCTGTTTTAACTACAGGAATTCTGCCCAAAAATAAATGTGTGTACATGGAAGCTTCTTGGTTATGAATGAACTACTTATTTTCTGTATATTTATATAACTGAAATTCATCGTTTCCTCTGTATACTATGTTTTGTTTGCAAGGTTGTTCTTTCCAACAACAAGGCCTCACCGCCTCTGCCCTCAGCTCATCTATGGTGAGGAAGTAGAGCGTCCATGTTGTTTCCTGACTATACAAAATACAGCGAAATGCTGGCCGTGAAATGTCAACGACTAGAATTGCCATCAGATTGCCAAATGTCCTGAATATGCCCATTTTTTTCTTTGCCTTTATTATGTTGCCTGTTATTTTGGGGGTAGAAGGGACCTAGAGCCTCATGGAGTGGTCTGGTAGAGCTCCTGGTTTCTTCCTTTACTTTTGCCATTCACATTGGACAGTCATCGATTCATGACATGGATTTACACCCGGCTGTGAAGATTTGTTACTTTGGGCCCTACCTTGAATCCAGACTTTCCAGTCTATAATGGATGGCTCAGTCGGTGCATTGAGGACATCAGGGGCACAGTCCTGGTTTCTGGGGAGTCAGTAATGAATATGTCTTTGGCATGGGAGTGTGACTCTCTTCATGTTCATCAGCCCCTCAGCTCCGCTGTCTGCGTGGCTGGATGGAGCCCAGTGCCTTGCTGTCTATGTGCCCTGCCAATATGGTGCCCCGTACATCCCCGCAGGGACACTTCGATTTGGAGGGCGGAAGAATGGCCTTGTGTTTAAGTTACTGGACTGAGATGCTTCCAGGCTAAAAAAGTGAAAAATTGTTTTCTTTAAGCAAATGTGGTTTCATCTGACCTTCAGTAAATCTGCTGACTTCAGCTTTCCCCCTGCAAATTAGGTACTGTCAGGCTAAGTTGGTTGCATACCAGGTGGTCAGAGGGGAAACCTAATGATTTAAAAAAAACCCCAAATCCTGCTTCATGGACGGACCTCATCTCTTGTAAGTAGGTCAGAGTTATTACAGAAAACAGCGGTAGTTGTACTAACAATAGGCTCTGGTTTATTTAATAGGTGGTGTTAACATTTAAGACTTTTTTTCCCCTTTTAAAATTTCCATTCTGAAATCAGATGATTCACGATAATATTGTTTTCCTTTTGTGGTTAACAGGCTGACCCGGCATCTCGGCAGCAGCACTGGGAAGCTGTGGTGGTGAAACCAGGTCCTCAGGTCTCTGAAGGAAGCACCCATGAACAGGTCCCTGGGATTAAGGAGGAAGCGGAGGTTTTAATGAAGCAGACTCCATTCTTCGGAGGGGTGAAGAGAGGTAAGGGAAGCTCCTGTTCCTTATGCGATTATCGCTAATTACTGTAATTGAACATTCTCATGACAGGAATATTTGGTGCCTGAGGTAAAGGTTGTTTGCTTCCATTCCTTTTTTTTCAACTGTCTCGTGGTGCCCTCTCGAGGTCGGAGAGCAGCCCATTTCACTCACTGTCTTACGGCAGCTGGAACACAAACTGGAAACGCAGACCCTGGGGAAGCTGAGAAATTGCTGTTTGCTTTGAAAGTCAAATTAAGTTTGCTATAACTCTAGGCAAAGTCAATGTTTTTTAGATTCCCATTTCAAAAAGCACACCTATCCCTTTGCCTCAAGCTTTTCCACTAGAAAGGACACAATAAACACAGGGGATGCTTCTTCGCAGTGCCCTGAGGCCACAGAGGTGCATTTCCCCCCGAGTGTGAGACAGCACATCATTGCAAGGTTAAAGGAAGGAAACGCATTTCCCGCAACATGCTCTTGTGCCCTTGAAGTTTAGCACAAAATGCATCAAGAAATGCTGACGTGTTTGGATACTAAAGTGGATTAGGAAACCTTGACATATGAGGAAGGCCAACCTCTGGGCTCAAGCCAAATAGAGGGTGTTGCGCTTGTGGGGAAGGTCTGGGAGTGAGGTACCTATCCCTCCTGGTCAGGGGCGGGGGAAGCCAAATGCCTTGGATGTGATCACCACCTTGCTGTGAGGGACTGCAAGCTGTAGGTTTTTCTTTAAAAGCGACTGTTAGATGCTTGGTCTTGAAATAATCTCTTGCCAGGTGACAGCAGATTGTTTTTCCAAAAATGCCTCATCTTAAATCCAACAAGGAGCAAGGACTGGCAATACGGTGGGTCCTCAAGAGCCAGTGAATTAATTACTTTGGGTTTGGACAGGGATAGAGTTGATGCTGAATGTTTGGGGCAAGGACAGCCTGTTTAAGTGATGAGCATGCTATGGGTGCACACTGATTTATTAGTAGTCTCCCTTACAGCTAAGTAGGATATATTTCACCTCACTGTGCGGCCTCTGTCATTACCTTTTCACAGGATCCTGCTAAGTCACCCCCGGCTGCTTCCATCCAATCCCATTCAATGTGGGTTTCAAGAGAACAGGCGCAGGAAAGCCTGAGTCCTTTCAGACCTCCTGCCCCTTTCAGGTGCCCTGACAGCAACAGTCACTATGAAGTCTGCTATGTCCATTTGAGCAAAATCCCTGTTTCTTTGTTTCCGATGTACCCTTCAGATTAGGTGAGCACAGAGTGCTTGGTACTGACTGACGTTCAGACCGAGGAGCAGCAGAGGCTATGATGGGCCACGGAGGTAAGCACACCCACGAGGCTGACCAACATGGTGGGGTTTTTGGTTATCTCAGCAAGCAGTGTGACACCTTTTCTCCTCCTGATAGCATGACAGCTGTGATTTTCTGAGGCACCTGAACCAGTAGGCACCTGGGGAGCAAGATTTTCTCAATGAAGTGTTTTTTGCTCTGATTTTCCTCTGCTGCTATTACAGACTGCGGACTTCGTGAACTACAGCCCCTCCTCCATCCTGTCTTTTATGTGCAGCTCAGTTTTGGAGTTCGGAAGGCTTTTCATGTGTTGATTTTGTGTCCATATTGAATACATTTTAAAAATACTTCTCTTTTAAATATCTCTGCTTCTCACAGATAAATTTTGGTGGGGACATTTGGAAATAAATGTAAACAAATGCTGAACCAACATGCTGAATCTGAAGGCATAAATCCCCTCCACAGAGCTGCAAATTGAAGACTCAAAGCTCCTGTTGTGTTGAAAAGAGGGACTCTTGGGCCCGACAAGGGGTAAGATGTTAATAAAACCTTTGTTCACTGTTACAATAGGGAACAGCTAAGTGTGGTTTGGGGTTTCTGCCAAGTTAACTCTGACTTATTCCCATTGTCACAAGTACTGCTAAGAAACCCCTTAACATGTTGTTAAAGATAACGAACGAAAAACAGTTAATACTTTTCATTTTGAATGCTGCATTTAAAGCAAGAGCTTTCATTTTAAAAACATCCTTAATTCCCTTTCCCTAGTTGCTAGACTAGGGGCTTTAAAGAAAATTCACATTTTATGTGGCATTAACTTTCTTTTTGTGGGGAAAAAACAAAGTTAACTTAAATGATCTGAAGCTGGCACTGTCGTTAATATTACTGGAGTCTTATTTTTTCTAAGATGAAAGTGCAGGTGCCCTGAGTCCCTCCGAACACATGCTAACCTGGCTTATTTGATCATTTCCTTCCCTGTGGTCTGTTGGGCTTTGCCCATCCGTGGTCTCTCGCCCTGTTGTTGTTAGCTCCTTGGGGCAGGAACCATGTGCAGCACATTCAGGTCCATGACTGGACAGCATTGGTACGATAATGTGAATAATAACAACAAAAAGCCATGGAAAAATAAGGCAACATTCAATCAGCATTTCAACATTTTATTTCTTCAGTGAAGAAAGGCAAAAGAGGGACAGCTTCTGTCTACAGTCCTGCCTTTCATTTGCAACTGTGCTGGCAGAGAATCAGAGGCTACTCAATCAGAGGCTAATCAAGTCTTGGAAACCCTTTGGATGAGTATTAGATTGTAGGAGGCATTGTTTTGGGTGCGTCTCCATGAGAAGCTGATAGTAGTATGATGACAAGTAGTATTATCTTGACAACTAGGGAAGAAATGAAGGAGAGAGGTGGCAGGTGTACCTGAGTACTCTCTGGTCAGGTCAGGATGTCCTGAGTTTCAGGGCCACAGAGGTCCAGTGGTGTCATGTTTAAAAGCAGGCTGGCAGAATACGCTGGGGTGATATTCACATTTCTTCCAGCCCTCATACCTTCCTCTGCTCTCCTTTGTGCCACCCACTCATCTAAGGAAAGGTGGCATTTTTGTTCCGGTAGAATTAACTAATCAAAGTACACTGTTGGTGATTTCAATTATAAATGTTTCCTCCTATTCTTAAAATGTTTCCACTTGTTTTCTTGGCAGGACCTTGAGGATCTCTCCTGAGAGTTCGTTTCACATAGATATGCACAGAATGAATAGTTCATCTCCAGCTCCTGCTGACTTTCATGAATAATTTGATGTAAAAAGCTAAATTGGACTTCTGCTGTGTCGGATTACTTGGGAGTACCAGCTTCTAATATTCCAGCCACAGACTGGAACAGACTTTCTAGTTTTAGAGGCCACGGTGGCCTCTCTGACTTCCACTCACCTGCAAGCTTTCTTGGAAATTTGTAATACCTTACCTTTCCCTCCTTTAGCTACCTGGCTGCTTTATGAGAGAGGCTCTAGGGCTTCCAGCTGGCAGAACTCCTCTTGTGAATGAAAGCTAGTTACTTAAACAAAGAAGATTTCATGGGACATATGACTGTGATTTTTACTGTGCCTTGCCCACCTCCCCAGGTGTATGCCAGAAAATACTGTGGTTGCTCCTGAAGGTGAGCAGCTTGTTTTACGGCGTGTATTCATCTCCCCAGTCTCATTGAAGGCAAACAGAATTGCTTATCTGAGTAATGTCACACACGTGCCTAAATGATTGCAAGAGACTGAAAGGAGTTGGGAGTAGAAATAATAGCACTACTTTATCTCTCACAGAGCAGCGCCAACAAAATAATGAAGCCATGTGAATAAAGAACCAACATAATAATCAAGCTCTAACCATTTTTGGAAAATTAGCACTTCTTCCATAACAGTAACGGCTGCTGGGAAAATGGTACAAAATATTAACTGTCAGGTTAAGCACACCTTAATCAACATGTGCAGAGTCCCACTGATGTGTCCTCAAACCTGTTACTTAAGTACTTGTTAAGGCCAATTAAATAAACAAAATTTTAAAGCCTAATAGCATAAACCACATAAATAACATAAAAGCGCCATAATGGCTGAATGGGTGGGTGTTTAGCCCTTCTTGATTTAAAACAGTGAAGTGAAAAATGTTGGAGCCCTTGAAGGTGATTTCGAAGACGAGGAAGTGACTGTGCTACACAAACAGCAATCAGAGACAATTAAGAGAACTGGGACAAGTGCCTCATTCTCTCCACAGACTGCATGGGAAATTGCGCTTTACATTTCAGTCTTGTTGCATTTCAAATAAGGCCCCCAGCTATGTCATTTTTCAAGTCCCAACTCAAATCAAAAGATACCGGTTAAAATCTTCCTATTACTCCAGAAGTGAAAGGAATGATTGTCTATGCTGATGAGCCTGGAAGATTGTCTTGGAAAGAATTTGACAGTTTTGTCTCCCAGTCCCATTATAATGTTATTACTGCCCCTGAAGAAGACTGACAGAGCCTGAATACCGCGTAAGTACGGGGGTAGTTTAGGATGGCTCTCTGCTGTCTGCTGCTGCAGATTTCATGTTGTTTCTCTGCACAGCAGAGAAAACACATGCACAGCAGAGTGCACAGTTTCATTTAAAGCTTAATCTGATGAAGAATCTTAGCGAGAGAATATAGTGACAAAAGAACAGAAAATACAAGCAAGCTAAAAAAAAAACCATAAAAATGGAAAGAATGAAAATAGGAAAATTTGGAAATAATTATCCATGTCTAATTATAACCTGATCCCGGCGCAGAATACACAGCCCATGAGTGATACTTTTTCCAAGAACTTTCTGATAAGCACAAAAAGGTTTCAGTACATGATTCAGAAATTTCCTGATGTGCAGAAGTGGCCTCACTTTTGTAGCCTTCTTCCCAAAGGCAGTGAGTTTTCAGAGCTCTTCTAGCTGGTTTGGTTTGTTGTAATATGCTGCGGCGCTTAGAAATGAGCACCTTACTTTTTAAACGTGCTTAAACACTGATTTAAGTGACTATGCTTCCCCTGGGGCAAATGCTCATCTGCATGTAATTTGTGTAATACAATAACTTTTGCTAGTATTTATCCTCTTAGTTACGAATAAGAAGTAAATGAGAAGTAAGACGAACATACTGAATTAAGCTGCTTACCAGAACATCAGTGCTTTTTGATGCATATGCAAGAAAGACAGTTTATTTAAAAAAAAAAACAAACAACAACAGAACATAGGGGCTGGAGGAAGGGTTGAGAGCAGGGATGTGCTAGAGGCACTGCCAGGTTGCGCTGTCTCAGGCGCAGTGCTCAGCTAAATGCTTCTGTCCCTGTTTCCACCTTGCTGCAGCCTGGGAGAGCCGGAACGCTGTGGAAGCCCATTCCCAAGTGCCAACTGCTTCCCCAGGCCTGTGTGGGGCTGCTCTGCCTTCATCTCCGGCTGCGTGCCGAGGGAGCGAGCGGTGGGCCAGCCGCTGCTATTGCCCCGGCACATGTTGGTGTGCAGAGGGATGTGGGGGGACTCTGTGCTTGGGCTGACGGCCCGTGTGGTGCTCAATAAGCCTTCCCTTAACCAGCCCTGACTGCTCTGCTCACTGTCATGAAACTGTAAGATGGAGGGGCTGTGTTGTGTACAGAGAAGTGACGCAAGCTTTGCCTTACAGCAATTTTCCCAGGGAAGTATCAATGTCAAGCTCATCTCATTGTTTTCTTTGCATAAGGCACGTTTTTTCTTTGAAAGATTTTGTTTTTAAATGAAAAAGGCTCTAAATGTAAATGTTCAATTGTAATGTTAATAAATAGAAAGTTAGTATAAGATCTCTTCATTCACATACAATCAACTCTGCATAAACCAGGTAATCTTAGAAAACAAGAACCTAAATCAATTATTTCCAGATTAAAGATTTAAACTTTTACTTTTCACTATATTACAGTTGACTGAGAGATAAATTACGGTTACAATGAGAACCTGGTACTCACTCTCTTCAGTACAGTACATAAGCTACCCAGATCTCTGAAAAAAAAAAGCAATGCCTTGTTGATATGTGAGGGCTGCAGAGCAAATATGCCCACTGAAATTAGGAGGAATTTGTAAAGGAAACAGGCTGCTTCTGAGCCAGGGATTGTAGAATTCCTTTATAAATTGTGATGACCCCAACAAGGAGCCTTTCCCAGTGTGGTATCAGAAAGCAAGTCCATCTAGATCATTTGCCTATGGAACTACACAAACGAAAGGAAAATACTGAAAAAAATATTCACTGCTCTCAGAACCTTACCCCAGTACCCAGAGTCTGTAGCAGAAAATTCATTCATTTCAGTGGGACTTCCTTGGAGCATGGTACTACTTAACTAATGATTGCAAAGTTGGGTCGTAACTGGCTTGTTTTAAAACATCTTTAGCAAAAATATATTTAGGGACCAATGTTTTTTTGTGACTTAGTTTCTATATTATACAACAAACTACCTTTTCTTACATTTTCGTGTATCTCAAATATGTTACTCCTAACTGGAAGGAACACATTTATATACATAAAAATTATGTGTATAAAAATTAATGTTTAGTATTTTATATTCCCTGGTAACTCTATGGCTTTGCGTTACTACCTCTCTGTCGTTTTCTGAAACAAAGCTGAAAGGCCAATGGGAGCAAAATACCAACCTGAGATAGCAATGTAGCAAGAAAAGCAATGCTGTCACTGCAGAGGGACTTGTAGCAGAAGAAACGACACTTCCAGTTACTGAGACTGTCAGTCCAAATCCATGTTGCTTTGGTACCCCGGATAAAGATCAGGCCAACTTAAGCGCTGGCGACACGCCACGCAGACAGATGGACAGATTGGTGAGCAACACAGAGACCATGCAGGAGCATCAAGTGTGGATTCTGAAGGCAGCATTCCCAGCTGGGAGATTGAAAACAGCTGGCCAGCCTGATTTTTTTAAAAACAATTTCTGTTTTAGGAAAGCCACCGTTGGTTTGGTTCTAGATGATGTAACGTACCGAACAAACCAGGGATAGGAAGGGGTGTTGTTATTTAATGTTGGTAAAACTGGCTTGAGCGGCACAAAAAGAAGGGAGTGAAGAAAGGGCATTCCCTCTGAGCCCTGGAGAGAGCGAGGATGAGAAATGGTAATGGAATTTGCCTGTGCTCTTCTGTGGTGGGGCAAAACAGATCCCACACACTGCTGAGTGGAGCAGCAGAGGGAGTGCCAAAGCTGCTCATTAGAGATGGGGAGGAGAAATCTTGCCTTGGATTCAGAAACTGGAATTCATCATGAACTCACATTTCAGCCTTCCTCTCCCAAGAGGATCAGAGTCAGGGTAGGGGCACTGTGGGACAACTCCTTCAGGACTTCAACAATCCAGCTGACCCATGAACACTTCTAGTGCCATCTCAGGACAAAACTTTGGGATGTTCCTCCATCTTCCATGGCCTCTGTAGTTCCCACATAAAGGTAACACAGGCAAAGGCTAGATGGTGGTTGTGTTGTATTAAGGGAGAGCTCTGATTTGGATCATCAGAGGCCCGAGATCACGTCTGTCAGTGTAGACATTATCTAACTGTTGGCCCTATCTTGGCTTGCAAAGATAAAGTGCAGAAGATTGTGCACCACCAGCAGAGAGAAAGAAAACATTACTGTGAGCCCAGCTCTAAGCCAGTAACGTTACAAAGGGGTGAATCTGGATTTAAGTCCGCCTCAGCTTTTTTAAGGTCACCGATTCTCTCTAAAGAAACAAAACAATGCATACTTGTGTGCGCAGAAACACACACACGCACACACTAATTAAAAGATTTAACACGGAAATTAGGTTGTGTTGCAAACCAAGATTCTTGTTAAGTGGAAATTTGCCATATGCTCTCCAACACTAGACGCAAAGAAGAGTCATTCTACTAACTTAAACCTCAATTTTGCTGGAGGATTGGAGTGTATGTTGTTGTCAATTGACTTGTTTAGTTTAGAATATTAATGTTTATTTTGGGGACTGTATACCAAGGTTACTCTGAAGAAGTTTTTGGAAACTCTTTTTCTCTCAGTGTGCTGAGCTTTTATTTTGAGGAGAAAGTACCACAAATAATAAAACGTGGAGGTGCCAGTGGGCTTAGTGTAAAGAAGACTTGGAGGTTTATATGTCTTCCCTCTTTTTTTTTTTAAACAGTCCAATTATGTACCACATAGCCGCAACTGGGCTAACAACAGCCATATGATGGAATAGCCTGTAATCCGGTTGTGGGTCTAGCTCCATGAGACAGACTCCAAGTAGATGAGTTTTAAATCTCCTTAGAATTAAGAAGGGTTTGGCAACCAAATTAATTGTTTTGGAAAAATCCTGCTTTATGGATCATGAAGAGGATAAAAAGGGAAAAAACATGTCATCTGTAGTGGTTAGTCAGATGTTCTTTTGGAGTTACAACGATTTCCTCTCTAATTCCTCTTCTTGTTGACATTCCCGTTAAAAGAATAATGAGTACTATGTTCGTTGCTTTAGTGCTACTCATCCCTGTGTACATTATGAAATCTTTGCATTAAGCTACCCAAATGGATTGAACCATATTGTAAGGCAGGCACTAAAAACAATTGCACTCAACTGTAAGCATGCATAAAAGCGAAGTATAGACTGATACGCTACGATACAAGTGGTAATAATCACCGGTACCCTGTACAGTAGTTTGTTTCAAAGAGGCGGTGGGGCCCAGACAACCGAGAGCACACATCAGTCTGGTTTAGCAGGACTGAATTATTTTAGTCTTTGGATTTTTAATATTTATGTCGTTACTCTTTTACCAGTGAGGTTGTGATGCTTTGGAAAAATATGTTATATGTATTATTAATGCCATGTTTAAATAATGGGAGACAATTAAACAATCACTGGGTAATAGTTTCCCAGGTGTAATTCTATTTTATATATTTTGTAGATACGTAATGTATTCTCACAGGGGCTACATTACTTAATTACCCAATGCTTTTAAAGTATTTTGGTAAAAATAGGTGTGCAAAAAAAGGTATTATTATTTCACAGGTGGCATAAAAGCAGCTTCATTAAGGAGGCTGGTACTAATAGTCCTTTAATACAGAAAGCCAGGAGATGGTTCTTCACATGGTACATTAAACAGTGAAATATGCCAATTTTGACTTGATTTCTATGCTGCTAAACTACCCCACATTCATTTGCTTCAGCTTTAAGCCCTTCCATTCTAGTATTCTCTAGCCCCGGTTACAGAATTGCAGCTTGCTTTTCACCTATCTTCTAACAGTTTAACATAGATGTCTGGGTCCAGTCCATTGTTCCAATTGTATATAGTTTAAAAAGCTCTGCAGTATTTTACTCTTTCCATTATATCTTGGCTTCCCTGAGCGCTCTGCTCGCTGCATTTTGCTTGTACTGGCTCTGTTTTCTAAACCCATTTATGGCTTTTTTTCTGTACACACTTGTTCATTGGGGAGCTTAAATTGACTTCTCTCCATTCTGTTTCCTTAACTAAAAATGCACCATTAAGGTTGATTGAAGTCTTTTGAAAACACTTCATAAAAAATGAAAGGCCATAAGAAATTAGGCTACCAGTGTTTGCAAATACCTGTTTTCAGCCAAATTGATGGGAAGGAATAAGAACTGAAATTTAAAAATGCTACTGATATATATTTGTTTGCTACTTATTTTCATGAGACTAGAAAAAGCATGTGTAAAACATTTTGAGGAATAAAATATTGAGACATTAACAAAATATGCCATGCAGTAGCTTTTTGCTGCAGAAAGCTTTTTCCCCAAAAAACATCAGGCACAGTTCTGAAGAGAGAAAATGGCAGCATGAACGGAAGTATCTGGATCAGTTATTTTCCTGTTTTTCTTTCTAAAAAAATATTTTTTTTAGTCTTAAATATTTCTCTTCAGACAATATGAAAATTATTTCTTTCTCAGAGTAACGTTTGAACCATGGAATAACATATTTATTAGGAATAGGAGGGGTTCTTAAGGAATTGCTTGACAAATGGGAGAAAAAGAAAGGTTAATTAAATCAGCGAAACTTTGAGTCTCCTTTCAGCACAAAAACATCTGTGCAGTGGTTGAGGATGTTAAGTGTGTTTTACATTATGTCCATGTACACTTAATAAACAAAGCAGCCTCATTTCAGCAAATCACCCGACAGGAATAAGGAAAGTCATTCTGAACAGCACGCTGAATTGTCAAGGAAACTTTTATGGGCATATGGAAATGCATCTACTTTAAAACGAGAAATATCAAGAGGGATTTGCACAAAGTTAAAAGCAAAGCAAGTGCTTTAGAATCAAAAGTGATTACATTGAAAATGGCAGCTTGCTTGTCAGGGCAGCTGAGATGGCTCCCTCACCAAACAAAATACTAAGTGTTCCAGCTGTTTCCAGGCTCTCCTAATACTGCTGCTTATCATTAAAAAATATATGCTTTAGAAATGTGGAAAGCTCTAAAAGAAACATTGTTTGATTTTAGTTTATTTTTAGATAATTTTTCAGACAACTGCCAAACATATTTTATTTACGAGACTTATTACTTCTATGGCTTTTTCTCTTTTCAGAAATAGAGATATTCATTTTGACAGTCATCTCACTAAGTGTAGACATCTAAAATGCAGGAGACTTTCAGTATAGGACTTCTGTTACAGAACAGTAGCAAAAAATCTGCATAGTGTGAGTTTTACAGTTTTAATAGACTTTTTCCAACAAAAAATATCTTAATGTGGAAAAAAACCCCACCTAGCCCAAAGTTCAAAATCAGGTTTGAATTCAAGATCAAACTTGTAAATGAAAGCTGTTCCCAGACTTTGCCTTGAATATTATGATCAGTTTAAAATGTTTGTTCCTTTTTATTTTTAAAAGCAATAGAATAAGCCCGCCAGACCTCAAATGCGGTAGTATGTGATGGTGTACGTGAGCACGAATGGTAGCACACGGTATCACTTCCTTTAGAAATTCTCCCGTTAATGGAGGAAAAGAGCAGCGAGATCAACAAGAAAAGTAGCTAAGTACAAGGAGGTCATGCAGCAGCGATGAGTTCTGTAGCAGAGGTACAAGGAAACCCTGTCAGTTTCCATCCCATTAAACAAGCTATGAGCTATGTGTTGGACTCGCTGGGATTACCAGCAAACTCCTACCAAGCTGTGTGCTAGCTCTTGCTCACATCCGCTATCAATTATTCAGTTCCTTTTATGCAAATAATGTTTCATAGACGCAATGGAGATCCATAATGGGAAGAAGAGGAACATCCATTTAGAAGAATTAAATGGTAGATGAACAGTGTGACACTTTGCAGGCAAAAGCTATTGAAAAGCTGCAGCACCAGTACTTCTTAAATGCCTGCATGCATGCACAGATGGGGAGATTCAAAGTTTTGTTTGCTTCTTTTTGACGAACAACTTTATACAAAATTAAATAAGAAGGCAATAGACAAAGACTCCTGCTTTCACAGTGCTGCCCAGGGGACGGTCGCAGAAGCCAGGCCTCTCCAGCAGACCTGCCTGTGTTCTTCAGGCTCTAAGCCTTCATTTTGTATTTTACAGGGAACGTATGCAGTAAGCCTGGATGCAAATGGTGCTTACCCTAAGGAGAAGCCTCACTGTTCTTCCCAGTCAGGAGTCAGAAAAAATCTAAGGGCTGCTCCTGTATCCTTTTATCAGGCAAAACATCCCATTGATTTCAATGCATATAGGGGATCAAAACTTCTCTGCTGTAGCACCACTACAGTTCACGGGGCCAAATTCAGTAATGGTGTATGCAGAAGCAATTCCATTCCCTTCAGTGGAAGTAAGCCTGCTGAGTGAGATTCAACAAAGATGCTCCAAAAAGGCTTATGTTCTTCTGACACTCTTCCCTCAGAAGAGATTGATGAGTAAATGCAGACAATCCTGGGTGCA
Source organism: Vanellus vanellus (assembly GCF_965231255.1). Taxonomy (NCBI): domain Eukaryota; kingdom Metazoa; phylum Chordata; class Aves; order Charadriiformes; family Charadriidae; genus Vanellus; species Vanellus vanellus. The sequence continues at coordinate 54,517,486 of NC_138911.1, read as the reverse complement.
TCCAGCCGAAGAACTGATCATGTCTCTACTGCGAGCCTTTAAATCCTTGTCTGGGATTTTCCTTGAAGGTTTATCCCTTTTCTTGTAAGTAAACTAATTATAGTCTTCCTGCTGAACCGTCTGTGGGCTGTTTGATCACTTATGTCTGGGTCTGCACTGGCAAGTTTGGGAGTGGACTAATACCTCTCCACTGCAAAGGTTGTGGTGGAGCCACTTGTGAACATAAGCAGGTCAGTGGGGGTAAGAAGACCTCCTTCATCCTGTGTGCTCCAACATCAATTAGAGGATCTCATAATAACCTTGAATTTTATGTTTAATAAAGTGTTTAATAAGGCAGAAGCACAGAAAGAGGACCACAGCCTCAAGGCTTCTATGTCTGTCCTGCTGCAGCCCCTCTGCCACACTTTGCTAGTGCGACTCTTTGTGTGCAAGGAGTGTGAATTAAAAGCAAAAAAGTGTTATTAAATCTTTCTACTTAATTTTGGGACACAACACCTAAATGCTAAGAAACTTCTCACAGCTTGAATCTGTATTTCCTGGAACTTGTGTGCGTGCTCCAGTGTTGTAACTATGTCTTCTAGACATGAAGACATTTCTTCTAAAAGCTTTGTAATGTGAGTGCCTTGTGTATTTATGGTGCTTCTGCATTTAACTATCTTTAATTATACTGTCATTGGCAAAGGAAATTTTTTGCTAAACCAGGAGAGACTGAAAGTGTGTTTAAATGGAGTGCAGTTAGCCCCCCGAAGAGAAATATGCTTCCATCATAAAATTCTACACTTAAAAACGCCCTGGCAATAGGCAAAGGGGGAATTTAAAATCCCTGAAAGAGATGGAAATTTGAAAGACTATTACACGCAAGCACAGATAAGTTCAGAGGATTAAAAAGAAGCAAAGCTATAGGGGGCACACACATATTTCTAATTTCATGTTCACCACATTGTGCTTTTACAGCCTACAGAAACGAAAGCTCTTCACCTGTAACAGGCTGGCAGAGCAATGCTCTCCATCTCGGTGGCAGTGTGCCACAAGAAGCTCCAAATCCTTTAGGAAACTTTGGCTGCTTTAGAGCACAGGGTATTTCTACTCAGGATTATTTAAGGGGCTTTCTGTAGAGTTCAAAATTACACAGAGAGCACAAAGCAAAAAGCTGCACGGAGCAGCCTCTGCAGAGAGCTATCTGAGCTCACCCTCATCCCTTTCCTCTCCCCTTATCCCTCATTAAGGCCAATTGTTAAGTCTTGCCTTAATATTGACTTGTTATCGACGGAGGGCTCGGACTGACCTTGTACAGAGATCAGTAACACCAGGCCATGAGTACCACATGCTGCGTGAGCAGTCCTACTCTTCTTTTTCCTCCACATAGTACTTTTACAACCAGTTCACTCATAAGAGGCTATCTTCTGTTTTGTGTTGTTCCTCTGCCTCCATCAGCCACACATGTGCTCCTCACTCCTTTGGGCTCACCTGAGGGGTACAAACTGTTTTCCCTGATATTCCTGTGTCCTTGTTCAGGTCCCTCTAGCTCTCCCGCAACGAACAAACCTGACTGCTAGCAGGTGACAGCCTGGCAGTGACTTTTACATGCAATGTGATCCAAGTTCTCTGTACAAAACCCAAACCAGTCACACTCAGACCCACTTCGCAAGAAGTCAGGGCTCCAAACTAATCAGAAGGCAAAATGAATCTGACCCAAAGGCTGTGCTGCTCTCACAGACCCGTGCTGAGCTCTGCAACTGCAAGTGGTCGTTCCTTGCCTTGAAATGTCACGGATGGGATTTAAATCTTTGATTTGTTCTGCCATAACCCGGCTGAAGTGAGGGGGGAGTCTGTTACCCTGCGTATTCATGGCATGTCTTAGTGGCCCTGATGTAGAACATCAGCAGTACAACAAAGACACCTGGTGGATGTCCTGCAAACCGCACGCCAGACAAAGAGCACTTACCAGCCAGAAACCCGGGGATCTGACCCAAACCTGAGTGCCTGTGGTCTGGTAGCAATTTCACCCTTACTGCCTGCCGTCTTCTTCTAAGGATAATTAATACTAATCCCTCTTTCAAATCACCTCGGAGAAACAAACAAACAAACAAGTATAAGGTGAGTGTAATAATTTCTTAATTGTAAAAATTAAATCTTATCATTCACAGAAATTTGATGATGGCTTCCAAATTAAGCATAGAAACTCAAATTATTAAATTAAAAAAACACAGTAACTCTGGTAGTAATTTAATTAGACCTGTTACGTGAAGTGAATGCTATGAAAAATCTATCAAGTCTGGAAGTAAGCTCTTATATTAGAGATGGTAATCTCATGTCCTCTAAGAACTTTAATTTCATAGTAACATGGTAAGTTATCAACATTTACTTTAAAAATACTTATAATTTTATTAGAAATCAGCAGATATATAACATGTTTATAGTTTTGTATACCAGTATATTTTTTAAAATCCTATATATTCCTATACATGATACCCCAAACACTGTTTTAAAAAATATAATATGAAAAATGAAATGTATTTTTTTAAAAATAGATGGAATAATAAGGATGTAGTTTCATTGCTATTCCTTGCGTCATTTCACACACACACTTATATGAGAAAGGCTCTATAGATATAATAAGTGGCAATTTTTGTGATTATCTAAAACTGTGGTTCTGAACAGCAAAACAAAATCTTGCACAGTAAATTTAGCAGCATAAAACCTTGATCTGAGATGTAATTAATTCATTATAATATAACCCATTATATTTTCCCAGTTTAGTAGAAAGGAAGAGTAATTCATTCAGATCATAAAGCTCTTGGAAAAAAGACCAACCCACTATGTAGTAAGGGTGGGGAGATCAAACTTTGCCCTCTGTTTTTCCAGTGCAAATCTGAAGAAATTATAATAAATTCAGACTTCTTGTCAACAAAATTCTGAGATTTTATTGCTTATTTATACCAGAGTGAGTGAAAACAGAACAAGCCAAAGGGATCTCCAATTCCCACAGGATCCAGGTATTCTGTGTGTGTGTAAATGGTTGCTTCATTGAATTAAATAATTTAATAACATAATTGATAATTCATATTCATTATATCCACAGGAATATTTTTTCCCCATAATTTCTCGAATTTTCACAGTTCTTTTGAGTCTTATGGTTGATTTAATGTGGAGAGACTAGAAACAATTCCAAGTCAAATGACAGAGACTTTGTTTTGAAAAATATCCTTTAATTCAAAGAAGTAATAATAATAATAATAATACATATTTAATACATTAATAGCATGATATTCAATCCTATCATGCCCTCCCATGACAATAACTTTATTATGTACCCTCATGGATGAAATCAGGACTTTGCTTAAATAACTTGGAGATCTACTGCTAATACAGGCAAGCCAAGATTTCGCCATGTACTTTGCTAAATCCCTCTACAAGCATTTTTAGAACTGTTTTTGTACAAAGAAGATGAAATACTGAATTCCCTTAGGATCAGATTTGTAAACATCCCTAGGTATTGCTCTGTTAGCCCTGCGAGGCCTAAATATCTTACTAGTTTTAATTCTACTGAAAATCAGCTATCATATTGCCCATACTAACAAGTGGTTTGCAAATGACAAGCAGAGAAATATACCATCAGCGGTTCATAAACATCCTGTTGCATCTTTTAACTCCAATTTAACTTGTTGTTTTCTCTGCATAAGGAGGAAGCTTTTAACCCCATTCAGTTGTAATAACATGAGAACAGTACTGACCTAGTACTAGGGAGCATGTGTCCCAGACGTGACCTGAAAGAACCCGTAAGATAAAAATGTATTATCTTATTATCACTCTCATCTACAAGCAGCTGATGGATGCAGTGACCGCCTACTGCTTTGTGCCATCAAAGGATAAAAAGCCAACACTCTAAAAACACAGGTGTTTCCTTTCAAGTCCAAATTATCTTCTTTTAATCACCTCTTTTTGGTAGAATTTGCCTCCTATTGAAATATAATTTATAACTATAATATTTAAAATGGAACAAAATGAAGCCTGGAAGATCTTAATATTCAGAAAGGCAACCAAATGTGATGTTCTGTTTTAAGCAGGGAACTCTCATGGAGACTCCACTGGTAAAGTAATGTTGTTTTGCACATTAAGCAAGGATTCAGGCTCCTTTTGTACATTAAAGAGCGCATGCCTTTGTACATTAAACAGCGCATTACTAGCTCTCTAATAGAATGGGAAAATTAAAGCAAATCCATTTGTTACTTTTTGAAATAAAATGAGGTGAAACCCTGTCTTTTAAGAGCTTTGCCTTTCTGTGTGAGTTGTTTCTCCTTCTGATCGTAACAAAGGAAAAATACACATGCTTTAAACTTTCAAGGGAAATATATATATTATACGTAGACTGCACTTGAATAAATTAGTTGGCAGTAAATTTAAGTTACTAATAAAACTTGTACACAAGTGTTATGATTAACAAGGTCACACACAAACCTAAACAAAAATTCAGTTAACTCCAAAGGGTAACTGTCTTAATATGCATCCACCAACCTCTCACCCTGTGGCCTCCATGGCTAATTTTCATACAATATTTCCACATGTTGTAGTGGTTCGCTAGCATAAAATTGTTAATTGAATGTTAGCTGTCCTGAGAAATGTCATAGCTGCAAGGTACCTTGAATATCAATGGAGCAAAGGACAGTGGGCTGATTTTGGGCATTGAAAAAACATTGTCAAAAGACCTAAAGTAACTTTAAAACCTTAAAACTTTTTGGACTCAGGAAACTAAGATCTTCCTTCCTACATAGGTACACAGGCAAAGTTGAACTTACATTACCATACAAACTAACCCTTTGACTACCAAAGACTAAGGAAGAAATGCATGGGTTCATATGTTTTCTGGTGATGGAATGCAACTATAAATTTAGCTTAAATAATTACTGTAGTCTTCCTGCTTTGATGTATAAGCGAATCTTCCTTGAAGTTCAAAAAATAAGTACTGATTCGAGACCAATCCTGTAAACAGAAATAATGAAATAATCTCATAACAGAATTCTTGTTTCATTTTTACTTTAGGGTTGTGTGCAGAATTTCTTATTATTAATAAAATAAAATTAAAATATAAATTAATAACTAAATTTCGGTAACAACTGTAAAATGCTAAGAGATGCTACAAATATCATCGAAATGAAGAAATTTAGGGAAGATAATACTTCAAAGAAATCTAACCACAGTAAGGTAAGAATTAGACTGTTAAAACACCTGAATAGCTTTAACTATGCCTGAAGAGATGCCATGAGGGGAAGGGTTAAAAACAAGGCTGATTTGTCCTAAAACATCACTTCATCTAATCTGGGATAATGTGACTAGTGTTGCTTAATCAGACGCAAACATATTTTTTTTTTTTTAATTACTATCTGGGTGCCTTTGTGGTGGTGTTCTAATTTTAGCATGTTGGATTAAACTGGAAACACCCAGACATGATGCATAGTTTTGTAATGTTACAACAAGCTGAGAGAAATGGGAAAAGATCAAAGAACACGTGGCATGTGAGGAAATGCAAACATAGGTGCTGGCAGAGGATGCTTGCTACATTATTTAAAAATATGTGGTCTCCATTTGTTGTTTTTTTTTTTACTGTGTGAGGATCAATCTATAAGATGGGGAAGGAGTGATACATGCTGCTTTAAGCCAGAAAAAACCCACTTTTTAAGTAAAAGAGAAGTACCTGTAAAAGGATCCTGGACAGTGTGCAGTTAAGATAGAATCCAGTCCTGTGAAGAGGCCAACTTAGATCGAGGCTATGGGGAATTTAGTTCTGTATAAATCAGTCATGCTGAGCGATGTCACTTCTGACCACTGCCTTCTCATCTGTAACATCTGAGTCAGCATGGGACTACATAGTTTAAATAAGGTTTATTTAAAGTGTTTTCTCTCTAGAGGTTTGGTGATATTAGTCACCAAAAGTATATGTTCCTTTGGAAACAACTCCTATCATCTCTGTGCATATGTAAATACCAATTGAAGACGGTTGTGGAGAAACATCTTTGGGTACAAGCCCTTAATTAGTGCTCTCTTTTTCATTGGCACATATGGCCTACAGCTTTTACACACATTTTTTCTGGCAAGGGAAAAAACATACCTTATACCATAGTGTATAGGTATAATAATATATTAAGTATGCCTGAGAAAACTGCTTGTTTGGGGCTAATCTTACATGAAAAGCAACTATGCATACTGATTCCAGAAAAATCACCTCACTAGCTTACACAACTGATTTTGAGGGAATCTCTTTAGGTAGTAAATATTAGTAATCAAGATGGAAATTTAAAAGTCCCAGTGCCAGACCTGTTTATTCACTTCCCTGTTGTGGAGAAATGTTTGCTACAATAAGAAATGTTCAATCACACAACAACATTCAACACAATCACACACTGATTCACATTCAACATTCAATCACACACTGGCTCGTTCCAGCTGTGGCAGTCAGTAATAGCAAGATACTGCTGTTTGTATCACAACTATTAGATCTATTTAGCTACAGTAACAGCATTTCTGCTTCCATACTTAAGTTTTAATTACTAACAAAATGAGACTTCATGCAACAGAAACCAACAAACCAAACAAACCAGAAAAACTCCAGATAGTGACAGAATAAGATTAAATATGGATTTGGGAGATACTGACTTATTTCTGTTAAACAGCTGGCTCCATTTTATATTATAGTCATTGTCCTAGTTGCAAAATTTTAAATTGTCCAGATGTTTTCTTAGATACATTGCAAGTTTTAACGGAAGAAAGAGAGTAAAGAAATTTTTGGTGGATCTGGAAACTGAGGTAAAGAAAATATGACAGCATTTAGAGAAAGAAAAGTAAAGTTTGAAAAGAAGTGCCTTGTCTGCACGTCCCTGCCCCCCCCCCCCCGAAAAAAAAAAAGAAAAAAAAAGAAAAAAAAACGTGGAAAGAAGAAGCAGCAGTGTTTAGGGCTGTTAAGAGCTTCACCTGCCTGCATTTTCTGTGTTGCCCTGATGCAGGTGGCTGGTTGGGGAAGTAGCACTGTGATGCACTAAATGGTTTAGAAGATTAGTTGCTGCTCCTTTGGCTTGCCTAAGAGCTCTTTCTGCATGGATGCTTCAAAGATTATTTGTTGTAATTCCTGGGTTCTTAGACTTATCTGTAACACAAAATGCACATGGATATTCTCCCTGCACAGCCTCACCCCAGCTGGCAATCATCAAGTACTGCACTCGTTCTTTTCTTCTTAATTTTCCTCACTAGAACGTTACATCATTTCCTTTCAGTTCCTGGTATAGTTAAAACTTTAATTTACAGACTGAAATTGATTAATAAATTTAAAAAACTCAAACCCAAAGCTTTTGAAAGCACTGAAAGGCTAATTCTATCAATTATTCGGACTGAACCTAAAAATCCATCCTAGTGTGAAGAACTGACAAAGATATGTATTCCTCCAGAAAAAAATATTTCCCAGCTCTGGGAAGGTTGTGAGAAACTTACAGACTTGCAATACACCCAGGAAAGATAAAAATGTCCTTGTTAAAAATGCTTTATAAGGCCATATAATATGTAGCATGAAGGAATATAACTACGTTAAGTATTCAGGAAAATGTAATCCTGTTTGTTTACGCTTACTTTCATTTGACTTATTCAGTAGAGGCTCTTCAAGTTCATGACCAAATATAAGATCAGAGGCAAATAAATGGTTAATGTTTTCATTAAGATTCCCATTTGTTATTCTGAGGATTATATCTTGTAAAGTTTGCTGAAATCCACTCTGGAGAGTTTGCAACTGGAAAACCCTTCAGAAGAAAAGGAAAAACAAAAATAAAGATTATGTATCTTGGTCTTTATGATAGAAATGTCTTTTTGGTTTTGCAGTAATATAAACAGTAATGATCAACTTTTTGTGAGTAAAGAACTGTAGGATCAGTTCTTCAAACTACTGTTGTGAGCTTGAGATTTGACTATTGCACTTTCTAGACAAGCTGTCAAACACAGAAGCTATGCAAGTTGTGTAAATTAAAAAGTAACAGTAGCTATGAAACTCAAATGCTTGAAACAAAATTGTAACCACTTCAAGAACAAAGCTACTGTAATGCACTGAAGCTGTTTTACTGAGAAAACGATTTTCCATTGTAAACCTATTACAGGGGATGGCTGGCAGGGGGCTGATAGAAATTCAGCTCTGGAAGGACCTTTATAATATTTTAAAATACTTAGTAATTCCTAAGTCTCACTTTGTGACCACCACTTCTTGTAGCAACTGATTTAAGGCTGTGCGCCAGTCTGCGCTGATTTGTTAATTTTGTTAAAACTGGGTACAGTACAATGACAACGGTGATTGCCTCCTGTAAATCATCTCTAATTCAGCAGTAACAGTGTTAGAAGATTTAATCAATAGCATGAAAAAAGAAAATATTATTATGTACAGAGTGTTCTGGTGTCTACCTAAAACAGTACTAAATAAAGTGCTAGCCTACTTTCTGCTGGGAAAATCTCTTTTGAAGCTGAAGATCAAAAGCACTTTTTAAGCTTAAACACCACCATACGGTTTCAATTCTTGCTTTCTAACAAGCACTTTAAAAAGCACAACTAAAATGCAACTGACAAACTTGAAAAATCTTTTGTGTTGTTCCACTTGAGTGATCTAATGAGAAAATGGCTCAGTTCTGTTGTAGCTAATGAGGTATAACATCTTCACTGAACCTGAATATGAAACAGAGATTTCTCTAAAGATATAGTCTTAACATGCTTCTATTGCTTTACGCATTCTGCCATGTTTTTATTTAAGTGATGTCCAATGAATAAAAGCACAGGTCAGTTTTGAAATAAAACATTTACACATGAAATTACTCAATCCAAAAGTGCTTTGAACTCTGTATACAAGCATTGTGGCTTCAAGTGGGAAAATGTGTTTCACTAACTTACTAAGGTCTTGAGCCTGCAAACAGAGATACTAATGTAGTCAGACAGAGATCTGTGATAACACACTTTTGACAGATGAAGTTCTGAGACAGAACCCCAGTGTACATGGATTTTAACCTATCTGGTTTCAGCAGTGACCTACTATCAATGTGAAGACAGATTTGGCAAAACAGTGAAGATACCTCTAATATCAGTATCAAATAACAGCTTTTATTCTAGTAGTAGCTAGAAGCGAATATCCTGCTAAAGGGCTGCATCTATACAATAAAATATTAATACCAAGAAATTTATACAAGGATACAATAAGAACATAGCCCATAGGTGTGGGAAGCATAAGATAACAACAGAGGTGTTAGATTCAGTGCATCAAGTAGTATTTGCAGCTCAGCAACAGTTTAGATGTGGTTGGGCATGGTGACAGCATCATGACAGTAAAAAATTTAAGGCGACAACTGGAGAATAACCTTGTGGTGTAGGTGTCTACTGGTAGGGCTTCTCATCTACATGTGTCTACAAGTGAAGAAGTTTGAGGGAAAGCTGGACAGGTTGATGAGGACAGAAGAATAAAACCGATCGTACTGATGCTTATCATCCTTAGTACTTACGTTTCAGATGTGTAAAAGAACTATTTCTGTGCCCTGTAAACATGAAACCGAGATGTGAAGAGAGAACTGGCTTGAAGAACACAGACAGGGAACAGACTTGAGATCTCCTCATTATTCTATTGATCATTCTGAGGAAACCGATGGTTAAAATGCATACTGCAGTTTTTTGAGCTGGAAGGAAAGAATTCTGTCCATCAAACAAATCTCCAGAGAAGTTTCATGCTGTGATACAGAAAACACAGGTCTGCTGTGGGACAACACACTCTTTCAGTAAGTGGTGTCTTAGTGATAAACAGAACCACAGAGACAATGAACCTTCTGTTCGTAGGAGACACGTGCTAGGCTAGCCTCCTCTCTGACTCCTTACTGTTGTTATTGTTATTCTTGTATTTAGGAAACCTACCAGTGAATCCTACTAAAAATCTCTGTTTCAGTGAATTTATACTGTAATACGAGATGAGGCACACCCAATGAATGCAGACAGACTGACAGATGGGTGAGCACAAGAAAATAATGAGCAATAAAATTGGTCAGTGTGACAGACAATGGTCACAGCAGATGCCCAACTGTTGTGAAGCTTTCTTTTGGTTTCATAGTCAGTGAGAATTTCAGGGCAAGGTTTGGAGTAAAACAACAAGGTAGCTTGTCCAGGGAGCCCCTTCTCAACAAAAGGAGTAGCAAAGGTAGAAATATGGCAGTGAAAAAGGGGTGTTGCACCTCAAGGCATTAAGACGTGACCTCACTCTCAACAAGAAGCATGGGGATAGGCAAGATTGAACCACAGCGATGGAGACAAGTACTTTGATGAGGAGGGACAGTGAGAGCTAAGACAAAACAACAGGCTTATGGGCAAAGCAATAAATGAAGAATATTATCTGTGCTAAAGTATTTCTAATGGATACAGATGGGACAAGAAACTATCTTTCAAGACAAGACAATATGATATTGATTATCAAATTATAGTTGAAAAAAATTATAAATTTAACTATCAGTAAGAATAGAAATTGGAATCAGGTGTGTCAAGAATCCCATTTATCAAGAGAAGATGGACAGAGAAGTTATAATGGTGAATATTTCACTTTGAAATTACAGTTCAAAACACTGACACAGAATTGCTATGATACTGCATTATGTAGTAACATTATGAGATATAAGAATTAGGTTTCTCTGAAACTTTTAGAAAAAATTAACAGATACAGATACCCTGTGAAAGTATGGGTACTTCTTTTCCTTCTGTTCTTATTCCGTATGAACATCCTTGCATGACACTGGTAGTGCATCTGCTTAACCTATGTATGAGGATTTGATTTATCAAATGTGGACCTGCAAAGTTGATTTCTCCCCATGACCTCATTCTACCTGTAATCTAGACTATCCAAAAGCTGCATAAGTGCACAGGACTATGAACCGAGGGTGAAACCTGCTGGAAGAAATGAGTGGATTTCCTGCAGCATGTAGCTTCAGGGTAAGTATAAATTGCTACTGGGGGTAAATTTCACATTTCTGAACAATAAAATCTATGGTGTTATCTGTATTTATAGATAGATGAGTCTCAGGCTCTAATGGGTTTTTTATAGTTTTTAAATACAGAAATGAAGGCTGGGTGGAGACTGGATTGAGAACAGCCCTGAGGAGAAGGACTTGGGGGTATTAGTGGATGAGGAGCTCAACATGACCCAGCGATGTACGCTTGCAGTGCAGAAAGCCAACTGCATCCTGGGCTGCATCAAAAGAATCGTGCCGAGCATGTCGAGGGAGGTGATTCTCCCCCTCTACTCTGCTCTGGTGAGACCCCACCTGGAGTACTGCATCCAGCTCTGGGGCCCCCAACGTAAGAAGGACATGGACCTGCTGGAGCGAGTCCAGAGGAGGGCCATGAAGATGATCAGAGGGCTGGAGCACCTCTCCTATGAAGACAGGCTGAGAGAGTTGGGGTTCAGCCTGGAAAAGAGAAGGCTCCGAGATCTTATCGCAGCCTTTCAGTACTTAAAGGGGGCCTACAGGAAAGACGGGGAGGGACTCTATCAGGGAGTGTAGTGATAGGATGAGGGGTAACTGTTTTAAACTGAAAGAGGGTATATTTAGATTAGATATTAGGAAGAAATTCTTTACTGTGAGCGTAGTGAGGCACTGGAACAAGCTGTCCAGAGAGGCTGTGGATGCCCCATTCCTGGAGGTTTTCAAGGCCAGGCTGGATGGGGCTTTGAGCAACCTGGTCTAGTGGGAGGTGTCCCTGCCTATGGCAGGGGGTTTGGAACTAGATGATCTTTAAGGTCCCTTCCAATCCAAACCATTCTATGATTCTATGAAATGTTTGGTTTCTATTACAATTGCCTATAATGGGCACCTCAATGAAGGTATTACAACACTTAAATTTTCCTGGCAGGATGATAGAAAGAACATATTATAAGTTCTCACACTCATTAGATTCTGTGGTGAAGAAAGAAAGCAGATAGTATGTCTTTTTTTTTTTCCTGATTTTACAAAACCTGAGATTGCTTCAGAGGGTCTATTCAGAAGGAAAAAAAAAAGATCTATTTTAATGCTATGATAACCACATTAGGCATCCATTATAGGTGACATGAATATTGTCCTTGGAATTTGAATAACATTTGTTTTACTTGTTCCAGGGGCTGATAGTCAGCTCTCATCCTCTCTTCTGCATTTACTGGCAGTCAAAACAAAGCAATAAACAGTAGTTTTTCTTGAGAGAACCCTGTGGAAAGAAAATACAAATTAACCCAGAAATGAGGTCCATGTCAAAAAAGTCAATTTGACAGTATCTTGGCTACACCAGTAAATGTCTGAACCAAACCTTACACCAATGCTACTCTCCTAAAAACAGAATCCAAACTGTGCATAAATGATTATATACCTTTGAGAAATATTTTTCAACTTTAAGTGCCCATGAATAACTGACACTTTGTACTGACAAAGTGGCATGCTGTGTGCAAATTTATACCTTCCTTATCAAGTTAGCCCAGATCACAGTAGCTTCTCATAGCCCTCAGCACATATGAGGATTCAAGTGCACTGTGCACCCTGCAGAGACAGGAAACAGCCTTACAGAAGGCCAAATGTTGAGATGCATGCTGTGCTGCAGACAGAAAAGGCTAGCAATATTTTTCTGTTTTAATATACAACGTTAATGAAAAAGACAGGTGGTAAGGTATCTGAAGTGTGGATCATAGTGGCAGGTACTAACTGATGTTTACTAATACACTGTGAGACGTACTTCTTAATGCCACATTGTATAGGAGACAGCTGAGCCCACCACCTCAATCCCCTTTAGGAGAAAGTGTAGGCCTGCAATTCTACAGAAGGAGACCCTGGAACAGCAAGTTCCCAAGAGGAATCTGTTTGTCTTTTTTCTTTGTGAAGAGCATGGCTGTTCTTCCCATTTCTGGGGAACATTCAGTTTGCTTGACATTCTCCTGTCATTTCATCATCCATTTCAGAAGCCAGTTCATTTCCCACTCTGCATAACCCTTTGAAAGTTGGTTTAAAAAATGTCCTAAGTGCAAAAACATTCTTTTGAGTGAACCACTGAAATCAGAGTGCACGACTGCACCAAATGTGCTATTGTTCCAGCATGCTCCTGCCTTCTCTCTTCCCTGTGTTTCTAGCTGTTGCTTTAGACCAGAAGCTGCTCATTTATGGTAAAAGCAATATATAAGCACCACCTTGGAGGTGGAAATACTACATATATACACTTCTATTCTGTGGATGGTTGGTGAAGTTTTCTGGATCCAGATAATGAAAATCAAACAAATAAATAAACCCCCTCCTCTGCTCACAGAAGTCTGAGGAAATGAAAACAGCTGTAAACCACTGTTTAATTTAGTAAAATACTTACGGCAACATTTGTTTGTATTCTTACAACAGTTGAATGACAACGGGGCAAAATAAAACAGCATATACTGTTCCACTAATTTGCTTGTCAAGCTTCATTTCTGTTACATCTGACCTGCAATTAGGTAGCATGAGGAAATAGATTAAGAAAGAGAAGGGGAAAAAGAGTCCTAATTTTAGCTTTGCTTCTTGCTCACAACCTCAGTTTCCATAAACCCACTAAATATTGGTGATTGCTGAGCAGGTAGTGGACATTACTTGATTACATTCATATATCACAAACAAAACAATATCCAAACTGTATGTTAATATGTAATATTAATTTGTGTTAAGATGTGTAAATATGTACTATGCGTATTTTATGCTTTATGCAGGCTTATCTCACAAGGCTACAAAAATTGAGAGCTAATTCAACCTCCGAAGAAAGTGTCAAGAGGATCTGGGGAAGGTTTAGGACCATTGTTGTCCCTAGAATATCTCACAATTGATAAAGAATGCAACAGACATAAAGAAGACAGTATCCACTTAGTGAGAAATTAAAAGCAGCTATAATAAATGGAAATATAAAGAAATTGACAGTAAGAAGTAAAAACTTCCAAAAAACTGATGAAAAGAGCAAATGCACATCAGGGGACAGTGAGAAACAGTTTGAAAATATATCAATAACAGAAGTAATCTTGACAATGGTACTGGATCATTACTAACTGAAGACGGTAGAAGTATCAATAAACTTGAAACGAAGCATAGTTGTTTACTAAATACTTTTGTGCTACATTTGTGGGGAAAAAAAGGAGCAATGTTATTGATCTCATACAGTAACAATGAAATAATTTCCATTCCAGTATTGACTGGTTGTTAAGTTAAGGTTGTTAAGTAGCAGCTGCTGAGCTACAATCTAACATGTTTAAATCAGTGACTTTGAGTAAGTCACATTCAAAATAGCTGGCTGAGAAACATCATGGAATATTTATGTTTACTTACACTAAGTTTGGGAACATCTGCAAAGTTTTAGTGGCCTGCAAGAAAGCTAAAATTTGTCCTTATTTAAAAAGGGAAAGGGGAAGAAGCTGGAAGGCATTAGTGTAAAAAAAATCCCTCCCACCAACAAGAGGGGCCATCCTACAGTTACTGAACAACCACTTCAATTCTTTTTTGAGCCCCCAGTCTGTGGACAGAATGTTCATCTCTCATGAGGAAGCATGTAAGCAAAATTAGCACAGATATTTGTCGTATTATGATGGAAGCTCAGACAGTCTATATCCATGTATGCTTCTGCCAATGTCCCTTTTCCCTGAAAATCTGAAAATGAATTCATGTTTTTCCCACACTCCAGATGCTGAGCATATGCAAAGAATGAAGACAAGAAGAGCTGGGTGAAGTCTTGAAAAGTATGCGCACAACAACTAGATTTTGCAGGATTGTCTGATGCTCTGTCACTGTTACTTTTATAAAACTTGACCAATGTATAGAGGGAATTCTGCATGGTGACTCTGCAAGACTCGTCTGATATGATAAAACTGAATTTGACCATGAAGGTTGCCTTATATACACAAAAATAAGTAAATGAATCCTGACAAGTCTCAGAAGTATCAGTCCTGAAAGAGTGCACAGATGAGAAATGCAAACTGAAAGATAATTTGAAAATGCTCTTTAGGACACAGGCTGATCTAACGTTGATGGCAAAAGGAAGAAGAAAGAAGTATGACCATCTCTGTCAGAGGATGATGAAAAGAATATCACTTATGAAATGAGAAAAGGAAAGGAGGTTTAACGGCAGAATGAATGACTGCTTAGACTACACACAACCTTGCAGAACAACTTTGGATGAATATACAAAAGCCTTCTTTGCGCTCATAAAAGATACTGTAGTCTGAACTGGCTGAAGTCATTGATTCTAACAAGTGCCTGTCATAGCCATCAGGACACTATACAGTGTAAGGCAGCTGAATTTTCACGGGTCAGGCACAAGGGACTGAAATACTATCTCAATATATTTTACTCACTATATGAATATATTCCTAAAATTTTGTAGTGTAATGTTGTCCAAATTTAAGTAAAAAATGAAAACAGAATATGAATGATCAATCCAACCAGAGATAAATGTACACACTCTCCCAGATCAAAGCAGCAGCCAGAGAGGTAGATAGTTTCCCTACTCAAAATGAAATCCTGTGTAGGAAGGTGAAAAAACGTGAATGTATGCCTAACCACCTATGCAATAGGATCCAAAGAACAGATAACAGCAGCCTGGTATCGTTAGTGGCGTAACAAGTTGTTCACAAAGAACTTAGGAAATAAAAGCCAACTAGCTGATGCCAAACATACCATATGTGTGCAAAACAAAATAAAAACCTAACATACTGGATTTCTTCAAGCTAGGAGGGGGAAAAAAAAGGGAGATCCAAAGCTACTGACACTGAAGACACCTCCTTCCTCATCAGTGGAGTAAAGGAGAGATAAAAATATATTTTGAAAGCTGATTGTACTTGCTTCCTTTGGCAAGTCCTTGCCATCCATAGCCACACAAGGCCATCTTTCAGTACAGCTGCTGCCTATTTGTTACCTGATTTGGGAGCTTTTGTCCAGGCAGTATTGATTCAATGTGATTGTAGTTCAGATACAATACCTGTAAAAAGGAAACACAATTAATCAAACAGAATGTTCCTCTGCTAACACATTAGCAAAACGGCCAATTACATTTTTCTGGCTCAGAAATTTGATCTTTAGAAAGATGATTGGTCTGTTTAAAGAGCTTAAAAAGGTTTGGTGCAATTCATTGATTTTGGATCAGATTACTGCAACAATACTGTAAAATTCAAACAGTGGTTGCAATCAGCTTTGTGCTGATTGATTGCTGTTGTTACAAAAAACCACAAACAACAGGGTATTAAAAGAGATTAAAGACTATTTTCAATCAAAGGAAATTAGTTTATCATTAATATTATTACAAAAAATAGAAAAGACTGTCATGAACCTGCCTTGGCATTAGGAAGGAAGATTAAACCACTGAAAGACATGAGATTATTGTTCTGTAAATTCATACTGCAGACATTTCTAAACTGGTCTGCTAGCATCAGCTCTACAGCTTGGAATTAAGTAAAAGAAGACAAATATTCACTGAGAATACAAGTAACCGGGAAAAATAAGATAGAAATGAGATACGTAGCACGAGCAGATCCATAACATGCTGACTTTGGGGTAAGAAATGCAACATGCTCCTATGAAAGAAGCACCCTAATGAAAATCTCACAACAAATTCACAGTTCTTTTTCCAGTAGCAAACAATTGATTTGATTCTGACATCAAAGGCAAGGGCTTTCAACAGTCTGCTCTGTTTGCTTCTATATCACATTACTGAAATTCCAGTTCCATAGCTCTTAAGCTGTCTTCATTGCTTTCCAACAGCACTGGAGCTGTAATTGCTCAGATGGAATATTCCATTCTCCACTTACCCTGAGGCCTGCCAAAACACCACACAGATTGTAATTGTGTACCTCAGCTGTGTCAAAGCCTGCTTGCAAGGTACTCGTTACTACTAAATGTTAGAAGCAGGATACTCTATTGGTCAGAGGGACATTCCTCAAGTAATTTTTATGAATTCATAACTGTGCTGTTGATACATGTCTAAGAAATTCAGGGCTCGCAATTGTAATACCTTAAAAGGCACATAGTCAGTGTTATAGTATTGCTCTACAACCTTCTACAACAAAGCCTCCAAGGAATGAACGTCCTTGCAGAAAATAATTCTGACAAGAACGTTTAGATGCTTGTATCTGTCCTCACATCTTAAAACAGTCTCTTGAAACCAAGAATCAAACTAAAAGGAGTTACAATTTCTTTATGAACAAGACCTACTCAATTCCACCAGAGTATTGACACTGATATTCCTGGCATGGTGATACTGTTGCTGAAGGCCCTCTCGGCTATATTGAGATCAAAAGGTGAAGATTGTGGACTGTGCCATGAAAATTGTCTTTACATGTTACATCAGGTAGGGACTTTCACTGATAGATGCAGGATACTGGGAAAGAATAATACATAAATATGTCTCTAAGAGGACAAATACATACATACAACCCATAGAAATACTCCCCTAAAGATTAATTTCAGGATGATGTCTGCAAACAAATGTGACTGGTGCTGTGCAAAATACTTTTGTTGCAGAACAGTGACTGTCTTACTGGGTGCACATACTAGTGTTCAGTTAAGGATACACTTAATGAACCCAATTACAGGCCATTCTTGCTCTGAATTCCTATAGTTCTACAATGGACAAGGCAGCTTTTTAAGAAATCAGAAGACTGGAGAAGGAGCACGGCGCATACATACATGTCTGTTCTCACTTTGGCCAAATTTGTTCTGAAATGAATCAGATCAGGTGGGTTTTGATCAGATAAAAATCTCTCTTCTAGGTACCCTATCTCTTCCTAGACATTTTCTGTCAAACAGTGTGCAGGCAGCACCACTCCCTAAATGAAAAATGGAAGCATCTAGAGAAAGAATATTTCTTCAATGAAACAGCAGAAAATCACCCTTTGTGATGAAATTACACTATGGATCAGTCAAGGGAATTTGGCCTACAAAGGCCAGGGAATTATCAGCGATATTTGCTAGAGATTCTAGCTTTAGATTTTTACATTTTAACCACAATATTAGATGCTACTTTTAATAGATAATGCATTTCTCAAAATCATTGCACCTGATATGCATTTTTGTGAAGTCTGAGTGTCCCCATCTATCTGTAATCATGTCAGAGGTGAGTTTGCCTCCAAACAAATCTTTTGCACTTTTTCCATCTGTTGGCTCCTGTTAAATGCATTTGAAATGGTCTGCTATATTAATGTAGATCTAGAACTATCATAGTAATATAGGCAAGGAACATTTTACAATTCAATGAATTAAAAATGTTTTAAATCAAAGTAATTTAAAAAGTGTTGTTTTGTCTTCATATGAGCAGACCTGGATTACTATTTTCTTACACAACAGATTAATAGAGATACTGTGTGTTCTCTCAGTTTACAATACAGATTTGTAAGTAATGTACACTAATTTCATAGGTGTTAGAAATTATTAAGCTCCAAAATTATAACTAAAGCCTTGGGAACCCTAGCAGTGTGCCAGGGCACTATTGTGCTAGGTATTATTACAAAAAAAAGGCAACTTCAACCCCAAGATGACTAAAGAGAGACAGAAACAGACAATGGAGTATTATGGAGTATATGAAAAGATTACACATGTATTAACAAGTCTGATCAGCCAGGTCTTAATTTGTTAAAGAATTATTTTAAAAAAAGTTATAGTCATAATCTGCATACAGAATAACTTACTACTGCGACATCATCAAAGCTTTGAGAGAGGGACAATGGAATAATGCAAATAGTTGGTAGCGATCTTGTTTCCAGACTATTAAATTTCTACTCTTGTCCAAAATTATCAGATTAGTTAAACCCTAAGTAGAAAAAAGCATGGGTTTATTAATACAACTTTAAAACATCCATATATAGGTGTATTCAAACTACTTTGTTTTCAGCTCCTTCCTCAGCTGGCATCTGCATGACTCAAAACTAAGAAATCACTTAACAAAATCTTCATTTAGATTAATATCACTTTTCAACACTCAAGGCACCAAGAAATCCCTTAAAGTGAGTGAAAACTATACTGACATTGCCTTAAAAGCCTTTGTGCTCTCACACAGTTTACAGAGTCTGAACATAAATAAGAATCAGGGCCTCAGTCTCCAATCAGTATCTGAATCCAGCCAACAAAGTTTATAATACATACATACATACACATATTACCTACATGATCATTCCAGGTAAGCTGAAAAGAACTGGAACTGCTGCAGGTGTAACTGTTTGTTATTTGACATGAGTTGCAGTATCATTCCATGGATTGTAAACCTTGATTTAGCCTACCTGGTATGTGATGTTTGCCTCTGCAAAACATTTTGCACCCAGTACACCTGGAAGGTTCAGTACCTCCTTCTCAGGGGTGAGTATCAATCCAAAAATGTTAGACTGGAGTTCTCATCAGTTTGGGTTCCACTGTAACGATGCATGAATGCCGCACCCACAGACAGAACCTCCAGCTATGTTTAAGTATAGCTTCCTCTATACTTGAACAAGTCAGGAAGGACTAGTTTTGAAATAGTAAATATTTACCTTTAAATTATGTATCTCTTGGTTGGTATAAACAAAATTATTACTTATGTATAGCTCTATTAGGGAGTAAGTTTTCTTTAAACCAACTGAAAATGTGATGGAAATGTAATGAGGATAAGACAGATTTTCAAACACCTGTCTTTTGAGGCTGGTACGATGTTTTTTACATTATGTTTTGTAAGTTTGGTGAGCTTTGAAATTCCTTGAAAAATATGCAAGATGCTCTTACTATAAAGTGAGCTGTAATAGAAAAAGGTGGCTGATACAGAGTGTAAAACAAGCTACAAGTGACACAGTTGGTGTTACTGGGTCCAACTGTAACTAGATAATGATCAGTAGATCAATTAGATCATTAAACATAGATAAATATGCACATTTAATAAGAAATACTTATTTTGCTGGAACATAACTGTTCTGCCTCACTCCCTTTCTTCAGTTCTGCTAAAGATACACTCAGATTTTTTAATATTTGAAAAACCCACTCTGTTGGCAGTGAGTGAAAACTCACCCTCTAAAATATTTACTATAAGGAAACATTTCTACTATGTCCCAGCTTAACAGCCTGCATTATCACTACCACAGTAAATAACGTACCATCCAGTGTTGAAATGTAGTTTTCATCTAAAGTAAGTTCTTAGAGGTTAAGACAAGACTTCATTTCTTCTATTTGTGTGAGATTGTTGTTGCTAAATGATGCCCATCTTAAATGCTCTAATATTTCCAAGTTGGAAATTTTGAAGAGTGCTGGTCATCCAGATTTATGAGAGTGATCTGTAATAAAACTCAGAATTGAAAGAAAATGAGCAGTCAATTAATATGTAAATTAATTCCACCTATTTATTCTGTGCTTAGTTTCTATGTGTACATTTTCTACTAATATCAATGGCAACTTCTTGGATGCAGGATGTGATAATTCCCCATTATACAACAGAGCTATTAATTTTTAATAGATTTCAAAAAAGTTCAGCTACTCCTCAAAAAAAAAAAAAAGAGCTCTACAACATAAGCATGTCAGCTCCCAAATGTACCTTTGCAGTTGAAGCTATCTGGACATAGAATTTTTTTTCTTGTCTGCATTAGATCTCAGATAGTTTTGTTTTAAATTTAAATCCTTCTGCAATACATGATTATTTTATTGGCTAGTCTGCTTTACACATTCTCATTCTAGAATCGGAATGGAAACAGGATTTCAGCTTAACACCAAGACTGGATATTTAGCCTAGAAGAGGCTGAGTGCAAAGTCAGAGCAGAGTTTATCCTAACTTTATTGTTCTTCATACTTGTTATATACAAATTAAATACTCTTTTCTCTATATCATAGATTAACAAATTCAGTAATTTTCCTGTTTGAAATATTCTTCAACAGAAACAAATAAATGTTGATACCAAACGTGTATTTTGCTGCCCAGGTTGTGAAACGACTTTCTTACACAGGATCTGACTTTAGACACCTGGCAGCAAGCTTCCAACCTAAACCATTCTATGATTCTATGATTCCTGTAAAGACAAAGCTGTCAATAATCCAGCTGACAACCTGTTTGTATGACTACGACTCCCCCTTTCCGATAATACTACAGCATGTTAGCCAATCATTGCACAACAAAGAAAAGAAAAGGAAAGAAAAGAAAAGAAAAGAAAAGAAAAGAAAAGAAAAGAAAAGAAAAGAAAAGAAAAGAAAAGAAAAGAAAAGAAAAGATCATAGAGTCCCAACCAAAAAATTCAAATTGTATTGTAGTGGCCCCAAATATCCAATATCACAGTATTGAGATTGTATCTAAGACAAATAATCACTTAAATATTAAGTGCCATTAGACTGGCTTTGGTGATGACTAAAGAACATTCTTTGCTATATTATTTTATTTTTCAAAGTATTTATCTTACCCTTTACCTTTATGAATCCCTTCTCTCTGATATCACAAAACTTATATGACATATGCCAAAGCATTAATTTTCCTTGCAATTTTTCTAAACATGAATTCCCCAATGCACACAGAATGAAACGCTATGCTTATCAGCAGAAATGTGTTTTCCTCTAGCTATTCTATATTCTAATAACAAATTGAACTGACAAAGGAGCTGTTAACCTTTCATACTGGGTAGATTAACATAATTCCAGCTGATGGATCAGAACAGGTTAGGATGACCTTGGATCTTCCTCTACTGACTCTTGTGGCTTTTTGTTAGCTCAGTTGCCTACGGAAACAAGGTTAATGTAATCATGCTATCCATCTGCTAGCCAGACCGCTAATTTTTAAACCTACTGTCGAATTTCGGCCCTATCTGTCAGACAAGCACTACTTGAATTCCTACAAATTCCATGGAAACAAGCAGCTGAATTAGACTTATAAACTGATGATCCCAATGTCGGAAAGGCTACAATACTGGCTCAGCTACAATGCCAGATACTAGAGGATCCAGGAGACACCTGTTCTGAATGATCTGAGAAACTCTGAGAGCTCATACCTGATTAGGCACTAGATAACCCAAAGACAAGGTTCTTTCTTAAGGTGAACAAATTTCCTTCAGTCCTGCTGCTCATCAAGTGACTGCTTAATTAGTTTGTAATTTTAGGTAGTCTTTCAAGGTGAGAGATAATGTTCACAGGGTTATTCTCAATGTCTGTTGGTTTGAAATTAGACCTACTAGCTCTCTTCTTGCAATCTGTTTTTCCTATTGGTATTTAGTAGAACTCTCTGAAATTTTAATCCTGCCTGATCACACAAAATAGATTAGTTAAGAGAGTTCAATATGGAACTGGCAAAGCTCATTTGGCTTTAGACATGAAATATGCCTAAGCCTCTATATTTTAGGGCAGGATATATTTGAAGGGTCAGTATTAGAAAACTGTGTTGCTATATGCATTAGAGAATTTATGTTTATAGAATTTACTAGGAGAACTAATGTTTCAACATTATAATTTTGTGACATCAGAAGCTGGGTTCAAAATTGGCAGAATAAATAAGCTAAGCATAGCTACTGAATTTTCCAATGAAAAATTCTAAGGGCCAATCTCTACTGATCAGGGAGAGAATGCAAAGGAACTGGCTGCAATTTCCTGAATCAGTCTGGTTCTGTCAATATTCTTGCCACCAGTGTCCTTGCTCTAAAAAATTTCTCAATATTATTGAAGCTTCACTGACACTCTCCTTTGAAATACTTCCAGAGCATTTGGAATTCCTGGAATCTTTAAATGAAGCAAGCAGCTTAAGGACTTTTTCTTGCCTTAGGAGGCAATTTAAAAAAACGGGCAAGCGTATCTTATAAGCACATCCTTTATATAGCCTTGGCAATTTTCATACGCTGAAAGCAGTCATGAGCAAAATGAGTGACACAAAAACTTAAGCTAAAAAATGTGCAGGCTAGTTAGGAGAGGTTTAAAGATGCAGAAGTTTACACATTAAACATTTCATCATTACACACTTTTTCATTCACAGTTAAAAAATCTTCACCCTTTTAAGTTTACAGACTAAAGCAAATATTCATGAGCCCTACTGGATCAGGTCATAGCCCTTTTGTTCCACTACTGCAGAAGTGAATGAAAAATAGGAAAAACGATAGCAGTGAGAATAAAACAGTTATTAGAAACACAGATTACTGAAAATGAAAGCTAAAAATGTCAGTGAAAAGTTGATGGCTAATATAGTTAGAGATAATAATCAGGACCTAATGAAATTCAAACAACGCTTGATCCTATCTAAGGATTTTAAAATAATCAATCAGAATATAGAAGAGAAAGGTAGTTTCAATGCATATTTTTCTCTGCCTTTTGAAAGAACCATGATGAGGCGCTCATAATTTATGTGGATAAATAAATACTTTGTATTTCATTAAGAACTAAAAAGAATCTAAAACTGTAACTACTCATGTTAACATTTTTAAAGCAGGTATTTTTCAATCAAGGATATTAATTGAAGTTGAAGAACTTTCTGAGCCACTCCTCAATTAATTTCATGCAAATGATAGTATCCTTGGAAAGTTTTAGAAGGTTATGAACAAACTGAAGTTACAATAGTATTGAGGGTAAACAGGATGACCAGAACAGGTCAGTTAGCTTGATATCATCCTTAGGTATCACAGAAAGTCTGATATGCAACACAGTAAATAATTACAAGGTAACAGCCTTACAAATAGATGCCAGTATGATGCATAGGAAACAAAAATGAATATTAAATTGCTTTTGATGAAAATTTAAATGTATTGGTAACATTAATAGCTTCTGCCTGAGAATGTAATAAAAAAAAAAAAGATATCCAAAAGAGAAGGTAACTCTTGTTAAACAGACAAGAACTGATTAGCGGGTGGATCTCAAAATCTAACTAGAGAAAGTATATCATCGCTTTACAGCATATTTTTATTGATGTTCTGCTCGAAATTCTCAATGATCTAGCAAAAAAGAATGGGAGTCCCTTCCTGGTAAATTAGGAGATGGCATAAAGATGTTAGTAAGGTCAGCTCTAAACAAGAGTTTTATAATGACTAATATGGTGGCCCTATTTATAAAGCACATTTCTGCATAGAAGAATTTGTAAATTATGCAGCTAGGAACAGAGAGATTCACAGTCACACAATGCAAGACAGTATCTCAAGAACCTTGAAAAGAACTAGAACTTATGATAGAAAACCAGATTAACATGAGTTTGTACTGTTGCCACAAGTACACGCATGTCAGTTATTATTTAATCATTGGACTAGTGAATAGGATTAGGCAAGTGGAATATTTCTGTGTATGTTATTATCAGTCCAGTGCTGGAAGTTTGTGTATAGATTTGTAGGAGGCCATATATAAAACCCATTTGGACATAATGAAAATGCTCAGAAAGGAACTAGAATAATGTTATGAGAAATAAAAAAAAAATGCTTTATAATGAGACACTTAAGAAGCTCAACCTAACTTAGTTTGTTTAAGATAAGATGAAGTGGGGTGATTTTGACTAAAGAAGGAAAAGACTTTTGGTCCTTTAGAACATTTGGTTCTGCTCCTTTAGAACACCAGAAAGAGACAAAATGAGACCCAGTCGATTAAATTTGATAGTAGCCAAATTTTTTATAGAAATAAGATAGGCATAATAGAGAGGTAAGACAGATCTGGTAGATTCACCGTTACTTGAAATCTTTAAACAAACAATAAGATTGGGTTTCATACCAGCAAAACAGTATCAGCAACAGAGATAATCTCCATCTGTGGTGGCTGTTTGGGCTCTCCGGTAGGATGCGATTCACTTCAACCTATAGTAACCCTCTAACTGTTAGGTGACTAATGTCCCTAAACTATTTTTGTTTCTACACTGTCTATAAGAGGACTTTGGGGTGATTAGTTCAAGTGTGGTTACCTACACTGTAGATAAACGAAGTTAGGTGAGATTAATAATCTGAATGGTTTACTGTAAAATCTGCTGTAGCTCAAAGAAATAGTATGAAATGGATGTAGAAATTGCCATGTAATGATTTCTTGCCTGCTTTATACATAGTCAATCTAGAGAATCTTATTAATACCCCTTGGTCTTAAAAATCTATTAATGCTAAAAAGACAGTTGCACTGCAAAATAAGTAACTTAAATGCTGTCTTCAGGGTATCCTGGACCTCCTGTAAGGCATCTGGAAATGGCCATTCTCAAAGCTCAGAGACAAGGTAACCATTGGTTAGACCTGAATATGTTCAAAAGTATTTTTTAACCAAAACCCATCTAAGTCAACAAAAGAAAACTTTTACAGAAATTAATCTAAATGTTAACCTAAATACATTAAACAGCATCAGCCCTACCACTGAATAACAGTTATTATGATGCATCTGCAAATCTACCTTGTTCTTGCAAATTTGAGACAGAATTTGAGTGCAAGGAAATACACTGAGAAGGGGAGTTTTTTCTTCAGCAGTCCTAGAATATTCTAACAGAGACACCTAAGGGAAAATAAAAGAAAACACTGTGTTAATTATATTATATAATTAGATACAGTATACATACTTCACAGCTTAGTATACAGTAAAAATGGCATAAAAATCCTGCTATTCTTGGAAGGGGAAGGTGATATATTAATAGACATAATAATTCATAGTTCTAATAAGTTTAATAGTTTCAAGACTCCTATAGATCTTGCACATACATTAGTTTTCAGTACATAAAACAGTGAACATAGAGCTCATTAAAATGCTCTGTATTAACTATAGTCTGTTTTTTTGTGGAGATATTTCTCCTTCTTTTTTTTTTTTTTTTTTCCGAAAACATGATCTTATTCAGCATGTGAGCAGACATAGTTTCACTGTGACTGTGTTGTGATCATAATTTATGAGCTAGATGGTATAACATCTTCTGAGAGCAATAAGGATTTTCTGCTTTGCTCTGAACTGAACTACCTAGACATTATGGTTAGATGCTTAAGGAACTCCGGAGAGGCACAGGTTTAGCGATGTGTAATACTCAAGGGTTACCATTTTGACACACAGAGCTGATGGCAAAGAACACAGCAAAGTTAAAAGTTTAATCTAATAAAAACATAAGTAATAACAACAAAGAACCAGAGACCAGAACTGGTAGCTCTTATTATTTCTTTTTATATTTTAGCATGTATTGAAAAGATTCACTGAAACTTAACTGACAGGCCAAATAGACAAGGCAGCATCTTTTTGGATGCTTCTTGGGTGCCCTAATGGAGTTCTGTTTCCTGTGTTAGTTTGTTGTTCAAATTATTTGAGAGGTATTCTATTCAAATAATACTCTGTTTGCCTGACTTTGACTTGTACAAAATACTAAATTTAGTGTTAAATGTTCATTAAAAAAGATTTTTAAAGAGACTTTCAATGTCCCAAATTTGTAAGGTTTAATTCTGCTGATTCTGACTGAGCACTTCAAATAATTTTAAGATGTACTGATTCAAAGGGAATAAAGAATAGAGAGAAATATTTGTTCCAGAAGCTGGTTGGGCAATAGGAATGAATGAGAGTCAGTAAAAGGGCCGAGTATTGCCTTTCTTGCCAAAGCTCCTGCCAACACAGCTGTGCTGCTGCAGACAGATACATGCAGTAACAGACAGACTAACAGTGTATACGCACAGCCCCAAGGCTAGGAACTCTCTCTGCTCCCACCTCTTATTCAGTGCAGCTGAGATAGCAAAATTGAAGCCAGGGCTTGGTTTTTGATATCTGGCACAGGCCACCAATAAATTTAATTGTTAAGGGAGTCAAAAAAGAAAGGAATTATGCCTCAGAGATATCTCTGAGCAAAAATGCCACAGAGCTTATTCACTTGGTTAAGCTGTGACTACAAAAAGAAGTGAAGGCCCTGTGAGAACAAAGATGCCATAACATGATCATAAGGCTTCTCACATTGCAAGGCCCTTAGAATAAATAAGGTGCAGGACCAGATTTTAAGCCCTAATAACTGTGGTCATGGTTAGAATGCTTTCCCAGGAATTTCAAGTGCTGATATGTATCTTATGCCATGGGTTGTGTGTGATGTCAAGATTGAGTATGTTGGGAGTGTCTTTATGTAAGATGTTTATATCTTCTCTGGACTCTGAAGAACTGCAGTTTGCTTAAGCCCCTAATGCCTTCAAAAGTGATTGCATAGTTAGGGCTCACATCAAAATATTCCCAGCTGGGCTGCCAGACTTTGCAGGTTTGAAAATAGTTGTATGGCCAATAGTGTTGCAAAAGAAACTTTTGTTAAAGTAATCAGACGCATTTAATCTTTAAATAGACTTAATTGGATCCGGTGCCTAGGACTGGGTCTGTTGAAGGAGACCTAGTGTGTCTCAGACATGTTAGTTTTGTTAAAAGGAAATGACCATTTTAAAGGGGTGGGTGATAAAGTGATACCACTGTAATATTGTGATTCAAATTGGAGACAACATCAAAAGACATCAAAACTGTGGGCTGCTAATAATATCTCACAGTATTCATGATCCTAGCTTAGTCCCCCATTCTGTTCCCCTGTGTGTGTCCTGGCACAATCCTGTCTTCTGGGCACACCTCACTATGCAAGAATATTTATGCTATTAAATGTTCCTTTAAAAAAAAGAATTAGAGCTTAATTTCTCACCAGGTCATAAACATTATTTAAGGAAGTAAATTCATTAAAGCTGATGATAAGCTTTGAAGTGTTTTTAAGTCTAGACATGTCCTGCAGCATGCTGCCTTTAAAATGAAAAAGCTTCAACTGATGGAGTGCAAATACAAATACTATCCTACTGGTAAACCATAAAAAAATATAAAATATGAATCCAAACCAACATGAAATAGTGAAAAGACAACAAAGGCTATGATGACTCTTTCACTTATCTGAAGACTATTTCTTCTCCAATTTCTCCCTGAAATAAAGGTGACCTGGGTAAGATGGGGCGTCAGACAGTCAATCAGTTCACAAGAGAAGGGAACAGACGCTGCCAACACTAAGGAACTAAAAACTCTTCCATTATGAGAGAGCAGTATGGGAAGAGTGGAGTCAAGCGGACTGGCAGCAGATCCTCAGGAAAAGGCAAAGTCAGAAGAGAATTGGTAGTATCTCACTGCAAACACAGATCACTGGAAAGATGGCACTCTGGTAAAAGAAGCAAATTGTTATTCTCCTCTTTCTTACAGTTGCCTCTAAATAAGCTTCAGAAAAGAAAAAGTTTAATTGAAACTGTAAAAGAAAAGGGGATTGAAAACATAACCATCAAGTATAACAAATAACACCATTCACAAACTAGAGTTAAAAATGGAACAGTTCAGAAACTATTTCACAGTTTTTTGTATCAGGTATTTAGCAGGGCTACTTCATCAGAAAAGGCAGCTACTGAAGGTGCCACACAACAGTTATGCATGAACGCAATGTCAGAATTATGCATATAAATGTCCACCTGAAGAAGCATTTTTCTGTGCAGCTATTATAACAATACGTATTTATGAAGCTAAAACCTGTAGCCTGCTACAGTTTGATGTGGTTTTTTCCCCATGATATGTTCTCGTGACGTTTAATCTGACAAAAAAAATCTTTTCAAGAACAACTGGCATAATGGCATGAAGTCATGTATTTCATTAAATTCAAAGGAAAGACTGATAATTTAGGTTGTGTCCTACTCTTAGATGCATTCTTCTTAAAAGGTTTCGCATTGAAATTACATGTCCTTTACACAATAGGAAATCTAATTAGGATTAATTGTAATTCACGTATTGCATAATAACTGACAGGCAGAGGAACACAAGTTCTAGTGATGTTAAGTAAATGTAAGCATCATCAGAATCAAGCCCAAATGGAAACATTAGTTTTTAACTTTTGTGTTTGGTTAAGGTCATGGGCCCAGCTGAATAACAAAGTAATAATTACATAATACATACATTTTACTGAAAATTTGACAGCAATACCTCAGCTGTATCTGACTAAATATTTGCCTTAGCCACTGAAAAGACTGGGGTTTTTCATTTAAGCAAGCAATCTGAGGTCTGACCTTTACTGTCTGTTCCATGTTCAAACCTTCATCATCGTGTTGCAAATAATAAGACAAAATAAATCTTTCTTTGCTTCTCTTTCCCTCTTCCACAATTATATTGCATGTAGAAAACAGAAAAATAAAAGGCATTTGAAATTTGCAAATGTTCCAATTTTTAATAAATTTTAATAAATTAAAAACTGAGCATAAAATGAGAGAAAGAAAATGAGTCAGGAAATTAATAGCAATCAAGTCAGGAAATCATCCTTCTATAGCACGGATCTGCTAGAAACTGGGTTTAATTGCCTCATAATCAAAGCATTGCATAATATTTTTGCTTGTATGGGTTGTTGTGTACCATAGAGAACTCTGGCTAGAATCCAAAGAAGTACACCTATGTGCTGAAATTCCCAAAGTCCAAGAATCACAGTAGAGCAGCCTAATACTGGACCATGGGACCAGGCAGACCTGAGTCATCAGTGAATTTGACTCTCTCCTTCCTTTCCCCAGAGCAGAACACCCCACTTCCCCATACTCTCTTTTTTTCTAACAGACAGAGTAACTCAGAGTCTGGAATGAGCCCTTCTACCCTGGCAACAAGTTATGAAGTTAGATGAGTGGCACAGCAGCATCATATGCTTGTAAAAATGAATAGAAGGAGTCAAGGAAAAACTTGTTCAGAATACCAGTTGAGAATAAAATAGATTTTCTTTTTTTTCAAAACTGCACATGTCACAATTTAAATCAAACAACTAAAGATCATTTGCTCCTGCAAGACCCCATGAAAAAAAGATCCTTTGCTCAGTCAATACTGTAAGTTTTACTTTGCATGGTACCTCAGAGAAAGTAGTTCTTGGTGAGAGAGGACAGTTTTATGCTGCATTTCACTTAATCTGTTGAAACTTACAGGATCTTTGCTTTCTTTGCTATGCTTTTTACAAGTACAAAATAAAAGCCTCTTCCAAATCTCACTACAATGACTGGAAAGTTTCTCACTGACTTCCACAGAAGTTTTATTTGGTTCTGACAGAAAGGACAGAAGAGAATCAACCTTAAACCTGGGCTTCTTAGGTCACATTAGTAGAGCAGAATTTAATTTTACCTACTTGTTTTTTTTTCCTCTTGATCTGTGAAATCCAAAGCTTGCCTTCTAATATCAGCAGGAAAAACAAAGTTCATACCAGTGTAACGTACTCAAACTCAGCAATGTATTCTGGCAGGACCAGTTAATGGTCAAACACAAACTACTGGAAATGCCAATGGCTGCAGTCACAATGTCTCTCCAAAGAAGCCCACATTCTAAAGTGGAGGAAACAAGGTAAATATACTATTGGTTTTTATCTAAGTTTGGTGTCAATTTCAGAATGTTAATAAGTCAAAGGTATCTCCTTCCATGAAGATGCATCAGTTTTATTCCTTTCTGTCGTTCTTTGCCATACAGACTCACACAGGCTAATAAAGGAGTTTAACTTGACTATCTAATACCCTATGTAGAATAAGCAACTGTCAGATTCCAGCATGAAGATCACGGCCTGCCATAGCCTAGCTTAGATCCTCAGAGCATGGACAGCTCTCTTGCAGTGCTTTCATTGTTGCGCTGTTCAAAACTACTCCATCGTATCATAGTGTGATTAGCTTCCAAATTAGCTTTAATTTTGTTTCTGGTTTCTTAGAAACCAGAAACAATCCCAGTTCCTTTATAAAGGGACAGATATTGCCCCCTGTTAGCATCTGAAAGTTTGAAGGGTATATCAGAGTGACCAGGTAAAATTATTACTCAATTCCCACTCTTTTCTCTTGCAAAAAAAATAGGGTAAGGCAGAATCTGTCACTCAGAGGATACATATGATATAGAGATTTAATCTGGTTACCTATAACAGTGTATTTCTCAGCAGTATTCGTTATTATTTTGCTTAAAGATAAAGGCTGTGGTATTTAAGGGTGAAGATTTCCTTTGTGGTATATAAGTATTGCCCTTTGCAAGACTCACCCAATCCCACTGTATGAAGAGTGGGTATGAAACTGCATGAAGTAAGCTACTTCTAGTGTGGACTAATAGCTAAACAGCAGCATGGCACAGCTCACATTCTGTGAACAAAATAAGCACAAATATTTATTAAAAGATGAATCTTCCTTGCTTGTTTTGTCTTTGAAAAAATGCACTTCAGCTGAGCAGAGACTATGTTCTGATGAATGAAGCCTCTTGACACGATGAATGAAACCTCTTGACACAAACCAAAGTCAAAGATAAGTTTAGAATACAAATATTAATTTAACCATAACTGTATGCTAACAAGTGCCTACAAATACATACCATTGCCAGAAGTAGATACATCACTTTCTAGGCATTTCTATGACCTGAATACTGAATTAGCTTCTGGGCAGCTGACTCGATAGATGGGATTCATTGCACCTTGCTGGAGCACGGTGGCCAAGGAAAACTTTTGCAATTTTCACTTTCCCTAAGTGAGGAGAAATGACACCGAATACCTCTAATTCTAGCCTGGGGTGCAGACAGGATTATTCAACAGTAGTGCTTAATGTAATAACAAGCAGGCTAGATCTTGGGCTGGCAAATGAATGCTCTAATATGTATATAATATATATTAATAAAATTATGTACTTTTTATATATATTATGATTCTGGTTTTATGTTTTCTATGAAACAAATACACTTTGGCAAAAAAGATTGCACTGTGAAATCTAACATTTGAAGCCAGCTAATTTTAAAGCCAGTGAAATCAGAAATACAATTGATTTCATAAAGAGTGGAACCTGTGAGGCCAGGTATCCTTTGGACTTGTGTTTTCCAACCTCTTTCTTCCATATTGCAGTAAACCCAGCTTCCTCAAGCTCCCTATGACACCAATGCCAAGCAGAAGGTAGTATGTGCAGTGGCTAGTCTCAAGCTTTATATACACTGACAAACTTGCCAGAAATCCATGCTGACTGCCTTGTTGGCTGATGCTAAGCAAACCCTAGAAAAGCTG
The DNA here is from genome assembly GCF_965231255.1 of Vanellus vanellus. Lineage (NCBI taxonomy): Eukaryota > Metazoa > Chordata > Aves > Charadriiformes > Charadriidae > Vanellus > Vanellus vanellus. The sequence goes on along the minus strand of NC_138911.1, from coordinate 54,485,566 downwards.
AGAAATGTCTCTTTTCTTTGTGGGGAGGAGGAGAGGGAAGAAAAGTATCTCTATTTAGGTTAAGCCAGATTTCTACAAAAATCATAAATACTTAATTACCCTCTTCTATGCCTTTTTCAAATTTGATTGAAATGTGATGATTCCTAAGCCACTGCAAAGACAGTCACACAGAATTACTGGCATTTTTCCCTCTCATGTCCGGTCCTAGACCCAGATTGACCCAATGTATTTGTGCCTTTCCTCACTCATCTAATTAATTCTCACATGAGAACATTTCTCATAGATGCTTCAAACTCCTGTCTGGGAATTACTCCCAGCAGCCCAAGCCCTTTGTGGGGCTTCTTAATACGCAGAATACTACTGGGACAGACTTCAGCAAAGTTTCAGACCTCCTTTCAAGGCTGCATACGCCATCTCATGGCCATCTACAGTATTTACAAAATATCCCTTCTGTAACAGCAATTAAAACAATCCATCAGCAAATATTTTACATCTTTCCAAACTTTGAATTATCATGCTTGAACAACTTCTCAGATCACTGCTGGGTTTGCCTTCTGCCTTAGCTTACTTATTGTTTCAGAAACTCTGTTCTGGGACATTCACATATGTTTAGACTGTTACAGAGACAAAAAGCTTTTCTTTCTGTCAGACTGCTGCAAAGATTAAAGCAAGTGCCAAGTATCTTTATTTGACTTAGACCATGTAAACAAATGTACACAAATTTAAGCAGCCTGAAAATTTAGCCATGAATTATCATAAGGGATGGCAGGCAGGGAAAACAAAGAATAATGAATAAGAAAATAGTTTATGGTGTCATTATTCTAACAGAATGAGAGATACAGACAAGAAAATCAGATTGCTAGCTCTGAGGGACAGAGACCCCCTTCCCATATGCTTATATATCATTTAACACAAAAAGGAATCTCAGTGGGGCCTCTGCAAACTAGCATGATATAAATAATAATAAAGCAAAACCGGACAATAGATACTGTATTTGAAGATACAATCTTGCCACCCAAAAATCTGAAGTCTTCCCAGAGCAAAAACAGAAAGGCAGGTGTGCAAAAGCTTGGAAAGAATAAAAGGAGAGCAATGGGGACTAGAGAAGAGTTGCTCTGAATTAATTTTCCTACTTGCTATTCTTATCTTTCATAAGTCAGAATGAAAATTTCCTAACTTGATATGTCTCCATCCTTGGAGACATTCATGGTCCTGCGCAGCCTGCTGTAAGTTACCCTTCTTGATCAGGTAGGTTGGGCAAGGTGACCTCCAGAGGCCTCTTCCAGCCTCAACCATTCTGTGAGTCTGTGAAAATACTTCTTCTATTCATAATTTCTTACTCAGCATGAAATAATATATTCCGTCTGTCTGGCTATTTTATAGTCTGGAGATGGAAGGGGTCATTGGGACAGGACCGACAATTTCTAGGGTTATGAGTGGCCTGACAACTAGGATCCATGCTAGAGGGACCCTACATTTAGGGACAGGTATCTGGACATACCAGAGGTAAATGGACTAGGATTAAATTTAGGATTAAGGACAAAGGAGGCAGTGATTTAGAGTTAGGATGAGGCTTGCAAACCATGACCTGGGATGCTATATTACTACAACTGAGACTGAAAGAACTGAAAACCCATGTTACGCTTTGTGCGAGCACTGGTAGGAAGAACAAAATAATAGCAAAATAATATTGTGTTCAAACAAATACAAATCAGAATTATAAAACAAATGGCTGAAGAAACCACCGAGCCAATCTGTTCCACAGGCAGCAAATACAGATGCTGCAGCTGTTACTGTGAAGACTTCTAAACTAGTACTGCATTAGTCCCCACAAACTCTAGTGGGAGCACTGATGAGAAGCGGTGAGTAAGAAAAGGCAATTTGCAACAAGAAGAGAAAGGGCAAGGACAGGAAAAAAGATGATGAGAAAAACTGGAAAGCACTGATCATGCCTTTGCCACAGATGGCATAAAGACGTGAAGAACGAAGCAGAGGTAACATGAAGAAATATAATGAGGATAGAGGAAGAGAACAGAAGAAAGATGAATAGAAAAATGATGAAAGGAGGAAGAAAAAGAGCGCAGCACTTTTCTGCCTCCTCTCTTCCATGCTATCCTTTACTAAACAACAACATTCTTCTATCCACAATGCAGCATACTGTATGTATTTTCAGACCTTGGAAACCATCCTCCAGCATTTGTAGCAGCTGCTTTTCTTTAACTGGCTATTCAGAGTTGCATATGTAAGAGAGATTCCATCTTTTCTTATTAAGAAACTACAAAAAGAAGAAATAAGGAAAGACTCCAGGTTTTCATTATGCTGTTTCAAAAGCAGGCAAAAGACAAGAATAAACATTCTGACCATATAAAGTTTATACATTGCACAATATTTACTAAGTATAACAGACTATAATTAACACAAATTCCATAACACTGATGTTCACAGTAATCATGAGATCACTTGCGAGACATTTTTTCCTGCCTCTTTATAATCAGTAAGAGTAGTCTCCATGTCCTGTATTACATAAAAAAAAATATTTAAAAAAATCTATTTATTTGCCTCTGGAACCACAAGTCTTGTCTTTGCTGAAGATCCTTAGCAGGAAGGTTGCAACAGCATGAGATGAAAGAGAAAAGTACAATATATGTTGACAGCAGATCCAGAACACCATACAAATACTACAAAACTGTTGATGTTATTTTCTTCTTGAAATGTATTTTTTCATAAGGATGTAATTTCTGGTGATTTACAACGCTGTAGTTTGAGTGGCAGCAGGTTAGTGTGAGGATTTGATTAATTATTGCTGGACTCCTCTGCCAAAATGAGAATCACACCATAAGGTTTCAATTTAAGAACAGTACTGGGCTGATAGCTGCTTCTTGGGGAAGATGCATAAATTGCCTACCACCAACTGGAATGGGCTTTAATACATATGAACGGAGCTGATCTGACTAATCCATACTAGAAGCTAATACGATGAAGACAGTTCATACAACCCGGAGGATATCCTACCAACATGATACAGAGTGCATTGGGGAGCTTCCTGAAAAATTTTGTTCTCTCCAGGTAATATGAAAAGAGCTCCTAAAATCATTAGCTGTGCCAATCTGACTTCCCCATGGGCCAAAAAAAAGTGCAGCAAGCAGGTAGTCTGGTACAGATTCTTACCTCAAATAATTTCAGGTAAAGCTATAAGAGTGAGGGTCATTTTGTGTTTCCAAATTTTTGTGAAGAATAGCAAAGGGTGAACAAATCTGTTTCATGCTGTGTTGGAATGGAATAGAAGCTCAGCTATGGGGGGAAAATTTAGCTAAAAAACTCTAAGTGGCCCAGTCCACAAGATCATCTCTGCCCACCTCTGAATGTTTCTTGAGGCTATGCTGTTTCTGGGTCAAAATACCACATCCCTCAAACTCCCAAGCAAACATAAAACCACCTAATCCCACATCCCCCTTCAAAACATGCTGAGCCATGTGTCGTGGTTTGGCCTCAGCCAGCAACAAAGAACCAGGCAGCCGCTCGCTCGACTCCCACAGCCGTGGGAAAAATCGGCAGGAAATTGCAAAACTCGTGGGTCGAAATAGTGTGATTTAACAGAACAGCCAAAGAGAAGAAGAAAGAAAAAAAAAAAAACAGCGATAAAGGAGTATAAGGACGCGAGTACAGTACAGTACAGTACAGTACAGTACAGTACAGTACAGTACAGTACAGTACCGCAGCGCAGCGACCGCGACCGCATGGCCACAGCCCACCCCCGGGTGGCGACTGCCCCGCCCTCCCCGGCTAGCGCTTCTTATAGCCCTGGCATGGGTCACGTGGTATGGAATACCTGCCTCCCCTGCCGGTTCCTTGGGGAAATTAACCCCCTCCTTGCTGGAACCAGGATACCATGTTACGCCATTAACCGAAGTACTGCATCTCAGAATGGGCACACTCCCAGGGAATCTTTTTTGATCCGAGCAGCTAAAATGTCCTGAGCTCAGAGGGCACCTGCTGTCCCTCAGGCAGATAAGATTTTGCTTTCAAGATTGAAAAGGTCTTCCAGCTGCCTTCAAGCTCTCACCTCTGATTTCTACACGCAGAAATCACACATACATTTATATGTATGAAATAAACTTTCACATACGTATAAACATAGTAAATGCACATAAAAAGATGAAAGGCACTGTATTAACTGTACCAAAATGATAACAATACAGTCACATGGTATCAAGTCAGCAAACTGCTCAGTATGCAAAGAAAGAAATGGATTCAACAGGAGTTCTGTCTCATAGCTACAAGTGGGCAAATGGGTGTCCTAAGATCATTGTTCCACTGGTGACACAGTTCTACAAGCTGCTTTGGGCAGATGCTTCCCAGTGCTTATCACAAAGATCACGGCTGCATCAAAAGTCTCAACATGATTCTTGGATGGCAGTGAAATAAATGAGCACAATCACACAAATCTCAAAGTTGAGACTTACCCAGAAAAACTTGGGACTTACCTGCATGGATACAAATCCACCTTGTGACTGTCCTGACATATGCACATACTTTCCTGTAATACAAATGAAATACAGATGCATATACATCTGTGTGGGCCTTGTTTTGTTTCTGCATTGTTCATCTACTGCTGCTTTCCACTTTCAGAAATGTGGCCATTCATAACAATATTTACTCTGTTTTCACAACCATATTAGGAACAGATGAGGTAAGACCCAGATTCTAACAGCAAAAATCTGAACCGATTCTCAAGTTATGGATCTCTGAAGTCCAAGAACCAGTCATAGAAACACCAAGCATAGGGACTTTGGAGAACTTCAAGCCACCTCTGTCTGGGTAAAACTTCTTAATAATCCTAAATTATTTCATGCTTTGCAAAACTTTTCTGTTCTTATAATCACAAAGTTAACTTTGTTCACAGGCCAATGCTACACTAAATAACTCTTAAAACTTAGGCACTTACTCTGCTACACTGAAAACTTCTTTTTACAGAAATATTTGAAACTTCTTAAATTTCAACCTCGGAATTTTATTGTGCACTCTAAAGATGTGATTTATTGTCATTCCCATGATACTGTATGCTCTCAAGTCCCAGGTACAGAATCGTGATTGAATTATATAACAAGAACTAAACCTGAGTGCAGAAATGCACACAGGAGAGCAGTAAGTTAATAATATTTTCTTCTTGTTTTGCACTGAATTTTTCAGTGATATCTGCATGATTTTCTTCTGTTTCCTATTCACAAGAAAGAATCACAAGCAATACCTCTAGCCTGTTTCAGTTCATTATAACTTTGTTCTCTCAGGTAGAGACAAACAAATTTACCTTATTTTATTCAAATGCTGCGTTCAACGTTAAGCATCAAACATCAGTATCTAATCATATGTGATTCGTTGTGTTCCTTCTCTCCATTTGCACTGTCATATTTAAAATTTGTTTAAATCCTTCTTCACTATGCAAATGAGCAGTTCCACTATACTAAGCACAATCATGCTTAGTGAGCGTGGTTTGCAAGAACCTACAACAGTTTCTAGAGTCAAACTTGAGAAAGAGTGGACAGTCCACTGGCCAGCCAGGAACCTGGGGTCAGAAGCTCACCTATTCCCTATGGTACACAAGCCAAATCACTTAAAAAATATGCAGCAATTTTCTTTCTGTCTGACTAGGAAGACAAAAAATTCCTGGACTTCCATCTGGTAATGGAAGATTCCTTAGAGATTATGGGGTAATCAGACACCTTAGAAAGAGAACCAGCCTAGAAATGCAGTAGGTTCTCCAGTTTTTCAATCAATGGAAAGTTTTCTTAAAGAAAGAAGAAGATATAACATTCAAAATCCTTACTGCAACTAATAAAAATATTGCTCTTTCTCAAAAAGATTCTGTGCTAAGATTACTCATCCAAAAACCTTTGGTTTGGCTTTCATCGCTACACGAGTCATTTATTAATTCCTTCTTGCCAAAACAAAAAGATCCTTGGCTTAAGAAAGTGGCATTAAAAGTAAGCAGAATGCTATTTATAAACAAACTCAAATGGAACCTGTAAGTACAGAACTACCTGCAGCTCTAACAAACATCCCTGAACGCAAAAAGAAGGCATAACTGAGGTGGACAAGCTTGGAGTACTCAAGCAGAAAACAGTCCTTGAAATACTGACAGTCTGAATTTGAATCTCCGCTCAACTAAGCGGCAAGGTTACTCACATAAAGATTATGTAAGCAACTTCTAATGCTTCTTTATAAGTAAAGCTGTGTTGGAACTTAGAATAATAATTATCACTGTTGTTAAAAAGCAATTGGATAGCTTGCTTATTCTTTTATCTTCCTTTTTTAAAATCAAGGGCTTCATAAATAGGTAATAAAAATACAGGCAACAACAACAACAACAACAAAATTGGTCTTTGTGGGCTCAAAGCTTCAGCTTAGTACACCACCAAGAGAAGGAGAGGGGAGCGAATGTTTCCTTTCTTGTCAGCTATCTGCAAATGGAGTCTGTGGAGCATTTATGCTTCAAAATACTCCAGACCCTTGTAACAAATTTGTTTCATTAAATATTATGAAGTTGGAATCATAAGTAACAAGTTCTAGTTTGAAGTATCTTTAAAAGTATACCACGTGTTATTTGATAAACCTTCTTCAAAATGAAAGTTTCCCACTGTTTCCAAGTCAATCAACAAGAACTGTACAACCAAATTAAAACTTTCCTTCATTTCCACCTGGAAATCTTTTAAAATCCCGCCTGGGACAACATAACAGGACAAATTAACATAATTTTGATTTTCTTTAAACAACAAATTTAGACAAGTGAATGATTACAGAAAGATTTTTTTTTTAAAAAAATCTGAAATACTACAACTGTGGATATACTGGTCCTATACTTATCTATAACACCAAGCTTCATCTACTGCACCAAGCAGTGAGTAGTTACTCACCCCAGCTATTTTTGTTCAATCCTTTTCCTATTTACTAGATCACCAGTAATGGGAATGGCAGCATCTGCTGACTAGAAGGTGGCCTGGATCCAATAATTCAGACCACATAAGAGCTGCAACTTTAATGATACTTGCAATACTCCTAGTTTCCACCTTAAAAAAAAACAAATGCGAGACAGGCTTCAAGTCCTATCATGAATCTCCTAACCACCAGCCACCATCATACCCAATTATTAATGTCTAAAAATATCAGAATACTGTTCTTGTACAATTCATGAAACATACTCATTCAGTTTTCTGTTCTGGAACGCTGTTCTTTCCTCCAGTGCATTTATTTTTTTGTAAGAATGCCTTTTCAAGACAGGTCTTTTCTGTATCTTCATTATCATGAATTGAATTTTCAGTTTCCAGATTCCTGCTCCTTAGAGATTTATTACTTGATGCTTTACCCAACATTTGCAGCTTGGCCAATTCATGTTCCAGCTGACAAAGAGACCCCACTAGGATTCAGAAGCAAGAGGTTATGTTAAAGTATGGAAGGAAAATTATCTTGTGTTTCCTCAAAAGACAAAGCCTCTAGATGTGTACTAAAAAGCATACTTGAAAAGATCAAACCAGAAAACTATTTGAATATATTCAAACTCTTGATTGTCAATAGAAAAAAGCTGAATTACTTGGCCAAAGGGACAGCTCTGCTCTGAGCAACTGCACATACTCTTCTCTTGTATATTGGCTCATATTCGAGTCCTGTTCATATCTATTAGACCATTGTTTCACCCAGGCAGGACTGATCCTTCAATGTGACTTCATCATGATGCAAGTCTCAGCAATGAAAAGAGAATTAGAGGGAACAGGCAAAATGGAAGTGCAGCTTTTCTTCAGACACCTCAGGACAGGGTTCATTTCTCTCCACATGTGTGATCACTGTGTGGCATAGTAATTACTGTCTGCTTTGTGGGAGCAAAACATTCTTTTTTAAGAGGTAAATCTTTAGGACCAATCCAGCCGCTATACAGCTCATATTAGGTAAAGCAAGAGAATAAACTCCTCATTCCTTTTGAATAACAAGCGAGGATTTGGCACCCAAGTATAAAATTTTCATAAAACTCTTCTTAAAGAAAGCAACTCTGCTACACACCCCAATGAAAATGCTGAAATGAATATTCATATATGCACTAACTATAGGCACTTCTGACAAAGAGATGAGGTGATTGAAGCGCATGTCTGCTTCCTAGATAATCCTGATCTACATAGGGCAAGCAAAGGAGGAAGATGTGACCATAAAGGCATGAGTCTGCACCGGCAGAGTCCTTTGTCTGTGCATCCCTGGTCAAAAGAATGTTGACTTTTGATTCAAGTACTTTTAAGGGCTCCTATTTACACAATCAGCAATATTTTTTCAGTGACGTGTACAGACATATGTGCAAAGAGCTCACTCAAGGTGCATTAAAGACCTACTAGGAATGTTTACAAACTGCTGTACAGAAAGTCTGTAATACAGGTCTTTTCCTTTTAGAGTAACTGCAGTTGCACTGAGGCAACTATAGTCTGACTCTGATCCATTATGTTGCTTATACTGTTCTTAAAGGAAGGGGAACAGACTAAGTTCGAAATCAGAAAAAAAAACACCCAGTAACTTGAGAGCTGGGTGAGAAAGAGCTTTCTAATCTGCAAAACACAGACCTTTCAGAAATCTTTAGAGTATCAGCTAGAATAAGCAACAACCATAATAATCTGGGAACTCAGCAGGAAGGTCCTCTGCAAACACCTATACTGGATGAATAAAAGAAGCAACCTGAAACTCAGTTTGCCACATTAGGTGAGTACCTTATCTAGTCCATTGCTCTGGACTGGATCTCCAAGTTTTCCTTCTTGGTGCAGTTCCATTTAAGAACCCACTGGTCAAAGCACTTACCTAAGACTTGAGACACCAGATGCAAATAATTATGAACCTGGCAGAACTGGAAATGGATCCCCTGCAACACATTAAGTGTCCTAAAAAGTTGGCTGTTGATTATTCTGAAGAATAATTAACACAAACAATGATATCACACCTATAATATATTATTTTCCATTTCCACTCAAAGTGCAGGGATAGCATTTGGAAGACCTTTTTATTACAGATAAAGATAAACCAAGAAAAAATAATAGATTCTCTAGTATGTGTTCAGCAAAGCAGGCATGATCTACATTTCCATTTATAACCAAACAGGCTTGATTTACATTTAAACTAAAAGTCCTTTATAGTAAAGGCAGTGGAAAAGAAAAATAAATACATGCACAAATGCCACTGATAGCTAATTTCTGTCTTCTTTGACATGGCTACAGCAATGGAAAGGAGTTTGGAGTAAACAAAGATGTGCCCTAGGCAGTTTTGACACAGACTTTGGGATGATCAGGGCTGTGTATATAGGATATGACTCTGAACCATGCAAGTTGGTAGAACATTTTTATTAGAATGAGAGAAAGATTAAACCATGTACATAAATCTTTGGTAGTAATCAGAATGCTCATGCTAGAAAGGCCAGACTGATATCACCTTCCTATTTTTTCTAGTGTGTTTCCAGTGAGGTTGACCTCTTGCAAACTTTTGCAGAGTATGTAAGCCCTGCAAATGTTTTAAACAATACAGTTTTAATCTAATATAACACTGCAAATGCTGAAGAGCCTGTAGGCTAAGAGGCAGATCATTCAAATGTAAAAACAAATTTGACTGGAGTCTAAACAATGTTAGCCTCTGTTGTAAACTATAGCTTTATTTTGACATGGAAAGAGAGAATGCATTTTGCCGAAAGGGAACTGGCTCAGAAAGCCTTTGTAAATGATACTGCAATGAAAATAAACTTAGTCCCCCAGCCTTAGTTTCACAGCTGTGCATGAGAAACCTAACAGATCATGCCCCATGTCATGAGTACTCATTAGCTTTTGGCTGCAGCCCATGTCTTGGCCTCAGGATACCATGATGATGTCAATCATTTCTCTCCATGATGACACTGCACTTCTTTGCAGTGAGATGCCACTAGTGTTTGGTTGCTAATAAATAGTCATTTTCTGGAAACACTCTCCTGCCTTTACGCTCGTACTCTGTCAGCTGTAATTTCTCAGTCTTCCTTTTCCTTCCCTATCATCATGCCCAACTTCAATTTCTCTCTTCTCTCTTTTATGGCTTTGAAGGTTCCCAGTGATCTGGTCTCATTCATCTCTATCAGCATCTCCTGCTCTAACTACTTTTATCTTGGTATCATTATCTCCCTCTGCCTTTTTTTCATGTACTCTCCCAAGGGAAGGTGGACTGAGCTGCAGTACCTCTGTCTCCATGTTGGGGCACAGTAACTTGGATAATTCAGAAAGCTACACAGTCTTTCGCTAGAAACGGACATTTATGTATTTCTTCCCCCTTTACATGCCAAACTGCTAATCACAAAGCTATCGCTGGTTCTGGACTAACTGCCAACTCAAAGTTAGCATGGAGAGTATTAATCTGGGGAGAAATAAATTTTTCATAGGAGCTAATTTGATATAAGACAGCATGAGAAAAAGCTGGGATAAAACTTCTCCTGAACAGGAGTTAATCTCTCCAAGTTATAAAAAAAATAAAAACCCCAAACACTAAAATAAAAATTAAATGCCAAGCCTTTTACATAATACTGAAGTGCAGACAAAAATCTGCAGTTATAAGAAAACTAAAAAAATCTTTTCCTCATCAAGAATCTCAGAGGTATTTGAAAATGAGTGATATATTTAACTCTGCATATGCAGAAAACCTTAACAGCTAATCTATTCCAAATAGGGTTTCAGACTTAATTATTATAAATTAAAGTTTAAAATTGTCCCTTCTGTTGTTCAATAATTCTAAAAGTTAGCCCTACTTATTAGTCACATCTATATACCATACTATTAAAATACCATGCATTAGACAAATTAGAAGAAAAGACACCAGACTCACCTCTATATTTTTGATCAGGTTATTATTCAACCAAATACAAAGCTTTGTTAGGGCTTCCCGACTTTCAGTCCTGGAAATTTAACTGCAATAAAGATAAAGCTTTTGCAAATTTACACATTTTTGTAGACCATCTATTTTCTGCAGTAGAAGAGGTTTTACTTTGCAGCCCTGAACAACAAAGTGTCACTCTTTTTGGTCAAGATGCCATTAACTTGCACAGTAAATTGTTATGTATTTCCAAGTAATTTGAGACCACACTGTCTACAGAATTCTGCTGATTTAGAAAGCTTTTCAATTACACCAACAAAGGAAAAAAAAGTAGCAGCTACAAGGGTTCATGATAAATGACTATGTGTTTTTAAATACAGTATTATTTTCATTAAAATTTCTTCAGTCTAACAATTTTCCTGGAAAAGGTTTCAATGTAATTATTCCAGTTTTTAAAAATATTGTTTCTAATGATAAATACTCAACAATAGGTCCTAAATTGCAAAAAACTTTAATATGTAACATATGTAATTTGATCCATATCTAAATTGGCATTTTTGGATACTTAAGTAAAGAAGTGCCAGATTCTGATTCCTTCAAATAGTGCCTTCTTCCCTGAACAGATGAATGGAGTGTTTGTGAAAGAATATGATAATCATTGTAAGGGACTGGAAATTGACTAATGTTGGCTAGAAAGAAAACTCATAGTTAACTTACCACTAAAGAGCATTCAGCAATCCACAGCAATTTGAGCAACAGCCAGTACCCTAGGTGTAAAATATTTTGAATACTTTGTCCAATAAGAATGACAGTAGTTATAGTTGGGAAGTATTTAATGCCTACAATTCTGGGATAACCTGAGAAAAACATCTCCAGTGCTGTTGGTTTTAGTCCCTCTTGATCAATGTTCTCATAAGACAATACACTACATGTGTACTGGAAATGAAAAGCAACCATTATTCTCTTTATGTCTATGCTGTAAAAAAGTACATTACACAGTAGAATGTATTACTGCCATTCCAGTGAATTAGAGATTGCTGCTTAACACCAGTTGTGTCTTTAAAGACTTCCTCTGCAGTAAAATGTTTTTGCAATTTTGATCACATTCAGCTAAGTAGCTTTCTTCTGCTCCCAAATCACATTTGGAAAGTATTACATGAGTGCTTCATATCACACCTCAGAATGTATCTTCAATTTAAAACAAAATAATTTTAAATTATGCTAATTTAATGAAAAATAAAAACTGGAAATCCGTAACTATCTATAAGCTAGTATATGTATGTGTATACATACACACACATACATATACATATATAGATGAGGATAGATGGTCTGCTTTATCAGTCTTGTAGTTTTCTACTTCTGGAATGGTTGTATCAAATAAAAATTATAATAAAGTCTTTTGGCCAGGAAAAAAAGAAAATGTTTACATGGAATTTCACTAAGGGTGAGATTGAGTTTTAGATGAAGGAACAGGTATCCACACGTGCGCCACTTGCCTAAGATGTCATGTTAGTCGACTGATTTAACCAAAGGATCCTGGAAAGCCATTCAGATGGCCAGACAAGAGGGGTTTATGTCACACAAAACTGACTTATTCTATAGGTTCCCTTGACTATATTGACTAACAATGGGATTCAGAATATCCATTGCTGTTTCAGAGACCTTAAAAGCATCCTGCCACAGCCGTTCCAGTAGGGTGCAGTTTTCTGTATATCCTCCTAAATATGTGCGTTGTCACAGAGACTTACAAGAAATTAAATTAGGCAGGTGATAAACTCAAAATAAACTTTGTTCTAACCAAAACTGTTTAAGACTCTGGTGCATTAATAATCTACATGTTTAAGATGTAAAATGGAATTATTACTACACATTTGATTTAAGAATTCTTAAGCTTTAGAAACAAGGATCCAAAATGCGCAATCACTCACCAAGTAAGGTGAGGGCTCTCAATCTGCAGGAGTTACCATGGGCAGTGTCCTGAACCATGGGGAGAGCCCCCGACTGCAGACCCACTGCTCTGAGGAGGACTGACTCAATTTGCCCTCCAGCAGGGGTCCATTTATATTCTAGTTGAATCTGATCTGTGGTCATATATGGTTACGTTTGTCCTCACTAGCTGAGGGCCTTAATTTCCTTGTCTTTAGTGCCACGTGGATTGGATGGCCTGAACCCCAAACTGCAATTTCTAGATTTTTCAAGAAGTTTGTCCACGGAGGAGGTGCAGCTGCCACAGTCTAAGATACCTTGAGGCAAGTAAAATGGCCGTAGACAGATATATATCTATGCAGCTGAATCCTGTCATTGATTTCTATTGACTGTAATGAGAGCCAAGAAATTAAATGCATATGTAGACAGGTACCTGTAGACACCTAAATGAAGGTGTCTTAAGCTGGAGTGGGATTCCATTTTAAAATTCTAACCAGTTCATAGTAGACAAAATTTCCACCATCTTAGTTAATCACGTGATTCTGCTCACAATTATCCATTGTCTAAAAAATGCAGGACTGAGTCCAAACTACAAGATTTTTTTGATCAAATTAATATAACAAGCTTATTTCTGTTTCTATAAATGAATATTTCTGCAGGGTACTTCACTAGAAACAGAGACAAAGCAGGTAGTTGTACCTTAAAAGTAATTTACTCTGAAGAGTAAATCTCTTGAGTGATTCTCGTTTCTGCATCTTAACTAGTAACGTGTTTCCCACAGTTCTGAAATGTTAGATCACCACAAACTGTTATTAATGCATGCCCTATAGACCACCTTTGGGGCACTCCAGAATGGAGACAATCCTACAGGTGCTATCTCTAGGGAAGCAAAAATAATTGTATATTCTTGCTAGAATATCGATATTTATAGAAGTACTGAGAGGAAAAAAAAAAAGATTAAAACCAAGATCAAGTAACTTAACAGCTCCATAATAATTTCCACAAGGTTCTGGTTTTCGTTATCAATTGTATCATCTCTTGAGTTCTCTGCAGTGACTATTATTTCTTAGTATTTTCTTCGAAAAAGTATAGTAATATTATCAGCTGCGTAGCCACCCACATAATTTGTAAGTAATGGGATTTCCAAGAAGTTTGGAAAGATCTAAATTCTTAACAGACTGAGTTCCAGAATCTGTATTTCTAGTGGAATCACAATGCAGATTACAACAGATGAAAGTTGAAACTGCCTGGAATACTTTGATTTATTACTTTTTCAATTAACTTTTTTGGATTCTAAAGGTCCAGAAATTATTATAGAATAAGGTATTCCGACCACCTTTATAAGGAAGGGTGAGGAATTGCACCTACTTATCTTTGTATGGGATTTGGTATATTGTATTTGCACAAAGCATAAAGATGTGGTAAAACCAAACCAGTCAGAACTCATAATTCACCAAAAACCTCAATGAAAACCCTTCTGCATGCATGAAAAAATATATCAGAATATAATTGATAGTATAAAAACCTCTGCCACAATTTAAGTAATCATACAGCTGCTACAATTAATCTTTAGAATTATTACTTATTAGTAGTAAGATTGTTGCAGCAGCTTTTTTTTTTTTTCCTTTTCAAAGCACTTCCACTGTATATTAATCACAGTATGCACAAACTACACCCTGAATATACCACATCCCTCCTGCTTTTGAATTTCTGCCACAGTATTTACTGACACACAGCCCCTCTAGCGAGTAATTTAGCACAGGAAACAAAGAATATATTTTTCCAATTACAACAGCTAAGGAAATTACATTAGACCTGAATTAGATTTGGGTGGATGCTTGCTCCTCTGGGCTCTGTAGGGGAAGCTCAGGGAATTGTTCTACCTTGCCTAGAAGGGGCACGACTTTGCAAGCATCTCTTCTGGAGCACGGCCTCCACAGAGAGCTTCCATATAACATATTCCCACAGCGTCATGCCACCTATTTGCCTGCTGCGGCCTAGACAGGCCCTCCGGGTGAAGCCTCAGCACTGCCGCTGACCTGGCACGCGGGCTCAGCGTGCTGCCGACTGTGTGCAGCAGATGGCCTTGCCCCGCCCAACCAGAAGCAGATGGCCTTGCCCTGAGAGCCAACCAGAAGCGAGTAATTCGCCCCCAGTGGCCAGGTGGGGCAGAGCAGCAGCCAATCGGAAGCGCGTCTGTCAGGGCTGGTCCAGTCCCCAGGGAGTGGGGCCAGGGTGGTTACCTCAGTGAGAGGAGTCTGCAGCCGCAGGGGGTAGTGATACATCCTTGAGGGCTCAGCACCAGTAAGCCCAGTGAAAGGGGCTGGTGGAAACTGGGTTCTCGCGTTCTTCAGCTGTGCTAGGCCAAGGGTCTGACAGCAACACACTAGAGACCCTCCCTATCCCTTTATCGGGCACCTGGCCCAGTGCTGGTGGTTCATTTAAGCTGCAGTGGCTTTTCCTCTTGCTCTGTTAGTGTGTGGGGTGCTGGAGTGTAGCTGATAAGCAGGTTTGTGAAATGTTGAAAAAAGAGAGTTTTATTCTGGCTTGTGTATCTCCCTTGGTCAGGGAGGATGTCAGGTCTGTGCAGCAGTTTATCTTCAGGGGACGACGTAAGCTGACTGTGCCAAACTGCAGCACAGAAGCTTACTGTGGCTTAGCTTAAATCAATTAGAAATGTGAGCATGAGATAAAATAGGCCATGCTTAAACCAAAAGAACCGTGTTCACTGAGCCATGTACACTGGATTAATTTTATCAATCTAAAAAAAAATTATAATTAAATAGCTGTGTGTGTTTTTTCTTGTATGCAGTGAGATCAGCTGAACATTTTCCAGTAGCAGAATTGCTCAGCAGAAAATTGGATCCTCACTGAAATAAATGTCATCAAAGATGTCTGATTTGTGAGTAAGGAGGTTAAATTTATTGAAAATTGCAAAGATTTCTGCTAAAGTACTTGTATTAATGTTTCTTAATATTTTTAATGGAGAGGGAGAAAATTGCTCAAGCAGCTTCTGCAGTTCTACCAAGGCGGATCAATCGGTCTGTAGCTCGTTACTTGCACTGCTTTTTCGTGTCACCAGATGTCACTCCAAGTCCACATAAGACAGACCACTGCCATTTATTTATACACTGTAAAAGATGTTCTGACTTGGTTCTTGGACTTCCCTATTCATAGGTGCTGCATTTCACTTACCCAAAGACAAAAATATATATACCCTGCTTCTTTTAGCAGAGGTTTGTAATAAGGTAAGTCTATGAGTCCAAATATGCTCTCCTGAATTTACATGTCCTAACAAGTACAGAATGGAACAATTTGAAATTAGAAAGGGGATGTTAATTCTCTGAAAATTATGCACACTTTCTAATTCAAGGAAAAAACAAAACTAATAATCTACTCTGAGCCTTCTCTAGAGAAATTTTTATCTAATTTTGTGTAAGGGGAGTGTGTTCTGTTCCCTTTAAGAAAGAGGGGCTCGTTTAGCAAATGACTCCTTTCCTTTCTCATTGACAAAGAATCTTAGGGGCAACTTTCTAGGTAAATTAGTTTAGGCAGCTAGGCCAACTGATACCATTTTGTGACCCGTTTCATTTTTTTTTTTAAACAGTAACTGACTGAATAAGCATTAAAACTGGACATTGCATCCAAATTTAGATATTCATTGGTACTATCAGTAGCAAAATGCAACTGCTTTTGTTTGAGAGCGTCTAATGGAATGACTCATCATTGGCAGCGAGGAAAGCCAAATGATCCAATTTGGGTACAGGGATTTCTGTTTGACTGGAAAGCACTCCTCTCTTACCAGAAGGGAATCATTGTGAAATCATCATTTTTGTGAAACACTGCAGTCCTTTCTAGGCGACTGAATTGTCTCAGAGTGACCTGCTCTGGCAGCCTAAAATCTGTGTGTGTAATACTCCTAATCTCTTCAATTTCAGCAAACATGCAGGGTAGCATTACAATCATTAACTCAGCTCATTAAGTACTAGCTAATGTTACTGCTAGATAATCTTGTGTCAGTTTATAAAGCTGTTAAAATGTATATTTGCATGTACAGGATTAAAAAAATATCTGGCAGCAGTTGCTAGGTTTGTCTTTTAATGTAAAGGATTTTCAAACCTACCTCAGACTGAATGAATCATTGCAAGCGTGTTATCTTTCACCTTCTGCTGTGGCACATTCTGCTCTAATTCTGCTAAAGCCTTTTAGTATAATTTGAAATTGTTTCATAGCATAGTCAAAGCAAGTGTTTAAGTGCTGATGGTGCTTTGCTACTGTATATTTACTTTTGGAATTGTCCTTGTAGTTTTGCTGACTACTGTAGAAACTTTTCAAACCAATGTTCATCAGATTCTCATGGATCACTGTGCATCATAGGCATGTGTTTCTGTCTGTGCCTTCTACTGATGCTCATATTTTTATAGGCTAGTAGATGATTTGGTTTTACTGGCATTGCTAAACAGTCATCATTGTATTTGTAGAAGGGTCTCTGTTGTTAAAAAAATACTGTTTGTAATCTACGTGCAGCTTTTTGTCTGCTTCTGCTTCATATCACTGGAATATTTCTGACTTCTACTGTGTCATTTTTTAATCCAAATGCTTCTAGTATCATCTCTGCAAGCCTGTGCATATTTAGATGAGATGTCAGAATAAGTGGCAAGAAGCAGTGATGATAGAACTCGTGTGAACATTTAAGAGAGATTACATTTTAGAAACTAGGCTCTCTATGCCTTATCATTAATTAAACACTTTAGCTAACTTTTAGTATCGGGTAAGATATATGAGATAGGCTTTGGCCTGTTTTTTTCTAATAATTTTAGCAGGATAAATATTTTGATGTGAGACATGTCTATGTCTTTTGAAGTATTAAAAATAATACTAGATTTCGCATTAAGCACCTGGGAAATGTCACCCCTTCAGCTGTGATTGGAAGCAGTTAGGTTAGCAGGATAAGTACAGACAGTAGTTGGAAACATGATCTAGTTATATTGATGTCTCCACTCAATAATGCAGAGTCCTTACTCCCACTGAGGTCAAGAAAAATATTGCTGAAACAAGACTGAGGAAGGCTTCTAGGGTTTGGCCGAGCAGTTGTGATGCATAAACTGTGTTCACAAGAGTCCCACGAGCCATGAGTGCAAATGTGGCAAGGGGAGAAGAGCACTTGCTTACTTTTGGCACTGCCAAAAATAGATATTATTTGGGGAGCATTCTGGCATGTATCCCAAGCTAGTTACAGCTTGACCTGCAGGATCAAATGGGATAAAAGTGGGTTGTCTCAAGTATGTCACTAGCGACAGACAGTTGTCACAGACAATCCAGAATCATAACTTTAAATGCATATGCACTAGTGTTTTATCTAAAATAACTTATGAATATCTGAGCTCTGTGTGGAAAAGGCCATTTCCCAGCAACTCTGGCTGCATCCTCATGCCACAGAGTATGTGATGCAGAATGAATGTCAGTGCTGTGGGCCCCTGATTTCTCTGCAGCTCACCTGATTTTGCAGACAACTGTTAACCATTTTTCTAAAGTAAATGAACTAAACAGAAGTATATAGATGGATATGTATGTCTGTGCTTTCTATTTTGCATGGTTTTAGATCATCTGAATTGCTGTATTTTCTTGTTGCTTTGGATGATGGGCTGTAAAAACTGAGGAGTGAACTCAGGTGGGCACTGGGCATCTATAAGAAATTCCCTGTGGAACAGGACAAGTAGCTTCTTATGTATCTGTTAATAACATGTAGGAAGGAAAACTGAGTTATCTTAGGTGACTTTGTCTTGGGTATAGCCGTTGCAAGTCTCCTGTAAGGAGATTAAAAAAAAAAAACAACCCCCAAAACCCCCAATAAAACTTCATTAGTGCTTTTAAAAACAATAGATAAGAAATTACTTATAGAATGTTTTATTATTGCAGTAACTTCTTCAGCCAGCTCTGGACTGGATGTCATGCTAAAAGACAGAAATGAGCTCAGCATTGATCTATAAATTAGCAGTTGCCTAGTGACTCATGCTCCTGGCATACTTGCTTTATGCAAACAAAAAATAGCACTATGCAGTAATGGATATATGCCAATTTTTTGTCAGGGTCATTGTCCTAGAGTTTACAGCAATTTTTGACATAATTTTTGACAGGGAGTGTAACTTGAAAATGGAAAATGTCCATGTAAGCAAGGAACTGTTCAGAAACCATCATCAAAGTACCCACAAAGGAATGTTGCTATAAGAGGCGAAAAAAAACACACCAAAAAAAAATCTGGCCCAAAATATATGAAAATAAGTAATGTAGCATAAGATAGAATTTGTAGGGCGTATATTAAATGGGTTAGAAATTGGCTTAAAAGCAGATCTCAAAATGGGAAAAAATAATTGTCATGATTATTAATCAGTTTAATGAAGCTATCTAATCATTTTATTGGCCATCCAAATGGTAACATAGGTCTCTGCCAGTTAAATCTGCAGATGGCAAAGGCTTGTTGAGTAGTAAGTAATGATGTTACACCTACAAAATTATTTGAATCACCTAATTAAATGGTCACAGTCCAGCAATATGCACTCCAATAAAACCAAATGCAGGCCGATACCTCGGGGCTATATGGATTACAGCCACACGGTACGAAACCCTGTCTTGAAATGCTTTGACTCAGGAAAGTGATATAGGGTCATTCATAGCAAAGTACTTCAGCCTGAGGTCCCACTGTAGTGCTCTAGTTAAATTAACCAACATGATCTAGGGGCTTATCAAGTAGATGAACACAGAGAATAAGCCAGGGAAGGGATTTTTCTTTTGTGTGCAACACTGATGAAACAGCTCCTGTAATGGTGTGTTCATTTAATGTGTCTTCACTCCAGGCAGGGAGGCCACAAACTTAGCCATAGACTGGAAGCAAAACCTGATGATACACTGCTGACAGACCCTCACTGATGAAAGGAAGGTTGAGACTGAACTGAATAGTAATATGTAGATAGCTATGGAAAACTACAGCTGGTTACAGAGGGCTTTTGAGTCTGACAGGAAGAGGCGCAACAATATCCAGCCACTGAAATTTTAAGTTGAACAATGTATTGTAATATGCATGTAATGTGTTGTCAGCGTTAGTGGGGGTAGTGTTGTGTCAATGCCGAATTCTTCTGTACCATTAATCTCAGTGGGATCTGAGTTAGGTTAGAAATCAGCACCTGTAAAACTTCATCCTGATATTTTCATGGACAATCTCAAAAAAGAAGTTGCAAGATTTGCTTTTTAGTAATTTCCACTTTATCTTTCCTTGTAATCTATCAATAGTATCCAAACCCTTTGAGCTTTTTAAATTTTACAATCTGTATTTTTCAATGCTTATGAATGGTAAAGTTAATAATTTCTCTAGGAGGGAGGTCAAATTCTTCATGCTTTCTGAAAAGGATCTGCAGATATAGGAATGCGAGTGTGTTTCTCGTCTTAGTTGTGAATATTTCCAATTTTTATGAGAAAAACTCTGCTTGCACCAGGACTTTTTCTTGTCTCCATCCTTTTTGTCTTTCTTTTCTCTCTATGCATCGAGGGCCTCAACAAGCTCCATTGAAACAAAAGTAAATCTTTCATGGGACATGGTGTCATTACAGGCTCATGAAGTCACAGGAGAAGTAATTTTGGCTGTAATCTGCACTCCATGTGTACTCCTATAGCTCCACTGAATCCCATGGAATGATGCTAGTTTTGTGCCTGCTGGAGGCCAGAACTGTTTTATGGTCATATTCTTGCCTGCTATTGGCAAGGCGCAGGGCATTAAACCCACACCACAGTATGTGTGGAAGAATCATTTCAGTCTTATGAAGCATCCCTATAAATCACCTTTTCCAGAGCCTGGTTACATTGAGATCAGGACCACTTGTTACAAAGTGGTAGGAAGAAGCAAACAAAAATATTTAATGAAGTCCTTGAGCATATTCTACAGTCACACTGTAATGTTGGTCACCAGAGGTCTCTAGGAAATGTGAACCTCAAAAAGCACCACAGAAGTAGCATTGGAATATATTTGTACAGTGACTGAGGTAAAAGAATTGCGCTTGAAAGCAACAATGAAATGCAGTGAGGAATTTTTACCTGCTTTGCTTTTCTTGCATTTTTCCATGGTGACTAGCGTATCTCTTTGTCTCCGAGGCACAATGGAAATTGAAAACCTGCTGGACTGGAACAAGTGCAGTCAGCTTCCCAGGATGAAATAATACCTTAATTGGTCTGTCTGCATGGATGAAAAAGGGCCGAGCCCTATCATCCCAGTCTGAGAGATATAATGAGAAAAACATCCTAGATCTGATATCAGCAAATATTCCTGGAGCTATTTGTATCTTTTCATGAAGAGACCTGGTAACATAATTCACAGAAGAGGGATACTGTAAGACTTATGTATCAAAACATTGTTTTAAGCATGTGATGAACTTCCTATATAACTAGCTTAAGGAAATTGTAAAAAAAAAAATCTTGCTCTTGTATTTCTTTTTTTATCAAACTTTTTTTTTTTTTTTTAAATCACAGAAACAAGACTAGCAAGCACCTTGAGAAGTCGCCTAATTCACCTCTTTGCTCCAAGGCAGAATGGACTTTTTCCAAACCTTCCCTGTTTCTGTAACCTGTCTTTAAAAGCTTCTGGTAATGGAAATTCCAAAACCAAAGGCTAATGGCAAATGTTAATTGCAATGAGCAGAGAAGGTTAGTGAGTGCAAGAGAAAATAGTGGCATGCTCAATGGTACTTTGATATTACATCACCTTTTAGATTTTGCTGTAGGAAAGAAAGAATCTGGAAGTTTCTAAGGCTCAGCTGGCTGTTTCAGGAGCTTCCATCATTTCTCTGAAAGATCTGTACAGGTTTATATCCCTTTATGTTCCTTAAGGAATACATTTCTTGTTCAAATTCCTGAACTGAAGATTGATAGTAGGAAATGGAATGAGTGTGCTTTTGACTTATTATTGTGATAGAGAAGACATTCCCCCCCCCCCCAATTTATAGTTTTCAACAATTTAATATATTGCAAACCTCCAAAACATAAGTGTCAAACCCCTCAAAACACAAAGCCATTTTTGAAATAATCTAACAGGGAATCATATTTAGCTTTCACTAGGTCCCACTATAAAAAAAGTTGTAACACAGTCTAAAGGACTCAAAATTACAAAAAATATAAAATTAATATTCTAAGTTAATATCTGAATTAATAAGTTAATGAAACATCCTAAAGGCTGCTAAACATTGTTATACTTTGGGGAAAAGGAAGACTGAGAAATGATCAACTTGTATTACTAGCAAACAGTTCTACTTTTCAAAGAAGGAATTAAGGGTCTCTGTTTGTGTTATAGTTAATGAAAAAAAAAAAAAGTTCAGAATTTCTGCCCAGTTCTGAGAGCCACAATTGATGTATTTCTTTTGAAAAGATGCAGCAAAAATGTGTCTTTAATTCTTTTTCTTGTATCTCCATGTTCTAGGGCAAAAATATTATGTACGAGTTTCTGTTATGGAAGTGACTGTAATCTGGCAGGTTGAGATACTGATATTGCCAAAGCAAAGGAGAATTTTGAGAAGCCTAAGTGACTGAGTCCATCTGAAATGTAGAATAAGTCCCTCAATAGATGTGCCAGGCCTGTGGAACCCCTGAGTATCAAGAGGCCCGACAACTGCCTTCAGTTGCTCTGGGAGAGGGATTATGATTGCAAAAGTGCAGCTGAAAGGCTACACTCACATTTCTGGGAAATTATGTGAGCAATATAATATACCAGTCTTCCTGAGCACAGTATAGAAACTAGATACTAGGGCTCAGGACACTCTATAATTTCATTTTTGGAGTGAAGAATGTGTCTTTCTCTGATGAGAAAAGGTTGGTTCTATTGGTTCTCTGACATCTGATGTTGAAAATCTCAGGTACACACCATTTCCAAACCTTCATCTTACCACCTCTCTAATAATTTGTAAGAATCACACCTGGGCCTCCTTGCTCTTTTAAATGCAACTGGAAAAAGAATCATAGAATCATAGAATGGCTTAGAGTTGGAAAGGACCTTCACGATCATCAAGTTCCAACACCCCTCCCGTAGACAGGGACACCTTCCACTAGAGCAGGATGCCCAAAGCCACATCCAGCCTGGCCTTGAACACCTCCAGGGATAGGGCCCCAACAACCTCTCTGGGCAACCTGTTCCAGTGCCTTACAACCCTCAAAGTAAAAAATTTCTTCCTAATATTTAATATAAACCTGCCCTCTTCCAGTTTAAAACCATTCCCCCTCGTCCTATTGCTACATGCTCTAGTAAAAAGTCCTTCTCCAGCTCTCCTGTAGGCCCCCTTTAGGTACTGGAAGGCTGCAATAAGATCTCCTCAGAGCCTTCTCTTCTCCAGGCTGAACAGCCCCAACTCTCTCAGCCTCTCCTCATAGGAGAGTTGCTCCAGCCCTCGGATCATCCTTGTGGCTCTCCTCTGGACTTGCTCCAGCAGATCCATGTCCTTCCTCTGTTGGGGACTCCAGAGCTGGATACAGTACACCAGGTGGGGTTAACAAGAGGAAAGGGGCAGAATCACTTCCTTTGACATGCTGGCCACACTTCTTCTGATGCAGCCCAGGATACGGTTGGCCTTCTGGGCTGGGATTGCACATTGCTGGCTCATTTGAACTTCTCATCAGTCAGCACACCCAGGTCCTTCTCCTCAGGGCTGCTCTCCAGCCATTCCTCGCCGAGCTTGTATTTGTGCTTGGGGTTGCCCCAACCCAGATGTAAAACCTTGCGCTTGGCCTTGTTGAACTGCATGAGGTTGGCTTGGGCCCACCTCTCCAGCCTGTCCAGGTCCCTCTGAATGGCACCCCTCCCCTCCAGCGTGTCTACCTCTCCAAAGAGATTGGTATCACCAGCAAACTTGCTGAGGGTGCACTTGACCCCACTGTCCATGTCGCTGACAAAGATGTTGAACAGTACAGGTCCCAGTACCTACCCCTGAGGAATGCCACTCGTCACTGCTCTCCACTTGGACATCGAGCCGTTGACCGCAACTCTTTGAGTGCAACCATCCAGCCAGTTCTTTATCCACCAAGTGGTCCATTTGTCGAATCCATGCCTCTTCAATTTAGAGACCAAGATATCATGTGGGACAGTGTCAAATGCTTTGCACAAGTCCAGGTAGATGCAATCAGTTATCTTCCCTTGTCCACTGCTGCTGTAACCCCTTTATAGAAGGCCGCCAAATTTGTCAGACGACCACTGCCCCCCCTCCCCCCGCCCCCCCAAATGCAAAATAAAGGGGAAAAAACCACAGAAAAAGCAAAAAACACACATAAGGGCCACATGGTCTAGTGCCAGTGAACATTAGTTCCCAGAGTGGGCTATCATGGGTGTGGATCTCAGAAGAGAATTTCCAGCCACTACAACCAAGAAGAGAATTTCTCCATTAGAAGAAACACAAACATTGACAGCATCAGGTGCTTTTCTTCTTGCCAAAAAGATGAAAAGTGTCTCCCTAGAATGTTAGCTGTACTACTGCATCATATTCTTGACCACATCTTCAGCCAGCTTTGACTCAAATTATTTCTTTTATTAAACTAAACTCCTCATAAGAAGCCCACTAGAGCAGCAGTAGCAGACGCCAGGTTGCTATCTACAGCAAAATGCACGTGAGCAGAAAAAGTGCCTTCTGGGATTAAGAGGGAAAGCAGACATAATGAAGACTTGTTTCTTCATTGTGCTTCCCACAGACCAAATTTATTCCAACAGATGCACATAAGATGGAAAGACATGCTAATTAACAGCTTTTTTTTTTTTAATGAACCTGTACTTCGGGACCTAATTAGCCTTCTAGTTAAGGTTTATGTTTTCTGTGCTTTCAGAGGCAAAGGTGGCCAAATTTCTGTTTCTCCAAGGGTTATGTTCATGTATTTCAAATGCTTGAAAAAAACTGCTTCAGATTTATGAATATTTATTTATATGGTCTAGGTATACACTCTAGATGATAAGAGCCCTCTTTCACTACAGCTCTGGGGAATTACACAGCACAATAGATTCTGCAAAGACAGAGAAGGTAAAGGGAGCACAAAGGTTGAAAGTCATGGGTAAGACCATTATACCAGAGTGGTGGAGAACAGTCATGGTTGTGAGACAATAAACAGAGCGAGAACAGAACAGGAGGAGTCTGGGAGGAACCACAGTAAGAGCAGAAAAGCCAAGAGAAATAGCCTACAGTTTGTATGTTGAAGGAAGAAAACAGAAAATATTTAATGGAAAACAGGGATGAAAGGAAAAAAAAATCTAGAGAAAAATGTAAAAAAGAAGTTAGCTCGTTAGATTAAATTGGCTATGAGGATAAGATAACTTCCTGGCAAATATATGCGAGTACTTGTTTGTATCATATCTCAGTAAATTTTGGGGAAAAAGATATGTATGGTAAATAGTTGTGCTGGAAGAAATTGAGACTTAACACTCTGCTGTTTGCAGCCTAATCCACTGGATTTACTACCATGACACATGTACTTTTAAAAATTCAAAGCCATGCTGGCAAGTAAATTCTTCTCAATTTTTATGCTGCAATTTGTGACAATTAAGATGTTTGAAAACAGTTAGGAAAACCATGAAGGAGGCTGAAATGCTGGTTCAGGGCCAAACTTGTACTAAATTTTACATCAAGTCTGACTTCAGAAATACTCAGATATTTAAAGATAATTGGATGCTAAAATGTTCGCTGACTCATGACAGCAATGAATAAAGGCACAGAGGAAGTGTATGGTACTGTACTATAATGGTGGTAGCATGTAGCGAATAAAGACTTAAGGACTGTCTAAGCATGTTTGAAGCACGAGCTCTTAGCCTCAAGACTACAAAAGTAAAGGACAGAGGTTAATTAATTTGTTACTGTTACTTGGCTTTGGTAATGGTCAACCACAAAGGATGCATTAAAAAGGCCACCCCGCACCCCAGCAGCTTCTTGCAGTGTGACAGATCTATGACTGTGCTGCCACAGAGGTAATAAAGACAGGCTCAGGCAGCAGCTTTTCTCTTCCAGAACTAGCTCTCATTTCTAGGGAAATACTGCAAAAACTAGAGAGGAAAGAATGAGAAAGATGTTAAATTTGGCGATGATAATGAAACTCTCAATATTGGACTAGCATCAGGTTAGACTGATTCTCTCTTGCAGGGCAGATTTGATTGCTTTTATAATAGAATTATAAAATGTAATGGAAAGAAGGAATCAAAAATCTGCCTTGTATTTGATGGAATGTGTATTTGAAACAGATACCTCTCGAATCTTAATTCAAGGGGATTTAGGTGGGGGCACTGTCACTAGCAGAGTGGTAACACCTGTACAAGATCTTATTATGAAACTGGCCATTGATCAAGCGAAGTCTTCAGCTTTCCAAACAACGAAATCTCAGTTTACTGTTTTGACAGGTATTGCTGGAAGTACAATACAGTTCTGCCTCAATCAAATCAATTACAGAGAGCACAGGAGTATGGAGACGAATGCTGCTTCTGCTGCAGGGAAAGGAATGGCTATGCTGATTTTCCTATCCAGATACATCCTGTGAGAGGAAACATCAAACACAGTCCACACTGTCTTGATCTGTTCCACTTAAAGTTATGGCAAAATTAATCTGCCTGCATGACATTTGTCCCTGATGATTATTTATGAGATTATGGTGTGAGAGACAAATCAGAAATTGGTGATGTGTGGATGAGGAAGCAGCAAACATTGTGCAACATGCTCTTAAATTCTTGTTCAATAGTTAAAACATTCACTGTTTCCTGACTGCAGTGAGCTTTGGCACTGGCAGTACACCTGGCAAAACCAATTTCTTCTTTCTGTCTCTTTCTAATGCCTCTAGACTTTCAGTCACCAAAGGAGATATCAGAGGTCCAAGTTGGGTGGAAGCCAGGCAGAAAGCAACAGCTTCTTTCAGCATTAGTTTACACACTGTTCTTAGTCTCTAGTCTCCTGGGGTTTCAGCTGGATTCAAGATACTTATGTGGGTTAGATCCTGTTGCCCCTCTCCCTACTGTTTCACCAAAAGAGGAGGCTATGGGCCAAAATGGGCTATGGGTAAAAAATCCAGGCAGCCTCTCCAGTTGTTGGGACCCGCCTACAAAGCTGCAAACCCTGATCTCCAGCCTCTCCCAAGGGACCCAAGTATCACGAGATAGAATCAGCAAGAGGATATCTTCACCTTTTTGTCCACAAGGAGTTCTGTCACTCACCATGCCACCAGAGAAAGATGAACACAATGAGAGTCAACTTAGAAGACATGGAGATGCTTCATGCATGCCTGGGTTTAGGGTTCATGTGATGTGCATCCTTGTTTGCTGTGCATGTCTGATGTGGTCTCTCTACACAGTATGCAGTCCAGCCATGACATGCCAGTCCTTACTGTGCAGAAGCAATGGCTGTGGCATATCCGGAGTGATATTTCTGTTGCTGGAAAGTCAGAGTCTGAAGAAGACTTATGCCACCATGCTTCCTAAAAGGCAGAGTCTGCAAAACCAGAGGACACAAATCACTAAAATTATCTGTGTCACAGCAAAGTTCAGGAGCATAGATTTAGTTCTGTGAGAAGAATTAGCAAGATGGGCATGAAGGAGGGAAATGGGGGGGAGGCTTAGTGAGCTGAGGGGCAGAAGAGTGGAAAATGATGATTGAAAAGAGGGGGCACAGGGGTCATAGTGTTCAATGGATGGATCCTCCCAGTAATGTTCACGGGAGATGTGATGGATATGTGCTGCTCGACATATTCATAAATGCTGTGGAAAATGGAGAACAGTGGTGTGACCAGGATTACAAATGGTGCAGAATTAGTCAGGTTAGTAAAAACAAAAGCTATCTGCAAAGACTTGCAAAAGGGACCTCATAAAATTTGAGCAACTCAATGGTGAAACAGTAGATGAAACTCCATGGCGATAACTGCAAACTGCTGCACATGAGGAGAAACAGCAGTGACTACAGATATGCACTGATGAGCTCTAAATTACCTATCACATCTCAGGAAAAAAGATCTCGGAGTCATTGTGGCTAATTCAATGAAAATATCAGTTCCATGTTTGGGAGCAATTAAAAAAGCAGACAAAAAGTTAGAAACCACTGAAGGAGGAGACAACAAAACATTGCACTGCAGCAGCAAATCCCTAGTGTACCCACACCTTACATCGTACCAGCAGTTTGGCCTCTTCCCAGTTCCTTGTTCACAATTTTTTTTTTTTAAAATATAACTAGAAAATGCTCAGGGTAGAGTATGTAACATGAACAGCAGTATGGAATAATTTTCATATGAGGAGAGTCTAAATAGATGTGCTCCCCTTGGAAAGCAGATGACTACATCACAGAGGCATATAAAATATATAAAAAATATATATTTATATATAAAAGTATATAAAATATACCACACAAATGTCATGATGATGTAAACGGGGAACAATAGCCATTATTTCTCACTGTATAAGCACATCATGAAATTGCCAGGCAGGTTCAGAACAAACAAAAGGCAGTATTTCTTCAAGCAGCCTATAATTAAATTGTGGAACTTGTTGCTACAGGATGTCATGGAAGCTGAAAGCATAAATGAATTAAAAATGTGATTAGACAAATTTATGGATATACCTCCATCAAATGTTGTAAAACAAAAGGATGTGGTTTCAATATCTGGCTCAGGAAATCTTTCAGCACAGATTGCGGGAAATTTGCAAGGATATATTGAGAAAGGACAGAGGATTTTCACTCCTTGTGAAAGGGAGTGATTTTTGCTGCAACTGCGATAATCAGCTGCAACTGGACATTCTCAGAGACGGGATCCTGAGCAATCCTTTGGCTTCACCCATTATGGCCGTTTATAATTCTTACTTTATTTCCTTTCTCTTTTCCCTTTATCTGTCTTTAGTTTTTATGACCAAGCCACTGGATTAGCTAAAATTCCCAGTAGCATTGGTCCTGGCTGACCAGATTTTATAGCCCTTTTTGACTCCTGGGAGTGTTGGACAGTTTACCCATGACTTGTCTTAATGCTTGGCACCTGGTAAAATGGGGAGGATTTTTAACTAGCTCCTGGGTGCATAAGCCATAGAGTTTGTTTTCCTTGATGCAAGCTGGAAAAGTTTTTGAAGGCACTGCTAGGCGAGTGTGGGCAGTTGTCTCAGGCACACAACAGACTGGAGTTACAGTTCTAATTAATGGTGATGTGCTCCTGGAATGACTATGATAGTGCATAACAACAATAGCTCATGAGTTGAGCTAGGTTGAAAAAAACTGTATTAGAGCTACTCTTCATGAATGAATTTCCATTATCTAAAAAAGCACTTAAAGCCACAATTCTAAAATGTGTAAATGATCCAGCTCTGCAACAGGATGCAAACGCCAATTGGGGAAAAAAAGAGCAACCAGGAAATGGAATTTGGAAATTTGTTTTAAAAAATGAGCTCTCTTGTAAGGTGATACATCTGGGAATCACCTTGCCCCTCCTCCTCCCCATATTCCTGTTCTCAATGGGAGGCAGAAATGTTAGTGAGTACATAGAAAAGCAGATGTTAAGTGAACAGTAGCAGGAAAAGGAAATGACAGTGGTATATTGAAACGGAGATGGGGATAGTCAATTTGATCTGCATATACAGAGGCATTAAGTCATGAAGTCTCTTTTAACATAACCATAGTAAAATCACATTTACAACACTGCAGCTAGTTTCAGAAGACTGTTGATAAAAAAAGCAGAACAACTTACACAGAGTTTAAAACCTACAGCAAAATGAAAATAGAGAGTGACTTTTGGGAAGCTATGAATACATCAGCAAAGAAAACACCAGGGAGGCGGAAAAGTTGTTTAAGCTAAAGTACGCTGTTGGCATAAGAACAAATGGCTGTAAACTGGCCATGAATAAATTTAGGCTGGAAATCAGAAGAATTTTTCTAATGCTAAGAGAAGTGAATTTTTGGAACAGCTTTCCAGTAGAAATAAGAGGGACAGAACACTCTACCTTATTTTAAAATGACAGTGAACAGTTTATGTGATATCGTTGCCTGAAATAGAAAAGGACTGTGCTTGGCAAGCCAGGAAGTCCCTTATATTTTTGTATTTTAAGCAATTGTGTATTATAAGATGAAGGTAGATTTGAGAACATAAACATTTGAAGGGCAGAGAGAGAAGTACTTTCTTGAGAAACTTTCTCAGAGTGAAGTGGTTATGCAATATTTACTCAAATGAAGTCATGGATGACTCATCATTTGGGTTGTCTAAAATAAGACCGAATAAAGCAGTAATCCAGGTACTTTCAAGATGTGCCCTGCAGTAGCTAGTGTAATGAACAAGGCAATCTTAATTGGTGTGTCTTCATCATGAGTCATGTTACAAGGCCTTGAAGGTTTAAACCCTAGAGCCTGGATATACACAGGGAGATGGATTCTCTTCAGTAGTTGCTGAGAAGGAGGAATTAGTGACCAAAAGTCATGGTTGTTGAACTGGGGACTTCTACGTCCTCACCTCATCTTGCAGGCAAGTGGTGTCAGGTTTCCACGTTGTTGGTATGAGCAGTGTCTACATCCTAGAGAGAAGACTGCAGGGAGGTATGCATTTCAGAAGGAGCTTCAGAACCAAAGTTTCCAGCTACGTGGTTTGAAGTGTTATGAAAGAACCTCAGATTCTGAAAGCAGGGGGCTTCAGGAGAGTTCACATAATTAAGGTACTAACCATGGAAGTCAGTACTTAAAAGATCAGATCTCAGGTATAAGGAGTGGCCAGTGCAGACTACAAAATTAGCTTCTAATTTTAGTTTTATCTTCAAACTGCTTACTTTTTCTCTCTGAAGATGACTTTTTTTTAAATATTAAGCTGCCATCTAATCTTGTGTTTCACTTTGGGAAAATAGGAGGTTGGAAACAATCAACGATCCCCTCTCCTCTTTCTCAGGCACATAGGAGGGTCTTCTGTCTTCTGAATGACAAACATAGCAGTGGGTTTTCTGTTGAGAGCTGTTGGAATATTGTTTTCCAGATCAATGGTGAAAGTGGTCATATGGAGACTGGAACATGTAGTAGGACAGAAGAACAGGTCAAAATGCTTTTCTCTTACAAGAACAGTCACTGGTACTTAGCTTTAGTGCATCTTAGAAGTAATAGACTGGATCCTTTGTGGCAACAAAGGGCAGCTAAGATGACTGAGGGCTTGGAGCATCTGCCTTATGAAGAAAGGCTGAGAGAGCTGGGACTTTTTAGCCTGGAGAAGAGAAGGCTGAGGGGAGACCTTATTATTCCTTACAAGTATCTAAAGGGTGGGTTGAAGGAGGATGGAGCCAGACTCTTTTCAGTGGTTCCCAGTGACAGGACGAGGGGCAACAGGCACAAGTTGGAACATAGGAAGTTCCGTTCGAATACACGGAAAAACTTCTTTACGGTGAGGGTGACAGAGCACTGGCACAGGCTGCCCAGGGAGGTTGTGGAGTCCCCTTCTCTGGAGATTTTCAAGACCCGCCTGGATGCAGTCCTGAGTAATGTGCTCTAGGCAATCCTGCTTTAGCAGGGGAGTTGGACTAGATGTTCTCTAGAGGTCCCTTCCAACTCTGAAAATTCCATGATTCCGTGATTCTGTGGCATATCACTGTGGCACTAGGCACAATACGTGTCTCAGAGAGTGCCATTATTACACCAACAGGTAATGGCTTCACAGTGGTGTTTCTAGTGAACTAGAATAACAGAGGATGAAGATTCAAATTCTAACTTAATTGATTGTCTGTTTTAATGGAAAACAAGCCATAGTAAAAGCAGACATATTTGGGAAATCAAGCTCTCCAAATGAGTTTTCTGATTTTAATTCAAACTAAAGTTTTGATTCTTTACATTTTGACGCTTGCTCCCATGCATATCAGTAGAGGTAATTTATGCACTGGGGGCATTTAGTATCTGGCCATGTCCACTTATACAACAGATGTCAAGCAGTTACCCTTTATTCTTAATGTACAATCAAATTGTTAAAAGCATTGAAATTCCAGGCTCTGCCCAAGACCAATGGATGAATAATTAAAGTAAAAAAGACTTCAAGTTCTCACATTTCTTTTTCGTGAACTCACTTGATGTAACTTTCAATACTAAGAATACCAGAGCTGGACAAAACCCTGTCGGCAATACTTTCACCAATAAAATACAGGTTTAGGATCATGAATTATTTCCTACCGATTCTGCTGAACTGCTTCAGCTGGAAGATGGAAATGCAAATCCAGAATCCAAACCACTATTTTGAGATAGTGTCATTTAAAATGTTTAGTTTTCATAGAAGTTATCCTATTAACCAAAACGATTTCAAAACTTATTTTATATGAAATAGTGAAAATTTAAAGATGAAAAAAAGAAGAAAAAACCCATGTTTCCACCATTAATAAGCACAAAGGCAATTAAGCTAGTAGCTTAGTACGGCTGTGAGTAGGAGATGCTAAGAAAGTTCTGAAAAGTCAGAAAAAAACAGAATCACAAATGATTCTTCCCTGTTTCCACAAGTCAAACCTCAAGCAGCCTCTTCACAGCTTTTAAGTTTTCAACTCTATATTGAATCATGTGGTCACTTACTTGGTGTTCATCTCATTTTGATTTCTCACCCCTGGCTGGAGAGTCAGAGTTGCCCAGATTCCCCCCTTTCTCAGAAGCCTCTTTAGGAATGTCACAAGAATTGTGTATATATTAGGGAGGAATCATTCATGTTTTCCAGGTTAATTTTGTCCAGAATGTGGACAGTATTGTGAAACCTGTTCTACTAACAGCTGAACAGAGGCAATGCTGACCTGAAATGCTTTCTATTAGCATTACAATCCTCCTTCCATTTGGAGTTCACCTTTCTCAGGCTGTCCTGGGACACCAGTTACCCCCCCTGCCCCCACATCTATCTCCAGTTTGCTTTGTAGATTGAGATCCTAGAGCTCAAAAAGCTCCTGCTGCCCAGTGTAGAGGATGGTATTATGGGAACATACAGTCTTTTCACCACCTAAAGGCAGGCCTATCCTTAGGAAGGGTTGATAAGGCTTCCAGGTGTAAAGCACAGAAAATATTCAACTTGTTTCACTTGTTTCATTTTTCTCCCTAACTCCCCAGGCTGTGTGAAGGGCAAAAGCTCATTTCCTCTTACAGCATCTCTCACTAGCTCTTATCTATTTCTGTTTTCTTATCTATTTCTCTACCATGTTCAGCTGTAATGAGTTGATAAGAATTCAGATGTGGAAATTACAATGAATGGGACGTTGTTTTTTTCTTCTTGGGCACAATAAGGACAGATTCTTTATCTGGGAAACTGATTCTTTTACTCTGGAAAGCCGTCCCTGTAATGCTGCCTGCGAGTGGAAAACCCCACTTTGTTGTCACAGAGATGAGTCGTAACCTGTAGTTCTGTTTTCATAAACATAACATTGATGGTCAAAAGTTGTATGTTGATACATACTGTGAACTTTCCAGGGCAGTGATTCATCTCAGCATTTTGAGGAAGGTAACATTTTCTTTACAGTCCAGCAGAGGGCCCTGGATCTGATTTCAGGTTTTTTTTTGGGTTTTTTTTTTTTTTGGCAGAAGATGACTTTATACAATGGGGCTGTTCACGGGAAACCAGCAAAGCCCTGTTTTCAGTTCAGGTTTTGATTTTTGTGAAAGTTAAGTTACATTACGAAAAGAACATGCCACAAGTTACAAAAACAAGTAATCAGACTTATTTACTTGTCTACCCACTCCACTGCAAAATGCAGAATAAAAAGGATGATTTTAGGGGTTATTTATATCAGGGATTAATCCTGCCTGGTTTTGCTTTTTCAGCACTGACATCAGCTAGAGTTTGGTGGATGTAGGCTTCTGTTCATTGCAAACATTTAATTCACAAAATAAAGCCACAGATGAGTAGAGCTGGTAAGAATTTGCAGGTTGTTCTCTCCAATTTGAATAATGTGATATACAGAATGCCCTACAAAGTGATTTTGAAATGTAAAGCAATAATGTTCCCTTTGAAGTGCTGATATCAAGTGCTAAATGATATATCAATTAAATGCAAAAACAAATCCCATCCCTCCAAATATTATACAAAAACAGCTTCTTTGAAGTCAATGGGACTAATTACAAATATAAAATAGAGCCTGGTTCTACAGCATTTCTGTTAACTGGAGTTTAATTTCATGAGTTTAATAAAAAATAGATTAAAGGTCTCAGAACAACTCTAGCTTGGCTTCACACTGGCAAAATGCAATCCCTGCCTGACTCAGCCATCTGTGTGCCTCTATCACACAAACACCTCAGAATTGTGTTTAACTTTGCACTGCAGACCATTACAGTTCTCATATCATAGATGAGGTATGTGGGCACTGACTGCCAAAGGGTTAAATTCAGTATTATAGCCGAACTAGTCAGTATTATAACACTTAACCTTTAGGCAGGTAGAGCCAACTCAAGAGGGTAACTAGACACATCTGTTATTTGCTGTCTATTTTGAGATAGAGTAGCCATGCTTAGGGTCGACTGGGTATGAGCCAGCTAATGAACACGCAACGACCTCTTGGTCAGATAACTTCTTCTCGTAAGAAATATTTAAATGAATAATTAAAATGGAGAGTTCTGAGCCTGATTTTGATTTATTGGTTCGCCCCAGTGGCTACTGTATAGATGTGCTTGGTTCTTATTTGTATACAAAGCAAGAAAATTAGGTCTGTGCTATAAGAAATGGAAGAAAAGATGAGTATGGTGCTCATTAGGGGAATATAAGTCCCAGCTATCAAGGTTACACTGAGGCAGCTATTGCAATGTTCAGTTTTATCATAGGCGGACTTATCTGTCCTCAGACCTCTTACATTAAACTTGATCTCTCAGGTTACCTATTCGCACCATATCTTTAGATGAATGATGTGTAGATATGTGTAGATATGCTCATGCAACTATTAGAAGCATTGCTGATTACCTCCAGGTGACAATTGCTTAGAGGTATCTCTGGGCACAAAGCAATGTGTCTATCATCAAGAACATGTTCCCTTTCACTGCAGTTTTGTCAATATTTGCATATTGCAGTAGTTCTGGGTCTTAGGGATGGTGGATGTGCCTCTCAGTTACATTAAAAGGTGTAATCTGTTGTGTGTTTTAGAAGTGATTGCAGGTCTTATCTCCATAGGCTGATTCTCTGATAGCCTCTGTGCCATGCCAAATCCTAGACAGAAGCATATTAGGCCATTTCTGTTTCTTCCAGCATGCAAGCTGTAATCTTTAGCATCTATGAGTTTCCAGAGACATGCAAACAGTACATAATGAACACTCAGAGTCTGACAAATGCATGTACTGTATCAGCATAAATCAGGACTCAAATGCTAACCTCTAATGGACTTGCTGTGGAGCTGTGTAAGTGCACGGTGCACAAATACCTTCTGATGTAATGCAAGGGAATGAGAAAACTGTTTCTGCTTCTCTGGAAGCTGGCTGTATCTTTTAGGTACCAACCGAATTATCCTACGATGGAAGCAATTCTGGTTAGATCTTTGTTTCAGTTTCTTCAGTTTGTCCCAAAAGCAAATCTGTGGATATTTTAATTGTAATTATTTTTATTGTACTTTTGCTGTTCTACCAGTATCAACACCATTGCCCATATAAACTTCTGGTCGCTGTATGATCTGTTCAGAGATCACATAGACTATCTGGTCTGATACTTTCTTTTCAGCTGGACCATTAGCAGTGTAATTAAATAGCACCAGACCCATTGGTATCAGTCTGAATGTTTTTCTCAGTGATGACTGGCCTCTGAAACTGCTCTGCGAGGTCTTGAAGAAGGAAGTCCTGTTCCGTGCAGCTGGGAATCTCTGATGGGACGAATTCTAATGCTGCTTCTTTTAATAACCCTGGGCTGGGCTCCCAGGATGAGCACTGTAAAAAGAGAAAAAGATTACTCTTCTGAAGATGCTTGTGAACAGCACTTGCAATAGCACGCAGAGGTCCTGCTGCTTGCAAATAATATCACCAACTAAGATCATGCATTCGCATGCAGACTTCTGGTTCAGTGTCCTCCAGGACAGGGAGTCATTTCAATAGACATATGCTGGAGGTGAATGCAGAGCCTTTCAGACATAGCACTTGGATGGCAGTTCAGCTACCAAGCACTGCTGAAACTAGGCCACTACTGGATGTATCTTGCATATGCGGAGCTCCCACCTACTCACCTGTCTACTCTGCTCAGTTCTCCTTCTCTACAAAGAGGTTGAAGCTAGGAAGAAGGGGGAAACAGGCTGTGTTTTTCAGAGGCCTGGTGGGTTTTCTCCTCTCTGACACCTGATACACGCACATCCCATGGCTGTGCCTGCTCACGTGGTCAACAGTATTGCTGTTTAAGCTCCTGTCACTGCATTTCATTGTAAAACTCCCCTTTCAGAGAGTCAGAGGTAATCCTCATTGCTCCTAGAGCGGCTGTTGATGTGGAGGGGATGAAGGACAGAGCAGTCAGTCAGGCTTACTCAGGGAAGGCACCACCTTTAATCACATTTCATTACAACTGGAGGGCTAGAGATGCTGAAAACTCTCACATGATGTGGGAATTAAAGGGCCAGGCAGGGACTTTATACACTGCCATAGTATGGCTATAGCCAGGCAGACCTCAGAGCAATGAACTGTCTGCTAAAGGCTATGGCTGTGAGCTTTGAAAGTGAAGGAAGGTTAAATTACACAATATGCAGTAAAATTGCTACTATTTAGACTCCGGTATTTTTGAAATTGCACTTACTAGTGCACTTACTAGTTGAACCGATGTCCTCATTTTACATCATGTGGTAAGCGGTGTCCCTCTCTGGGATATCATGTTAAGAGCTGCAGTTTTAGACTAGAGTACCTGTCTCATCCCTGCAACTGTTCATTACAAAGGAGAGCACACCCTACACAGCTACAGCTGTTTGTCTGTGGAGGCTGTTATTACACCCGTACTCAGAATTCTGTCTTTTCTGGGCTTAATCAGTTTTGCTGTTGCTTTCCTGGCACTGGAATTCTTGTGCTTTCAGGAGGAAAATTGGATCTAAGTCCCACTGGCTGATACAGAAACTTACTCCAGGTTATAAAGCAGTGCTGGGATAGGAGCCCATCTGGTGTGTCCCAGGAGTGCTCTGGGGGAAGCAGAGAAGTGGGTGATGCCTTGGAAGCTCTCCAGGAGGTTGGGGTACCTATTTCCAGACAGACCTGAAGCATTGGCCTTGGCAGTTGCAGCAGTGGGAGGAGTAGATGAAAAGGACCTGCTTCATTGCCAGACCTTGTGGACACGAAGAGGGAGAAGGTATGAAGAGCAAAGGTCCACGGGGCTCCCTCAGAAAGACCACTGTGCAAAAGCTCCTTGGTGGACTGAAAGATGATGGATAGCCTTTACTCTGGGGAGAGTCACCACCATGTGTCTGCTTTTATCTTGGGCCATGTGCCTCTTTGTAGTGACAGTTTTGAGTAGTTTGGCTTGCCCAGGAGGAGTTGTTATTCTCACCAGGAGTCCAGCCTTGCCTTGGGAGTCATGATAGCTCCCTGTGCCTTGTGGGGCAGGCGTGTGCCTGGTTTATCCCACAGCATAGTTTCTGGGGTTTCTGCCTGGCTGTGTCTGAATGAGATCTGATTGCATGCTGTGGAAGGAAATTCATGGATGCTGGCCAGGCCAGTGCTGTCATACACTCTCAGAGGTTTGCAGGTTCAGGGGAGAGAGTGTGTGACACACATGGAAACCAGGTGGTCTGCAGTGCAGATGTGGTGAATAGAAAACCAGACTGTAGCTGCTACAGTGCTGGAGTCTTTGCTATGGGGTAAGGGGAGGTTGTTTTACTTGTCTTTGTTTTCCTATTTATGTCACAAGCCTCTTTTCTTTTCTTTTTTTTTTTTCTTTGCTTTTTCCTATTGTAGTTAATTTATTCTAAGACCTCAAGAATAAATCCTCAAGGAAGAGGAGATGATTTTTTTCTGTTGCTGAATCAGTTGATATACCCTGCCAGGTCCTATGCTCTTTGCCGGTAATGTTACATCTGAGACCAAAAATCCCCTCGAGGTTCAAAGTCACTTTGGCCCAGCAGCATACATCAGCCGCAGAGCACAAAAGGCTATAATGGAAAGAGAAGCAATTTGTGTGTATATGCTTTCAGACTTCATACATTCAGAGACTTATAATGTCCAAAGGGAAGAGAGAGAGAATTAAATACCAATGAGCAGAGATAGATGAGCCTTGTGCAAGTCAGTTTTCAGCACAATACAATACAAACTACTGGGAGCTTTTGTAAATTCATTGAAAACAGAGGGAAATCATCTTTGTTCCTTTATCCTATTACTTAAATTCACACCTCTCTTAAGTACACATTTGATTAAAACTTCATCCAGCCCAATCTTCCTGCAGGGATCTTAAAAAAGCCTGTAAAATCTCTAGTGACTTAACCTTATACACGACAGCCCAGGTTGTGCCAACTTTCTGTACAAACTTGCAAAATGGATCGATCAAGCTTTCTGAGTATCTGTCCTGCTGTTGCTGTTGTTTTTTGTTTTTTGGTTTTTTTTATTCATCCTGGTAAACCAAAGCTTTGCTATCAGAAATGTATGTACCACACCTGTGATGGTCAGTGGGAGCCCAGCATTTGTATCCAAGGTTTCAAATTGGACTTGGACCTCTAGTTTCCCACACAATGTTACGTGGTGATGAGCAGGGCTGATTGTATTGTATGAGACTGTTTCAGGTCACCTGGGGACTGTATTGGTGAAATAAAGCCCTGGGTTGCACTACAATTGGGATCCCTGAAGCAAAAGCCACTATTTTTCTTTATTTATATATTTGTCTGTGCTTGTCCCCATTTCTCTTCAATAAGCAGAGCACACGGTCCACACTCTTTCCTCTCAGTCTTTTACTATAGTAATACTGTCTCTGTTCATGCCAGAAACCCTCAGATCACGATAACCTTTTTGGTCTGTAGAAATGAATCATTCCTAGCGTGTGTGCACACATTCTGATGATGCTGCATTATCAGAAGACCTTTGTGATGGTATATTGCTCACACAGCAAAGCTGTCAGGGGCTTGGTGCTCTTACAGGCCTTCTCCTGAACCCTCCAGTCCATTACCGACCCATGCAAATAGTATCATAGGGCTGCCCCAGAGAGTGATGGACACAAAAGAAAACTGGGGAGTCTGAACAAGGACATGTATTAAGATCTATGGGAAGACATATTTTTGAATACTGTATATCATTAACATAATTAATAGTAACTTTGAAGTCATCAGAATCTTGCTGGAATCCTAATCAGAAAATATATGGTGCATGAAATGGTACATGTCAAAGGAGGAACCATGAATTAGGTAAATTCGTCTCCTTTGCTTGTGAGGTGAGCTTAAGGTGGGGGATTTGGCAATACAAACACGATGACTAAAATCACATGCTACTGAACTACAGCAAACACTGTCCTATTGACATAAACAAGTAAAGAAAATCCAATGAGCCTGTGCATATAAGGCAGGTTGAGCACACTGGAGGGGAACATTTTCACCATTGTTCCATGAAGACGTTAAATAATGCTTAATTAATAAATGTTTTATGTATGAATTACAGAGGAGTCAGCGTTCACAACATGGGGTTCAGCAGACCTGCATGGTTCAGGCAGCTTTTTCCATAATGGCACCCTCAGTTAAAAAACTTGACACTGGCATAAAAAATATATTTTTTTGTCTATTTCGTGTGTCTTTTGAGTATGGATTACCTGGGAATAACTCCCAAATAAAGCTGAATTTGGTAGACTATGTTCTGTGACACTTAACTCTGTAATTGTTTTAACAAAGCAGTGGTAAGAGATTCCTTGGTATTCTTTACCCTCTGGACAGCCATATTTCAGCCAAGTGGTTTGGAGTAGGTTTCTTGTTCTAGCCCAGATGGTCTTGCATGCTGTGTTAGAGCATATGTTACCCTGAAGGTAAAATGACCTATATAATAATTGCTGATCTTGAAATAGGGCGCAAAGCATAGAGAAGGAAGAAGTGGGTTTGATGTCACTGTTTTTCAGTAATTAAACGCACTAGGGAGCTCAAAACAAGAAGTTATTGGTAGTTAGTTGCACACTGTTTGTTGAGATCTGCCTCAAGTACTAACTCGCCAACCTATACCATGAGTTTTCAAGTATGGCTATCAGGGCAGGCAGAGCCTCAAGAGTCCATGGGACCTTGTGTGTACAAGTGCAGTTGATGATGGTATGTCATGAATCATGTTTGCAGAAGCTGTCCCACAAGACATCAGAGCTTACAGGGCAGACAGAAGACAGTACACTTGGTTTATAGCTACTTCTGAAGTATTTTTTTCATGACAATATAGGAACTGTCTTGTGATTTCCCTTTTTAAAGCCTAATCTTGCTGGTCTTAGCCTACAGTATCTCCACAATAGAATTGTACCATGCAACCCCAACCAGAATAATGTCTTATTCTTTAAAATCACCCTTGCTACTTAGAGCTTGAGACAGCAGAGTTTATCTGAATTCACAGCAGTCACTTCACTTCCAGTGTGATTTGGCTAATCTTGAGTATGTTGCTCACACTGGCAGCTTTGGCTGCAAACTTCCAAAAGGACACCCCTGTCCCTGGTCCACCCCACTGTGCTGAAGAGCCCATCTTTGAAAGGCCATGGGGAGCTGGGACTGAACAGCATGGACTCAGGCAGCAGCAGGATGGCTCCCAGAAATCGGTCCTGGACTGGAGTGAGGATAAGGTTGGTGATTGCCCAGGAAGATAACACAAATGGAAATGCTGGAGACTACTTCTGAGGCTCTTCATCTTGCACTGTGGGCTTATCCTGAATTTCCTCCTCCCTGGCCTGGAGACAGTAGAAATATGTTAAGTTTTCAAACCCAAGCATAAGCATGCTGGAGCTGGAGAGAGTTTGAAGCATGGCTAGGGATGCTGTGACATAAAGATCACAGGTGGAGATCTGTTGCCTGCAACAGGAAAAGAGCCAAATGGGGATGAAGTCTCTTGGCTGGGGCAATTACTCTCCACTTTGTAGCTTGACTTGTCACATCGCAAGAGAGAGATCCTCCTGCAAGACAGTAAATCCCTTACTCTGACCTGTCAGTGCTGAAGCTCTGTGCAATGCAGGAATGGTCCCATACCATTTACCTGACTCTGTTACCTCATCTGTGAAAGGATGGCAAGGACACTGGTTCCCAGCACACCTGGGAAGTATCCCAATCCCTCCCTGTACTTTCACCTTTGCTATGTCACGCCACTGCTGCTCTCAGTAACAGCAAGGATCCCTGAGAGTTCACACCGCCTCCGTAAGCAAGCAAATACAATGGCACACCAAAAAAAGGAAAGAAAAAAAAAAAAGGCACACAGACACCTGCTGTGAGTTGATTTTGACAAGTGCCATTTAGATGCAATAAGCTGTGATCATCTCTGTGGCATGGCTATAAACAGAAAGGAACCAACTGGGGAAACAAACCCAGGTGCTCAGGCACAGTGTGGCTTATTCTGCTGTGTCGGGGAGCTGATGGAGAGAGGGGGGAATGGGGAGCTTTTCGGATGCGCTTCGCCATGGGCTGTCTTTCCCCTCTCCACCAAGTCTGGAAGTGCAGGAGAAACCAGAGGCGTTCCCAGGGCAGGCGCGTTGCTGTGCCTGGCTGCGGTGCTCTGTGGGATGCTCTAGAGAGAGGAGGGGATGCAGAGGAGGGGGATGCGCACTGTGTCGGGGACCGCAGGAGTGGAGAGGGAGGCGTGTGCCTGCCTGGAAGGGGGCATTTCTTTGCTTATCCACACAAGCCGATGCCTACCCTGCTGAAGCAGTTAAACGGGGGAGAGCAGCAGCCAGGCTGGCAGATTCCTGCCCTGTGATATGCCAGCCACAGGGTGACGCAAGGGCTGGAAGGCTCCAACTAACAAGCCATTTTCACCTGCGTAATAAGCGCTAGTGGAGATACAGCAACAGCAGCAGCAGCGGCTCCGAGTCCCTGCAGCCAGACAGACTCCAGTGCGGCCGCAGCACCATCCAGCCCTCGGCAGCCACTGCAGCTTTTTTGGTGACTCCCGCTGCAGCCTGAGAGCAGGAGACCAGCGGCCGCCTTGCAGGCAGCATGTCAGCCCCACCGGACCCCCAGGACCTGCTGCTGGCGGGCACTGGGGTGCACTGGGCTGCGGATGGGGTGGACCAGTATGCAGCTGGGGCTCCACTGCGGGATGGAGATGGGGCTCAGCAGCGGGAACAGCTGGTTTTCGGCTCCGCCAGGGAACACCCGCCCGTTGCCATGGCGACTGCATCCCCAGGTAAAAGGCGAGGGGTACCCAGGGATGCTCAACAAAGGGGCCCTGGCAGCAGCATTTCCTGGTTGTCTTGTCCCCGTCCCTTCTCCAGTTCTTCTCCCAGCCTGGCTGCTTGGAAACATTACTAACGAGTTAGTGAGCGCATATAGGAAAACAGAAAATAACAAGCAATTGCGGCCTTTGCAAATAATAATTTTTGCTGATGTGGGGGAGGGTGACACAGACCCCAGCCAAGTTCCCCAAAGCTCTTTGCAGTTTGCTAGGCACAGGATATCCAGATTTCAGTCAAATGTTGGAGGGCATTTGATTTCACCTGACTTGATGGGGCTCTGTCCTCATTTGTTTTATGCCTGTATACATCTGGAGTCACAGATCTCAAAGGAGTTGCTTCAGCTATTCTGTGTGCACCTGGAATTCCTGCATGCTCCCTTATGTTATTTCAACATCTACCTTTTACTGGAGTGCCTATTCTGAAGTTTTTGTATATTTTCTGCATGCTTTTGCAACATGTCCATTTAGTTGTGGACTTTTTGTTTGCTGTGTTTTCCTCCTTTTGCTTTTCTAGGTGTATTTGACTTAAGGTGCCTTTAGTTTAGCTAGGGTCTGCAGGTTCATTGATTTTCAGTTTACTTTTGGGCTGTATTTGATTTCCCTTGGCTTAGGGTTCCTTTCTTTAGTGGTTGTATTGATAGCAGGTGTATATCTATTAATGAACCCCAGGTTTCAGCTTCCAGTAGCTCGTGGTAGAAATGTTTGGGGAAAAATGACTCTGTTTCCTTCTTGGTGACACTTCCCTACTTTCTTTCCAATTGCTGCCCATCAGAGAACCCAAATAACCGAATAACCCAGCCCTGTGGAAGCTGGTGGATCCCATCTAGATTCCTCTTCACTGGGAAGTAGAGGTTTTCCATTATGCAGCCTGACAGCATTAAACTTGTCTTGAGTAAGTTGAGGGTCAGGGTTTGGGACAGGAATCTATCTCTGTTATGCAATAGCTGCAGGAGCATTAGGAGCTGCGTTTTTGGGCTGAGTCCTTTCTAATCCCTTCCAGTCAATCAGCACAAAGAGTAGCTGGCCAGAAACATAGTCTGCGTGACTACGTGTATTATTCATTTATACCCATCTGCATGTTTTTTTTCAGTGTCTGAGTGTGCATCTGTGCATGTGTATGCTTTCAACATGGATGTTTCCCTGGTGCTTTTCTATCTGCTTGATGCTACTGAGTTCAGTAGTAAAACGCCCATTGGCTGATGTGGGAAATGTTTTGCTGTTTTGTAGCTTTGGGCAGGCAGCTAATCTGCTGATGTGCTGCTCATTCGCTGATCTGAGTGGTAGGTTGTGAAACGTGACTTTTTACTGGAGAGGGAGGCAGATGGCTTGTAATGTAAGACTGTTCTAGGTGCAGGGGGTGTGTGTGTGAAGAGGGACAGGATTTGGGTCTCCAGGTAGGGTTGCCTCAACAGTATAATGACATGAAAAAGGAGGAAAAGATCTTGTGAGATTTTGTTGTTCAGTGATGGATAAAAATATGGCCATGCTGAATCTTAGCATACAGAACAAAGAGGGTTGGTCTCTTAAATTGTGTAAATCCCCATTAAGTTGAATGACTGATGCTGCTTACATTTAACGAAAGCTTCTTCAGGCTTAACCTGATCTGTAGATACCGGCTTATAGAATACGGAATAGAAAGACAGAGAAAAAGAAAGAGAAAGAGAAAAAGAAAGAGAAAAAGAAAAAGAGAATGAAAGAAAAGGAAAAAGAGAAGCAATTAAAATACTTTTTGGCTTTTGGAATCCTCTGCAAAGGGGCTTTAGACATGTTTGTTTGCAAGTGTCAAACTGGCAAGGTGGAGATAAAGTGAGCAATACAGAGCATTTTTTGGTGTTTGTTAGCTGTGGATTGACAGAATGTCAAATTAGCAATAACATAAGAGTAGTAATGTTTTTTAAACATTTCCCATTTTGTTATCCCTGTTTAATAAAGTAATTGTTACGTGACTCTGTGTGTCTAGCTGACCATGGCAGACAGACCAACATCCCAACCAGTACAGTTGCGCACATGCAGTTTCCTTTTCTTTTTGTGGCTGCAGCACCTGTATTTCTGTTCCACGCTACCTAGACAGCTACAGCTCCCGCTCCCTTCACTGGGGGAAGTAAATAATTTCCCTGTTCTCTGTGTGTGACTTAATATTCTTAAGTTGCTGAATAAGAGGTCTGTCATATTGCTGAATATCTAAAACTGTAAAGTATTTCAGAAAACTCTTTAATTCTCCTGCTGAGAGGGGGATTTCTGTGTGTTCCTAAGCTGTAGGAATGGACCCAGCAGGATATACCTAGATTCAGCAACTAAAACACTGCCAAAAACTGCCATAAACTTACAACACTCCCTATACAGTGGGGCACCTGGGGACACTTTAGACAAGGAACAATGCATCCAAACAAGAGTGAACTGGATGGTATGTTTTCCCGGTAGTTTACCGACACATCCTGTATCTTCATCCACACCTCTCAGACCAGCCCTTTTTGTGAAAGACATGGTTCAGCTCTTTGAGGCAAGAGCAGGGTTTGGAGATTGAGAGATTTTCCCAGCATGAAAATAACTGAAAATAAATGGTGGGAATTTA
Source organism: Vanellus vanellus (assembly GCF_965231255.1). NCBI lineage: Eukaryota > Metazoa > Chordata > Aves > Charadriiformes > Charadriidae > Vanellus > Vanellus vanellus. Next base: position 54,440,956 of record NC_138911.1, on the reverse strand, counting down.
TCTCAAGTTGTACAGAAGTTTTCTTATACAACCTAAAAATTTGCAAACTTTCCCTGAACTTGGCTTTTGTTTTAAGTTTGAAAACCAGCCAGGGATTGTTGAAAGGTTCAGGAATACTTTCAAGCTGGCTGTGGGCCCGGCTTTGAGCCAAACTGGCCTTGCGTCAAAACCTTGTGAGTGGTTTCTGAATGATGAAAAGCAATGGATTTCACTCCCCATTCTTCAGATCAACCAAAATCGGCAATGATTTGGACTGAAGAAAAAAATTCCCACGAGGAGTAGAAAGCTCAGAGATTTCTCAGGCAAAGTCAGGGCAATAAGGAGCTGCAGATCCCACATCTGCTTCTCCTCCTGCAGAGCTTCAATGAAGATTGACTCGAGTAGCTTCTGGAAAGAGACAAAGCAATTTCTCTTGCTTTTATACTTGGCCCCTGGGTTTTGCTGAAAATGTTTCTGTCCCTCAAATGGAGAGTTTTTCTTCTTCCCAAAGATGAATTTGGTTCAGGTTGAGAGGATCTTGCAGGCATCTCTCTCAAGGACTGGAGACTGAAGCAGTCCTGAAACGCTGGTGAGCAGTTGCATGTTGGTGAAGAGAGCCCCATGTCACCCAACACACCATCTGGTCACAGATTGTGTTATTTATTTTTATACATCAACAGTGATTAAAATTCCTTGAAAATAATTATTTCAAAAAATATTACACAAGCTACCAAGCATTCCCCAGGATAAATACATATGGTTTCCTTTAGAGAAATGGCAAAAAGTAAGAATGGACTGTACCTCCATGGTGCAGGTATGTTTAGGGGAAAAATGAGGGGAGAAAGGGCAGGAACTCATTCAGATGGTGATTCCTGTTTCAGAATCTGGGAAGTTTTATGCAGCCTTGTGTTCTGGTGGATATCTGCTGGGTGATTTACAGGCAGCAGTGGTTATGTCCCTACATTCATGTAGCTGAGGTTGTGAGAGCTGCCAGTGAGCCTTACCTGCTGATACGCATGCCAGGATGCTCTTTGCCTTCAGGAGTCAGGACATCCCTGGCAGTGCTGGCCCATTTCCAGCTGCCTCCAAAGACAGGTCACAGGTGAGGTCCAGCTGGCCAAATGAGAGGTGGCCAGTTCCACAGGAGATGGCATTACAACTGGGACGTGTCTGTGGGGATGCTGTGAGATGGCAAATATGTCCTATGGGAACCCTTCTGGAACAGCAGCAGCCAAGGGCTGGTTGGGATCCCCCAGGGTGCCTCAGTGGCATGAAAGTCCTATGATTATGGGACTGAATGGCACCCATCTGGTATGTGCCAGCAAGGCAAGGTGGGAAGGAGGGACTAGAAGCTGCTTGGATGAAGCAGATAAGTTGAGGAGCAGCCTCTGCCTGCTGAGGAGTGGTGAGATACCAAATCCCGGGAGCGCTTCATGCTCTGATGGGTTTAGATGTAGCGCAAAAGACCATGAGTGGTCCTGGCTCCTGCTGCTCCTTGATGAGGACAGACTGTCTAGGCTCAGTGCTTTTAGTAAAGACATTTTTAAAAATCCTTTCTAATTTGCTTGATTTGTAGAGGTTGAGTTTGCAAACGTGTGCTGTGTACCCACATGCTTTTACCATGAACTAACCCACCAACCCCTTGCCAGCAAGGGACTGCAGTGAGGTGCTCCTAGCATAAGCCTGTGTTTGTACTGATAACGCTTCACCTGTAAATCTCAGTTTATTGTTTCTGTCCAGTTACTGGAGAGGGTGGTTACTGGCAGCTTTACACCTCAACATGAAAGAGGTTTTGCATGGTTTTCAGGCAGTTTGAGAACCCTGTGATTCACCTGGGTGGAGAAAAGTGAGTATGAATGTAAAAGTCTGTGCTGCTTGGGTTTGGCACTGATGCATTTTGGGGATGTCAGGGCACAACCAAATGCAGCAGGTTCCCCAAGGCAACTTGCTGCTCTTTGTGGCCTCCTCACTCCTTTCCAAGTATTGCTTTAGCAAGAGCTCCCCCTTCTTAAGCATCCATGGCAATGTACCGCTTAAGGCCATGAGCACTGTAAAGGCCAAGCTCCAAAACCTGATTTTTCAAGTTGCTGTAGAAAGAATCTTGATACGGTGGATTCACTGACCTAAGCATATGCCACAGGGGAGGCTAAGCAGCTGTTTGGAAATGCATCCTCAACTGCCAGGCAATCTTGCTCAGATTTAGCCCACTGAGGCCAGATTTAGATTTACTTTGGAAGAGTATAGCTTCATGCCAATTCTATTATTGACATTTTAGTCCTTCATGATTTAAAGAATTGATTGTATTTTTTCTCTGTTCCCTGGGTTTGTCCCTCAAAACCTCTGACATACTGGTGTGAGTGAAGGTGATGGAGATAATTTGGTGAAGGCTCTCCCCATTCCCTGAGGTTTTGTGAGTGCAAGCAGATTTTGCAGAGAGGGACAGAAACACAGAATATTTCTTCTTGGATCCTTCTGTTCCTGTAATTCTCATGAAGCTTGACAAAGTAGCCATTTCTTCACAGCCCACAGTCAGTCATCTAAATAAACTTCCTATTGAAATACCATCCTTCATTCCCACTTGGGTAAAGCAGGAGCAACAGCTCCTGTTGGGCACCTCCAGCAAGTGCTCTGCATCTGGGGGTAAGAAGTGCTATTGGAGGTGCATAACATCCCCTGGTTAAAATCTGTGCATCAATGTAGTTCTCAACTCCATACAGATTAAAATGCAACTGTCTTTGCCCTGTTCCCCACAGGGATGCAGGTAGCTCCATCCCTGCTTTGACTTCCATGCTGATGAATTTTCTTCAGCCTTCAGGGCTTCAAATGGGTTGAGGAAGAAGATGAGGCAGATGAAAGAGCAGAGTAGTACCAGGGAGGGTGACTCACCTGCCTTATTTTAATCTTCATCACTCAGTAATGAAATGTTTTATTTATAGGCAAGGAACTGAGGAGGAGAGGTTGGGGAGGAGGAGAACGGCATGGAGGGGGATGCTTTGGATGTCTCAGTTGCGGCGAGCACTGGGTCTTGCATGTTGCAATATTTCCTGGGTTGCGAGTCTTTTCTGGGCTGGATGGTTCACTATATCTCACTGGTGTAAGGGCCCTGGGAGTCACATCTTCCTCCTTTTTTTCTGCAGCTCTGGAAATGCCATTCAATGACGTCATACACCTTATTTCCCCCCCCAAAAAAACCTGTAGTGTGCAGTATATGCACACTCAGCATGTGCCCTCAGTCTGCCTGGGGATGGCGACCACAGCAAATGTCTGAGTGCTGCGTCTGGCTCAGTCCTCCTGGAAAATTTTGGGCAGATCCCAGAGGTCTGTTTATCATGTCTTCACAGCCTGTCCCGCGAAAGGATGCTGGCCCAGCTGTGTGGCCTGGATTGACCTGTGATACTCAGGACTAGCATTTGTCTCTGCTTTAGACCCTGAGATTTTGCCCCAAGACCTAATTGTTTTGTGCACATGTGTTTTAGTTCAAAGTTCCTGAAATACCCAAGGAGTTGTGCTGCAGGTCTACATAATCAACAGGGAATGGAGGTTTTTAAATGGGTGACTTAGGAATTTGCCTCACTTTCCATCCTGAGTAGTTGGTACCTCTAAAATGGGCCAAGTATGCACTAAGCCTTTTTCGCTTTTATGTAGCGTTTATGTCCTTGTGTCTGTTTTTCATGTTGTATTCTCTTACTGCCAGATCAGGGCTGCTTACAAGATTCTGGGGGTTCTTGTTTTTCTTAGGTTGTTTGTTGTTTTGTTTTCAAAAGAAAAAAAAGGCCTTCACATAGCAAACCATGTTTCAAGTAATGAAGCATTATTTGTAATTAGTTTTCTAATTTAGGGAAAGTAAATATGTATGCTGCTGTAGACTGGGCATGATTCAGCACTCAGGAACACACCCCTCATTTAGTATTCTTGGTTTTTTTAAGACAATTCTGATTTATGGTCAGCCTATTCCTCTAAAAAACCCCGTACCTTCAACAGTGAGAATAAATTCTTGGCACCTTAATCACCTATTTCAGTCCTCCATGTTCTAATAAAGTATTTAAGATCCTAATTATATGGAACATAAATGCATTCTTAACTGCTTAAAAAAATTAAGATGGTCTTAAGCATATGCATAAAGGTGAGCATGTGTTTTGATGAATTTAGGGATAAATGAAGTAGAAGATATATCATGGATAAATTGGCTTTATTACACATTAGAGCAGACCGCTTCAGTTCACTTGTGTGTAAAATAGAGACACCAGCACTTACCTATCTCATTACAGCACTGTGAAAATTAACATTTAAAGACATTGAAAACTTGGAATGAAAATCCTTATAATGTTGTTGTTTATTTTGATCTATTGTGTGTGTCCAGGTGAGACTAAAAATTGTTGGAAATGACTACAGCCTTCATAAGCCTGTCTCTTTCAAATATTAAGGATGTTATCTCATAAGCATTGGCTTTATACTTTAATATTCTTTAAAAGTAGGCTTTTCCATCTTTATTTAAATAACAGCTGTTAAAAGACTTCTTTGAATATTTCTTTCACTGCTGTAATGAGATGCCTGCCCTCGATACAGTGTCCAATTATCATGAGATCTCATATCAGAAAAGGTAGCCAGTTCTTCAGAGATTATTTCGACACAATTGCCATTAACAGCTGCAGCATTCCCAACATCCCCTTAACATAGCAGTGACTCCCATCCTGGATACGGCACTGCAGCGGGGTGTTTGCTTGGGTGCAGGTGAGGATGGAGCACAGGAGGATGTTCGCCGAAGGATGTTTTCTGTGCCGGGTTGACTGTGCAGACCTGCAGAGTTATGTCAGCTCAAGGCTTTACTGTGCCGTTCAGGACATGAATTACATCTTATTTTTCAGCAGTGCTGAATTTATGAACTGCAGCTGATTTATTGTTGGTAGATTTAAAGGCATTGAAGGGTTTGTTAACTGTGCCCAGTAAAAAACAAATGTATGGGGCAGACTTGTCAGGCTGGAAACCTTCCTGCTCCCAGCCCCTGGGGATCTTGTGCTTCTCTTGTCTCTCAGTTTTTTTTCTGTGCAAATGTCAGTCCATGTCTCAAGTGCACATGCAGGCGCCTCTGCGTGAGCCCCTTGGCCAAGGAGGAGGAACCCTGGCACCAGGGGACAGCCTCCGGCCATGGGGCTGGGCAGGAGCATCTCACTGCCAGTGCCGGCAGTGCTTTGTCTCCCAAACACAGCCCAGGGAGGCTGTCCTTCACCCCATCGAAACAGCCTTCATATGCACACTTTAATGCCGCAAATATGGAAGTTATGGATCTGAATGACATCTCCAACCTTTTCCTGCCTGTGCTTCATTAGTCACTGGCTGTATGACCAAACAGCCTAAAAATCCTCACCCTGAGCAGCCTCTGCAGCTCAGCTGTGCAGAGAGTGGCAGCAGACAGCCTGAGCCGTTGGAGTTGGTACTGATTTTCTACTGCTGAGCCTGACCCCTTACACACTGCTCCCAAAAGCACTCGGGGGTACCTGTAAAGGAATTGGTTGGGAGACAGACTGCATTTATGGCTTGCAATCAGCAAGGGAGTTTTGCCTTTTACAGGCCTAATCCTGCCTCCCAACTCGGAAGTGGCAAGGCTGATGCAGGGAGGATGCCTGCACCCACCAAAGGCAGCATTTTGCGTGCCAGGGAGGTGGGAAGTGCCTCACCCCATATAGATCCCAACACCCACGTAGCCAGCAGCTCTGCTTGGAAATGCTTTTAATCCCAAGGTCATTGGCATAGCAAAAGACTAGGCAGATCCTGAGCAAAGCCTAAAAGTCACTCTTAAGTCTGTCGCCGCTGTGTGAGTGTTCACCTGTTTTTGGGACAGTGGCGTTCCCCTCCCTGTGCAAGAAACATGCACCAGGGCCACAGCCGGGGCGGGAGGTGAAAACCTGCAGCAGGCAGACCCAGGAGCACAGCATCTTGTCTCCGCTCTGATCTACTGAGCACATCCCCATGTGCTTTGTGGGAGGGTGTAATGAGATTTCACGGGTACCATCTCTCCACTGACTACTGATGTACAGGGGGGTCTGAATTCCAATAAGTCTTAATTAGGTCTTTCCCTTGATGTCCTTAATTTAGAGGCAAAAGAGATGCACTCGCTGCTCATATGCGTAGGGAATGTTTTGCATATCAGAATATTTTCATTTCTGTTGACTTCAGCAATGAAATGCAGTGCAACTTGCTGGAAATTAAATGTACACTTCAGCTGAACCGGAGGTTTATATTTTCACTAACATCACTGACAAATGGATGCTTTAAACTGCAATATTGCTGTGCACTAAACTTTGAGACAGTTGCCCTTGATGCGGGGCTGACCTAAAGCTGAGGCTGGTTCCTCCGTTTTGCAGCTTTTGCAGTTCTTTAAAAAAGCCATAATGCAGCATTCATGTTGTTGCTGTTTTCTCTACTGCTCTAGCAAAAGTATCACTGTGGTTGAATATAGAATTGGTTTCTCAGGACCTCCCAGATATCCTGAAATTCTGTGTGTGTGCTCTGTGCTTCTGAGACCGCAATTAGTTTGTAAGAAAGGTATTGGGCTCAAAGGCAAAGCTCCAAGATGATGTGTGAGAGTCAGAAGAAGTCCCAGAGGAGTCAACTCCTCTGAACGTGTTGTTTATGACAGAAAGTACAGTTTATCGCTTTCACTGATCCGAAATCCTTACATTAAAATGGCTGGTAAGTGGCATCTTGGTTACAGGCAAGATAGGATTTTAACATCACTGAACAATTTGGAGTAGATTTTTAGTAGGTGGTATCTAATTCTCTACTTTAAAAGTTTCATGTGTGTTTAATGTGGGCACATTGCGTGTTTGACTGAAAAGTCAAGCAAGCAAATAATTGTTTGCATGCATAGATGTGGAGTCACTGAGTAAAAACTGGGTTACTTTTACAGGTGTGAAATAGGAACTCTGCCTTTGAAAATGCATACCTGTCTCTGCTGATGCCAGTGTGAAATAGGAACTCTGCCTTTGAAAATGCATACCTGTCTCTGCTGATGCCAGGAAAAAAGGACCGAATTTCCCGAAATTTAAATTTTTTGAGAAATTTGCCATCAGAAAATAAATACCTTTCCACAAGAGATACATGGATTAAAATAATAATTAAAAAATAGTGAAATCTTAGAAAGCAGTGTATGTATTTTCAAATTATTCCCAAATCAATTCATATGTTTCACCTGATTTGGCTGGCATCAGTGTTTAGAAATGTAACTTGTCTACATTTGGTTTTACAGTAGGACATTTATTCCAAGTACACATAAATTCCATTTTAAAAGCACTAATTTTGGCCTACAAAGTTCTCTATTCTATTTTAGAATTGCCATGTCATGCACATTTTTTACTGTTTTTTTTTTTTCTTTTTTTTTTTTCTTACCCTAATAAATATTGCTGGAGATTATGGTGGATCATCTGAGCAGCTATCATAGTAAAAGCCAGTTGCCATTTTGGGTTTTTTTTTCTTCAAAGTCTTTCTGACATTAGCCTTTATAATTTGGTTGCTGTGTAGTAGAAGTTCAGGTTAGAGCTAAGGAGACAGGCTTGAGGATTTATGCTGTGTAAAATATATGCAATCTGCTCTCACTTTGAACATGGTAAACAGACCATGTATAATCCCTGGAATATTTGGTCGATCTGTTAGGCCATGAAGATGGCATTTGTAATATTCATCTAGTTACACATATTTTTACATGGTTGTCCATCCCTGTGTTATTCAAACTCTATTCAAAAGCAACCTGAGGAGGGAGGGCTGAACAAAGAGTGAAAAGAAAATATATCATTCCCAGAAGGAGATTTCGGAGTTTGGGCTTCTTTTTCCCCCCTCTCCGCTGTTGCTTTTTAATGAATCGTTCTTCTAACCTACTTTAAATCAAGCATCTAGTATGCTAGATGTTTTGCAGATGAATCATACTGTGCAATGCACTTACGCATATCTGCTGTGCAAGTACATTGTCAACTTGTGTTTGATAACCTACCAGCAAACAAGATTTTTTTTTCCAGAAGCTTGGGATACTAGCATCATTCTCCAAGTGAGAATAATTCAACCACTGTTAATAATGCACTCTTAATAATTCAACCTGGGTCTGAGGATGTTTCACCACTTTCACTGCCTCCTTGATTAGCATTATCCTCAGAGGTATAAATTAAAGAGGAAAATATATAATCTGGGAAGCTTTCCAGCATCATCTTTGAAAATGTGAGCTCAATGCTTTGCTGAGATTTCTTTGGTGGAGGAATGCTAATAGCAATGCTGAAGATGTGCTCTGATTGCATCCGAAAGGGTAGGAAGACACATAGAATAGCTTCGTTTCTTTTTCCTTTGTCATCAAGATAATTTCTAATGCGATCTGCACAGGATGAATCTTGAACTGTTTCTACACAGTTCTGTGAATGGGTCCCAGAAGTGCAGCTTTGGTCGATCCCTTTTCTACTACTTGTTCTCTTAGTCTGACATCTGCATAAAATATGTTACATGTTTTCCCATCTCAGCCTGCAGATAATTGCCTGCAGCTGTTAGCAGTGACTGGACACGGTCCCTCTGCTATATCGGTCAAAGCCTGAGCTTCAGCCATAAGGATTTCAGGAATTTCTTCTGACTGTTCCTACGAGGTGTCATCGCAGCCGGTTGGTAACTCCTGACGCCTCCTTCGCTGCCAAGGGAAGAAAAATGTGCGGCAGAATGTGCTGATTTGCAGAAAAATATTTCACAGGGAGGGTTTGATTTTAGCAAAGTTCCAGCTGTTCTAAATGGGCAGAAAAGGGATTTTTCAGCATATCAGCAACATCTTGGAAATGTCACATCCTCCAGCACTTTCTTAAGAGTCAGTTTTCCTCTTCCCCTGCCCGTAACCCACTTGGGTCCATGGTATTTACTGGAACTAGGAGCTTAGCAAGACTGTAGTACTTGGAGCCTTGCTTTATAACATGTCTGTGTTTCTATTTGCTTTCTCTTGGCCAGCTCTCTGCCAACATCATCCTTTGCTTTCCAAGAGATGGTGAAAAGTGCAGAATGCAAGACTAAGTTGGTGTTCCTTAGGTTGCATTTTGGGGAGGAAGTAGGTACCTTTATTGCTATTTTGCTAATGGGACAACTGATGCACAGTGGAGTGAAGGGTCTTACAAATAGTCCCCAGCAGCTGCATTTGAACCAGGTCTGGGTCTGCTAAGGCCCAGGCAGTGCCATGCTGCTCCTAAGGGGTCTCAGCTTCATCATTGGTGAGTCAGTTTGTGGGACCTCTCAGGCTGAGTCTCCAAAAAGTCATTCCTCTCTCCTGAAAAATGTAGGGCAGCTATTTTTACTTATGTGCATGAAGGTAGTTTTTCTTTTCACCTATTTTTCACTTTTAAACTCATATTAATGATCTTCAGTTATTTTTTGCAAAGGCATTCACCCTTCCATCTGAATTGAGGGATTACCATGTGTTATTTGCCATCTCTACTGACATTAATAAATTTGCTGAAGCAATGTGTTTCAACATTTCCAAACATTTTTCCTGTGGAGCTTTCTCTTCCATAGAAAGGTTTTCTGTTTCCCCTTGATTTGAGATGAAAAGAAAATTGAAAATAATATGAAATTTTCCCAGAGGACAGAATTTCTTTTCCAATAGCTGCACTTCGAGCCAATGTCAGGAAAAACACAACTGCAGTCAGTATGCTTAATTTCAACCCTGCATTTATGACTTATTCTTTGCCGTTGCTGTCTGAATAGCAACGACATCAACACACTTTACTCTCAGCTTGAAAATACCCATTAAATCCGAGAGCTAGTGCACTAGCAAGTAGGATTTGTTAGCACCTATTTAATGTGGCCAACAGGAGTGTGACCTTGGTTTTCTGTTTCTGATGAAAATGAAGTTGCCTCCTGGTCCAGCCCATCTAATGGTTAGCCCCTAGCTGCTGAACTATCATACCGAGCAGGTTCTTCCCTCTTTATGGCAGACGACTTTGCCACTCATGTGGTGAAAAAGGCATGAATCTCTCAGTGTTCCCCAACCTACCAGCTGCCCAGTGTCCTTGGATTAAAATAATTATATAGTTCTCCACACCTTACTCACTTAAAAACATGACTTGCCTGTTGGTGCTGAGCAAGGGAAGGAAAGCCAGTGAAGACAGCAAATCTGACTTTCTTCTTAGGCTCTATACAAGACAACTTCTTTTCAAACACCCTCCCCTTCTCACTTTGTGTGGGCAGGAAAGCAGTGCAGGCTCCTCCGTGAGCAGGAAGTGAAGTCTTTAGAAGCCATCAGGTTCCCTTTCCCGACCCTGCACTTCAAGCTGCAATGACAAGTACTTCCTCAGCCTTGCTGTGCTGTATGCTTTAACCAGCATTTTAGAAAAAAAACGGGCTGTTCCAGAAGTTTTCAGGCAATTTCAGACCCATTTAGCTGGATGGCGGTAACTGACAGAGCAGATAAGATCCAAGGCTTACCAGTTGTCCTCTGCTCGTGCCTGCACCCAGCACCAGATGCCCCAGGCTTTTGTGGCCTTTGGAAATGAAAAAGCTAGATGTGAGCAAAGCACCATGTTGCCTGCAGGATTGCTTTCTCAGGTTTCTGGTCACAATGAGTCTGCTGTGCCAGGTACAAGTCAGTTTCGGAGAAGACGGGTTGGAGGAGCTGGTTTCTAACCTTGTCTGACAGAAAGTTGAGAGGAAGAGCAGTGTTTGCTCCTGGTGCTTGGGGCAAATGGCCAGGAGAAACGACCTACACTAAAAGTCAGTGTAGGCACAAGGATAAAATTGTATAAATTGGACAGCAGCATTCAGGCTGGGGAGGAGAGGAAGTAGTATGGAGAGAAAAACGAATAGCAAGAAAAAGAAATCCAAACTACTCTCAAGAGTTTGGATTTCTCAAATAATGGATTTCTCATCAGTTTATGGAGCGTAATGTGATGCTTGTAGTGGTTGGGGGTTAAGCTTAGAAACTCAGCAGGTGCTTTCTGGTCCACTTCTCCTGTGTTCATGAGCTCTGGAGGCAGACTTTCTTAGCAAAACCGTCTCCCCCCACCCTTTGTTTCGTTGGAGCTATTAATATAATTTCTCTTAAAAAAAGCTTTTGAATACATTTTACTTTTTCAATTATTTCTTTTGCTCAACTGGAAGGGCATAAAATATCCATTGTACAAGGCAGAGACAAGTTTGTTTAACATTTCACCGTGCAAGTACTACCTGGAGGAGTGCTGTGCCACAGCTGGACCCAGTGTGCTGCCTTTGCTCTCCAGACCCTTGGAGACTGGCCAACCTCTTCCAGCTCCTACATCTTGCACTAGAGAACTACAAGGAAGACCATGAAAACTCAGAATGATCTTGGCCATCTGTATAAATGGTCTGAATAAATAGGAAGGAGTTCAGCAGGGACAGGGCATCTCAGCAGGAAGAGCCAACTTCATAAACACAGGATGGGAAACCACAGATAAATCCGTCAGAGAAGGATTGGGGTGTTAAGGGTCACAAGCCAAATGCAAGCCACCAGAGGGTGCAAAGCTTGTGCTGATGCCACACTGAGATACGGCGATGTGGGGTTTGTGCACACGATGCAGCAAATGGCCTGGGGAGGAGCATGGTGTCCAATCTGGAGCACAACACTTCAGGAGCAATGCAGAAAGTCTGGAGGAGAGCAATCAGGGTGATCAGATGTCTGGGAAACATGATCTAGGAGGGAAGATTGAAAGGACTAGGTTTGTTTAAGCTAAAGTAGAAAATAGCTGGGGGACAGAACAAGAGCAGTCTTTAAGTACATGAAAGTCCAAGCAAAGAGCCTGAGTTAACCTGATCCGCAGGTCCATAGTGGGCAGGAATGGATGTGGCTTCAATTGCAACATAAGAGATTCAGATTAGTCATTTGGAAAAAACTTGTGGAGAATGTAGACATGTAGGACAGAGAAACACAGGTTGCTGTGGGGGGGAGTGGCTGCAGTTCCATTGCTGGAGGGCTGTACAACCAGTGCAGAGGGACATCGCTCAGATGACATAGGAAGTGGTACTGCTGCCTGGGGCCAGTGATGGAGCTAGGTAACGTCTTTCAGACCTTTCTGGCCCTATGTTTGGAGGAGTCTATGAGGTGAGGGATGGCAGCAAGAAATACACGTGTCTTCTTTTCCCATCCTAGTTTGGTCCCTGTCCTGTTCCAACCAACAGCTTCTTCTGAAAGTGCGCACCTTTGAAAGTGTGCACCAACCATGAGTCACAGAAAAGTAGGAATGGCTGATATTTTTTCTGTTTTGGTGTCTTTTGATGGTAATTTATTTTTTTAAGAAAAATAGCTTTGTGTTTGTTTTGCAGGAAAAGCCCTGCTTTCCTTGAGGGGTGAATTGACTCCTGCAGCCAAACCTAAAGATAGCATTCAATGACTTAAATTGGACAAACTTCAGCAACAATCAATGAACAATCTTCAGCATAAAACATTAATAACAAGGATTTTTAATAACTGCAGGGTTGGCAGGGAGAAATTATAGAAAATTAAGTGTGCAGTGGTAGTTGGAGATTAATGGCATAATGCCTGCATCCAAGGAAATAGGAAAGGGAAAAAGATACAGCAAGTACATGCTTATTAATTTGAACTAATTAGTATTGTTGAGAACATTAAGGTAAAAGGAAAATGAGAAAAATGCATCATTGATTTATAAATGTGGACTGTGAAAACAAACCTGATAGTTTACTTCAGTAAGATGCTGATTGTTTTCTGACTGGGTTTCAGTGAAGTGTAAAATCCAAAACTACATGGAAAATTGCTGGTTGAGGTGGAGAAGGTGGAGAAGGTGGAGAAGGTGGAGGGCAATAAAGCCATGGCATGCTAAACAGCAGACAGCTTATGCTGAAAGGATAATGCTCAGGCAGCATGGGAGCTGCTGGTGGTGCTCCTTAGTCAGTTTTGGGGCACATCTTATTAAATACCTTTGTAAAATGTTTGGTACCAAAAGCCAGAGCTGACTATGGCATGCTGCCATATGGTATGCTGGAAGTCGGGGTGAGAGGCGGCTGGAGCATCTTGCAGGGGAAGCTGGCTGAGCTGGGCAGTCGTGAGCTGTGGAAATACACCCTGACACCCTGCAAGGGTGAAACGAGCTGTGTTTGTTGAGGTGTATCCCCTCTAGAGTGAGGTTGTAATGCACAAGTGCTGGTTCAGCCTCTGCTTTGACCTTGGGATCACCGCTGTCATTCAGTGCTGTGGGTAACTCTGCACTGGTTATGTACAGAATCACTACTGCCTTCTGACGAAATGGTGAAAGCAATAAGAATGAAATCAGAGAAAAAAAAATTTGAAATGTTAAATACTTTACACTTGGTTTCAACGTTACCCAAAACAAAAATATGTTTGCTTGGTAACAGTTTTAAGTTGAAAAAAAAAAAAAAGAAAAAAAGATAAAAGTCCAGTTTTACTGCAATGCCTTTTCCCAGCCAATTCTTTTAACTAAAATTTTCTGATCTCCTCAGAGGATGAGGAAATAATCAATGAAAGTAATTCTGAAAAATGTAGCACCTCTTCCTGGCTGTGTTAATATCAGTGAACAAACAGTGTTTCCTCAGACCAACTTGTGAGCCGAATTTGGAAATTATTCCCTTTATATTTGGGCTCTATGGACTGATCATGAATATTTGAAATGTGAGCTGTACTGCTTATTTATAGCCTCTTATATGAGTCACATGATTATTTAACGAGGATCCTTGATTGGAGGAACAAGTGAACACATCTTTTATACATATTTTATATGTATCTTTTATACATACTTGATTGTGCCACTTTCGGTCCTTATTTTATCTTGATGCTGATACATACATGTTTGTCATTGGCCTTGGAAAACATTTCTTTGCCAAAAAAATCACTTCTTAAGCATTGACAGAGAATGATGTATGGATTTAGCTAATATAAAATCACTTCAACATGTAATAGCCTCTAAGAAATGTTAATATCACCCCCTCTATACCAAAATGAAGAAAATAACACTAAGATTCACTTGTGAGATACATTTGGGTGGCAGCACTGTGTATGTCCAGCTGTGAAAATTTTATTAGGTGAAGTCAGAACCAGCTTCAGGAAAAGCTGATTTGATTGCTTGCTTAGCTCTGCTGGAAGTTGAAGGCTTTTCTTGCATTTCTTGTACATTTAGGTTTCTTCTGGGCGCTAGGGTGGCTGTAATTCTCACCTCAGAACAAGAGTGGGTTTTGTAGCTCCAATATATCTGCTCCAATGCCATGTCTGCTGCTAGTCTCTGGGTCTCATCCTGCAGGCAACATTAAAGGGGAATCACAGGGTCCACAAAAAATCACCATGTGAGAAGACTGGTAGTTTTACCATTTGTTGGTTGTTGCAACAATTTTTCATAAAAGTTTGTTTATTAAGTTTGGGAAAAAAAGACTTTATCTTTCCTGAAGATCTCATTAAAACATTAATCACGACAGAGTTCAGAAGAGCCTTCTCTGAAGTGCCTCTTCATTGGATTTAGAGCTCTGTTTCATGACTATAAAACACAACTTATGTGATCTTCCTTCTGCTCAGATGTAAGACAGTGAGCCAGTGAGCTGCCTGGATTGAAAAATAATGTCCATTTTTCACACTGTAAAAGTCAGTACAGCTGCAATGGTCCAGGATACCTGACCTACTTGATCCCTGAGATTACAGGGTTTTTTTATAGGGTACAAAGGTGAGAGTTTATCTGTTTGGATAGTGATTCCATGGGTACAACACGCTCATTTTCTATCCCAGCAGAGATTCCACCAAACATTGATGATTATTTCCCAATTCAAGTGAATTTTGTAAATTCATCTTGGTGGCAGGGATATTTCCAAAATTCCTTGGTCTATGTGTTGGTTTAAATTATTAACAAGCTGTCCTTTCAAATGCCGCTGCCAAGCCAGCCACAACCCCTTGAACCACAAACATAATAAAAGGCAAATTCTTTCCAAAAACACAATACTGTTTGTTGAATAGATTCCACTCACTGACCAAAGGAATGGCAGATTAAGTAAGAAAAAAGGGAAAGAAATAACAGGCTTGGAACTCTGAAGCTGGGCATGAGTAAACAAGAGGGGATTGTGGGCAGTCCTTTGAGATGCAGAAAACACACATTTGGGAAGAAAGAATGGAGTATGTTTGGGAAAACATCTGGAAGGAGCAGTGCCAGATGGTTGGTTTCCTTTTTGATCGGCCTAGTGTTTTTCTCATAAAATATGAAGACCCAATTTTCATGTTTGTCAATATTTACAGATCTCAGTCTGTATGTAAGAAGGAAAATAAGGTCTCAAATAGAACTCTGTGCATGCTTAAAATAAGCTTCATATTCTGTGCTTTGCTGACTCAACCAAAATGGCCTGAGATTTTGAAGTGCTGGGAACGCCCAACTCCTTTTCTGGTTGCTGTCAACTGAGAATCCTACACCCCTATTACAGAAAGGGTTTTATTTAGAGGAGCAAACTCCAGGCACCCATGACTAGAAAATTTTAGCTTATGTTCCCACCGCAGCAAAATCTTGCTGATCTGTTAGCAGAGTGGCATTAACTGGAATCAGCTTTCTTAGTTTCTGCTTGTTGCTGGTGATGCAGTTGCTGCTTGAGAGATTTGGGACTCTATCTAATATTGCAGAGCAGGGAGAAGCTCAAAGAAACAAAAGGGGGCAAAGAAGAGAAAGCACGTATGGAAATTGGCATGCACTGAATATTTCATTATTAAATGCTTTCAACTGCAAACATATGCTTACCCCCATCAACCACTATGATTAGGTGAGGACAAAATCCATTTTTTAAATAGCTCCCTAGATTTTTATTACATGGATTTGGGGTAACATTGTTTTCCACACTTACAAGGGAACATATCCATTTTATATAACCTTAAATAGCTACAATAAGCAATGAGTATGTTTTCTACCAAATGTTTGGGTTTTCTTTCACAAATCAATGGTCTTAATCTTATGTTTATAAGACATGCCATTGAAGTGGTGTTGAACTGTGGGTATTTTTTCATTTCATTCTATGCAAGATTGAGAAGAACTTCCATCCAGTTTGAAATTCAAATCCTGGGGTCTGAGTGGGACTGATAGTTAATGTCATTATCGCATGGGGCAAAACCACAATTTCTAAGGAATTTAGAGAAGTTCTTCTGCCATTTTCCACCCGGGGCCTTTCCCTGGGGATCTCTGGAGGATATCCTTAGGATGCTCCAATTGAGCATCATCAGGCGATGCTCCCATCCAGCTGGACATCACCTTTGCAACATAAGATGCTACCTCATTTCAGGGACACCCGGGTCCAACACCACCCACTGACAGCCTCATATTTTGGAGAGCTGGGAAGAGGATGTGGTACGGTCATGGGTGCATGACACCCTGGAGGGCTCCAGGGTCTGCTGTCCAGTTCCAGCCCTGAGTCATCCTCCCCATGACACTCCTGATCCTGCCCTGTGGCATGTCCCTGGTGCCATGTGGATCACTGAAAGAAGGCAAAAAATCTATGTTATGGGGCACTGAAAACAAATCACTTCCTGTACAGGGAGTGAATAATAGTGAGTAGAATTTTTTTCAGCTCTTAGGATTTTATTGGACTTTTTTCATTTAAAAATCATTAGAATTTTGCTAGCATATCAGAATAATGCATTTATTCACGCAAACATACATGTGTACATTGCAAACACATGGTGCAATTGGTTTGTCAGAATGATGTGCAAAGGTTCTGGTGTTCCGGTCATCAGTAAATTGAGGTGGAGCGAACAGTGCGGGCTGTATAAGCAAGAGCAAAGTCAGCAAGTCGAGAGGAGATTATTTTCAGCCAAGGGTGGATAGAAGGAAAAAATGAAGCAACCTGAGCTAGCTTTGAAATAACGCTACTTTGAGCGGGGGTTGGACTGGAGACCTCCGGAGGTCCCGTTCAGCCTGATTTTTTTTGTGATTCTATGACTTTTAAGACTCGGCTATATCACCTTTTTCTCTGCTGTGCTTCTACGTACTATTCCTGGCAACTTCCACCTGTTTTCCCATTATAAATAAAGGTAATTAGGGCTATTTTAAAAGCTGACTGCTGGCCCTTAAGGGACTTCTGCACCAACAAAGGGCTTGGGTTTCTTCTCAAGCCCAGCTAGGTATCTTGTTACTCTGCAAAGTAAGTCCCTTCTCTCTTTCTGATTCACAGACTGAATCAATGAATTAAAAATGTGTGTATTTCTACAGGTCAACCTGAGACAAGGAATTTACATTTTCCTCAGGAAAAAAAAAAACAAAACACAAAAAAGTTGTTTTTATTAAATCCCAGGTGTTCAGTTTTCTCCCCGCCAATTCTTTTCACTTCACTTTGGAAAGTATTTACTATTTTTATGAAAAGTCCTTTTTGGCAAAAGACACTGTTTGAAGATAAAAGAAATTACAGTGCAGTTTGCCACAACCACTGTGCAGTAAATGCAAGCCTTTTCAACAAAATCTTTTTTCTTAGCTAAAATTATTGACTGAATTTGGCAGAATTCCAACCATTGGGGTTGATCAAGTCTGAGCTTTTCACCAAATAAGTTATCAAACCCCAAAATCTCATGAATCTTTAATTCTGGCAGTGCAACAGGGAGATCCCATATCCCATATTTGTGCTACAAACTCAATTTTTTAGCAGGATAAACCAGAGATTTGCACTGGTGAAGCTAATGCTGGTTTCAAGGAGGAATATGCTGGCATGGAGTATTTTTTCTTGTTTTATAGGAGTAGTGAAAAGCTGCACTGAAGCTAAGGAGAACGGTGAGGCGGCAGTGATGAGTTTTCTGTGAAGCAATTTAACTGGGCAGCTGAAATGGGGACAGCCACCCATTATCCTGAACACTAATGTGTTCAAGACTTGTGTGCATGTCTTTCTTCCTGTTTTTCTCCCTCTTTTCCCATCCTCAGAGATGAGTAACTGTTGCCTGTCAGAGCTGGCACTCTTTGCCAGCAGTGTTTTGTGCAGATGGGTGGTGATAATAGAGTAAGGGCAAGGTAGTGACAAAAGTGTTGATGCTTGTCCATGTGCTGTGTTATCAGCTCATGGGTGGGAAACTCAGTCAACACTTGAGAAATCTTGATTTCTCCAGAGGAAAAGGTGTTTGGCCACTAATCTGCCTTCTTGGAGTGTTACTCCAGTTGTACAGTGGTAGGACCCAGCTCACACCAGCTGGTTTGGACCCAGGCAAAGGGAGGAGAGCAAGTCTTTGGGGCTGCCGCATCTCTCCTGCTGTGGGTTGGCTTGTTTATTTTCTGGTTTAATTTCCATGAGCACTGTGCGCTTCTCCTGCTGTTCTACTCACCATAGTGTTGTTACAACTTTTTAGCAAGGCAGGAAAGAAAAAAGAAGCACCATTATCTATCTCAGATGGTAGCTGCTTGCATGAGGGGAGCTAAGTGGGTGTGCTAGACCCCAAAGGTGCCATACCTTTGGGGTGATGGTGTGATGCAGACTGTCCTTTCACTATCAAGTACTGACTTTGCATTCCTCAGGTCTTGAATAGCTTAGGAGCAAGTGCTGTGATATGAGAACAAGGTGCAGAGTGTGATGTGGGGTGGGTATTCCCAGGGATCCTGGCCCCAGCAGAAACGCCACAGTGGGGATGCGAGTGCTGCAGGTGATGCAGAGACACAAGCAGGATCTCCAGATAGAGACAGAATGGGAAAGTAGTGAGAGAGATGTTTCTGAGATGTAGGGGCAGTTGAGACCAGGCAATAGCAAGCAGTGCACCATGGATGAGCCATCTGTCCGTCCATCCTGGGCTGCACTACACTCTGTGGAAGTGCCATCTTGGCCTTGGAAGCTGAGCTTCTGCCTGTCTAGACAAAATAAGCCTCTCAGCAGAACTGAGTAGCTGAGGCTTAATGCTGTGCTTCTGTGGTGGCGCAATGTGTTCTTAGGCAATGCAGATGTGCCTGAGGACAAGCCGGACATTTTCCACCATCCAGTTTGCAAAGGGTGAATGGGTTTGAGAAGACTGCCAGCCTCCTGCTTGTGATGGTAACTGGTCTGTAGAAGGCTTGGGAAATAAGAGGACACTCATCAGGAGGTCCTGGTATGGAAGGTTGCATGGAGATTGTAGGTCAAGTGGAGGATGGGAATGGCATACAAAGGTTTGTAGGACAAAGAGATGAAGGCATACCAGAAACCTCTACTATGCTTTGCTCTTAGTTTATAGAATCCATGAGGTGTGCAGCCCTGCTGCATAACGTTTCATTCTTGAGTGCAGTTTTCCAGAAGTCAAGCTGTGCTGCTGAGCCTTAATTTCCTAAGTAACCTAATACAGTCTGCCCCAAACATAATCTGCTGTGCCATTTATCTGCACAAAACAGAGTATTTCCTAATGGCACAAACTCCAGCAACCCTTAATTGGGTGGAGTGGAAGAAAACATGTATTTGAATCCTGAACAAAATATGAAGTCTATTGTTAAGGCCTAAATGTGTTTTGAAAGGAGGTTTAAATAAAGCAGAAGCATTTACCACAGATATTTACTGCGTCTTTTTGCACAAGGCTGCATCTCTCTTGTTTCCTTTAAAAACCCCTGCTGGAGTTCCTCCAGTAAGACCAATAACATCCATAACATCTCTGCCACCCTTGCATGGACCATGCCTTGCTGTAAGTACCAAGGGTGACATGTGGGGTGGTAGACCCAGACCCTTGGCCACGTAAGCCAGCAGAGCTCCACTGAGGTCTCTTCTCTGGTTCTTCGAGTTCAGTTGGGCCATGGATTTGCAAAGGCCTATTCCAAAAGCCTTCTCTGCCCCTAGCCTGTCCTTGGGAAGGGTAGACCTGATCCCTCACAGTTTGCACACTGTTGACTTTTCCCTACTACGTTCCTATCTTGATTTTTCCAAGGAGATACTTGGCAATTGCTGGGAAGGCTTTTGGTCCTCCCTTTCTGCTTTCTTTGGATTGCAGGCATAGAAAACTACATTCACAATATGCTAAATACTTTTTATCAATTTCTCACCGTTTACAAGCTACTCCGTCTCTTGACCTGTCGCAGCAGCAGATTAAGCTGGTGTTGACCTTTCTCTAATCTGCAAATCGAGAAATTTGTCGGCTATATCCCTTAGTTATGAAACCAGGATTATTCCAGCAAGGATAAAATCTGAAGGCCATCAACTGCTCT
This sequence comes from Vanellus vanellus, assembly GCF_965231255.1. NCBI lineage: Eukaryota > Metazoa > Chordata > Aves > Charadriiformes > Charadriidae > Vanellus > Vanellus vanellus. The sequence goes on along the minus strand of NC_138911.1, from coordinate 54,420,890 downwards.
GGCTGAGCTCCTGACCAGCTGGGAACAGGAATACATTTCCCCCTGCTGTAAAATTAGCTGGGCTCTTTGTGGGAGAGCGTTCACCATCTCTTCTAAATGCTACGCTTAAAGCCAGGATGTTCTTTGTTTATGTTCTGAGTAGGAAAATAAAGCCTCTGGCACCACTGTAGGCGTTAATATGTGGGTTTGTATCCAGGCCATTTCCAAGGAGATGTGATGTTTGCAGGTCATCCCTAGTATCCAAGCTTGTCCTACTTGCAAGCAACCTTGCCATTCCGCTTCTGCTGGGGATTGTCACTTCATCAGGCTCAATTTTTCCTCCCTTTTTCTCCTGAGCATCAGCTGGAGATCCTCTCATATGCTCCTGTAACTCCCCACATAGGAAATGAGTCACAGGGTCCCTGTTAGTGCCTTCCCGCCGGCTGGCGGAGCCCTGGTGTCAGACAGCCCTCTTCTCCACCACCTCGTTGCACCCGGCCCCTTCTGACACCATGACAGCGTGTCTGAGATGCCTCCCTCTTCTCTCTTTTCCATCTGTCTCTTGGGGAAAAGAGCATCATTATCTACTGTGACAGGCAGGGTTACACAGAGGAGAGCTCCTCCTGGAAAGCAGATGGGACAAATTGAGAGTGGACAGAAAGATGCGTTAAACAAATCTGGGCCAGTCAGTGCATCGAGCAAGTGGTAGGGAGGACGTGTGCCAGGAATGGAAAGTTATCCACCATCCACAGGCCTGATTTTTGACTGTTATAAACTGGTAGAACTCCTGCGCAAGAGATCTGGGAACTCAGGGACACTACTGTATACTTCATATTTACTACTTGCTCTACTGAATGATACCCCCTTCCCCACTCATCCTGTACAATACTATTTCCCTTATGGGAGTGGCTTCAGCCGAAAGCACATGCTCTTGAGTGGGACACCAGAATTTCCTTTGTATCTGTGAATGCAGTTTGTGCGGCCTCCCTGGCCCACCCAGGCAGGCACCTGGGGCTCAATAAATAGTTAAATGGATCTGCAAAATACACTAGGGAAAATAAGTGGCCCTTGAGGCCCGCAAGCAAGTCTCAGAAATATTTCTGCTGCTTTCTTTGATCTGTTCAAAAGACAAATTGGCTGCTGTTTCTGTGTTTGGAAACAAACTGTGGAAAGGTGCCTCTTCCAGAAGATATTGAATGGTGCGAGGCGGACTTGTGCTGGGATACCGAAATTGAGGGCAAAACCCCACTCCAGCAGGCAGAGCTGCACTCCCAGAGAAAGGTGATTTTCCTGACCCTCTCCCCTGTCCCTGCTCTTACGTGAAGCCAGGGAGAGTCCCAGGTTGGTACATGGCACTGCCTCATAGCATGCACAGGGGCACTGCCCTGGCAATATCCGTGGGCATCAAAAAACATCCCCGTAAACACAGCAAGGGAATGTTTTCCCTGACCATAAAAAGCTCATGGAGGTGTTTGAAAAACATATTATATTTGCCATAACTTTCTGTTGGCATTTTCCACAACATTTTTCATGTTGTCTGCTCCCAGACACCCAAATTTCCAGGTATTTGTTGCTCAGAAAATGGAAATTCTTTGATCTAGGGCTGTTGAAAGCACACAGAGACACAGTGCAGGACAGGGAGAGGAAAGGGGGTTAGAAACTGCTGGCGGGAAGGAGGACAGTCTTCCCAGAACAATTTCCATGTCATCAGTTTGCAACTTTTTTGTGTTTGGAAGGAAAAATAAAAGGCTTTGACCCAATAAACACTCTAAGTTTTTATTGGAATTTATAGGGATTTATATGGAATGGCTTCTTTTGTTTTCTATGTTATTAGGTGCTTATCTGCATCCCTGGTTAGACTGTGAGCACCTGGTAACAACTATTATGTGTCTGACTGACCATTACATGCCTGACTGCCTCTTCATCACTGCAATGCACAAGTAGGATACTGCAACAAGCAGACCTCAAAGGTCTGCTGGTGTTCAGCCCTTATTACCCCAATGCACCTTGGAGCCAAAGGGTTATAGCAGCCCACAGAAACCCCTCAGCTCTCTGTTTTGTGTCTCTCTTTATAAATAGCCGAGCACCTTAAGGCAGACAGGGAAACCCTGCTGGGATGCTGCTATTTTTGCAGTCCTGTGGATTTGAAGCATTTTCTTTGCAGTTCACCTTTTAAAGGACAAAAATGCTGAGGAGCCTGAGGTAAGGCTGGCCCTTCGCCATCCTCAGGAGCCATGTCTGGTGTCAATCATGGAAATTTTGCAAGGACTAACATGGCCCAGGGCTGCTTCTCTCTGTGCGAATGGATCTGGTCCCCTGGCAGAGCCCAGATTCTGGCATAGGTGCCTGCCTGTGTAGATGAACCTGCAGTGTTGGCCGCTGACGTTTATTCCCTGTGCACTGCTCCTGTTAAGGTTAATGGGAACCTGTTCTTAAGGATTTTTTTAAAATACCTTTTTAAAGGGAAATGATGTTAGATTAACTCTTTTTTCATTGTCTTTTCAGCTGGTTTCCTGCCATACAGTGTAAAGGGTTGTAGATAGGAAGGGACTTGTCCGCTTGGGGTTATAATCCTACTGACTTTTAAACATGGCCACTGTAGATTTTGCTGGGGGGGGGAGGGGGAGAGTTTTATAAGACAAGGACTCCATCAAACACAAAATCAGAACAGCCGATCATGAAACAAAGGGAGGAGGTTTTTTCCACTCTTTTCAATTGAAAAAGTATATTTTTCAGCAGCAGTTCTGCCAGATCCTCTGCAACTTGCAAGGAGTGGAACAGCTGTAATAAAAAAGAGAACACTGGAAATAAGTCTTATATTTTTCTTGTATTTTTGCCTTCATTTGTGCCTTTTGGTCACTGTTCTTGTTGTGGTGGGAGTTTCATTGCAGCTCAGGGGACTGTGCAGCAGGGCTGGGCTTTACGGTCCTGGCACTGCTTTCCTACTCTACCCGCTTCACTGCACACTGCATCTTTGCAGGTGGCAGACCCCAAATACTGTCTTTGTGTGGGCTGGGGTTTTCCAGAGGTGCCTGAGATGTTAAACTAGCAGCTTTTCTAGGTAGCTGAGTGTGCCAGGCACCTTGTTAACCTCCCTAGTGGCAAACACCCTCAACTGCTGCCCTGGGAGACCAGGAGGGAAGGCTAGGCAGGTAAATCCGACTCCCCACCACCCTAGTCCAGCGCTGAGAGGACAGGAAATTTCCTGAACTGTTCAGGGCCAGTGGGTGGGCAGTGACAGGAAGGAACACAAAGGTTTTTGGGCAGTCTGTGCCGCACAGGGCACTTTCTGCTGTCAGGAGAGCATCCTCCATGGGCAACGGTGCGGGGAAGCGAAGCCTCCATTTACCCGTCAGGAGAGATCAGTCCAGCAGGCTCGCCTGCCTCAGCAAGATGCAGGGATGACCTCTGTGTCTGCAGCTCCTGCAATATTTATGCATCTGATCTGGTAAACGGCATGGTTTTTACTCTTTGTTAAGTGGATCAGTGCCCCTCAGTCCCTCAGCTATCCCAGCCCAGTCCCTCCAGAGTGCTCTGTGGCTGCCTAAAGGGAGATTATGAAGCATCATTTCCACAGCCCTGTGCATATTAAGTAGGTTGCAGAGAGCTCACACACAAATCAGTGCTGGTTTGGGAACATACAGGTTAGCAATGTTGCAGCTTGGTAAAACCTGTGGGGGCAAAGAGATCAGGCGTTAGCTGAAACTGTGCAGCGAGCCTATTTAACCACCAAGGAAGGAGGGATCCACGGTGGAGAGCAACAACCCTTCCCTAAAGCAGAGGAAATACCTGAGAAAAGAGGAAAGTATGGCAATGAGGACAAAACCTGAGGCCTTTGCCTCCAAGCCATGATCTGCAGCAGCCCAGGGTGGGCTCAGGACTGGGGTGTCCCCTGAGAGCCCAGGCCGCTACAGCCTCTGCCCTGCTGTCTGCCCTGTAGGGAGGAGGAGGAGGAGGAGGAGGAGGAGAAAGAAGAGAAGGAAGAACTCTCCAACAACTTCCTTGCAATGTAGTGGGAAGTGTGGGGAGCCCCTTCTCCCACGGGATGTCCCCAAAAGGTCTCCTTTCACCAATGCAACGTGCCTCTTGCACTTCCCCTTTTTTGTGCCACACTGAAACCTCAGTTACATGCTAATGCGCAATCCCAGGTGGCTTTCTGCATCAGAGTCAGCAGGAAATTAATCTCTGTCCCGCGCCAAATGTGGATGTGTGGGAGAGCCCCTGCTTTCACTCACTGGGCAGGGACTGAACTGCTGATTAGGAAGCCCAGGCTGAGGCTGTCAGGACCACCCTGAAGGGGGATTTGGAGGCATGTCTTGCATTAATTCTGGTGCTGTTAAAACCAGCGGAAGTAAGTACATGAGCCAAAACCAAGACACCTGTCAGCACCTTAATCTTGGAGCTGGGTGTCTCAGTGTTGCCTCTCCACCTGTCCCAAGATTTCCCTGTGTGCTGGTCTAGCATCTTCCAGACTGCACCAAACATGTTTAATACTAGCTTTCACTCATGGAGAAATTCTTGAGGTTATTTGGTGGCAAGTAAAGTGACACACAGAGACCATGCCCCTCCAGAGGATGCCTTTAATGGTGCAATCTTAAGGGGAGTGCAAGGATGTGTGCTGTTTTTTCACTTTTATTACTATTCAGGCATGGAAAGGAACAGCTACAGGCCACGAACCAGTTATGTGCATATGCATTTTCCTATTTTTTGCAGCCTGGTTTCATGACAGCTATAGTGCAGATACTATTGCTGCAATAACAATTTGTTAGAATGTATTGGATTCCAAACCTGCTTGGTAGTGAATTTCTCTGGTAGAGGGAAGAGACCCTTGTCAGCAGCGCATGAAGAAATGATGTTGGACAGTTTCTCTCCAGTGAGCAGAGCCCTCCGAACCAGAACCCTTATGTAATTATGTGGGTTTTTTGACTCAGGATCCTAAGAAACTCGCTCTTGAATAGTATGTTTCTTGCTAGTTTGTTCATCTGTGAATTTCCCTGGCAGGTAGCGTATAAATAGCTCCAAGGCACAAGCGATCCACGAGTTCTTTTCAGAATACAGTATTGAGTCATTTTAAAGCCTCCTACTGTAGCTCTTTTAAAGATGAACTCATTATTTAACTGTAAGATTTATGCCTGAGAAAGAATGAGAAAAGTCTGGCTTAAGTTGTCCTTCCAACAAAGTACCTTGTTTAAAAACCAATAAAGAATAAAATCACATGTGAGCTGGCCAGTCAAGTGAGCAGGCGACATCTGCCCATCCCTGCCGCGGGTTGTGCTGTTTGTCCCCAAAAGGCTCTGCAGCTTTCCAGAGCCAGGAATAGAAAACAGCGTTCCTTATTCCCAGGAGCCCTTTGCCATGTAGGGCAGAGCAATCCAGCTGGATCCCTCCGGCCATCCTTTCTGCCTGACCCCAGACACCATTCAGCTTTCAGTAATTAGGGCAGAATTAGGGCAAGATCCTTGGGGATGGAGGCTGCCAGAGCAGGGCTTGCACAGAGGGCAGACCTCATCTATATATTGAGCTGAGCCTCCTTTCCCACCTGGAAATTTTGTCCAAAGAGAATTGGGGGATTTGATACACTAGTATGGGCCTGGCATCCCAACAGGTATATAGCAACAGGTCTGTCATTGCCCCTGGATATCTAGAAATATCAGATGTGTCTACAGTGCATATTCAGAGAAATACCTGCTGTTGGTGCACCAGGTACCCAAAGCTTCCACTCTCAGAGGCTTAAAAACTAAACCAAGTAGGAAAAACAAAAAGAGAGTTTCTCTAGCGCCACTGACCTTGGAGTGCAGTGTTAGTTGCCCAAGGAACAATAAAACGTGGCTATGGTGCTGACTGCATACAAGATGAATAACGTATTTTGTTCAAATAGTAGCAGACCACTTAAACAGACAAAAATGTAGTGACCTGCTATGGAAACTGCCCAAGACGCTTCTTCCCTTGTGCAAAATACAACTACGCTGCTCGTGCACGAGTAGTTGAGGGCTGTTTCGCACATTAGTTTTTTGTATGGATGTACCCCAGCACAGTTTTCAAGTGGTGGGTCAGGATTTACTTCCCCATCAAGTCAGACCAACATCCTTTTTGTGGGGGGAAGAGGGGGCAGATTGTATGTAAGTCTGAATTGGGATGTGCGACCAGATATGTGATGTGTGAAGGGAGTTTTAATGGGATGCCTAGGTGGAATTTTCCTTTCTTTTGTCATCTAAACATGCCTGACTGCCCTGCCCAGACCAGCTATTTCTTTTGCTAGGTGCATTGTGCACACATATATTGGAATTAGTACTGTGTCTTCAGTCCATCTTCCTGCAACGTGGCATCCAAATTCTGCCCTTGGCACAAAGTGCAGTAGTGGCCTGTCTCTCCTGCAGGGCAAAGGAACACAGGCAAATCCTGTAAGCCATAAACATCTGTAATTTCTCTTAAATTTCAAGGTGAAAATTAAAAGTAGCCATTTGAAGCCTCAGACTTTTGATGCATCTTTAGCATGTGGCTCTGCTGACATGAGCCATGTGAGTCACACATGCCATCAGCACTCTGCAGTTTCCCAGCGCACTTTTAGGGGTCCTTCCTGGGGCACTCCTGTCACTGCTTTTTCACTGCCACATCTGCGGCGAGTGAGGGACTGAGCCAAGGGCCACAGAGCAGCAAGATGCAAAGACCATGCCCAGAGGTATGCAGTTTACCTGGGGCTTGTGGGCGGGGACTGACACCATAAGTGGAAATTATCTGCTGAAGATCAGACACCCTGTGCCGTGTTCCAGATGAACAATGACATGCTAAAGTCTGTAGTCTTAATGGCTGCTGACGTTATGATAAAGTAAAATATAAAAGTACAAAAATGTTCAAGAACCAAGTGAATAGATTTGAATCCATATATTATTGAAAGGTAATAAGTAATGTGCATACAGAAACACCCTAATGCATTAGTGCATTGCTCCTTGGCTCAGGAAGTTACACAACTCAAACTCATGGTTACCCTCCTGGTCAGTTAAGGTATCCAGGATGGCTGAATATACATTGAGAATTGCCTTGCATGACTGTGGGTGCTTGGGATACAGCAGAGTTGAGATGGAGGTGCAGGCAGATGAGCACATGGCCTTCTCCACTCACCACAGCAGCTTAATATGAAAAGAGAAAAAAAAATAAGAAAGGAAAGCTAAAGATCAGAAGATCAGTTACATTTTATGGATGGAGGATTGCTGGTGGAAGGAAATGGTCCCTCATGGATTTAAATCAGAAGAAAACATTACATCATTCATCATTTAATCTGACATCCTGCAGAACTCCTGCTTACAGTTTTAATCTTATGGTGCTATGGCAAGGTCAAATTCACTCTGTGAGTAATTACCTTGGAAGTAAGTGTGTGTTTCTGTGCACGTCCATATTTGAAAGGGGTGGGAAGAAGCCTTTTCATTTCTTCCCAGCGCTTGGTATATTTGAAATAAGCAACTCCCCCTATTTTGTACAGGTCTTCTACATTTTCATATATATCGTAATTCACACATGCTGCCTCTTCCCATAGCGGGTGTGGAAGTATCAGGGCCAACTGAATAAACAGATGCAGAAATTAAGTAGAGTGCCCAAAGCCACACACCTCTCCCAAAACCAGGAACAGCATGAGTTTGTAGCCCTGCATTGTGTTCAGGCTGCTTGACCTCATCCCTCTCTTCTGTACTATGCATGAGAGTGGAAACACATGGAGACTTTTCTTTGTCAAGTCCTTTTCTGCTCTGTATCTCAAAGCTGAAAATAATTTCACAGTGCTTCTTTTAATCTTCTTTGACAACTTCATTGTTTAAAAATAAAGCGGTTAGGACAGTGGGATAAAGCAACACTCACAAGTGTTTGCTTAAGTTCTGATCAAGTGCGAGGTGGATCATCCAGACTCCAGTGCACTAATATGAAAGCAATGCTTTTCTTCATTTGTACAGGGCTGTTCCTTGATAAAAGGGATATTTGTTATTCATAATCTGCTGCTGGTTATTTTCATCATCAGCTGAAGGAGACGACATCATGCGAGTTAATTGTTTAGTTTCACAGCGGCTAATGAGTACTGTATATATTCCAAACTAACAATTTGCCATAGCTCCACAGGAGAGAGAGTATTAAGTGTTCAGTGACAGCATACAAATAATGAACATATTTATAGAAAGCAGAACTGATGGAAAATAAAAAGGCCTGGGTTTCTGGATAATTTATTCAGAACTAACAATATGATAGTAAAGGAGATCCAGATTAAAAACGTACATATGCCATTTGGGAACTCAAATGAAATTCCCAGCTTTTGAAAAGTTCAAGCCTTTTGCAGGTCCTTTTGAAAACAGTGGGAGAACATTTGTGAAAGATATGGCTGTTTGGTATCTGGATAAAAACGATCCAGCCTTTTTGTCTGGCACTGGTGATATAGTTCCCTCCTAAGCAAATTTCTTGGCAACATATTTTCAGCAAGGCAGTGCTTGATTCTTACATCAAGCGCTCGGAAAACTATGGATCTCAGCTGAGCACACTCAGAAAATGTCTGTCTTACTATTATCACATCTAGCTTATAACATCAGTCATGGTCAAGGCACTACTGAGATTGGTACTCTATGGACATGTAGTAACAGAGATCCTTCCTCTGAGGTGCACATAACTGAAATAGTAAATGGTCCCAGTTACACTGACATGGCTTCTTTGTGTTCCCCATATCTCCTTGTTCTGTTTGGGGAAAGACTATCTTCTTTGCTTAGCGTTCAGCATATAGGAGTATAAGTCACTATTGGGACTCCTATGGTTTATTGCAATTCAAATAATTACTAATAACAGTGCGTGCACTACAGTTAATGGATTGTGTGCTTGTGTGCAAGTGCATGTGTTTTTATAGACTTAAGGTACTATTGCACCAGATGTGCATCAGAGCGACAGATTATATTTTTAAGAGCATTTCTCTTTGGAAGCAATGGCTTGAAAGTCAGCCTTGTCCATTTGACAAAAGACTATTTGAACATATTTTGAGCACCCTACACTTATTTATCCTAAGAACAGTGTTGTGTGGAGGCAGGTGAAGTTCTTATGTCCTATTGGCTCTACATGGGACAATAAACTCACCTGCAATCCACAGTGGCTGAGCAGGAGTGGGGAGCAGTTGTATCTCCTCACCTGGGTCAGCAACAACAGTTTCTACCGTTCCACCTCTCCTTTTCATGAGTACAACAGAGTCTTTGAAAAGCTCTTGAAATTCCCACCTTGTTTTTTAGGAGACAGGCAAAGCTTTCCAGGCTGACTGTTTTAAAAGATACCTCATTGTAATTGTTAAATCTGGATTATTAGAGGTGATTGACCTCTTGGTTGATTGGTTCATTGACCCCTCAACATGGTGATCAAAGGACTTGATGGGAATAACAGCCATTGACTTCAAGTAGAACGATAAATGAATTAGTAGGGTGATTGTTTTCTTTCTTTGTTTTAAACACCCAAGCCAAAATCAATCCTTATAGTGACAAATTTTAGTGTGCTAAATTCCCTTGGCATTACTAACTCACTTTTTCTTTCCCTATCCTTAAAAAAAAAAAACAAGCAGATATAGCTAGTGCTGCGTCGCATCCCACGCACTCATGTTGCTCCTGCAGTCTGTTGCTTTTTCAGATTCACACACACATTTGCATTTGCAAGCGCCACTATTGCTTTGCAGTAAACACTGCTCATGCCTCTCTCTTAAGAGGATCCAGATGTCTTTCTCTCGGGATGGTGCATTTATTTTTAGATTTTTCTGCCCGTTGCTGCATACATTGGATGTCCTTTGCTTTGGCGTATAACCCTTGGTTCTCATCACACACATGGTATTCTGGGGTGAGGACAGTGATGGGGAGTGACAGATATTTGTCTTCCAGAAAAACAAGTTTTATTTTCATTCTTCCGGTTCCATTAGGTCCCCGCAGCCAGGTCTACGCTGTGAGCACTTTTCCCATACAGCTAACACTGCCTCTCAGCTGTGTGCTTTTTGATTGCACATAGTATGTGCAGGTATGTGCTGGCCTTTGGGAGCTGAATAAGAAAAGGATTTTATTTGTTCAGTAGCTGAAATGAAAAAAAAAAAAAAGACTTTTTGTTTAGCAAAGGAAGGAAAAATCTGGATAAAGGAACTCCTCTCGTTGTCAAACCCCTCTTGTTGGGAAAGAAGCGATGGGTGAATCCTGACTACAGTGAAGACTGGTGAAGTTTCCACTGAGTGCAATGATCAGAATATCATCCTGTGAATTTTTAAAGCAAGTGTACTGAGATCTGGAAAAGGGTGCATGGATTAGTAAATGCATTTACTCTTCCTTCCACTTCAGCCCAATCTTTATGTCATTATTAACACCTCAAACTTGGCTGTCAGAGCTGTTTGACAGAGTCATAACAGTGTTGCAGCTGTGACAGCCTGAGGATATGCAAGGCAGAACTGGTAAGAAGAGATAACAACTTCTAATGGACCAGCTAATATTGGTAGGGAAAACAAACACCGTCTCAAGCACAAGTGCTTCCCTGTGTCTCCTTCTGTTTGCATCATGGGCATTTAGAACAAGGATTTGCATCTTCAGGGAACAAAGTTCCTGCTGACCAGGATAAAGGACCAGCTCCTCAAGTTCAGTCAAGGCAGAGAGTGATTGTTGTAAGCGAGCAATTCTGTTGCATTCCTGGGGAGAAACTTTTTTGTTTTCTTCTTCAAATGGTTTCTCAAATCGGGACCCTAATCAGGGTCAGGTTGCTATTGGGAGCAGACTCACAAGCAGCCTTTCTTTCCCCTGATTTGGTGCAGTAAAGGAAAGGAGAGGGTTTTTTAGCAATCAGTAGGCTTTTCCTAATCCTTCTAGGAGAGATGTGAGAGCTGTATCTTCCTTAGCCCCACTGGTGTGTGTTTTCATGGAGGTCTGGAATTATCACAAAGCAATTGAAGGTCTAGCAAAATAGTAAAAATGACAGCATTATAAAAAAAAGCCAGCTGAGTGGTGGCATTGTGTGCAGTCTGATGTATACTTGAATAGAGTTATAAATACATGTTTATGAATGTACCAGCATAATGCCTGTTAAATGAAAGACATGAGTAAGGAGAAAATCAGGCCAAAAGATGGCTGCATAGTGGAGGCACTCAAGGGTGTTGATTTCACACATGAGACAACTCCAGAAAGGGAGAGAGAGAAAAATATGTCCCTATTACTACATTGTTTTCTACATGCAACCACATGCAAACCTCCAGTGAAAAGCTCTATGGAGCCATTAGGGTTATACCTAATCTAGTCATTGCATGGAAAAAGGCTTTATAACAAACTACCATGTCAATGGGAATGCAATGGGATACACCCTACTATGCCCTGTGCACTCTTAAATCCCAGCCGTGTCGGAAGGGCATATCTCATCCCTCCTGTGCTGCTTCTCTTGGCGATGGCCCCTACAAGTCTCAGTGCTAGCCATGGGGTCAGCCATGCCACCAGCACGTCTCCTGCCTGACTTGGACCCTCTGTCTCCTCTCTCCCTCTCTACATAACTTCTTGCGGGAGGGAAATCATCTACTGGAGCTTGGTATTTCACTGCCTTTTAAAGTTGCATGGAGAGGAGAAACAAGAGGGTGATTTGATTTTTTACGATCTTTCACCCTTTTGTCAACTTTATAACCTTGACCTGCAGGAGAGGAATTCTTGTAGGAGGATACTGGGAGGACTATGATGTCCAGTACAGGGCCTTTATCAAGGGGAGTTAGACTGACCTGTAATGCAGTGAGGTTTTATTTGGAAAATATTTATGGTCACTACCCAGGGCCAGTGGTTTCCGTCCTCAGCTCATCTCATGCATGTTGAAGATCAGGGGCTAAATGGGGATTGGATTTAGTATGCCCTGCTGTATCAGTTGTCTGCTGCTACACATGGTTTCCATAAGGTCACAACTTACCAAAATGTGTGCCTGGAACGGGACAGAGAATTCACATCTGATCTGTCACTGTATTAGTTTACAGATGGGATGCTGTGAGGTAGTGTGGCTTTGGGTGAAGATTTATAACAGAACAAGTGCCAAAGCTACCAAAAATGGGGAGCTGGTGTTTTCAATGCATCACTTGTGGATGGAGCCGCTGATAGCCAAATACTTTAGCAGATATACTGATCCCCTTCACTAAGTCCTGTCATCACTTGCTGAGCCAAAGCAGAGTGAGTTAACCTGCTGTGAATGGCCCTCTCCTACATGACCCCTTCATTGCACATTGTACCTTAGCGACATACTCATTCTTAGTATAGACTACCATCTTCATGTCTTAAAAGATGAAGCTCTTGCCAGTGCATTTGAAATGCCAAAGTCAGGACTCCATCCACCACCCTAAGGTTTCTTTGAACTGGCCCATGCAGAAGAAATCTGCCCCATTTCCTAACACTAGAGTATCAGCACTCCCACTCGTGCTGCATTTGGTGGGCAGGCTCTGGGCCCCACAGGAAGGACCTGAGGGTGACAGGTAGCACAGACAGGGGTCTGGGGTGGTCCAAGTCACACAAAGCTGTGCTGCCTTCTGCACTTACCAGGATGAGCAGCTTCTTTAATGCCTGAAGGCTGACTACAAAACTCAATATTTCCCCCTAGCAGTTACAGAGCACAGAAGTTTCAAAGCTAAAATTTGGAAAGTAGAAAAGCATCTTAGATCAGGGGGTTTTGGTTTTGTTGTTTTTTTTTTTTTTTTTTTTCCCTTTCTTAAGTGGTATTGAGGATTACCACATTTGGTTACATAATAATTTATCTCAGCCTGAGCTTTTTAGCAGTTAATTAGTCAGGGATTTGGGGGAAAAGATGTCTAAACTGTTGAATATTTGCTTACTTGTCCACAAATGTGCTCTATTTTCTTGTAGCTGCTGTTTCTAAAAGCCTCAAGAGAAATTTCTTTTAAAAAATGGAAAAATCCATGACATAATTTTTGATTTTCATTTTCTGTATCTTTATTCAGTGACCAAGGCTAGGGAGGGTATGACAAGCTAACACGCAGTTAGCGAGAACAGCAGTGCTGGTGCTAACGGGTTCTGCAGAGCCTCTTCCACCCAGCAAAAGGGATTCAGGTACTTCTTTTTCTCGAACTGCATTTCCCTCATGGGTGTGTCACAGGCAAAGCACTTTTGTAACCTTCAGTGTGGCTCCAAAGTTGTCAGAGCTGAGGAGTATGATCAAAACCATCCAGGTTGTTAACACCAGCCTCTGAGCCATACAACAACCTGCTCCAGCTGGGCAGCCAGAGCCTTTTAAAGGTGCTGTTTCCTAACAAGGTTTGTAAAACCTTTGACTGCTTCAAGATCTGTAGGTGAACTGTGCCATATAGAGGCTTCTGTATTTATTGTCTCCCACCAAAACCCTCATCACAAGGAGAGGGAAAATCCCTGGGATTCCTTGGCCTAGAGGGGAAACTCAACTGAGAGCTGAAAATAGAGGATGTGCCCTGACATTATAGGTATCTATAGATACATCGTTAAATTGTTTCAGCCCAGCATGTACTCTGTTGAGATGTTCCCTATCTTTTGGAAGATACCGTCACTTCTTTCTCCATCCCTCTAATTTTTCTATGCTAAAAAGGATCATCAAGCATCTTTATCCCTAATACAGATAACAGTGAAGGAGGACTTCCAACTTTACGGGCTTCCCTTCTTATTTTTGCCTTCAGACACCAGCTCACAGCAGTGTGATGAGTGGGCGCTAATTATGGAGAACTACATTTCAATAACAGAGCCTTACTGCTGTTGAATACAGAAAAATTGCTCATTAGAGCAGCATGGTATTTAGTCAGATTGGCTTCCCTAGATAATAACATTCTGGCATTAATGCAGACTGGCAGTGTAATACTTGAATAAAACTATCTCAAGATAATATACCCAGAAGGACTTGTACAACTGCGGTCCAGCCTGTGGGGTTTGCTAGGCATTTCTGCCAGGGACTCCCACATGCTGCTTCTGCAAAAAGCCCTATTCTTGGATTTCAATAACTTACATATACTTTTTTTTTTAAATAAGATGCACATCACAGAGCATGGTGGATCATGCATATTATTTATTTCACGGCAATGAAATATGCTGTTCTTGATTATTTTTCCAGACATTCAACTTTTAACCATGTTGTTTGGTATGGCTATGCTGTGTTCATGATGTGGGTAGCATGGTTATCTGCTCAATGGCTCTCTGCACACAACGAGGTGTGTGAAATGTTGATGCCACCCTGGAAAATTCATAGTTTGTACCCGTTGCATAGTATAATGTGATAAAGGAAGCTCAACAAAAGCTGGTGTTTGAACACGAAGACACCCTGGAAACTTCATGTGCCTTGTTTCAATGCAAGGAGGCTGTGGGCTGGCAGAAGACTTTAGCACCAAGATTTTCCCATGCAGTTTTACAAGCAGCAAATGCAGCAGCTGTGGGTTCATAATGCTGCAAGCAGAGGTGCCTTTGCTTAGACATAGCTACCTAGTCCTCCATCTGCAGCAGCAGTGGCAACTCCAGCTTGGCTTCCTACTTGGCTTTGCAGAGCTGCCCACATCTCTAACACTGTGTGGAGAGAGCCAGTAGATCCTCTGGGCGCATAGGCTGGTGCTTCTATCTGTGCAGCTGTCCGAGCTGCCACTGCAGAAGCCATAGCCACAGGGAATTCCTCGATCCCACATCCTACCCGCTTCCATCGGAAACAGCCGCTCCAGTGGGCTAATGTAAGTGGTATAAACATACACAGAAAAGACATAACTGTTCTGTGGACAGCAGCACTCATCTATCGACATATGCCAGAGCTTCCTCTTCTGCAACCCTCAGGGCTCCCCTTTGACTTGGATACCAGCTTTTTTCTAATTAGCTCAGCTTTATCTAATTAGCACCCAAATGGGAGTGCCTCCCTCAGCTGCCTCTGAGCTTGCAAAGAGCCCAGAGCTAAGGATTTATGTGGAGGAGCAGGTGAGAGGTCTTCCCTGGGGTTTGCATGGTGTGTCCTTATCTCTGTGTACTAGGAAGATGTGTCCTTGTACTGGTGTTACTCAGTTGATACTGACACTGGGCAGTACCTGCACCAAATTGTCACTGTTTCATCTAACTTCTTTCCTGTGAGTTTACTGTGTGTGGTGATGTGTGTTTTCTTTTTTTTTTTTTTTTTTTTTTTTTTTAGAATATTCATGGTGTTTTGCCCATAGTTTGCCTTGGGAAATAGAGTGTGTCCTACATCCATATCTATTTTAAGACTCTGTTCTGTTGCCTGCTACCAGCTGGGGACATGGCTAGAAGGAGCAGTGATTTCATGTTATAAGAGGAAATGTTGGATGTTTCTAGGGAGCCTGTGAGATCCTATATAAGTTTATTACCTAGAATATTATGCTTTTAGGGATAGTACTTGTCTCACCTGACTTCAGTATTTTAAAAGTTGGCACTCTGTTTTTACTTAATTGAGTAAGTTCTGTTTGCAGACAGTGGCGAATGAGTCACAGCTAGAAAGCAAATTAATGTGCTTCCAATATTTGTATTAAGAAGAATATCCTTTTGCTTTGTGTTAGTTCTGCGCTTGGGTTTTGGGGGACCAGTAGAGGTTATGTTATCTTAATGATAAGAAAAATTCTGTTTCCTTTTCTCTGCTCTGCACTAAGCAATTGGGATTTACCCCTCTAGATGCTTTAGGCACTCCTCATGACTCTGCCTCTGCAGAATTCAGCAGAGCCCAACAGACCAGTGATGTCTGTATGTTGTGGGATGCTTACATTTGTGGGTAGCAAATTTTGTTGTTTCAAGACAAAGTGCATCTGTATGGTTTCCTTTTTCACAACGTTGTATGAAATGGACTGAAGTGGGCTCCCAGTTCATTGCAGTAGGTGATGAATGCCTGCAGTACAGTCACGTTAACCTTTATCATGTTATGAGGGTCTGTGTAGGGTTCATACTTAGAGCTGGAACTGCTCAAGTCCTCCTGATAGATCCAGCCAAAGGAAGTTGTTTAATGGTGGTGTTGCACACCCATGTTCAGGTATGTACTCAGTAAAGACTGCTGTAAGAATTCATGCAGAGCAAATCAGTCCTGCTCTTACTAACAAAGTGCTTGCAGGACCCAATCATTTACTGATGGAAACCTACTAATTTCTGTGGTCTGTCCAGATTACAGTAGCTGAAGGTTATGTGCATTTTCTCCAAAATTAAAACAGCCAGACAGAACCACTGCTTGCCAGAAAAAAATTGAGAGCAGGAACACTTACAAATGCCTTTCTTACCATTGTGCATATTGTGTTCATGCCTGTGAGGGTGTCAGCCCACAGCTGTCCAGATCAAACGCTGAATCATTATCATCCTGATTGTTTAGTTGTGTTCCCACACATGTGTTTTTGGGTGGGCTGATTAGCATGGTTTTAGCTAAATCTCAGTTTGAGAAGGAATGTGGGTCAGAACTACTTCCAGATGGGAGTCCAGGGGTCTGGCTTCACCCTATGTGTGCATTGGCCCCATCCCAGAAGGTTTTATGCCCTCAGACACCCCTGGGTGCTCTCCTGCCACTACTCTGGGTGCACAGTCTTAGGTGATGTCTTTCACAAATGCTGCTCTGCTGCATGGTGTGGTGCTTGTGAAACTGAAAAAAACAACAAATACTTTATGGCCAGATATGGGTCAAGAGGGGTCCCAGGGCAAGTGCAGTGTGGTGTCTCTGGACTTGTTGGTTGTGGTTGTTTGGGTTTTTTTTTTTTTTTTTTTTTTGTTGCGGGGGGGTTCTTTTGATTCTTTTTAGTGCTGTGGCCTGGTTGAAAAGAGGGACAAGAGTATCTAAATGTGACCCTTTAGCTCAAAGATGCAGCTACTTGGTAAACCTGGTGCAAGTGTAAGTTGTTCCATGGTTTAGGGTGGGCTCTCTCTGAAGTGCTTCTCTTCTGGTTAAATAGCTCTTTGCTTCACAAGAGTTGGATGATTGGTAGGTCAGACCTGATTGTGAGAAACTGCAGTGTGAGACTGCTGCTTCACTGCCAGGTCTAAAGGTCAAAAATGCACACCCCTCCCACCCCCCTTCCCTTGCTCCTAGTTCACCTGAATATGTGGTGGCCCTGATGTTCCTCTGCCTGCACTGGTGGACAAACCTGTCTTCCTGGATTTAAGGCAATGCGCTGGAAATACTAGGGAAGGATCATACTCACCAGGACAAGCTCACCAAAACCAGTAAAGAGGAGAGGCTAGAGAGGAGTGCTATGAGTACATTTGGACCAGGCAAGGTGATTTGGAGGGGACGCAGCCAGTGTTTGTATTGGCGTTGTCCCGTGCTGCATCAAACTGGTTGGGAGTTAAAGTAACACCCCTGTGTCTGTCTGGCATGCGCCACTCGCACATTATAAGGTAACACCTGGTGCTCTGAATGGTCTTTTACTGTGTTCGGTGATTTTTCTGCTTTTCTTCTCTGAGGAGGTCCAAAACCACTTGCAAACCTGAAGCTCGCCTCTCAGATTGAAGAGGAGGAGAACTTTCTCAGTCAAACAGAGTCTTCCATCCACTTTAATATTTAAGACAGCATAAAAAGTTACAGTTTATGCAGTAGTACTGGGGAGTGAATTTTGTTTTGATTTTAAAATTAGTCGGTTTTAGCTTACCATTTTATGCATCAGAAAATGGCCTTAGCTTCAGTAGGAATGCTGTATATTATTAATATACATAATTAATTTATTATTGGCATTGGGCTAACAAAAGCACTTAATTCGTTGCCCTGTCCTCAAAGTCAGACAACTGATATCTTAACAAAACTGTGATGGGGAGCAAAGCCATTTCGGAACAGAACTGTGGTCCTACCATTCTGTTCCTCAAACACCTTTTCCTTTGGGGGTCATTTGCATCTCCAACTGGGTCAGCACAACAGTGGTGAGTCTGGAGGTACTTGCTGTCTGGAAGCTGCAGGTTTGATTTTGGCACCCAGGCCACCCACACAGAGGCTGGGAAACCCATAGTTGCTAAAACAGCTGATTTGGGTTGCAGAAAAGGGGTGGGGTGGGAATCTCCCCTTGTCTGGGACATCAGTGCCTTACCCTTGTGTTCAGGAGGGCTGAGTGCATGAGTGCCATCCCAGCAGGGTAAGTGCATGAGCGTGCGTGTGGTCAATCGGAGATGAAAAGTGCTAGTGCTTTCAGGCAGGCCTCCAAGGCAATTTCAGCCCCTGTTCATATGCTGGTTTATTTATAAGCTATTAAAGATGTATAAAGTGATTTTTGGAGCAGGCAGAGGAGACTGCTTCCAAGTGCATGGTCTGCTGGCTGGTTACAGACTCCCGCTTGCTTTCCTTTTTTGTGTTGGGTGCTGCCATGTTGGACACTATAGTTGTTCCATTGACATAAAAATGGAATCTTTGTAGGATATGGTTTAGCTAAAGCAATGAGCAACACAACGCATAGTTTGTTCTGAGCGTGACACTTTCCACCAGAATTGCTGGTAGTCACATTCATGCTGACTGGAGATAGCTTGATCTCCTCTGCCAGCATTGTGGCATTCACTAATTAAAGAGCATTATTGGTTCAACTTTTTGTTGCAAAAGAGCAGCAATTTCATCAGTAGATGTGTATTCCTCCCATCTAAAATTATTTTGCTGCTCACAGGCTGCTTGCTTATGGCATCCTGAAAATTAGTTTCTCTTTCATTGGTTTGCAAATGCAATTAAAATGAAATTGTAAACAGAGGACCTGCTGCATCTTAAGAGTGTACTTGATCTCCTCTGGCAGGAATGTATGTTACACAAATGTGTGATATTGTAGCAAGGCTACCTTTAAAACAAACAAACAGATACACTAACAAAAATATGCTTCATGGATATAATGATTTTTCTGAGTTACTTACTGTGGTCTGTTGTTACACAGATGTTGAGGTGTGACATCTGAGTTGAACTGATGGTGCTTTCAACTATACCCAATCCTTCATGACGTTAGTTCTGGAAATACAGCATTATGACATATGTCATTGTTTTAAAGGCTTGAAGGATGCACTGCGCAAAATACTGATGAACCCTAAACCTTAGAAAAGCCATTTTGTAAATTGCTCTTTTAAAGTCTTTTCAGTCTGCTGCGGTGTCCTTAGCATTGCTTACAGCTGACATATCACATCTAGAGAGTGCTGCAGATATGCCATTGAGAACAGCCAACAACAGATCATTTTAAGCTCATAGGTATGTGAGGGTACACAAGGTATGACCATCATGTAGTTTTATTGTTGTAAAAGCAATTGTAGTAAAAGTTCCAGTAATCCCTGGTGTTGGGCTTCAAAGACCCTTGAAGTCTGCATAATGGCTCCATTGTATTTTATCAGCCTTTGAGGTTTCCCATTGTAGGACATTATGGATCAAAACCTGGTGCTCCAAAGCTGTCTTCAGAAATCATAGCATGGTTTGGGTTGGAAGGGACCTTAAAGATCATCTGGTTCCAACCCCCCTGCTATGGGCAAGGAATACCTTCCACTAGACCAGGTTGCTCAAAGGCCCATCCAACCTGGCCTTGAACGCTGCCAGGGATTGGGCAGCCACAACTTCCCTGGGCAACCTGTTCCAGTGTATCACCACCCTCAGAGTAGAGAATTGCTTCCTAATACCTAAATCTACTCTCTTTCAGTTTGAAATCATTACCCTTTGTCCTATCGCTACAAGTGCTGATAAAGACTCCCTCCCCATCTTTCCTTTTCTTTCTTTAAGTACTGGAAGGTTGCTGTAAGGTCTCCCGGGAGCCTTCTCTTATCCAGGCTGAACAACCCCAACCCTCTCAGCCTGTCTTCATGGGAGAGGTGCTCCAGCCCTCTGATCATCTTTATGGCCCTCCTCTGGACTTGCTATAACAGACTCCCACCTTATCTGCCTTGTTGGCCTTCACCCTGATTCTTACCCATAACCACTCAACCCTATCATTACCATCATCAAGCTCTAGACAGTCCAAACACTCCATAAGATACAGAGCTACCCCACCACCTCATGTTCCTTGCCTATGCTTGGGTGCTTTTTTCTAACATATGAGTAAACCTTGCAACTTTGCTGCTGCATGGATCTCCATCCCTACCTCCATTGAGACAGCAGACTGAAGGACCTTGCTAGCACACCATCCCTCAAACATTGGCATGCTTCCCCCAGGCTTATCCCTAGCGAGCCTGGTTTTACCTCCTTCCCCCTTCAAATCTTATTTAAAGCTCTTTCAATGAGTCCTGCTAACTCCTGTGCAAGGATCCTTTTTCCCCCCTTTGAGACAGGTGTACCTCATCTGTTGCCAGCAAGCCTGGTGTTGTGTAGACTGACTCATGATCAAAAAACCCTAAATGCTGCCAGTGACACCAGGCTTGGTGCCAGGTGCTAATCTGCTGGCTCTTCCTGTTTCTTCCCTCATCCTTTCCTGCAACTGGAAGGATAAAGGAGAACACTGCTTATACTTCTGATCCCTTAACCAGTTGTCCCAAGGCCCTGAAATCTATTTTGATCACTCTTGGACTTACTGTAACTTCTTCACTGCCTATGTGAAAAATCAATATTGGATAATAATCTGTGGGCTGTACCAGAGTAGGCAGTTTTCTTGTCACATCTTCAACCCAGGCCCCATGGAGGCAGCAGACTTCCTAAGATGTGTGTCTGATCTGCATATTAGGCTGCCCTCTCTCCTCAGGAGAGAGCCTTCTATGATAATGACCTGTCTTTTTTTTTCCTTTATGGGAGTGGTTTTGATGCAGGCTGTAGGCTGACTTAACCTCAGCAACACCTCTAAGCTAGATGAACCATCGTTCTTGTTATTGTTTGGTTCCACTTGCACAGCCTTGTAATTATTATACAAGGGTACCTGGGAAGGTGGGGTAGTCACAGAGGAGACATGCCTGCTGCACTGGGCAGGAACTTGTGGCCATTGCCCCCTATCTCTTAAGTCACAGTGTTCAGCCAGGCATAGAGATGATGGAGAATCCTCTGTATCATGCATCCAGTCTGCCTGTCAGGCCCATCCCAGGGAAGGTAGGGTGTGATTCTGGTAGCCTACCTCTCTCTTGGACTCCCATCATCTGCCTGCCAATGGTAATCTCATAATCATAGAATATCCTGAGTTGGAAGGGACCTACGAGGATCGTAGAGTCTAACCCCTGACTCCACACCAGGCACCCTTAAAGTTAAATCAGATATCTAAAAGCATGGTCCAATTGCTTCTTGAATACCAACAGGCTTTGAGCCATGACTGTTTCCTGGGGGGAGCTTGTTCCACTGCTTGACCACTTTCTCAGTGAGGAAGTTTTTCCTAATAGCCAATCTGAACTTCCCTTGATGTGGCTTTAAGTCATTCCCTTGTGTCCTATCACCAGACTCCACAGAGAAGAAATCGGCACCTCCCTCTCCACTCCCCATCTTGAGGAAGTTGTAGACACCAGTCAATAAGGTCACCCCTCAGTCTCCTCTCCTCTAAGCTGAACAAACACAGTGTCCTCAGCTGTCCCTTGTAAGGACATGCCCACTAGTCCTTTCACCATCTTTGTTGCCCTCTTTTGGATGTGTTCTAATATTTTTATATCCTTCTTACATTGTGGAGCCCAAAGCTGCACACAGTACTTGAGGTGAGGCCACGCAAGGACTGAGTACAGTGGGTCAATCCTTTCTTTTGACTGGCTAGCTGTATTGTGCCTAATGCACCCCAAGAGATGGCTGGCCCTTTTGGCTGCCAGGGCACGTTGCTGACTCCTTCTGAGCTTACCATCAACGCAAACCCCCAGATCCATTTCCAAAGCCCATACACTTTTGTTTGCTGCCTAAGTTCCCAAAGGAGACCCCTGGTCAGTCAAGCCAGCCTTCTACCCTTCTTGCTTGACTTGTGACACATTGGAATTGCCTGCTCCTGTGCTCTTAAGAAATGGCTCTTAAAAAGTGACCACTGTTTATGAACGCAGATGCCCAGGGGACCTTACTAACTAGTTCCTTGACCAGCCTAAAGTCTGCTGTCCCAGAATCCAGGGTAGTAGCTCTGCTGACAGTTTTTCCCATGTCAACAAAGATTTTAAACTCAACCATTTCTTGATGACTGTGGCCAAGACAGCCACAAATCATCACTTCACCCACGAGGCCATCTCTATGTACAAACAACAGGCCTGGGAGGGCACCTTTCCTAGTCAGCTCCCTTTGTAGCCATATCAAAAAATTATCTTCAGCATGGGCTTCAGGAATTTCCTGGGCCTGTTCATGTCTGCTCTATGAAAGTCCCACTTAGCAGCTGGGAAGTTGAAGTCATCCATAAGGACGACATAGGCCGAGTGAACTAGAGACTTCCCTTGATTCCTTATAGAATCATATATCAGTGTCGTCATCCTGGCTGGGTGATCCATAGTAGACTCCTGCAAGAACATCCACTTTATTAGCTTTTTCCAGAATCTTTTCGCAGAGTCTTTCAACCATGTCATCCCCATCTGCAAGAGTGTGTACAGCGCAACCAACCCCTCCTTTAAACACAGGACTACCCCTCTGCATCACCTGCCCTGCCTCTCTCCCCTGAAGAGACTATAACCATCCATCACAGGACTCTTCCCAAGAAGTCCCACTTATGCCAATGATGTTGTAGGTCTGGGACTGAGCCAAGGCCTCTAGTTAGAATCAGAATGGTTTGGGTTGGAAGGAACCTTAAAGATCATCTACTTCCAACCCCCAAGCTCTCTCACTACTCTCTTCCTATTCTCCTGGCAGTTACAAACACTTACAGAACCAGCATTTAGAAAGTTTTCTTAGATCTACTCATGAAAAGGACTGTCTAAGAGCTAGATATTATTATTCTGCCATCGTATGTCAGGTTAGTGGGTTACAAAGTCTATGCTACAGTGAGGAGCTTGCTGCCTTAGATGTCTGCATGAACCCATTCACCTCTACTTTTAAGCTATGATGATGGAGCTTTCCTGTTGTGGGGTGGAACCTATTATAATCACTCTTTGACCAAGCTCAATAAATCCCTCTTCATTGCTGCTGCCTAGTCTAAATGCAAGATCAATGCCTTAAAAGAGGTTTTTAAATTTTAAAACTTGCTTTTCTGAAGACCTTGGGTCTGTTCTGAACATGGTGCTGCAATAGATATGTGCATCTCAATGAAGAGCAAGTCAGGCAAAAATGTCAGGAGGCCTGCATGGATGAACAATTTGCTCCTGGATAATCTCAAACAGAAAAAGGAAGCCTACAGATGGCGGAAGAAAGGACAGGCAGTGTGGGGGAGATAGGTATAGGAGAAATTGTCCAAACAGCCAGGGATCAGGTTAGGAAAGTTAAAGCCCAGACAGAGTTAAATTTGACCAGGGATGTCAAGGGCAACAAGGAAAGCTTCCATAGGTATGTCAGTGACAAAAGGAAGACTAGGGAAAATGTGGGCCCTCTCTGAAAGGAAATGGGAGACCTGGTCACCAGGATATGGACAAGGCTGAGGTACTCAACAACTTCTTTCCCTCCATTTTCACCAGCAAGGGCTCTAGTCACACCACCCAAGCCGCAGAAGGCAACGACAGGGGCCAGGAGAATGAGGAACTACCCACTGTAGGAAAAGACCAGTTTCAAGACCACCTAAGGAATCTGAAGGTGTACAAGCCCATGGGACCTGATGAGATTCATCTGCAGGTCCTGAGGGAACTGGTGGATGAAATTGTCAGAACACTATCCATCATATTTGAGAAGTCATAGCAGTCCAGTGAAGTTACTGTAGGCTGGAAAAGGGGAAACTTAACCCCCCTTTTTTAAAAAAGGAAAAAAGGAAGACCCAGGGAACTATAGACTGGTCATTCTCACCTCTGTGCCTGTCAAGATCATGGAGCAGATCCTCCTGGAAACCATGCTAAGGTAGATGGAAAATAAGGAGGTGACTGGTAACAGCCAACATTGCCTTCACTAAAGGCAAATCATGCCTGACAAATTTAGTGGTCTTCTATGATGGCATTACAGCATTGATGGATAAGGGAAGAGTAACTGATGTCATCTACCTGGACTAGTGCAAAGCATTTGACACTGTCCCGCATGACATCTTTGTCTCTAAATTGGACAGACATGGATTTGATGGATGAACCACTCAATGGATAAGGAATTGGCTGGATGGTCACACTGAAAAGAGTTGCAGTCAACAGCTTGATGTCCAAGTGGCAAGCAGTGATGAGTGGCGGTCCTCAGGGGTCAGCGTTGGGACCGGTACCGCTTTGTTGGCGACATGGATGTTGGGATGGAGTGCACCCTCAGCAAGTTTGCCAACAACACCAAGCTGTGTGTTGTGGTCGACACGCTGGAGGGAAGGGATGCCATCCAGAGGGACCTGGGCAGGCTGGAGAGGTGGGCCCATGCAAACGTCATGAAGTTCAACAAGGCCAAGTGCAAGGTCCTGCATATGGGTCAGGGCAATCCCAAGCACAAATACAGGCTGGGCGGAGAATGGTTTGAGAGCAGCCCTGAGGAGAAGGACTTGGGTGTGTTGGTGGATGAGAAGCTCAACATGAGCTGGCAATGTGCACTTGAAGCCCAGAAAGCCAACCATAGCCTGGTCTGCATCAAAAGAATCATGACCAGCAGGTCGAGGGAGGTGATTGTCCCCCTCTGCTCCACTCTTGTGAGACCACACCTGGAGTACTGCATCCAGCTCTGGGGCCCCCAACATAAGAAGGACATAAGAAGGACCTGTCGGAGCAAGTCCAGAGGAGGGCCATGAAGATAATCAGAGGGCTGGAGCACCTCTCCCATGAAGACAGGCTGAGAGGGTTGGGGTTGTTCAGCCTGGATAAGAGAAGGCTCCCGGGAGACCTTACAGCAGCCTTCCAGTACTTAAAGGGGACCTACAGGAAAGATGGGGAGGGAGTCTTTATCAGCACTTGTAGTGATAGGACAAAGGGTAATGATTTCAAACTGAAAGAGAGTAGATTTAGATATTGAAGAAATTCTTTACTCTGAGGTTGGTGTGACACCACCTCACCATAACCTGGGAACAGGTTGCTCAGGGAAGTTGTGGCTGCCCCATCCCTGGAAGTGTTCAAGGCCAGGTTGGATGGGCCTTTGAGCAACCTGGTCTAGTGGAAGGTATTCCTTGCCCATAGCAGGGAGGTTGGAGGTTGAAGGTTGATCTTTAAGGTCCCTTCCAACCCAAACCATGCTATGAGTCTATGAAATCCCCAGCTGTATTTGCTCTGTGACTGTAAGGAATCCTCCTGCTGAGTGCAGCCACTTGTGCACATGAGTGAAGGGACATGTGGAGGGCACCCGTTTTGTGGGTTGAGCAGTGATTTGAGATGACCATTCACTTCCTTGATCTCCCAGTGTGGCTTTGGGCATGTCATTTAAATTTTCAATCTCATGGTTTCCCACCTGTAAAATGGGAAGAGTAACTACTTTCCTGGACTGGCCCTATGTAGGGTCACTCTCTCCAGCAAGGATGCTCTGCCCAGTGGATGCAGCGCCAGACTGCTGGTGAGGAAGCAGGTTGGAGACTGCCCCTGCTCTGACATGACTGCAGTGCTCTATGGTGTAGAAAAAGGAGGTACAAACCTGCATCGCTGCCTTGTAGAGTTGCTACTTTTCACAAACCTGGCTGCAGTTCTCTGTATTGTGCAGTGCTTGAACTGTTTGTGTGCACCCTGATGGAGCGCGTTGCTGTCTGTATTTCCTTCACTGAACATCAGGCTGTTAGCTTTTTTTAACTGACTTTCTTGCTAGTGTTGCCAGTGACTTGGTGACACCTAGAAATGCATTTTCCAATTTAATTGTTCTGATTCAAGTCCCATCCTGCACTTAGCAGAGATGCAGCATCAATTGAGTGCGCATCTTCCTGAAGCTAAATTAAAAGTGCAATGTGCCTCTGCTCTCAAGCAACAATTCCTCTCCTTCTTTAATAATGTCTATGGGAAAATTCCCAGCACTGAGCACAGGCTTCCTGTTTGCGTTTGCGCTGTTCAGATACTCCCAGGGGGACTTTGTACCATTTCTGTGATAATTCCTGCAGAAAATTATTAATTCCTCCCCTGTTTTGTTCCTATAGGGATGGAGGTGACCTGACTGAAAGCTTCAGCTGAGCTGAAACAATTCAGACTGGCTGAATCGAATTTTCAGTTAGGTCTCAAATATGTGAATACCTGCAAAACTGAGATCTCCTTCCTAAAAGTCACTATAGGTAAAAATACAGTTCATAGCAGACCTTGGCTCTCAGTTTGCTGCAATCGTGCAGCTGGGTGTGGAGAGCAGTTTAGATATATTGGGAATGGCCCATGATCAGCTAAATATTGTGCTGCGTTGTGCCCCTACGGAGACACCCAAGCCTGTAGCATCTGCCTTTTCATGTTAGAGACCTGCGGGTTAGGTAGCTCTGCACAAAATATATCCCCAGCCTGTCTGCACTGCAAGCAGAGACCATGGGGGCTGCTGCTTTGGAGGACACTATAGATGAGATGATACTGTGACTAGTTCTTTATTTACAGCTTCTCAGAGCACAACAGACAGCATGTAATTAGAGCAATTGGCTCTGATGTTAGAGAAAGAGAGGGCAACCTTGTCGATCAGTGTGTCAGAAAGGCAAGAAAGTACATGTCTGATGGGCTCTAGAGAGAGGAGATGATGCTTTTGGAGAGGGAAGCAGGATGTAGTTGTCTTGCTTTCATTATGGATGGAAGAGAAAATACTGTGTTAATGGGAAGGTATTGAACAGCCACTAACTGAAGCTTTTTAAGCTGAAAGGGTTAGGAAGAGAATTGGCCAAAGAGGGTTTTGGGAATGGGGAATGCTGAATTTGAACCCACTCTGGAACACAGAAGGGAGAAATGACTAGGGAATAAAGCAAACAAGGTAGTGGTACTTGTAAATAAGGTAAATGAAGCAGGATTAGCCTACGGTTGAACAGCCGGAGTGTTCTGGCAACCCATGGTGGAGGTCACCAAATTGCTCTGAATTTTTGCAGGTGATCCCTATCTCCGTCTTGTCCTTAATCCTGTAGAGAAAGAAGAGCGGCCTCTGGTCTGCAAGCAGTTGTCATGGGTTCGCATCCTGATAGCTGTGTTCCTGCACTTAGCTGGTTTGCAGCTCTTACATTTAGCAGGTCTGTGTTTGGCTGGCTGCTTTTGCAGGCTTTTTGTTTAGGATTCGTCAGCGCCAGAGGTAGTGTTAAACACAAAGATCCACGGATCCCTTGGAGTGTGAGGTTAGTGGAAAACACTATGTTGATAGGCCTGGTGGTCTCTGGGACAAGAGGGAAGTGAAAATGGAAAAAAATGTTTTTATTGAGGCCTGCTAGATGAAGAAATAGCCAGAGGGCTGAGATAACCTGAGAGCAAGAAAGTTCTTTGGGAGGGCTGGGAACTGGAGAATGATGAGCCTGAGTAGGCAGTAAGGACCTCAGTTTAGCTCGTGAGTCACAGCTTTTTCTATTTGTTATGGCTTAGCAAAGCATGGGCTTGTATTCTGGCTACTCCAGTCTTTTATGTTAAATGTGCATTAAAGAGGAGGACCTGTGGGCTCTGCAGAAGCAAGTAAGTTGATGCAGATCAAGTCTACAGAGGTGGGAACTCCAGCACAAAGGTTGGAAGCAAGAACAGGGCAACACAGATTGAGGAATGCAACCCACATCCACCTGATCTTCCACCCAGGGGTGCCACAAAACACAGAAGGCTTCCTGGGGTCTGAGCTTAGCATTTAACCTGTCCCAAGTTAAATAATCTTGATGGAGAAAATGGGCTTCAATTCCATGGTTTGAAGTGCTGAAATCCAGGGATGGTAATAAAATAGGCAGCACCCAGTAGATGAGGATAGTGGGACAGGAAGCTTGCAAGTAAGCCCAGGGCTTAGGTGCCCAGAAGAGCTGAGGGCCTGATTTCCAATTGCCTGTGCTGTGGATCTCATCAGGATGCTGAAGTGACTGTCCTGGAGGTGGGCCAAGCTGCTTTAGCGCCTCCTGAAGTCTGGGACACAAAAGTTGGCAAGAAACACAGCCCAAAGCTTGCCAGTTATGGTACCGCACTGGGAGTTGGGAGACCCCAGCCAGCTGCTGTTGGCTTGGAGCTGGATATGGCCTGGGGATCATCATAGGTGCTGGTGAAATACCTGTGATGAGATGTATTTAACAAAATCTGGCTGTACTGATCCCCTTTGCTCTCTGATGCAAGTGGGATGGAAGGGAGCAGGGGTGGGGGAGTGTCTACAGCCCCACTGCAGCAGCGGATGGGCTCCCTGGATCTCCCAGGCATGCAGTGCAGGTGACAGCCAGTGATGTCCCCTTGGGGTGAATGTGCCTCTCTGAACCCCAAAGAGGTGTGTGGGTGCATGCAGCTTGGTTTGAGAGGCAGGGGCCAGGCAGGCAGCCCCTGCTGCTGCTTCCATGCTGCATCCTCCTTGCCTGAGACCTAGCAAAGGTGACTTCTCCTCCGCATGCCTGGGGAGGTGATGCTGGGATCATGGGGTCCTTCTCTGCAAACTAGGCTTGTGGCTTTGCCAGAAATGACATCATTTGTTAGGCAGATTTCTTCATTAGGAAGCTTTCTAATCTCGGACATGAATGACACAGAAACCCTCCCCACCCCCCTGAGCACTGAGAAAGCTGAGCTGCATTGCCAGTCTCTGCAGTACGCTTTGCTTATTTATCATTCATGGCATCATGTTTGTTTTATGACAAATGAACTTAATCACGATTTTCACAGTGGAATACACAGGGAAATACCCAGGATAACCATAGCTGCAGGTATAGAAAACCAAACTTAATTTAGAAAGGATACACAGGAGCAGTCTAAGCAGCTGAAGAATTGAATTAATCTAATAAAAAGACACAGCTATATATAATTCTTCATGCTGGAAAAATAGCTCCATGAGATAGCATGGTGCTCAGATTCTGCATTAAACTTTTTTCTTGTGTGCTTAATGCTGAACAAATCATTATCATTATTTGTTGCTGAAAGTGCATTGGGTGTTGGGAATATTTTTTCCCCCCAGTGTTGCACAGTGGAGGAGGGTAGAAATTGCAGATCATTTATTAATGCTCTGCTCCATTGTGGTCTTAATCTCAAACAGATGGGCCAGGATGCTCTGGCTAAAATTCTGTGGGAGCATGCTGACTTGCGCAGAGCTTTCCGTTTCAAGTGCAACGATGCAGAGACTGGGCCAGGGCACTGGGTGTGATGGTCATCCAGAAATGTGATTCCAAAAATTTTAGAGGCTGAGAGTTAATCACTTCAGCTTGGGAGAGAAAGGGGTATGCATATAGGTGTGTGTGCACACATATGCATGCAGACATATGAATGTGCTTTGGAGTATAGTTTGGTTTTTATTCTTTGATATGGTATTTACTGTGTAACTGTGCTTGCCAGGGAAAATCTGATAACTGCTTGCTTGACCCTGACAGTGCTGTATGTTTCCAATTTCTGCATATTTTCTGACCCTTATTAGTAATTTTTCTTCCTCTTGTGATACCAGTGCAGAAATTAAGATGGTTGAACCAGGAAGAATACTGCTTTAGAAACTAACCTACTGCTATCAGTGTATTTTCATGCTACTCCCACCAAATGAAATAATGGTGTGAGCTGTCTGCACTGCACTAAAATGCATTTCTGTGTGTAGAAACATCATTAGAGAGTGGCTTAAAGTACCTAGCACTAAAGAAGGATTTAGGACAGAAAATAGAAGAAACTTCCCAGAGCGTGGCATCAGGCATTCTAAACTCTCCATAAGATTTAGTGTAAGGGTGTGGAGAGTTTCCTTAGGAGACTAGAGACAGTAATTTGTTTGGTCTAGCAAAATGAGAGCTCCAAGGGAATGACTGCTTCCTATAAATATTTTCAAGGGGCAAAAGCTGATGCCGACAGAAGAACTAATGGATGTAGGTAGGTGACAAATAAATTTAGGAGACTCCTAAACACCAGAGCAGTCATGTCATGGAACAGTTTTCTAATAGGTGTAAGAAGTCAAAAGTAAAATTGCTTTTTAAGACTGACTTTGATGTCCTGAAAAAGTCTTGTGATAGTGTTTGCCACTGGGGAAGGGGATGGCTGTACTTAGTGATACAAATATTCCCCGTTTTACAGCTTTACATTTTATTGAAGGCTGGTTCCTTTGCCCATGAAGTCTCCTTAAACTGTGTTGGAAACCAGCAGGCTGCTGTGTGACTGAGCAGCTTGGCTCCAAAATTCTGACTCTTTGGTTTAAAGGTGTTGTCGCTGGAGATAAATAGGATGGCCTTGTTTCATCTGATGACTCGAAAAAGTGCAAGAAGCAAGATCATGGAGAGGCAAGTCACAGCAGGGCTGGAAATGGCAGGAGCTTACAGTGCATCACCTTGTGGTGTGCAAGCCCTACCTCCTTGCACATCTTGCACCCTGCTTCCATTATCCCCTTTGAACAAACTATCCTTCTGTCGTGGTTTGGCCTCAGCCAGCAACAAAGAACCAGGCAGCCGCTTGCTCGACTCCCACAGCCGTGGGGAAAAAACAGCAGAAAAGGGCAAAACTCGTGGGTTGAAATACGATAACTTAACAGAACAGACAAAGTGAAGAAGAAAGAAAAACAATAACACCGGTAAAGGACTATAAGAACGCGATTACAGTACCGCCGCGCAGCGCACCGACCGGACCCGCACCCCCGCAGCCCGCCCCGGAGTGGCTACTGACTCCCTCTCCCCGGGTAGCTCCTCTTATAGCCCGGGCATGGGTCACGTGGTATGAAATACTTGCCTCCCCTGCCGGCTTCTTGGGGAAATTAACCCTATCCTTGCTGGAACCAGGACACCTTCCCTTCTGGCAACATGGGTAACTCTAGGCTCCTGCCAAGTCGTGGTAGGAAATAGGTTTATTTTTGAGGGCTGAAGTGCTGGTGAGCAGAAGGGACATTCAGCCATTTCCAAGGCTGGCGGCAAGCCTCAGATCCAAGATATCTAGGCTCTTTCTTTAGGTGTGGCATCAAGGCAGGCTGTGTTTGAAAGTCTGCAACAGAGATCTCTCCCACATCTCAAATCTATAAGTTTTTTGTTTCTATGTTGCCCATGATCTGCATGACTTTGCATGGAATGGATGACAGAGGAGTACCACGAGAGAAACTGATGCCAATCTGGACACTTGTGTACTCTCCGCTTTCTGCATACGCATGATCCATTGAATTCAGCAAGAGCATGTTCCTCCAACCCTCAAGCATCACTTCTGCATCTTCACAGCCTCTGCTGCTGAGCCACAGCCCTGCCTGGAGTTCAGCACTGCTGCTGCCACATTTCCACCCAGCTTCGCCCTCCTGACATCTCCCTGCATCTCTGGCACGCTCCTCTGGCCATGGTACACAGCCCAGCCTGGTAACTTCATTAAAGCCATCTCTGCTGCAGTCAGGACCTATGGGGGTTCAATCCCAGAGACTTGGGGAGTGGACCAGAACTGGGAAACCTACCAATTTTTAAGCAAGTGTCTGTATCTTCTGAAAGAGCAGTGAAGGGATTCGAGAGCCCCACATCAATTTAATGAGTATGAACTGTGCAGGCACTCAGACTCTGATGCACATTACAGATATTTTTAGTGTCTGGACTCTCAGGAGGATGCATTTCTGTCAGCCCAACTGCTATAAGAGGCAGTTGAGTAAAGCTGGATTGCAGATGGACAAAAGTCTTATTTTGTTTTTACCTCTCATGAAAGTGAAGCTTCCAATGCCATCTTATAAAAGGTATCAATGTCCTAATTCATACACTTCCAGCTGAATAAGGCTGCATAATTTAGGTAATCAGTAAAATATAGCAACCAAAGGGAAGGAAGGTGTGGGTAAATGGATAATCAAAAGATGGTTGTGTGAGTACTGCCAAACCTTGGTTTAGCTTCTGTGTCTCAGCTCATGGTTGTCCCCAGCCACCTCCCAGGGAGGAGAACAGATGCTTTTCAAAGCAGGCTTAATGTACGGTATAGTATGGTCAATTTGCACGTGGCCTGGAGGGGGTGCTGGCGGTGGGGGGAACAAGTAGAAATCGCTTTGTGCATCTTCAGGTGCTACTACTCCATACAGAGTCACTCTTCCAAGGGGAGTTAGAGCGGCCTTGAGGAAGGGCTAAGTTATGTCAGCCTCAAGCAGCCCCAAAGGGAAGAAACTGGAGTGGATCTTTTATCAGACTCAATCCCTGCCTTCCTTGTTGTCCTACCTAAGAAGGAATCCATGGCTTATACAAACTTTTGGGTTCTTCCTCCTATAACTGGATAAATGGACTTCAGCTGATGCTTACAGTGCAGGGCAAAGCAGCTGTAATGTGCAGGGAACAGGACACAACAGCTTATTTGACTGATTCAAGCACAAAGGTGACACGTGGGGGGAAGGCTCAGTCCTAAATCAGCACATTTCTGCCTTAAACTAATCCTCTCCCTGCCCAGTGTTGCACCCTGCAGCTGTGTTAGCCAGCAATATCCCGGCCCTGCTGATGAGGATGGCAGCACAACAGCACAGAGCAAAGCGTCCTGCCTCCCTGCTCCCTCACGCAGCGGGTCTGCTGCACCCAAGGTCTTCACACCTGATGTGGAACAGAAGTAGCATCAGACTGGTGCTGTTGAATCTGTTGCAGACTATCATTCATCAGACTGGTGCAGAGGGCATGGGCTGGCCCTGGTGCAAGAAGGAGCTGCCTTGGTCCAGGCAGCAGGGCCTTCACAACAGCTCACAGCTTGACCATGTTGATCCCCTCCTTCGGTGTACATCTTGCTCCTCATGCCCTTTGCTGCTCCAGACTGGAAAAGTGCCTTCCCTGCAGGAAGTCAGATAAAATGCTTGAGCCATGCAGGGCTTGCAAAGAGCACCTTCTTGTTCATGCCCAAACTTCCTCTTCTTCAGGGCTGTGCGCACATCTGAGAATAGCTCCTTGCCACAGCCTCCTCTGCAGAGACAGAGTTATTTATTCATAGGCACTGGGTTTTCTCTGATAGTCTTTCTGAATTTATTCTAAAATGAAGGCTCCCAGGCTGCCCAGGGAGGTTGTGGAGTCCCCTTCCCTGGAGATTTTCAAGACCCGCCTGGATGCAGTCCTGAGTAATGTGCTCTAGGCAATCCTGCTTTAGCAGGAGAGTTGGACTAGATGATCTCTAGAGGTCCCTTCCAACTCTGATAATTCTGTGATTCTGTGAAATTTGCCTTGTGCCTGGGAAGTGCCTGGCCCTTCCTCCAAAATGGAAGCGAGAAAAGCGCCTAGTGTGTTTTTGTACATGGTTAAAAATAGCGTCATAGAAATGTATGATTGATAAACATGAATGAGGGAAATGTAGATCAAATGTAGTAACCTTCAGACTGTACACACAGACAGGTATGTGTATCCATCCTAGCATTTCTAAAATTTCTTCTGTCTCTTCTTGCCCATTTCATACTTCAACCTCTGCT
Source organism: Vanellus vanellus (assembly GCF_965231255.1). NCBI lineage: Eukaryota > Metazoa > Chordata > Aves > Charadriiformes > Charadriidae > Vanellus > Vanellus vanellus. The sequence goes on along the minus strand of NC_138911.1, from coordinate 54,387,638 downwards.
TTCTTCTCTCTGTCTTGTCCTTTGTTCCTGTGACTTTGTTTTAATTCTTCTGCATCACTATTCTTTCATTTAATTCTCACTCTGCTCTGCCTATTTCTCTCTCTCCACATCAGCATCTTTTTGCCCTCTTTCCACCCCACTCCCACATACCCCATCTTTTGCTTGTCTCCCAATACCTCTCCCTGTTCTTAGCACTGAGCTCTTTCCCCTGTTCTCCCTCTTGTCTCTGCATCCTTTTCACTTCCTTTTTCAGCTGTTTCCTTTTGATCATCACAACCCAAAATCTGTTGGGGATGCTCTGCCCATGTAGCCTCTGGGGCAGGCAGGTGCCAAAGATCTCTGGTGCAGTTTAGCCACCTGCTACAGAAATGGCCAAAAACCCATATGTGAACTTAAAAGCTGACTTGAGACCTAGATGAAAGATGCAGAGTCTGGGTAAACTGGGCTGGGGGATGAAGCATGTTGCATCAAGGAGACCACCCGTGGTTAGGATGGAAAAGCTATTTCTGCTCTCCCCCTTGACCTTGATCTGCAGTTTGGGTGAGAGCCACCCAGAGATACCTTGAGGCAGGTCCAGGCAGGAGATAGGGGCTCTTGATCCCCGAAGGTGGGAGACTGACCTGGGTTGGCAGCAAAGCCTTTGGCTTGGGAACAGGGATGGCAGCCAAGGGAGGCGTTTCAATGCATCCTGGATGCACAGACAGAAATATCTCACTGGAATGGCTGTTTACGCTTGTCATCTTGGTCAAAAGCCAGCATAAAATCCTCAAGCCTTTATCTGATGTATTTAAGTGGATGAAAATAGTGAAAATGAAGAGTCTGCCCATATGGTGTGAGTGCCTTACAGTGACAAACCTGAATGTTTATCCACATGAAGGCCCTTTCACCCTGCAAAACAGTGTTAAATGGCTTCAGGGTAAGTGGAAGTTGACCCAGTAAGGGTATAAATAGCCTGTTAGAAATACTCTTCATGCAGTCTCCCATCCTCAGCTTCCCTCATCTTTCCTGTTGCTAGTTTTTAAAGGAGGAAAACATTGGTTATTGTCTTTGGGCTATTTCAGATCAGGCTGGGAGCTGCATGGACCTCAGAAGCACTTTTTGTGTTACAGCCCCATGGCTGACATGACTGCCCTCACGGGCAGTAAGAGATGCAGCACCCAAGCCATGTGGCATTTGGATAAGAAGACATCAAATGCTATTTTAAACTTCCTGAAATTCCTAATTTATTGTGGAAAGTCATTGCCTAATAAATTAGTTGTATTTAACTGCTGAAATCCAGTTTTCCTCTTGGAAGAGGAGTTTAGTGGAAGAATGTAGTGACTTGTGTTTTAGAGCAAGGTGCAGCCTGGTTCTTCCTCCATCCAGTCCTCTCTGTCCATCCTCAGCCCTGTACTGGCTTAATTTCGTGTTTGCTAAGGAATTTGCGCTGTTCTAACATTCAGCATCAGAAAAAAAAAAAAAAAGTTGATCATTCTTTTTAGTAAAAGGGAAATGTTCAGAAAGTTCTACTGCAAAATTTAATCTCTGCAGGGTCATACTCTAAATTCTTTTGAACAATGCAGGGGAAAGGGACTCAGATTTTCCTTGTTTGCTTGGGCTAACAAAAATACCTGTTGCCTGCATTTAAATTAGAGTATATTTTGTTCATTCACTTCTAGAAAACGTGTAAGCAAGTTGCTGTGAAGAAGCAGCTTTAAACAGCAGTTGCTTTGAACAAGCTAGGCCAGTTGGAAGTGGGGGCACGTTGCTTTTTTGCACTCCACATCTTAGTCCTGCAACTGATAGAGCTGGGGAAAGATAGGGCATGGTTAATTAACTGCCCAGATCATCTGCCGTTGGGAGCCATGGAGAATGGAAAGCTGTGCAGGTGAAGATGGCTCCTACCCCTGCTGCACAGCTCCTTCCAATATATGGGATTTTGGGACAGTGATTTCTAATAATACTCAATAGGATGTTACTATAGCAACAATATGATGTGGTGAATAATTTCATGGGCTTAAATCCAAAACACTGGGAGCTAAAGTGGGTCTGAATGTGATTTAGGACTGCCTGTGAACTTTGGTTGCGTGGGTGCTATGCTGAAGTGATTGGACTTGGGAAGAAGTTAGGGAAGAAGATAAAAGGTTCTTCTCTGACTCTGAAGGGAGGTGCAGCCTGTTAGGTGCAGCTGGGATGGGGTAGGGAAAATGAAGGCTGCCCTGTAGAGTCCCCCTGCACGCACCATGTTGCGTGTACTTCCACAAGGGACCCTATGCACAGTATTTCCTCTTGATATTTGAAGTTTGCTGTAAACCAGATCTGACATTTAGCTTCAGGTCAAATTAAATTGATTTGACCTAGAATGATTTTTATTGGTTTCTTTTCATGTTTCACTTAAAAAAAAAAAATTCATTAAAAAAAATATCTGTTACAGCTCAGTTCCAAGCAGAATCACTTCCCTTTAATTTTCTCTCTTGCCAAACTGAAGTCTCTTATTTGCCCAGATTTCATCTGAAGTGCTAATGTACAAGAGACAAAATTGGGCTATCGACTGTGGTGCCAGAAAAAGACAATCTGGAACCCCCTCCTCTGGCAGAGCTGGAGTTCATTCCTTGCTAAGGCCCATCCAGATGTGCTGTAATGGGGAGATGGCGTCTGGGCACACCCTGTTCTGCCTCTTCCACTCCTCTGCCCTTATCCATCAAGACATACACTTTGACATGTAGCCTAATTTTATCTTAACTTCAAGCCATTGCTCTTGTTCCTCCCATCCTCTAAGACTGTGACTAATTCCCCCCCCCCGGGTACCTTTAGAGTATTTATAGACTGTGATCCTGTTCTCCCACTTCTGTACAATATAAATTTATCTCTGTTATTGCCTTCTCCAGACTGGTCCCAGATGTCTTGCCCTCCAGTGCTTATGCCAACAGCATCTTCTATAGCTTCTCTGCATCTTCCTGTGCTTTTCCTAAACAAAGAAAAGAAGCCCCAGGCATATCTGGCTCCTGGTCTATCTGTGCCAGAGGATAAGCTACAGATAAATAGTGGGAGTCTCTTCTCCCTGCCCTGCCCATCCCTGTATGGGACCTTCTTTGTTTTACATTGCAGGGTTAGTCCTTGAGCTCTTATGTCTTTTGCTGTCTGTTCATGGGCTGCCTCTTGCCTCCTTTAGTGTCCGCCTGAGTACTTAGTCATGCTCATTCTGCAGCACTGCATACACCCTTGCACTCTGGGCTTCTGCCTAAGGGAAGTATGCCACATCCCTGAGCATAGTGTCATCCACTGATGCATTTACACTGCCCTGGCTGAGGTTTTTAGTGCAATGAATGATTAGACAGTATCTGATACTGCATGTGAAGAACTCACTCCAGGACATTTTAGTGTCTTAATTCTCTTGTTGTTACCTTGTTCAAGTGACAGATTTCCTGTACATATGTTATGAGTTGATTACCGGAGAGGACTGAATACCAAAAATACAAGAGAAAGTGAAGTTTTACGCACTCACTACTTTTCCTTTGCTTCTTAACACCAAGCTTATAGCCAAGAAGGCTATTAGATACTTTTTTTTATTTTTTTTTAAGCACAACCTAATGCTTAATCTTAGCTAGTAGTCACGCTCTTCCAAATGACCTCTGGTTCACTCACTATGGTAAACTCTCAAAACGGGCTTTTCCTGGAGGACATAGTGCTTCATTTGCCCTGAAGTTTTCTGGGTGTCCCCTTCTGTCTTTGAAAACACAGCAGAAAAACTGCTTGCCGTATTTGTTTTTTCTCTTTAGCCACGTTCATCATTTTGGCACCAACCTGTAGGTGAATAGGCAATATCTGTGGAGATGTCCTGTCCAGAACTTAATCTTTCTTCTCAGGTGAAGCACTCGGTTTATTTGTTGGGTTGGAAAGGTCCTTGTTTGTGATCATAGCTGCAAGTCTCACTGTTGTGTAGCCTTTTTCCAAAAGTAGCTCATTCTAGAGCCTGAAGCAGGAGACCTGCTGTGGAGGTCATATATTTATCCTGTCTCCCCAAGCAGGAGCACCTCTCTGATAGTATTCAAGAGTTTGGTAGTATTCAAGAGTTACTTGTATAACTACCTTTAAAACCCTTCAGTGTTTAGGATCTGAAACCTCCCCAGGCTGAATAGGAAACTATTTCGGTGCATTCTGCCTCTTCTAAGGTCAGTATGACAGCAAAGTCAGAGATTTTCAGGTTTGGAGTCTTGGATGTTTCACTGGGGGAAGGGACGTTCTTTGGAGGAAAATAGACCTCCCTGTGATTGAAAAGCTAAGTTTTCATTGCAGCTTTTAATAGAAATCTTCCAGCAGATGTAGGTAAAGCACTGGTGTGCGATAACTGCTTCACAAGAACTGCTTCAGCAGCACTGTCAGTACACAGATGGGAGGTCAGGCAGAAGGGGAGAGCTCTCTGCTCCTGCCTTTCACTGCAGCTTCCACTGTTACCTGACGGCTGACCCTTTCTGTGCAGCAGCAGAGACTCTGGGAAAGCTGCATGAAGCATCGTGATCTGGGTAATTATCCCCATCTTTTCATTTGCAAAGCCAAATGCCAGGCTGTGCTGCTGAATGCAGAGGGAAGTGCCTCTCAGAGAGGTTGGTCCTGGCACTGCTGTCAAGCTGCTGCCCCCCTCCTGCTTTAATAACACACAATAATTCCAGCAAATGGTTGGTTTGAATCAAGGTTGCTCCACCACAACCTCAAAAGCTTTCAGTAGTGCAGCCTCCGCTGTCTTTAAATCTGCAGAAGACTGTGATTTAGCCACTAACTCTGACTGTGGGGTCCCCTTGCAAACAGCAGAGGCATGACTTTGCCTTGCCTTTTCTCTGCTTTTCCAGAAAAGCGGTGATCAGCAGCTGCCTGCCCTAAAGCAAAGCAATTGCCCCCATCCCTGCCCTGCTGGCTGCAGCAGGACAGAAGAGGGCCGGAGCTGAAGATACCCATTTCCTAGGTTTCCTTATCCCATGAAACAGCGGGTGAGTCTGCAGTTCTGCTTGTGGGGCTGCCTGCACAGTGTACACACACGGAGGGGAGAGCAGCTGCTCCTTTCCCCCCAGCCTGGGGGTATCCAGGAGTGAGGAGCTTGTAGGTGACATCCAAGGTGTCTCTGAAGGGTGCCCGAAGACAAGCCAGCTTGTTGACCAGGCCCCAGGTCACCACGAGGGTCCCACATCACCCTTGCAAGACCTCGGTCTTTGCAGATGAATAGAGGTGGAGAGCTGCCGAGTAAGGAAGGAACAGAAGCTTCTCCTGGGCTTTCAGGGAGGGGGACAGTCTGACTAACCTGTGTTCTTTGAGATCTTAATTATGCCTCTGCTCAAAGTACAGACTTCAGACTTGCTGCCTGGTCTCCTGGATGGGCGAATATTTTTGGTGTCGTGTATTCATGATCAAGAGACGGAGTGGCTTGTAGTTGTATTGGTCCTTCACTAAAGTGGAGTGAAGGGTGGTATAAGTCTCTAAAAACGTCCTTCAGGGAAGTGAGATGTCTGGGGAGGATTTTTCCTGTCTCTGCTTGGAGTAAGCTCATCTTTTACAGGGAAGTAGACACAGTGGCAGGTAAATAAAGCAGACCTTGAAGGCAAGGACGTTTACAGCATTAGTTATAGCACATATGGTCCGATCCTCCTTAAGCAGAAGCTGGAGCCAGCAGGTTGATGCTGATTTATGACTGCAGTGGCTCTGCCCCATATTCTGCACTACTTTGAGAGGTTTAACTTTTAATATACTTTTGAAAACTTTTAGGTTGACTTTCAGATGTGCCCTTGGTGCCCCATGTTCTAGAAATAGAGGGAAATCACTTAACATGCAAGGAAACTACATTAATGCTTGGATCAGAGCCTGCTGCCTCACCTGCCTCAGCAGAACCTCCTGGTTTCTCTTCTTTTTTAAATATTTTCTGATGCTGCTCATATTTCCTCAATCCTCCTTGATGGATCCTACTCAAAGCTATACAGTGTCTTTTTCCTAATGTTTCTATTGCTGCAAATAAAGGTAGTCACCAGGAGCCAGCATACACTGGTCCTCCGGTCTCGCTGGCACAGGTAATGCTGCGATGGGAAAACCTTGGATGAAAAGAGAGTTAGATGGTGATTTTTGAGCTCTGTCTCTTTGCCTGTGTCAGCCTTGTGCCGCCGTGTCCTCTCTGACCTAGATTTCCCTGCTGTCCCTTGGGCATTAGATTTGATCCTGATTTGTGGCCGGTAGTGTCTTGTCTTCAGATGCTATTTGTTGGCTCCCAGGGCCTCATATTTTCTTCCCCGGTGACAGTTTTATGCAGGTGTAACTCTAATGCCTTTGGTGGAGTCGCTTCTGATTTACCCTAGCCCTCAGTACCTGACAGCTGGTTTTCTCCCTGAATTACAGTGCCTGACACGTTGCTGTAGGTGTTATGCGTTGTCACAAAATTAATTTTCCTCTCGAGAGCCCTTAGTGATTTCAGCTGAACTTCGTGGCAATTGTCGCTCTGTCTCCCTGGAAGATTCATGCTGCTGGGTTGGCTTCGACCTTGGGGGATGGGGAGCCAAGCCCAAATGCAAGACAACCCTTTCTTCCCTTGTTTCTCATTTTTTAATAGCTGTATTTTCATGAGATGTTGCAGTTGGATATGAACGGTGTAGAAAAAAACTCAGTAGTCCCTCCAGATGTGTATCAAACTCTTACTCAAAGACTCAGGTTTCAGCAGAAGCCCTTCTCCAATGCTGGCTTTTACCTCCCTGCTGCTAAACCCTCTCTCCCTGGGTGTGGAAGAGCCCAAAGCTGTAGGGTAATGATTTCTGTCCTGAGTTTATTGCAGCACCAAAAGCAGCTGGCATCGGCATTTCTCTCTTTTCCAGGCTGAGTTTGAATCTGCAGTCGTATGGCTGTGGATTGCCTTACAGCAGTCGTGCGAAGCTGAATTTATAAGTAACTGGGACTCAGAAAAGGTGGGGCTAGATGTGCAGGAGGTGCCTGCGGCAGAGCCCTGGGATGGAGGCTGGGTGGGGAAAAAAGGTATTTCTGCAGCGGGTATTGAAAGACAAGCTGGTCTGAATTTGCAGTGACCAATAGCTTCGTAGCTGTCTAGGGGTAAAAACAGTTAATAGCTGAAGTTCCTAAATCATGTTTGAAATGGGATTTAGGTATTTTAGAATTTAAAGACAAATGAGACTCAGCCAAGCACATCCAGATTTTGGGAGATACTTTGGTGTCTAGTGCTCTAAAATAGTTGGGCCCTGTTTCAGGTCATTGAAAAGCATGATTGAGGTGCTAATCCACTTAGTGCTTGGAGTACTTTTGTCATAGGACTCGGTAGAGTTTGATCATTCCAGGGGAAATGTGACTACAGTGAAGTAAGAATGAATTACTCTCATACGTGGGGTTTAATTATCCTTAGCAAAGTGTATTTGATAGCATTTTAGGCAGTACCTTAGTGTCACTGACCCCACTGACCAGTCATGTTACTCCTGCTGATACTTTCACAGGAGTGAAAACCTGTTTTTTCCTGAACCAGATTTTTGTTAAAACTTACTAAATTATGTTTGTGTCCTTTTCTGATAGTTATGAAGATCTGCTGCAGTTACATGTCTAGCAGGAGCATTTGCAACTTCATGCATGTTTGAAACCATTCTTCTGCTCCTCTCAAGGCACTTTTGTTCAGTGTTCATGATTTTTCACACTCTCTAGAGTACTGGGGAGGGTTGTCTCAGACCTCATACCAGGGTTTTACTGTCAGGTCAAATTGGAGCTCTCTGAGACCATTTATTGAAGCAGAAAGCCTGGAGGGGATGTGAGGGTGGGAACTGAATCATTTACTATGGGTTCGCTTAGCACACCAGCTGGTTGGCTTTGGGGAACCTGCTGAGCATCCCCTGTCAGATGCTGTGAGCTCTGTGGATGTCCATGGGAGCTGAGGATATTCAGCATCACCAAGCCAAGCTCTGCTCCTCCCTTTGAGTTGGCTTGGTCTGGGGTGCACCGCGACACTCACAGTGCCTATTGAGAGGCAGCAAAAAGGTGGACCCTGGTATCTTTTTGGAGCAGCACTGGCAGGGAGATGATAGCTGTTGCAGTGCAGAGTCCATGACAAAAAAATAGATGCTGTTAATAGCCCGCTAGGATGACGGTGCCGGCAGCACAGTGTGTCCTGCATTCCCCAGAGTGGCTCTGACTTAATCTTATTAAAAGCTCATCAGTGTTTCCTACACATCCCTTCTGCAGATGGGGCTATAGCACTCAGCAGCTGAGCCAGGGCCTGATTTGTGTCTGTATGGTTTTTGGAAGAAACCAGAAGTCAGCTGGAGCAACAGAAGAACCCCCCATGCAGGGTCTTGGGAAGCCACATGGAAGGACCATGCTTCAGTGTAACATGGTGGTGATTGACACCAGCTGGGGGGAGTCTCTCAACTGGGCAGCCCCCAAACTGAAGCTCCCCAAAGTGTTAGGGTCTCCAGGGGCTGGAACCTGAAAGCAATTTGTGTGTGTGTGTCCCCAGCCTCTGCGTTTATTAGGAGGTGGTGAGTTGCTAAAGGATGCTCACCCTCAGCAGCCAAGGTCAGCCAGCTGACCCCCACCCCCATATATATTTAGCACATGGAGGACCAAAATGAGAGAATCTTGGAGCTGGAAACTGCAATGCCTGCTTACACTAGACAGCTAAAGCACTGGGGCTGGAGGCTGTAGTAACTCATATCCTCTGCAAATTGATCTGGAGGAGAGGTTTTACATGCATCAAAGCATATCATTAATTTGTTTGAGTTTCAGACTTGCTTTCCATCTCAGGTTGGATGAATCAGAAGTCACTCCAATGAAGTCAATGGAGTAACCAGAGTGTAAAGAGAGTTAAGACTCTTTTTTCCACTCTGTCCTTTTGCCCTCCTACCTGTGCAGGAGACAGGACCTGCCTCTCTGCATGGCAGCATTTCTTCTTGCTGCTGTGGGATCTCCAGTGGAAGGATGAGTAACTTGCACAGCTGATGCACTGACTCACTCCTGTCCCCAGCAGCTAAGGCGCAGAGCTGTCAGCTGCTCTGAGACAGCGGGAAGCAGCCTTCTTGCTGCTCTGAGTTTCCCCAACACGTTCAGAACCTATGCATAGAACCAAGGGGAAATAATAATAGAATAAAAGCATGTATCCTTTGGATACCTCCAGTTTTCTTATAGCATCTATTGTGCAAATGAATCCCAAAATTACTTTCGGAGTGTGGCTATTCATGTTTGTGAACGCTGTGACTTGTGGAGTTATGTCTTTCCCACAATCAGGATAGGGAGAGTTCTGGAGGAAAAGAAGTTGCTAACCTGTAAAGTGGGTTTGCAAATCCTGAGCTAAAACAAAGAGCACCATCTCCTGGCAGCTGGGAATAGCTGGCATTGCTGGCAGGGATCCATGCCTAGCGCAGTTCTCTTGCAAGCAGCTTGCTTCTCTCTGCACCTAACCTATAGCGTCTGGAGGTAGGACAGCTCAGGGCTGACAGCTGGCTACGGCTATTGAGAAAGGCTAATCCAGGGGAGACCGATAGCTGATTTAGCACTGTTATCTGCAGCATGGGGATGCCTGCACTTGGCATGAGGGGGCTCAGCCGTTTGGGTTTCCAGTTCTACTTGAGTTGACACGCAACCGCTCAAGTACTTTTGAGGTTTGGATGGATATTGAAGTGTCCTGGGTTAGATAATTCATGGAGAAGGGTCTTGCAGAATTGAAAGCGTGGCTCCCAAGTACGCTCAAATATCCCTGGGGGTAGCCAGCCTACTTCAAAGCGTTGTGCGATTTGGCACGGGGCTGAGAGATGCCACTCATGCAAGCTGCCCTTGCCGCTGCTGGGAGCGGGGACTAGCAAAGAACATTTGGAAATCTGTGAAGCTTTCCTGAGGTTTGAGGTAGAGAGGCAGGCAGAGAGGAAGAAACAGCTTGGTCTGGATCTAAGAAGACAGGGTGTGTTTTGAATTTGGAGATAGACTTGGGACTGCTGGTCCATCTGGGTACTGTAAAGAGAGATGGAAAAGTTATAAAACACTGAACATCTGTATAAAGATGTATAAGACTACAGATGACAACATAGTAAGGCAATATAATATGAATTTTAAAAAGGAAGGTAACTGAGCTGGAAAACTAAAAAGAAACAATGAGACATCATGTATCAGGGTCAAAAGAATAGGAAAAAGTCTTTGCCTTTTTTTCTCCTTTTTTAAGGCTAAGTTAGGAATAAAAAGAAGCCAAGGTCAAGCACAGGCTTGTTGCTAGTAACTGGTGACAAAATTACAAATTTGGTACAGAAAAGGCAGGACTGTTTCATAGCTACTTTTGTTGTGTATTTGGAAGAAAGCAGGAAGATGCGTCCATCTGATGGTCGCATATGAACAATAAAAATTAAGGAGAAGCTGGAATGCAATCTGCTGATGTGGGGCTGGGCTGATCATCAGAGAGGGCCCCAAGATGTGGTTTGATTTCCAGATACATATGTTTAAGTGGTGGCAAGGTCTGGACAATGGGACTGTCCTGCATCACTGCCAGGTGCAATGGGAGGCCTTGATGGCTCCTTAGATTTAGACAGTCAGCCTTGCTATGAAATCAGCCTTTCTAGGGGAGAGGGTAATTATAAAATAAAAAGCTTGAGCAAGTAGACCCTGTTGCCAGGAGGCTGTGATCTGTGTTGACTCAGGAGAGAGCTGGGGAGGCCCTGCAGCTGGGGTAGCTAGCAGGCCTGCAGCTGGGGTAGCTGGTTAATGACTCCTGAGTCTCAATATCCAAAGCAAAAGTCATAGCCAACTATTTAAGAGTTACATGAATTTTCTGGAATCGGCTTGCTCATGCTATTCTGCTTTTTTCTGAAAAGTTCGCTGAGACCTTGATTCCTCCAGTTGCAACCAAAGATCCTTCCTCTTCTCAGTGCAGCTCCAGGCTGTAAAAATAGCATAATCTAATTAAAGGTTAGTTTCCTCTCTCCTCTTCTGAAAAATTAATAATTCTGACCGAATCACTCACACACAATAAATACTGAACCTTGCATTGTGGGGTTGCCAGCTGTTCTGCAGGACTGAAATTTCATGTCCTTCTGTGTCTGTCAGCGCCGTTGAACATCACCAGAGTTGCATATGAAGATTAAGAAGGGCAGGTTTGCATGTAAACTGGTTATTTTATTGAAAATGGAACACAATATTCTGAAGTGATCAATTTTAAGAAGACTGAGCATACTCTAGTTGGGGAAAAAAAATCAGTTTCATTTAAATTAGCTCTTTTTCTTGTCTATTACCCATAGGTAACTTTTTGTTTCCTCTTCCAGTGTGCTGCAGCAGTTCAGCTTGCATTGATCCAAATTGGGCTTCAGCTGCCTTTCTTAAATTAAGAGTTACTCTGTGTGGAATCAACGATTTCTAAATTATTTCCTGTGTCAATTGCTAAATAGCTCTAAATCCAATGCGGTAGGAGAGGATTTCTGGAGCATTCACTTACTTATTCTGAGGAAACAAAACAGTCATTTTCAAATTTTTGTTTTCTTTACAGTTGATGAAAACACATGTAACTTGCTGAGCATCTCAGCTGTGCTCGAAATGACTGAATCAGACCCATTACTTCTTAACTGGTTGCAGGAAGTGAAATTATTTCCCGAGGGCTTGTATTACAAGAAAGCATGACTGATGCTTTCAGGCGCTGAATAGCTTTGCTTTACCTGAGTTGGCAGGCAAGTTTTTGGGCACATTTGAGGGAAATCCAGATTAAAAAACCAGCCCTTTGTAACAAGGGTAAATTCAGATCTGATACTGCCATCCGTTACCAGTGCTATTCAAGGCTTCTCCTTCCCACGGATATTGAACTAAATAAACTTAAAGTCAGAGATGGCATTGCTTAATCACCAGGCTCTGAATACACTATTCTTCAGCAAAAATCTGTTCAGCTATTATAGGTTTCCGTGTCTTTAATAGCCAGCCTAATAGCTGATAGATTCACACTTCCCAAATAAGAGGCAGTTTTACCAAGGACTTTAAATCATTCCCTGTGGAAATAGATAGTTGCATTAAATCCTAGTAATTAGGCAATTTCAGCTGTCTTCAGTGCTTTTGACTCTGGTTGCCTTGAGAGTTGGGATCTATGTCCTGCTAATATGAACCCTTTCTTCCTCTCACACATGTGTGTGGACATGCTCATACACCCTTTAACTTTTTGTCTTCCTCCTGAACCCCAGCAAGAAATGCATTTTCTGGTTTCATTGTCATTTGCAAAACCATTGCAGGAAAAAAGGTTTGTAATGGACAGCGAGTCCATTTTAAATCGGCTCTTGTGTTAACATCTGCGACAGCTTTGGTTTTGTCCTATTCGAAAATGTGAAGTGATGTTTCTGTTGATGACTATTCCAGGGTTATTTTTTCTTTCTGCTGATGAATAACATAAAGAATAGGATGATATTTTCGCAGGCTGTCTTTATCACAGTGGCTCTCCTGCGATCAATCCTGGCTTGCTGTAACTCCTGCTATGAAGCACCTGACAAAAATGCATTAGAAAACCTCTCACTACTCTATTGATCAGCATTACTGAGTGCTGTAAATGCATGTGCATCTGGTGCACAGATACTGTGGACAAAGCAGAAATGAAAGCTGCAAACAGCATCCATAAATATGGTTTGATGGTGACTTCAGTCTCCTTTGACTATGTTTGTGCTCCCCCTTTAGCGGGAGCAATAGTGGGATGTTTGTAGAAACAGAATTTTGTTCATTGACAGTGTTGTGACAGTGTATTTTTCTTGAGCACCCAGACCAGAAAGTATTGCACAGCCATCTTGAGCTGGTCCAAAGCCACCCGGAGTCAATGGGACGTTTCTAGTGAATTCGGTGGGCTTTGGATCAGGCCCAGTAGGCACCGAAGAATCATCTAATGAAAGAGCAGCCCTGAAACCCCGTGATTTAGTCAGCCACTCACCCAGCACAAATAGTAAATTACAAACAGCAGATACTGGCAGCAACAGGCATGAATAGTCTGTAGTCAGCAATTCACAGTCTGAAATATGTTGGCATAAACAATGCATCAGATAATTCCAGCTAACCAACACATTTGTGAAAATCCAAGCCTGTTTATGGATAATTTTCGAAAAGGCAAGTTCAGCAAGAAAAATATTTGCAAGAAGAACCTATCCCTTTTTGCTAACTGATCATGTAGAAAAGTTTTTTGAGTATGAGCTGTCCTCGTGAGGCACTGGATGACCTCAGGTAGGACCCGATGTGGATGCTGGGCAGCCCAGTTTAGCCCGTATTCAGCTTTGGTTTCACTGTGGTTTTCCACTTAGGTTCTGTTCTCACATACCTTTGCTGATAAGACTGAGTCATATGGGGTAGTGAGGATGAGAGCTGCCTGCAGCGAGTTGCAAAAGGATCTTGCAACCCTGAGTGAGCTGGCAGGAAAATAGAAGGTGAAATTTAGAGTAGGCAAATGTAAAGTTACACAGATAGAGAGGAAAGAAAAATCCCAAATTCACATGCGTAGGAAAAATCTCCACAGTGACCATTACCGCTCTGAAATAAGATCTTGGCTTGATCATAAATATTTCTATGAAAAGTTCTGTGCAGTCCTCCATAGCAGTGAGAAGAGCAAACTGAGGGCTGGGAATGACTGGGAATAGTGATGGTACTTTCCCACCTGCTAGCTACAGCACCCCTTGCTCCGTGCTCTGGTATTGCAAAGGCAGCTGCCACTAAAACCTGGCCGTGGGCTCTCAGGGTGTGGGGATGGAGCTGCTGTCAGCATCATGTGTGCAGTAGCAGGTTAGCGGTGAGGGCTGGTGGGGGACCAGCAGCCCCCAAAGTTAGTAAGGATGGACACAAAGGAGCAGGTAGCGCAGACAGGCTGAAAAGCAAGGTGTGGCACTTTTGGGTTGCTTTTTCCTTATGCTACCAGGTTTCCCCTTATAAAAGGAGGAGCATGCTGTTCCCACCCTAAAGGTGGCCCAGGGAAGAGAAGTTGCTTGCAAGTCATCGTAGCACTGAGCAATGCAAAAATACAGTGAGGGAAATGGCCATTCTGCGTTTGTGCTGGGCTTGGGTTGTGCATGTCAAATCCAGTAAGGTTGTGCAGTAAAATAAAGCCTGCAGCTACACACTGAACAGTGTTAAGGGGAAAAAAAAATTGCTTTAGGGCTCACTAAATGAGCTGCATGTGCCTGATGCAGGGAGGACTGTGTGAAAAACAGTTCCGATGGTATTTAGAGATGGTATTATTATGTATGTGCAATGAGAAAGAAAATAACCAAATGCAAGTAGCTCAGGAGCTTTCACGCTGACATTTCCCAGCTTCTGACTTTGCAGCTGCAGCAACATCCCTTTAATATTACTGTTAAGTTTGCACTGTGTGTGGCAGCTGAGGACACCACACATGTGGAGGAGGTCAGGAGCCCCACATCCCTTGCAGGGTGACGAACAGAGGTTGGGGAAAGCTGTCCAGCCTCTGCAATGCAGCATGCATCGGTGCACAAGGGGTTAACAGGCTACAACCCTCCTGTAGGCACCAGCTCCTACAGACATTAGCTTTGTTCCTCTACATCCCCACTCCCCTAGCCCCTATAAAAATTTGTCTCGCCACCTCCTGCTTCCCTTATGGGGGTTCTCGCTGTTCCCGTCATTGAGCTGTGTTTTAGATTAGTGCTCCAAATAGAGTGGCCATCATTTGCCATTCAATTAGCGACATCCCCAGGAACTTAAAACATGACAGAGAGAATTGGAGGTGGTGTATGACAATGATGCATGGGTGGAGGTAGGGGTTTAACTACTTTCATGCCAGTATGTTTTGTAGATGATGCACACAGGATTCTGCTGTGTGGGCATGTGGAAATCACTACATGAGGATGTTTAATCTCTGCTCTGGTGTTTCACAAATTTAGGGTGGCTACTCTTAAAAGAAGAAATCTAAAGCTGCCTACCCACTTTCCATCTCAATTTCTGTCCAGCAGAACTTTTTTCTTAATGAAAAGTTTCCTTAGGGTGAAACTCCTTCATTTCTCTTATAAAAAAAAAAATAAAAAAAAAATATATATATCTCTTTTTGCTCAGGACTGGTTTCGTATTGGACATTAGATTTTTTTTTTTTTTTTTTTAAGGATATTGGATGGTGAGCCCCTGAATCAGACTGTGAGGGAGGTTGTGGGATTGGAATCGCTGGATATTTTTATGCGCAGGCTGGGCAAACATTGGCCAGGAACTCTTAGCAGCTATCAGGATCATTATAGCTATTTTAAGAGACAACAGCATCTGGAAGCCTTGTCTGACAGATGTGCCACTATGTCGCCCAAAGGTATAGAAAGAGAGAGTCCCAAAGAGCTTGCAAGCGAAGACAAGTCTGGTGCACAAACCAGATCTATAATCAGCAGGGAGTCAGTATGGCTTTGCAGAAAGATTAATGCATGCAGGTACTTTGTCTCTTCACCATGCATCATTTTTGTGTCTTTGCTTTAGGTGTCACAGCCTCATCGCACCTCTTTGACTATGGCTCCACTGCCAATGGGGGCGACAGCTCCTTCTACACCTCTCTGATCTCAGACGTCCACTACACCACTCCGCGGGACTCCACCTATTTCACGGGCATTTATCAGCAGGAAAACAGCCCCATTCCCTGCTCAGGCAGCACAGAGGGGTTTAATGCGCTGGGGCATCCTGTTCAGGATGTGACTGGGTTTGAGTCCCGTGGCTTGTTTAGCTCAGATTCAGGAATAGAGATGACTCCTGCGGAATCTACTGAAGTCAATAAAACCTTAGCAGATCCCATGAAAGTAGAAGCTTATAAATACATGGACATAAGTAGATCAGAAGAAATAAAATACCAAGAAAAACATGACTCGGATTCAGAAGATGAGAGCCCAGGCCTTACTGATAAGTACCGGGGAATACCCACCGGGTCCAGCCACACTGCTGAACCTCAGCAGATGGCGGAGAGCATGAAGGCAGCCAATGAACAAGACTCGCTTGAAGACACAAGGTCTGGAGATCAGCACAGTGCCTCTGTGGTTACAGCCCCCGTCAAGATCATGCTCACCGAGATAGAAAGCACTGGGGAAGCTGCCAGCAAAAAGTCAAGCCTGATTCAGCCAGAGACTGGCCTGAAGCCGAGCCATGAGGTGGTACCAACGGTGACTGTGTCGGAGCCAGAAGATGACAGCCCGGGGTCTGTCACACCACCGTCCTCTGGCACAGGTAATGCTGGTGCATGGCACTGGGTTTTTTTTTTTGGTATTGAGAGAGTGGTTGCAATTGTAGCCCTGCACATTGGAGAATTACTATGGGTTTGTGCGGTAGGTCTAAGGGGGTGTGAGCAGACATTAATGGGTCCCCATGGGTGGAGGCATTTACACTCTGCCTGGGCACCACTTTGCGTTGCTGAATCAAAGGGGGATGCGAACTGTGCTGCCCTATCACTAACACACTGCTCAGGATGGGCTGCCCTTTCTGTGTGAAAAGAGGGGAAGGCAGGGTTGGAGATCCACAGAAATAAGTTGCTGAGAGCCACTCAGGAGCATGACTGGGGTCAGATCCAGGCTTGCTGAGCCTGGTCCCCACGGGGATCTCTCCTCAAGGGGAAGTTGTGAGCTGATGGGTGTCACGGGGGGTATCATCATCCAGGTGATGGTTTGCACTGGATCCCGGTGATTTTGGGGTCTCTTGGTCACCCTGGCTGGCCATGTTCCCCAGAGGAAATGAGGTGTGTGGGACCATGGCACTGCATTTGTCTGGGTTCATTTTTTAAAATTTTAATGGCTGTTTTAACATCTCTTTGCTCTTGCAGAGACTAAGGTTAAATTGTTAAAAATAATTATTGTTTTCATGTGAAAGTGCTGCTTTTAGAAAGTGCTGAGGAGGAAAATGCTGTCACCTCATTTACAAAGAGGACTGCAGGGACAAAGGGTTAGTCTCTTTTAAAGGCTCCTGATTTCTACCGGGAGGCACCAAAATCCCATGTTTATATATTTTCTTATTGTCTGATTACTGCAGTAGTACATAATATCTATTCCTCATGTTCCCTGTTATACACTGCTAAAATATTAAAGTGGCATAGTGTTTTTAAAAGGAATAAAGTTCTGTGACAGGAAAGAGACTTTTCAGACTTGAAATTAAATTTTAGTGTCCTGGATCAAAACCCTTTGACAATGAACATTTGACATTTGGCAATGAACAACCCCAAGCTGAAATTTCCATTGCTTTGATGGCATCTAGAAGCATTTAAAAATCAACGGGAATTTCCTTAAAACGGCAGTCTGGGATTTCCACCCATGTTAATACCTACCCTTACAGAAATACTTAGTTCCTATGCGATACTGAGTGTGCATGGGTACACTTTCACACAAGAAAAAGAGATAGAAAGAGTCCACCACAGCTGTGAGTTTATCCTGCCTGCATCAGCAAGAGACCTTACATAATAAACAAACTTTAGAGTCCCATTTTTCTTTTTTTATTTGACTGGGTGACATCACATGCTACTTCTGAGACATGCCGGTTTTTATCAATTTGCACTTTTTGCACAAGGTAATTAAGAACTTCAGGCAGTAATTGTTATTTATTCAGTCCTTGGCAACTGTTCAAGGCTGCCTTCATGACACTTGATAACCGTATCCCATCAAAACAGCTGAATAGTGTGTGGCTGAGCCTCCCGGCTGCTGCCTTACTGGGAGGCACTGGTGTGGCTGGCATAATTGCCAGCATGGAAATGTTCCTCCCTGGGCAAAGCTGCCCATGCCACTGTTGGGGCATGCTCCCTAGCACTGCCCCAACAGCCCTGGGAGGTCCCACCACCTTACACTGGGGTGCTGGAAAGCCAGAAGCACTGCTTATCTGTTGTGTTGAGGAAAGAAGCAGTCATTTTCCTTTAGGGGCTGGCTCCTGCAGGGTGTTTTCTTTGGATTTCCTCCCTTTCCCACAGTCAGGGACACACTGGGCCCAGACTCCACGTTCACAAGCAAGGAAGAAATGTAAAACCTGCCCTCATTATTTCTACCCAGTGACCCAGCAAAGTCGTTGCTCCTAGATACCCCTCAAGCATTCTGGCGAAGCCCCCAGTTTCCCCCCCTGCTTGGATCAGGACTTTTGAAAATGGTTTGCTTTTAATTACTGGCCATCATCTTTCTGAGGAAGGAAGACGCGGTCCGTTCATACGCTGCGCTGGCGCTGAAAGGTGGTGGGTATTTATACGCTTCCCCTTGCCAGTGGTAAATATGACACCCTGCTGCTGGCCACAAAGGACGTTTTTGTTCGCAAGGTAAATGCCATGGCTGAGAGTTACAAACTGCCAGTGTGGGGAGGAGCAGTATGAAGCTGAGGGGCGGTGCGTTGCTGCGCTACGAGGGCTGGCGGTCACATGCCTGTTTGGATGTGTGCCGGATTAAGTCATCGCTCAGGGAGAGAATGCTTACATGCGGTAATGCAGGAGAGAGGCGCAGCTCCCGTGGGCTTCCTGCAGCCGGAGGAAAAGGATGCACAGGCTCCTCCTCAGCACGGCCGATGCAACAGAAACTTCCCAGCATTGGGAGAGGAGTGTGTCATAGCAGTCCCAAACACCTTAATCCTGTCTACAGCCATACTCTGGGTAGCAGAAGGACTTTCTCATGTGAGAGGGATGAGTTACAAGAGAGCTGTTTTGTCAGAGGAGCTGCAGACATGCCAACAATATGTGCTCAAAACTGCTCATGACATGTGTATTGGCAGATGCACAAACCAGAACTGCTCGGAGGGGTGCAGAGAAGTTGTTTTTCCTCCCTATGTCCCGACAGGATGCCATGGCTCAGGTTCTATCATTAAAACTTCCCCCTTTACCTGATTCATCTTGAGGAAGGTATATGATCAGGAGCAAATCAGCTATGGTATTGCCATGACAAATTAAGTCTGGAAATAAATAGCCAGAAATAGTGATTTTTGTCCCAGGTCTCTTTCCCACCCTCTGTTGTAGAGGAACTTCCAGAGGTGGCCAATGCAGCTGGGTGGGCTTGGGTGGCCGATGCCAGTGGCTGCACCTGAATCAGGGCTGGGCAGAAGGCAAATAACCACTGGGAGCAGGCACAGGTCAGCTTGAGGCTCCCCATACCTGCAACTGAGGGGCTGGAAACCTTCTCCCACTCCACTGCGATCCCCAGACATTTGGACACAGGCGGTGTCCTGCCACGGGCCTCTTTGCCAGCATCAGCAGGAGGAAACTTGGGGGTTATCATTTCCTGATGGCTTTCTTGAACCCTCACCACCTGTAATGCCATTTAGTGACCCCTATCATGTCAATAATGATACAAAATCAGTGAATTAGCACTTGAGAGTTCAGAGGACAAAATTCCACGTGTGCTTGATGGCTGTTTCAATGTGACTGTAGAATTCAGCCTTTTTTCTCCCAAAAGGGAGGGTCTTGCATGTGGATGGCAGCAATCTCTGGGTCAGTGAAGTGCAAGGTGGAAACAGCGATCAGGAGATGGCAGTGGCCAGGCGCCATCAGGGGACTGGGTGTAAACTGCTGCCATGGTCCCCTTGGCATAGACAGGCTCAGGTGGCCTGGCTGGCCTTGCTGCCGATGCACCAGGTGTGGTTTGGGTTTGAAGCTGGCTGATGCTCTGTGAATGATCAACTGAAGCCTGTTCCCCATGCGGTAACTCAAGACAGCTGCTGATGCACCTCATGCTGCCTCCGTTGCCTATTATTGTGAACACTTTACATGCAATTTTACTTACTTTGTTATTTCATTACAAAATCCCACATGGTAAAGTGATATACAAGGAGGCAGAACAGGTGGGAAGTTTGGTGCTTGGTTCCTTTTTAGTATGGGATGTGGGCTCCTTGCTAATCCTGGGTCACCAGCAAATCTTTAAACTGCTTATTTTCACTCTCTTAGCATATCTTCTTCCAGTGTGAGCCAGAAAATGCATAGAAATTTTTTTGTTTCAAATTTTGTGTGACAAGTTGGTCAGTCATTATTTTGCTTAATGTAGTTCTTAATGATATTAAGAATTACTGTAAAATAATGAGTTTCATGCTTGGACCCAACTGAGATAACAGCAAACAGAGAATTCACAACCCCATCCTCCCCCCAAAAAAAAAAGTTTCTGACCTGGAACTTGTCACCCCTGAAAGTTAGAGTTTGACAAAATTACTAGTAACTACACGTGGGTTGTTACAATTGCCAGTACCAGGAACCCACCAGCCCTGGGTGTGTGTTTGTTCCAAAACAGACCCATATCCGTCAGTGAGAGGCAGACACTGTCTCATGTGGCCTGAGCCCACATTCTTTGTGACTGGTGATTTTCCTGGCAAAAACCATATTGCTGGCCAACCACTGACCAGCGTTGCCTTGTGCCTCAGCTTTTTCCTCAGTAAATGATGCTAATAATAGCTCTTTTATAAGGAGTATGTGCATGGAAAATGGTCTGTAAGGACTGAAATCTATTGTGTTTGTTGTCTAAGCAGCTAGAAAATCTAATTTTTAACAACATTTTTCTTCCCCCCCCCCCCCCCCTTTCTGGGTGGCAGAACCATCCGGCTCAGAGTCACAGGGCAAAGGCAGCCTGTCAGAGGATGAACTCATCAGCGCCATCAAGGAAGCAAAAAGCTTTTCCTTTGAGACCCAGGAGATGCAGCGGTCACCAGCCCTTTCCACTGACAAGAAAGACCAGCGTGTCAAACCTGGGCGCCCTGCCATCTCCTCACACCTGGATAACGAAGCCAGCAGCGCCGAGTCAGGGGACTCGGAGATTGAGCTGGTCTCGGAGGACCCACTGGCTGCCGAGGAAGTGTTACACTCCAACTACATGACCTTCAGTCACATTGGAGGGCCCCCTCCGTCACCTGCCTCCCCCTCCATCCAGTACAGCATCCTGCGGGAGGAACGGGAGGCTGAGCTTGACAGTGAGCTCATCATCGAGTCCTGTGATGCCTCGTCAGCCTCTGAAGAAAGCCCAAAGAGGGAGCAAGACTCCCCTCTGATGAAGCCCATGGTCATGGACATTATCAAGGAAGAGAACAGCTCGCGCACTGATGCCTCAGACTACAAAGCAAGTAAAACGACAGAGAGCAGGATGAACAGGGAAAACCTGGCAGAGTCTGCATCCTACCTGAAATGCTCCTTTGTGGCACCAAAAGTAGGTGTTGAGCCCCCGACCTCCGCTGTCAGCACCGAGGAGCTGAAGGAAAGAATAATCCTGAAGAAACCCATTGAAGAAACTGTTGTTAACCAAAGTAAAGTGTCTTCCAAGGACTCTGGCAAAAGAAGTCCCTTGGCTTCACCCCTACTGCCGTTTTTAAATAAGCAGAAAGGTAAATGCAGATGTTTTTGTTGTTTTTGAAGTGCTGCTGAGAAGGGGGAGGAGGGACAAGTGCCTGTTCCTTGCATGGGAGATGTTAGTAGTGCCAAGCAGGGGGAGCTGCTGGCACTGGTTAACCTCAGCTCGAAGCTGGGCACGCCTGTAACAATGCACACATCCTCTCTGACCTTCCCATCCCCTTCTTTTTCTCCTTTTCCTTTACCTTAGGAAAAAAAAAAAAACAAAAAAAAAAAAAACAACAAAAAAACAACAAACCAGCAACCATAATGTTTACAGTTAAGCGTATAGATACTGGATCAAGCATGAACCCCAGTAACATAAGGCTGATTTGTACATCAGGCATCGGGAGGACAAAGAGCAACGAACAATCATTTCTCCTTTGAAATACTACCTGCCTTGCCCCAGGGGAGAGGTGCAATCAGGAAGGTGGTCCTCCCCCTCCCAGAAATGTGAGAATAACGTTTTTGAGGATACATTTAGGAAAAAAGAAAGATTCTGAGGAGGAGAGGGTTGGGTTTGGCGGGTCTGGGTGTTTCTGAAGCTGGTGCAGCTTAAACGAATCTCTCTCATGGTGGCTGACGCCCTCCATCCTGAGGGGTTTGTGTACGCTTCCAGGCTGATGCAGGGAGGTGGGTGGCTTAGGGGTGCTCATCCCAGCTCTGCATGCCCTGGGGGCACTCTGTTGTGCCCCTCTGAAAGGCCCTTCCCTAATCCAACTCTGAGAGGGGCAGGACACTTCCCTAGTAATCTGGTGAGCTCAAGGGCACTTGTCTCCCCGTAGGATCCCTTCACAGCCAGTGTAGAGCCAGCCAGGGCCGGTTTGCTGTGCCAGGCACTGAGGTCTGACTGCACCCACAAATCCTCTAGAGCCACCACCAGCTTTTGGTCTGAGCTAAATCCTGAGGACCAAGGGGTAGCACATGGTTGCTGGACACTGACACTTCCAGGGGTCCCTGCAGCCTGTAACTAGCTTAGTTCACAAGGCTCACGAAAGGAAAAAAAGGCATTTTATTCTTTGCAAGATGCCAGCTCTAAATAGCAAGGGACTCGCCTCTGGCTTTGTAAGCTGGTGTGGGAGGGAGGGACATTAGTGCTGCCCCATGCCTGCCCTGCTCCCCCTCTGCTGTCTCCCCTGGCAGGGCTGGGGGGCAGCGGCTGTCCACGGCTCTTCTGTTAGATGGGGGTTTGCAATTCAGAGAGCTGCTGCTTCCTTGCAGACAGCTGGATAGACATAGAGGGAGGGTGAACCCCATCCCTGATGTTTACTTAGCATCTTTTTCCTCCGTCCGTGTTTGTGCAGACGTTTGACCACATGATGGCATGGAGATGTGGCAGACATGTTTAAGTGGCACATTTTTACAACTGATTTTTCTAGTACTGTGAACCCAAGTCATGCAAACTTGCACGATGTGCTGAAGACTGCAGGATCTGTAGTGCAATAAAATATGTTAATACTGATATTCTTAGTGGTAACGAACTAATGACATTAATAGGCTGAATAAGAAACATATGATTATTGCTTGTAAGTATGTTTTCCTGTCAGATTCTCAGAACTTGCAATGTCACACCGTGCATCCCTTGGCTCCCTCATGGGTAGGATGAGCTCCAACAATTTATCTCCCCCTTCCCAAATTCCCCTTTTGTAGGACTGGCCCAGGCCCTGTCCAGACCCTAGAAGCTGTAGATTTGATTTAATTTACCTTACACACCCTTTCTGTAGTGTCCAGCATTGGGTCTCTGCAACCATGTTGCGTTCTTCATGTTGTTCTGGGCAGACAACTATTTGGTCTTGGATTTGGGTAAAGTAGTTGGGGAATATCACATGGGCAGCTAGTTGCCTGTCCCTCAGTTTTGAGATTTCAGGCCCCATTACAATTTTCAGCCCCACTCGGTTGTATTCATGGGGTTTTTTGCCTAACTTTTGTGTCTCGTTTAATTTCTGTCATTGCCTAAACTGATGCTAACAGAGACTTGTTCTCATATGGTGGTCAGAGAAAACCCCTGTGTGTGTAAGCAGACGTTCTCCCTGCGTCGCAGTGTGTGCATGTTTCCTATGTGTATCCCCACAGGACAGTAGTGGCAGGAAGATTTCCTGCAGGACAGACACAAGACGGCTAATTACTATTTGGTGGTGCATAGAGGACTATTTCAGTATGTGCTTTTCTCCCTTGAGACACACCCGTGCCTAAGGCAAAGAAAACAAAAAAGTAAAGCCTATCAAGAAGGTTATTGCTAAAACTTGTGGAACTTTCTAAAGCTGATTTCAAGGTACGGGGAGGTAAGCTCAAGTAAGAAAATATGGAGGATAGTGGTGTCCAGTTTACGGTACCTTTGAGTCACAGGTATTTGCTGCATGGGTTGCTGTGTCTGGGCGCTAATTAAATTTTTATGTTGAAAGTAGAGTATGGGGCGCTCCTTCTGACCTGGGAAATGAGAGCATGTCCCTCACTCAGAGAATTCACGTGAAATCCTTCAATGGTTTCTCAGTTATCAGAGGTGAACTGGGGGATGCATTAAGTGGCATGGTGGAACCAGAGCGTCCCCCACGGGTCCTCCCAGGTTCCATCAGCCTGGAGCTGTATCGGCTAGCAGGGAAATGATGTGACAGAATACTCCAAGGGGACAGGGACTGCCTCATCAACTTGAGGTCTCAGCAGAGCTTTATATCATGGCATCATATATGTGTCATATGCCAACTCAGATGCACCTGGCAGGCATTTAGCACAGGCCACACTCAGCCAAAGTGATGAGAATAGAGGTAGATGTGGCAGTGATGTGCAACGGAGGTGCATAAGAACGATGTCACCCAAAGCAAGAACAATGTCATCATTCATTAATTAAGAGAATTATCTTAATTATCTATCATTAAAAGAACACTAACAAGATGTGACTACGTACTTGTTAAAGATAGAAAACAGAAATATCTTCATTGTTTCCTGTTACCTCCTTGTTACACGTCACCTTGGAAGTGTTATGCTACTGGTGTATATCCTTATTAAGACAGAATGTTTTTAGTGATGTTCACACAGTCCAGGTGGGGACTGATTCCCCAATGGCCATGGCAAGTTTCACCTGAGTTCTGGTCAGTGCTAGCCCAGCATTTCTGGAGATTCATAGGAAGCTGATGGATCAAACAAAAATATTTGTCACTCCTGGCTGTGTTTTTGACACCTAGCTGTAGATCTTTCTGTGGCCCTTGGCCAGCTCATAGCCACGTATATGTAATTTAAAAATAGACAGCCATCAGTTTCACATGTAAGTGTTAACTATTTCACAGCGTGATACTGTAATTCCACCAAGGAGCTTTTCACTCATATCCACGGCATTAAATATGCTTTGCATGGCCCATCAGAAGAGTTTGACCCGGGTTGGCAAGAAAAAAATTGAGTGCACACTCCAGAAAATACATGAAGAAGCTGTGCAAAGTGAAAGCCCAGCGTTCAGCCTGACCCGAGGAGCAGTCTTGCTGATTGTGTTGCTGCCAGCCTGAGGCTTACTCCCTCAGAAACCTTTCTGGTGTGTCTGCTACGCGTGCTGAAATCACGGCTGTTCCCCTAAATAACAAGGTGGGGCACAGCAAGTGCATGCGTGGTTTGCGCAGTGACAACTCAACGTCTCTGCTTAACGGCTGTTGCCATCCAGTGGCAACAACAAAAATGGGCAGTGACTCCATTTTACTGGAGCTGATTATCACGATTTGAAATAGTGGAGCTATTCCTGTGATGTTAACCGCTAAGCAGCCTCGCTCGCTTTTCTGCATGGGCAGAAAAATTGCATTGCTTGCTGCAACACAGGCTTTGTTTTGGCCAGAGTTGTGCAGTTGCTACCTATGGTAGTGTTACTGACTCCTTTGCTTCCTGCAGAGCAAACAGGAGAAGGCAGTGCTGTAGCAAGACATTTTGCTGGTTGGCTGTCGCTGCCCTCACATCACTCCTGGCATCTCCTCCCAGAGATGGACGCAGCCCTTACACAACAGGGCTTAGAGCACATCTGGCTGTGGCTCTGCAGGAAAGGAGGCTGCCAGCTCAGTTGCTTTTTTTTTTTTTTTTTCTTTTTTCTTTAAATATTCAGCACGGAGAAGAAAGATCAGATGCAGTTGTGTTTTCCAGTAGCCAGAATAAAGAATGCAGGATTTTAGGTTTGTTCTAAGAAAACCCTGTCTTGCAACTGATTTTCTTTGGAAAATAATACAGCTGATTGGTGTGGCCCGCATAGTGCTGTGACATTGCATAGCCCAGGTCACATCCAGGCTGGGCTTGCACATGGTTTGGGCACGCAGGAAATTTCAGAAAAGACCTGCTGTCCTGGAAACGGGCATCTTTTGGCCTGGGGCAGTTTGCAAGAAGCCAAGACCAAGGCAGTCTGGGAAGGAGCATTTTGGCTGAGTCCTTTCCTGTCTTCTGTTGCTGTGCCTTGTCCGTAGGTCTCTGCCAGGGTGGCCTGGCTTACTGCATGTTGGTGTCCCACAGGCTGGGGACCTGGTCCTAGGCAGAGATTTCCCTTATGCTGCAGCACCATGTTTCTCTCCAGTCTCTCCGTCAATGACAATATTAGGAGATTCCTTCTGCTTGATTCATTTAATGAAACATTTCAGATCAGATGTCTGAGCTCAAGTTAAAAAAAAAAAAGGAAAAAGATGTGGACATTCGTAGTAATGTTTACTTTCATTTTCTTTTTATTTTATGGCAAAATTTAGCATAGGAAAAGGAAAACCCAGGCCCAGGGCTGTAGGGTCGGGCTGTCGCTCACACCCTAGATGGCACAACTGGCAGGACCTGCTGGAAACACAGTCAAATAAAATTCATCATTTAAAGTGCCTTATTCTGCAGCACAGTACTATGCCACCCTGATATGAGGCATCCTGATTTTTATGCCTTATGGAAGGCTTTTGCAGCATTAATCTGGTTAGTCCCCTGCAAGAGCTTGTCCTTACCGCACACCCTTCGTGGCTACTGTGGCTCTAAGCACCCATGAGGGATGCCGTGGTTCATGGCCACCCATCTCTATGTGGTGGCCTGGTGTTTCCCAGGTAGTGTCACAAGCTGCAGTCAGGATCACTTCTGGTTTTGGAGTGACACTGGCAAATGCCCAGGGTTGAAGAACGTGTTTCCCCTCCTCCCTGGTGCCTCTCGTGCTGTCCCACGGTGTCCAGGGCTGTCATGCAGAGGACAAGCACAAAGCAGTGTGAGTTTTTCCCCTTTAATCTCTCACTGCCTCCATCCCCATTTGGTGCCACAGACACACTGATTTTAGTTTGTCAAGGAGATGGTTTTTCAGCAGAGATCTGGGAGAGACCTTAAGTTATTGGGAATGCTCTTCATTCAGCAAAACGTCATCTGCATTGCGTAAGCACGTCCCTGCTGTTGGAAGAGTTGCTAGTGAGGCATTTTTCTGTAGGAAGGGGATCTTTGGTAGGGTGATTTAGCAATCCGAGGCTCATTTCTCATCTGCGTGCTTTCACAAGGCTGGCTCTGCAATCAGCAGCAAGCCAGGCCGCGGCTTAAGCATACGGTAATGTTAGTTTAATATTTTAGTGCCATCTGCTGTAAGTGCCTCCACACTCCGAACCATCTGTTTTGCATACTTCAGTTTGCTTTTTATGGGGCTCCTGTAGCTTTGCATCCTTTGGAAAGTCCCTGCTTGGAAAAGGTGTAGGGGAGAGGGATGTCCTGCCTGGGGCTGGATTGTCTGCACCTTGGGATGCTGTAGGAGGAGTGGGGTAAAACCTGCCTGGAGAAGTAAAACACATGAATCTAGGACTGGCCTTGCCACGAAAACTTGGAGTAGATTGCTGAACCCCTGTGCACTTGCCTCCCACATGGAATAATTTAGGTGGGAAGGGACATGTAGAGGTCTCTGGTCTGACCCCTTGCTCAAATCAGTTTGGTCAGGTTGCTTGGGGAGTTGTCTACCTGGCCATCTTCTCAGAAAAAGCAGAGGTTTGGGGGTAGCTGAAAGCTGGAGCCTGCAAATCTGGGTCAGTCGCGTGATGCTGCCTCAGCGCCAGGAGCTGCAGGTACACTGCAGAGAAGGGTAGAGGAGAGATACCACTCAGTGTAGCTTCATACAGAGTGGGCTGGCAGGAACTTCACAGGGTCCAGAGAGCCCATCTCCTGGCCCACAGCCAGGATTCCTGGTAGAGCACACTTGACAGATGCTTGTGATGCATTCTGAAAGGCCTCTGTTGGCAGATCCTTCACCAGCTCCCAGGCATCTATTGAAAACAGTTGCCGTTCTTCCATCCTTCTTTACTTTAGGCTAAGAAATTCTAGCTTCTTCAGTTTTTCCTCTCTTGTCACGTTTTTGAGCTGTCTGAACTGTCTTCTTGTTCCCTTTGTTCTCTTCTGCCATCAGTTGAATCCTTCTTGAAGTGAACTGGAGAGGATGCTCGCATGGAGGCCATCCCCATGCTGATAATGGGTTATGTGCCTGCCCTACAGGCTAGGACTGGGCTTGTAGAGCGCAGTGCAGCAGCACGACATTGACTTCTATTGCTGCAAGAGGGATCTCTTCCATATTGCTTGGAAATGTCTATTCAGACTTCTGTAGCAGACTGTGCTGACCCATCTTTCCCTACTTGGACTCATTTGACTCTCTGTTGATTTTCTGCATGACAACAGGAATGGAGTAATTTTTGAAGGGTTTGGGAAGCCTAGTGGAAAAAAAACGAAGTTAACTGTGATAATCTTGCCCATTTCTGAGAAACTGAGAACTCGAATGACTTCCTGCTCAGACAGCTGACTGCCAGCTGAAGTGGACTTTCTCTGTTAATGCAGAGCAGATGAATCTAGGGGGACAGGTGTTTTCCAAGAACCATAAGCAGGTGTTGAGTGGAAGAAGTCCTGCAGGCATGACTTAAAACTTTTCAACAAATCTCCTGGACTCTTCCCCTAAGCAAAATGGTTTCTTTTTCTCCTGGGCTGTCTGACCCCACAGCCCACTTTGGTTCACAAATCTCTTGCTCTGCTGTGTGCATGGCCCTTCCCTAGTCTACTCTCCT
Organism: Vanellus vanellus; assembly: GCF_965231255.1. Taxonomy (NCBI): domain Eukaryota; kingdom Metazoa; phylum Chordata; class Aves; order Charadriiformes; family Charadriidae; genus Vanellus; species Vanellus vanellus. Next base: position 54,359,411 of record NC_138911.1, on the reverse strand, counting down.
TAGGAACTGATAATGCTCACTCTCAGTTGCAAACCAGTGAAATAGCTTAAGAGGAAGAAATGACACCTGCATTGCTAGGCTCCTTGCCAGGGTCACACCTGGAGCACTGGCAATCAGTTGGTTTTCCAGGCCAGTCTTCTCCTTCCATACCTCTACTTGACTGCCCTCGTGTAAGGTCAGGGATGAATTTAAGACTAAGGTGGTGGGCAGGAGAAAATGCAGCAAAGGCACGCTCATGTCTCTCTGCTCTGATGTGTGTTCTTCCTTGGCTTTTTGGCCTAACAACCCAAAGTTATGGCAAAAATGGACAATTAGCTATTTATTGGCTAGATTGATCAAAAATGGTCAATAAGAGCAGTAAAACAGTTTTAAATTAAAGCATCTGAGGCATGCAGAGCTGCAGCCAGGAGTGAGGTGTAATTTTCTTACTGAGGATAGTTTCATACCAGGGATTCACCTTTCCATGGTACATTCTTGGTATTTTGGGAGGTTTTGCAGTAGATTGGTAGACCAAGAGGTCTTGACTTCCAGGTGCTTTGCAATTCCACTTTTGCTCCATTCAAGGAATCTAAAAAATTACTCTGAACACAATAGGACATAAACAGTGAGCTGTGATGACATTGACCCTGCAGACACATTCAGATGGGGTCTCACTTCAGAGACTTTTGAACAACTGAGGCAGTAGGGTCCCAGACACCTTCTCCAGCCACTGTGACTGGAAGAGTTTCCCTATCCCAGCTGAGCTGCCCCAGCAGCAACTCATGGGCATGTTCCTCTGCCCGTGGAGGAGGGGAGGGAACTTCACAGCTACCCCTTTTCACTGTGGGCCAAGCAGTTGGAAATGTTTCTGCCTTTGCAGCAGGCTATGGCCTGTCTCCCCATTTCTGGCCAGTTAATGCAATTCAGCTGCCACATGACAGCTTGTTATAACCACCAAGCTGTGATAACTCAGCTGGAGCTGAGCTCGAGAAACCTGGAGATGTGCAGGTTATGGTGGTGGCAATGAGCAGTGTGCACACCAGCAGGTTTGTGCTGTACATGATTTCTCTTTCACTCCTCCCAGACTCCTTTTTTTCAGGGAGGGAGGAGGGAGGAGTGAGTTTGGCACTTTCTGGCTTCAGGAGTGGTTGCAGGGTCACCTGTCCTCTCTGCAGAGAGGACAAGGACAGCTGATAGATGGTCAGATGCTGGCTCTGGGGTTCTCCCTGGAGTCCTTGTCCGGTGGGAGCATAGCAGGGTCTCCTAAGTGAGGAGTGGTCACTTAGAGGAGATGCCTGAGTCCTGGAAAGGATCAGAGCAAAGCAAAGAACAGGTGATTTTCTCTCCTGTCCCCAGATGATGATTTGCTTTGGTGGTAGCTGAGATCAGTAACCAAGTGCAACAATGCCCCCTCATGATTAGTACTGTGCACATATACCAGAGCATGACCTTGATATGACCTTCAGAAAAATCTCAGTAAATCTCATGTCCTTCAGATCACAACCTGTGTTGTCCACAGCCGGAGCATTCTGGCCCATTTCACCTCTGGCATCTGTTTCCTCCCCTGATTTTTGGTTGTGCTTGTGAAAATTACTCCTCACGTGTTAGGTAAGGTCAAACTTTTAACGCACGAGTGTCAAAGCATCTTAAACACAGGGGCTGGATGCTCAGAGGTGCTTTTAAAATTGAGTATAGCTTAATGTCAGAGGATCATACACCTTCTCTTGGGACTGGTATCCACTCCACTGCCTGTGTGTGAGTTAAGTACAGAGCTATAAAAATTTATAGGCTTTGTCCTTCCATTTCCATGTATCTTCCCTTTCAGAGCAAAGGACTGCCTCTGAAGAGCTGTCATAAGTCATAGCACTCAAACAGAAGTATACAGACCTTTCTGATAGATATGACACAAGATGGTGTTTATAAAGCATTTCTGCTGGGTCAGGATTACATCATGACCAGTGGGGGAAAAAAAAAAAAAAGGCTACTTGTTTCACTGTATACAGGTGGCTGATGTTTATGTCAAATGTTTAAATATCAAAGCCATGAATGGCAAAGTCTAAGCCAAGCGCAGTGAGTTGGTGGGTATCTGTATACAGTCAGAAACCTTCTAAGAAGAGGTCCAAAGAAGAAAGATGTGTAATATGTGAAGACCTTTCTCAGTGAGCTGGGCTGCACAAGCCCACTGCTTGCTCTGCCCATGTCCGTGTCCACATCCATGTGCATGTCCATGCCCCTGGCCTGCCAAGCCGAGCACCCAAGGACAGCCCAGTCCTGCTCCTGGGGAAGGCTGCATGGAGACAACCGCCCTGCTCACGAGTGATTTTTCTGTTCATGCAGACAAACCTCAATTGCAGAATCACTCACAGTTTAAGCACATTTTGGAAGCCAAAATCTTGACACGGTGTCCCTTTTGGTGTCTCTTGGCATTAGTGATCAATGATTCAACGTTCAGGGAAGGCTGTGACACTGACAATCTGATGGTAGCCGTTTTTTCCCAGATGCCTAGATATAGAGATGCTTTGCCTGGATACTCCCAGCAGATTTCAGAAATTTATTATTGACAGAGAAATCTAACACCTATGGATAGCTTTTCTGTGGCTGACAGAATATACAAGAGGAAAAGTGTTTATTCTGGGTATACAGAAACAAGAAAAAAAGTGCAGTACATAATGAAGGGGAAAAGTTATACCACCTGCAAGGCTTTTCTGTTAATGATGTTAAAAAGCTTTTTCCATCCAATTCATGCTTTTAGCTCAGAAGGTGCTTAGGGAAGTTTATATACTATAAAACAAATTAGGTGAAGAAAAAATAATAATAAACCATTTTGGTTTTAGTAACAAAATATTTTGCCCATTAATGCAATTTTCTCATAAATATAGTATTTTGCAGGGAACTTCTGGAATATTTTGTTTTCTGATCTGCTAGAAGTGCTGCTTCTGAACCTCTGCAATGCTCTCAGAGCTGGGAATCACAGGTTTTCACCAATTCTATTGATTAATTCAAATGAATTTGGAGTCATTTCAGGTCAGATTTAAAATTATGATTAAGGTTTGGTGATATAAAATAAATCTCTAGTTCTCAAGGAGAGGTGAAATACAAACTTTTGAACACCTGCCTGTTTCAGGGTGCCTCAACACTCTAATTCTTCAGATGTTAAGCAGCATAAGGACTTCCTTGAGTACTGCTATTTGTGACTGGTAGATAGCATGAGGTTAAAATTAATGTATTTGATTGGAGTGAAGGGGGGGCATGTGACAGGAGATCTCCATTGGGGTTGAAACCTGGAGGTGGGTATTGATTTTACTGATGTTTTTCCTTAGCTTCTGAGAGTGCACTGCTGATTGGGACATAATAGCAATATTGACTGAAAAAGGGATTTATGTATTTATCTTTTTCCCTTGGGAGGCTGCTGTGTTCATGTTAGTTCAGAACAGTATAGAAAGTAAGGGACATGCAATGGTCCAGCAATTCGGGGGGCTTGATTTCCCCCTTGAAGAAAGTGGTGGTTTTGTCATTTTGACTCTTAATCTTACCACTTTCTTTTGTTTGAGTCCTCTGCAGTAATTTTTTTTTCTAACTCTCTTGGCCTTTACCAGCTTGGGCAATTCTGCCCACTGTTTTGTCCAGAGAGGTATCACAGGTATCCTCTCTTCCCTCTCTGGCTCTGAGAGCAACTTGGTGGTTACACGGGAACTGTAACAGTGAGATGTCATTCTGGTGTTTTGCTTTCGTAGCATTTCATTTGTGAGTGAGGGATACAAACAAGTATGCAAAAAATTAATGCTACAAGAGGACAGGTTGGTTTGGATGGCAATAATCTTCTACCTCCACCACAGGTCTGCCAGGCGCTAGCCTGCCTGTTGGGGACATTTGGTGATGTCAAGGTTGCTTAAATCAGCTCTAGCAATGAAAGTGAGGGTTTGTCATTTTGGTAGTGATGATCGATTTCACAAGTGCTCTGAGTCTGGGAGGTTCCATCATTTAGGAAAATTGGGCATACAAAGATCCCCATGGTTCTGAAACAGGCATTTCTCCATTCAAGAGGACTGAGTGTTTCCTGCCTATTCGGGGCTCAGAAGACACAAAGCATGAATATTTTGAAAGCCACATTACTCATCAGTGAATATTTTGTGGGGAAAACCCCTGCCATTTGGGTTGCTTTTAGGTGAAAGGCTCTTTGCTTTCCCAGAAGCCTCATTTTAGGGTTTATCTTCCTTGCACCTTGAACCTGACTCACAGGTCTGTGCACCGAAAGCTCTTTGGTATCACTTACTCGGAAAAACCTTTTCTCAACATGTGCCATATGATTTTATGTGGAATTGGTGATCTCTTCCAAAGGTTTCAACTGGTGCAGCTCCGTGTAGGAGTCTTCATGGGCACTGATTAGGTCCACCTGAGTGCTTCCAATCCTCCAATACTTTCCTGCAATTCTAGAACATCACTAGAAAAGATGTAGAAGCTTTCTCATAGTTCATATGAAAATAATCCACAACTTAGTTCATTAGAGTGCAAGCTACTGTGAGAGGTGACCTCAGGAGTCCTTTAGAGCCGGGGTAACTTGAGAGGCACAAAAAGGACACAGATAATCAGTGTTACCTTTACAAAAAGCCATGTCTTAGAGAGAGAAGGCTTCCAGGGAATCAAATTTAGCTTACATTAAGATTAGGCATTAGACTATCCAGATTGCTAGGTAAAATAGAAATCTCAGTAAAGACTGTCCCCTTTCAAACTGGATCCTAAGGAGTAATTTGCCAGGGAAACAGCTCTCAGTGTTGCTACATCATCTGGCTAGATGTAAACACTGTTGGAGCAGCGCATTTCATACAAATGAGGAAAATGTAAATTTTTTTAATTGCTTCTTATCTTTTGAATAGAAGGTGCAATGAGATTGCAAAATTTAAGGGAAAAGACAAATACAGATTTCCAGGTTCTGATACCACCCACAGCCTGGCTGGTATAAACCTTCAGCCTTGCTTGATGTTACTTGGGATCCACAGTGGTGTAAAATCAAAATGCAGCCTCTGACAATCCCGGAGACACTGTTTTCACAGTGACTTGTTTAAAAGCAACCTAGGATCTATCCTCACTGAGAGAGTGCTGTTGGCAGAGGCAGGCATTGTACAGACAGTTTTTTCTGATATCTTTCAGAAATATAGACAGTTCCTTACAGAGGCAGGGGGGAGTTACTGCGTACATCCTAATGAAATGCTGATAGCATGCACAAAACAAGGTCTGTATCTGGGCAATGAGCAAGAAGCAGGGTAGGAGAGCTTACAGAAAAGCCGGCAGGGATTAATATTCAGGATTTCTGTAGGTTACTTTATTGGCTAATGTACCGTTGAGACATGAGCAGCTATGCTTACTTGCTTAGGTTAAGTGCAAGAGCTTTTCCAAAGAATGGAAGTTACTTCCCAAAGTGAACAAATGGGCTGCCTTCACTACTCGTCTCAGACGCCTGCACTGGAGCTGCTGGAGCTTTGCTGCTGCTGCTGCTGCTGAAACAGCAGACCCATGTATACCCTTAGCTGAAAGCGAAAGGTTTATTGCTCCAACCAGAGGTCATAAAATGAGCGAGATTTAATAAAAGCCATAGTAGCAATTGTGCCTTCTGAAACAGGCACTCACCTATACACTTTATTTGCACAGACAGTTATTGCAGCTGGGTATTATGTGCTGACTCTGCTGCCTGGCACTCTCAGACATGGTAATTGCACATGCAAACTGGGTCAGAAATTGTGTGTGCAGTTATGTCTGACATTCCAGAGAAACAGTCCTCCGTTCTTGCAGAGAAAGGGTCAGAGCAGTGCCATTTTGGGGGACTGAAGTAAAGATGGTTGAATCACAGGGACAGGACTACTAGAAGCAGTGAACCTACAGGTTTTGTCCATGCTGAAAGCGCAAGTTTTTTCAGCGCTGCATGTTGGCAGCGAGCAACAGTGAAACAGTCTAAATCTCCAGGCAAAGCAAGAACGGAGATTATATTATCTCACAGATGGGATGCTGGAACACATGCACACCCATCCTAGAGCCCCTTTGTCTAGAAAAGCTGGTGAAAAAAGGACTGAGATTGACTAATTTATCATATGATTAATAGATTTGTTGGGTGTGATGAATTGATTTCACTGCAATAACACCAGGAATACACAACAGAACTGGGAAATGACGGCAGGTTTTTCTGCTTTGTGAGTTCATCCTTATTGCCTGGTTATTGACCCTTACATCCAATAGATGTCTGTAAAAAAATAGAGGGTTTCTCCATTATTCAAAGTGGCAGTGAGCAGGAGCAGCAAGGCACCATGCATCAAGCAGAATGGTTAGCAGCAAACCATTTCTATCAAAGGGGTGATTTCCATATATATAGCTGTATTTCCATATAGCTCCGGCAATGTGATTTCTACTTGTACATCTTGCTCCTCCAGCAGCAGTAAAGGGGAGATTATGTTGGAATGAAGTTTAAATGGAGAAAAGGGCCAAAGAACTGATCCTACTAAGTGCCAAAGAGACTTTGACATGTGCTTAATGATGCTGAATTATTCATTGAGCTGGCCAGGCAAACTGACATTGCAAAGGGAAATAAATGAGGGTGCCGGAGAGAAAATGCCAAACGATTGTCAGCCAAATGTCCCAGTGTTACAGATTTCATGGAGGATCCAGCCTGGGATCCCACCCCTTAAGTGCTGGTCGCTGCTGGGTGCAAGCCCTTTGTAAAGAAGAGAGTGGCTCTTTTTGCCATGCACACAGGTGCAATTTTGGTGAGGCTTGTGTGCCCAGTTTATCTCAGTTTGTGATGGGAGACCTTCCCTTTGAGGTGAGGTATTGCGAAGAGCAGGGAATGGCCAGAAGGCATGTGTTTCAAGGGAAGGGAGGGAACTGAACCTCATCCTGGTTAGGATCTGACTCTCTTCTCAGGGGCAGTCTGAGCAGACGTGTTGCTTTTGCAGTATTCACTGCACTACAACCCACTAAGCTAAGAAGAGTATCCGGGACGAGCAGGAGCCATCTAACACATGCTTGATGCTACATGGGGGAGGCTGAAAAGATCAATGTGATAATCATGGACTTACAGGCCTGGCTATGCTGTGGTTTGAGTCCTGCCTGGGGAGCAGAATTGCTTCCTGGCACCTCTCTGTCTGCTAAGACTAGAAATGTTGCCTCAAACACCATGTAAATGGCTCTGCTACATATAGCTGAGCTCTCCCGGGTATTCTGGAAGAAAATATTCAGAGCACTTGGCTTCAGCTCCTATTGCTGTTGCTCTGATTTGAAGATGCTGGCAGCTGAGATTTTCAGGATTTATTCAGATGCAAACTTTGCTTTTGCCCTGTGGGTAAGGGTGGAGGTCAGGTCTGAAGTTTCTATTCATGGATTTGAGCCAGGCATAGATATGTATCATACCTATATGTAGAGTTCTATACCTAAGCCTTCCCATCTCTTCCTGCCTGCTCTGTGCTTGTTCAGTAGAGAGAGTTCCCAGTGCTGCTAAATGGAAGTTTTGCAGAGAAAGCAAGGGGACAATCATGCAGCAGAAACACATACCGCAGGAACTGTCTGGGCCTTTGCGAAGCCAACATCAGCATGTCCAGCTGCGCTCAGCTGCATCCAAATACTACATCCTTGGTTTCTTTGGGCTCCAGCAGAGTACAGTGCTCCTTCCTGTTTACAGAAACGAAAGCAAAACAAGCTGTTATGCCATCCCCACCGGAGCTGAGCCCCACTCACGCCTTGGGGTAAGACCATCCAATACACTTCCAGCAAATGCCAGAAAACAATTGTGATAATTGGGGTTCGTAGCTGACCCGTCTCTAAAGATGTCCCTGCTGGGGCATGCTGTGGTGAGCCCTGAGGTCCTGGTCCCTATTACTCAGGACAGGGACTTGCCGGAAGGACCCACAGCCCCCACCCAGCCTGTGTGGGTTTCCTTGGAATCTCACATCCAGGTCAAGACAGATGTGACCAGGCGTGTGGGCCAAGTGATCACCTCATCCCTATCAGCACTGGCTCAGGAAAACGAGGTACAAACAAGGTACAAAGCATGTGCATCCTAAACCACCAAAGTTTGTGTTTTCCCAGGATCAGTTCTCCTTTCCTCAGCAACATACTCTAAGAAATGGGGAGAGTCCGTTTCTGTTAGCTTATCTTGGGTAATCCCCACCATAGGGAAAAGAGATTTGAAAAATCCAATCACTGAAGAAGGTTCTGCCACACACTTTGGTTTTGTGCAGTATTTTAAACAAGTTTAAACTATAGGGGTTTGACTCTTTCCAGAAAGGTGAGAATGCAACATGCTTTCGGCTGTCACTCCCGCAGGATTTCGCTTTTGCTGACCAAAGTGAAGAGTCTATAAAACGCTGAGGCACCCCCTGTGCATCCTTTTAGCATATTTCAAAACAAAATAGAAAGAGAGGGGATGTAAATATTTACTGGAATTGTGTATCAGAGAGCATCCAGGGATCCACATTTGGATAATCTGCATTGCAAGAAAAGTCAGGGGAATAGCAGATGACTTTGAAAGGCTGTAGTGCTAGACATGTTTCTTAACACGCACAAATTGCTCCCTGATATCATAAGGAAAAAGAAAGCTCTGCACTGATTATTAGTTTTAGATCTTATTTTAGTTGTAGAGCCTGGAGACCCAGTCAAGATCAGGATCTTTTGTTAGCTGAGATATGAGCATTCAGTGAAGTCCTCTCCTTGGAGAGTTTGGAGGGTGAATTTCAGTCTAAGGAGGATGGTTTAATGCATGAAACCAGTAAATTCCACCATTTTGTGTTGGCTGAGTCACTACGTGCCCAGCAATGTCAGTCAGCCCCATGTACCCTGAGTGCACCTCTCCCATTACAAAGAAAAAAGATGAGGAAACATGTCTAACATTTGCTTTATTAAACAGACATACAGAAGTCTGCCCACCTCTACTGAAAGATGAGATGAGTCTCTCCTCCTCTTCAGGAACTGTTTTGCCCCATTACTTGTAGGTAGTGTGAACAAGGGATGTTTTCTCCAATCCCTACACTTGCACATGTTTGCTGCATGGTAAAATGGGACTACCTTCACACCCCAGGCCTGTCATCAGTCTGATTCAAAGCTGCTCCCATTCCTGTTATATTTGAACTCAGCTTAAAATACAGCCGATGGAGAAGGATGCAGTGAGTTTGGTAGGAGATGAAGCACAGCCAGTCCATGCGAGTGCATGATTCCTCCTGCCACATACTATAAATGATGCTTCTGCTGTACATTAGAGGAACGGAACTACGTTAGGGCTGGAGGACCAAATGGTCTGCTTTAATTATTCATCATTAGCAGTAGCTATTATTATTTAAGAGCTGCCCTTCTTAGCCTGAAATATTAACTGCTAGCCTGTTTCTTTCCTTGATTGCAACCATCCAATGCCCTGCTGTATTTGCTCTTGAAGTGGGCCCTGGCAAAGGTCTTCTCCATCAAGCTGGCTCCAACTCATTGCCGTTCCCCAGTAACCCAGGCCTCCTGGATCTCCTCTGAGGGCTCTTCCTTGCAGTAATTCATACCAAGCCAGGCAGTGCTTTGCTTCTCATGTTGGTCCCAAATATGCGCCGGGTTTCCTTTGCTGTGCTCCATCGATATCCCCCTGAGCCTGACTCAGATGCTGCATACGATACATTCAAGGGAAGAGTTCCCACCGGTGGTGCCAGCACGCCTTACTATCATCTCCATTTCTCCCTGAGAGGCACAGGCCTTGTTTACTTTTCTTTTAATAACACAGATGGTTTTAATAGTTCTCTGCCTTCGCCCCCAGTTCTTTCTCCTTGTCTGTAGTCTGTTTAATGCTTCCTTCTAAGTGATGGCTTTGTCACTTAATCTCATTAAAACTTCTCTTCATTGAACTCGGTGAGCTGCTTATCAGACCGTAAGCCTAATCTCCCATTTGTAATTAATTTGTTCTGTGCCTCCTACAATTTGGCATCATTAGATGATGGCATCACTCTCAAGGTCACTGATACACAGCACGAGGTAAACACCCATGGTTCCAGCACTAGCTGCCTCGCTAGCCTCCTCCTGCCTCCTCTCTTTTCCACACTGCTTGATTTTATTGACAGCTTTCTTCCTTTCCCTCAGCCAATTTCTGATCCATTTTGGATGCTTCCTGTCCAGAGTGTGCTGCTGTGTGACTGTGCAGATCAATAGCCCACACTGTCTAGGGGCAAGCGCTTTTCTGACATCCTCCAGACTCATCTGCACTAGTTTTCCTCTCACCTTCCATTTCTTTCCTACTTGGTCCAAGAATTTAGGTGCACTGTTCTTCCTTTGCTGAGTTACACGTTTGTAAAACTTGCAGAGCCTTGTCCTCTTGGGCTCAGGATCAGGAATGGGATACAGGAGCCTTTCACCTTCAGGCCACTGGTCCTCAATGGCTTGCTCACCAATGGCATAGGTAGAAACAAGCCACAAATCACTATTATGATTGTATGTCCATAGTTTTAAAAAAGGAAGAAATCCTGGATTATCACAGTTCATGGTACCAACCAGTACCACCAGGCAATTCCTGTTGATGGGATGAGGAAAGAAACCAAGCATGAACCAGAGATGAAAACAAAACCAGTGCTTCCCTACTCCCTGGAGGTCCTGCCAGGGTGCTGGTACTCAGCACTACCACAGACTTTGCCTCCAGCCGGTGCATAAAGGTGTTTGCGTCGCCCTGCTCTGTCTGGCTCTGCTGGCTTGAACTCCCCTTTTAGCAATGAATTTCACAGGCTAGAAAAGGCGAGAATGATACCCTTAGTGACACTGCCATTTGCTCATTGGGATTTTCTGGTATAGAGTTGTCTGGGACTTTTGCAGGCTCTGGAAATAGTAGCATTCCCAGTCCAAGCTAAATCTCTTCATTTTCTCAAACAGATTTATTTTCATCTCACGTACTTCCCTGTTCAGATGTAGCATCTAACAAACTCAAGTTGATGTTTTAACCATTCTTTCAGTTTTTGCTGTTCTCCCCTGAAAGCTATCTACTCAACTTAAGTAATAGATGCACGCAGAGCTGTCATTAAATCATAGGTATTGGTATTCAATACAGTATTGATCACAGTATTCAGAAATTCAGTGTTCAGGCAGCTATAGAGAGCAGCTCCAAATCCATTACACAGAGCTGTGGGGAGGAAATCTAACAAGCACTGAAATCTCAGGATTTTTAACTCATGAGAGTCTGCAACTGTATTTCCTAATTGGCAGTTTTTGTAAGCGTGCCTAATTTTTCTTGCCTGGTAGTCAAGAAAGAAAAAAAAAAATCTACTGGTGAGAAATTCTGCTGCCTTTTGGGAGAAGGCAGGCTGCTGTAAAACAGATATATATTTTTCTGAGGGGGGTAAATGCAGGAAGGACATTTTGCATTTGCTCACATAATGGCTGCATATATATCAGCTTTGCTACCTTGCTGGGAGCTGGCACGAGGGGACCGGGTACATGCAGCTCAGTAGCTCGAGAGCATCTGTGTTGAGCGGCTGCGTTCAAGTCGCTGAGTGCAACATTTTAGGTAAGAGGCAGCTCTTACCTGAGGATATATGGTAATTGCTCCCAGTGAAATGTGCCTGGCTCAGCAGCAAGAAGATGTATATACAACACACTTGCAAGCTGTTAGGAACTGCATGTTTTGTTTAAATGTGGTGAAGTCTCAAGATTCTAGGTTAAGGCCAGGAAAACTTTGTGGTTATAGTCAAAAATAAGTTCCTGCTCAAAGGACGTGTTGATAAGAGCAACTGACTGACAGACAGACTGACTTCAGGAGACTCATTCCTGAGATCAGAACCGGGCTTGGATCAACAGATAAACCTTCCATTTCCCTAAACAATCTGTGTTTCCTAAACCGTCCTTGTTTTGATCTCTCTCTGCAATACACTCCTCCAAACCATGCTGAAAACATCTTTTTAATCCATTTATATAACTCTCTTTGTGTGCTGTGCTGCCATTCTCTGTGCTCACACAATCACTACACCAATGTGATCAACAAAAGAACAAAAATCATTTTATTCAGCGCATACTCCGTTTCCTCTGAGAATGAGCCCAAGTTCACTTTCATTCAGCTGTAATGCACTTGGACCCTGGTTCCTAGAAACAGCATTGCAGCACTAAATATCAGCTATCTACTATCAAAAAGGATTTTTTTAAATTTCAGTTTTGTTTTATTTTTAATGATCCATTTGTCTCTTCAGACTCAGGAGCAGACAGTGAAATAGCTGTGATTTGCAGCCACAGGCTGCCCGTTCCCTCCTCTGCTTCCATGGAAACACGTGTTGGATGAGGCGAAACCAGGCATGGATTTAAAGTACACGATTTCCAAAATATTTGCTTTTCCTTGCAAGGAGTCCTTTCCCTTCTGTTTGTACAAAGCTCCAGATGAGGAGGAATTGCCTCTAGGGAGGGGCAAGTTTTCAAGGTGCTGACTGGTGGAATCATAGAATCATAGAATTGTCTAGGTTGGAAGAGACCCTTGGGATCATCAAGTCCAAACATCTACCCTACTCTACAAAGTTCTCCTCTATACCATATCCCCCAACACAACATCTAAACGTCTCTTAAACACATCCAGGGATGGTGACTCAACCACCTCCCTGGGCAGTCTATTCCAATGCCCGACCACCCTTTCTGTGAAGAATTCTTTCCTAATGTTCAGTCTAAACCTACCCTGTTGGAGCTTGAAGCCATTCCCTCTTGTTCTGTCATTAATTACCTGTGAGAAGAGACCAGCACCAGGTGTTGGTGTGGGGGTTGAAATCATCCTCCCTGAGCACATGAACGTGCCCCTTTGCTGCTCAGAGATGAAATGCATGAGGCAGTGCAGGGACAGTGAGTTTTAGAGCTGGTATCATTATGGCTGTGGCATTTGTGGTCAGGAGGCTTCAGCTTTAATGTAATCCCTTTGCTTTACCTTTGTCTCCTCCCTGGAGGGGTGGCGATCATACCCTCCTGTGCATTTTGGGACCCCAAAGATACCAAGTTAGCTCTGTAATAGCTCCATGTGTCCGCTGGGCAGCCTCTCTCCTCTCTGGGTCATGGTAAAAAACAGATTATTTGCGGTTTGAGGGCAAACCAAGGAAGGGCTGGGGAAAGGGCGATGGGTCACGCAGACCTGCATGGCATAGGCAGGGCTCAATACAGCTTTTTGGGTGGGTGGTGTGTTTTGTATGGGAAACTGATTCAGAAAGAAAGAACTTGTAGGAGAAAATGGACCTTAAGCAACAGCCACCAGCTCTTCCTGCCTCTCTCATGCAGCAATCTCTCGCTAGAAGGGCTCTCACCCTACATGGACACCAGCTCACTCTGCCACTGGAGGCCAAGCTGGACACCCACTGCCTCAGGCATGATTCCGTGGGACCTGGTCCTGCTGTGGGAGCCAGGTCCTCTTGTGGTGGTCTTATTTGCAGGATGTGAGCCCTGCTCCTGGCAGCCGCACACCTGGTATATTCTACTTGACCCCTGTTTCTTGGTGAGTGGGAAAAAAGCCTCTCAGATATGGTGCCTTTAACAAGGCCCTGAGGTGAATGAGTTGCTGGCTGCTACTTATGCAGGGTGTCTTTCCTGCATGGAAAAGAAGCGTGTTTTATCCTCCATCACTTGCAAAATGTTCAAGTTTTGAAGGCTGCTTCTGTCTGTGGCAGCCTAAGGACAAAGTGAGGCAGAAGCCTGTTTTTTTCCAAAATAAACCCCAAGCCAAGCCCTTTTGGCTGCAGGACGGCCTCCCATTTTGGCAGCTGGAAAACCCATCCACCCTTGGCCTCTTAAAAAAGCCCGAAATCAGGTGTCAAGAGGTAAAAATAAATGTCACTCCATGCTGGCCGATGATTCCAAAAGTTTCACACTGATCAGAGCCCTTCATTAATTATTTAGCTGAGGGGACATGTGCCGAAGGGTTCTGACACTTCAGATGTGCAAAGTAATTGCCACATTTACTTCCCAGCTAATGGGGAGGCCAAAATAAATTGTATTGGGCTGAGTAGGTATGCGTGGGTGGGCAGGGGAGGGGGAACCAGGACCTTCCTGTTCTTGCATGTGGTTTTATCCATACCCCAGAGCCCACAGAACTTCACTGTGTCTCGAAGGGCTCAGGGTTGTCCCCCTATGTGTCAGCATGGGCCGGACATGTCACAACACTCGGCCACAGCCACCTCCACCCTCCCCTCCGTGCGCTGCTATAAGCAGCCTGTGTCTGTGCATCACGTCTCCTTTTGCTTAGTGCCCACTCCAGGGTTGCTCTGGCTCCTCCGGGCAGCACAGGGGCTGCTGGTTAGTTTGCTCCGAGTTGCCAAAGCAGGATTGGACCCCATGTTGTGAGCGGTGCAGAGCTGCACCCTGCATGCAGGGCTGTGCTCCTCCCCAGTTGCTGAAGCACATGGTGACGAGCAGCAGCTCTCCCTGCTCCAAAAAAAGTAGGTCTCGACTGCAGGTTTGCAACCTGAGGAAAACAAACAAATGCAGAGCAGGATGGCTATATTTATCTGAAACTTAGAAGCTGCGGTTTGCAGGAAACTTTGATCACTTTAAATGTCAAATGACATGGGGAAAAAAAGGAGAAAAAAAGCACAATTAAAACCCAAGTGTTTTGGAAAGGGTAAAAGGTGCTGTTTCCAAAATGAAGTACGATTTCTTCTGGCCTCCATTACTAGACATCCTAATCCAGAGAGGGCTGATGCCTCTTGGTTTCAAGCTAGGGGTACTCAAAGGCAGAGGTTTCCAAAGCCCAGTCCCGCAGGTGCTGAGGACCAGCAGGACTCAGAGACCTGCCTGGCATTCAACAGCAGCTGATCACATCTACTGTATCTGTGAAAGATGAAGTTCATCCAAAACAAAATATGGCATTTGGGTTTGGGGTTTGGGATTGTTTTGTTTGCATACACAGATTGTAGTTTTCATTAATTTATCATAATTTAAAATTAATGTCATGCCATTGTGTTTTATCTCCGATTCATTTGCAACAAATTAATCTTAAGTGTCTGGCGTATGAAATGCAAGAGCCTTATATGGGACACAGGGATATCGTGCTTTTAGTCCCTGGATGTTTTTATTAAGAATGAGGTATCTGATAGAGTACAAAGGGGCATTTGGTGATACCTCTCAGTCAGGGATTTTCAACAAAGATCCATCTAGTTAATTGTTTGCAAGGAGTGAAACACTTGGGGAAAGCGGTTCAGAAATCCCAGCAGATCTTTTGCGATGCTTGCCCAGACCTATTTGACTATTCTCTTGGAATTCCCCAGTTTCTGCAAAAGCCAAACCTGTTGCAAGGGAATTCACTATTCATGCAGAAAATGTAGTATGCTATCCTTCCACCTCGCATTGTTCATGTGCAGTGCTCTGGGATAACAGCTATTTCTGTACCTCTGCAAATCTACACTGTTCCTCTGAAATTACTGCTGCTTCTCCCATATCCATGTGCTATCCGTTATTGAAGCGGAGTGGTTAAATGTACTGTGACATACGGAAAACATTTCCCCTTGTTCAGTTTTGTCCAGCTTATTAATTGATAAAGATGGCAAAATAATTCCATTTTGCATATTTATGTTCAAATGCACTCTATACCTCTTATTATGTATTCACGCTCATGCCAGAGTAGAGGGCTGTTGTTCTTTTGCAGAAGCAATCGGGAAAATGTGGCTTATGGTATTTAACAATATAGTCAGGGAAATCTGAATTCCCTAGGCATTTTAGTTTGTTTTTCTAAATGTGAAATAGTTTTGCTAATCTATCTTTAATCCTTTGGCCTTGAGAATGGGAAATGAAATTGTCTTTTCTCAGATACTAGACGTCAGCATCCAAATCAGGACTTTCTCATTGTGCGCAGAGAGGGGGAGCGAGGATACGTGATATTCAAGTACTCAGAGATGGAATCTGCTTTTCAGAGATAAACCCATTTCCACAAATTCAGTGGGCTTACCTGGGTTCTGCATTTTTTTCCTTCTTTTTTTGCTCATTTTGCTTCTGTATGCATAAGGTATCTAGTTTTAGGGATGAATGATATTCAGTTCCTAATTAGCTGGCTCCAGGGCGTGGATTTTCATTGCATATTTTTCTGATTTGATGCTGGAAGCTTACTTGACCTTGCTTGTGGTGTCTTCCATAAGATACATACACATGATCCATCCTTTCCTCTTTTCTTGGCCCCATGTGAGGGGATGTGCCAGGGCAGGGCCAGCTCCCCCAAATCTCAAACCATCACTGCTTTTCTGTATAGCTCTTCTTCCAGCCGATGTCCTAAAATGCCCACAAAACCATTTTCCCTGTTCATTTCCCCAGCAAACACAACTCTGACCACTTTCCAGGCAACACTTCTGGCACATCATTTCCTGATCTAATTCTTCTAATTGCCCTAGAGGCCCATAATAACATTTAAAAACCAGAGTGCTGCTTTACTGTCCGAAGAGTTTCTCTAGGCAGTGCTCATACTGTCTCTCACCAGAGGCCTGCTCATATTATCCCTTTCCTTTCCCCCTCCCACAGCCTTGCACTGACATTCCTGTCTTACACACCAGTATTTTATGTCCTTCATTTTTCCTTGTTCCCCGCCCCCCCCCCCCCTCCCCCCCCCCCTTGGACAGTACTAATGCAGTCCTCATTCATCAGCCCTTCGCCCCACGCAGCGCTGTTAGCATTGCTGAAATAAGCAGCCACGCTCTCTGCCTCCTCCATCGCCTTTGCAAGCACTGTAGGGTTGGATTTGCTCAGGATTAGAAAGTGTCTGCTTTCTAATCTCCCCACGACCTGTCCCCCCTTCCTCTCCAACCTCGGCCAAAATCTTTTCCATATTAGCAGGTGACTTCCCAGCTTGAGAATGATCTAGAGCTGTGGCTGGGTGAGTGCCAACCCTCCCTTCGCAGAGAGCATTTTGGTACCCAGGTGTCTTGCATCCATGGAGCAGGCGGTTGTGGCTATTACATCCAGTGGTGTATTAGTGATCTGTTGCTGTTTTCTGGGGAAAGCTGAGGTTGCCATGACGATTGTGAGTCGGTCGAGCTGGTGTGTGCATGGTCACAGCATCTGCACACCTCCGCCACTAATGCATTTATCCTCTCGGCCTGCCAATGCAGTGCAGTGGGGGCAGTGGTGGGGGACGCAAAGATGCCCAGGCTGAGATGCTCGAAGCAGCTCTCCATCACAGTGCAGAGGGGTAAGCAGCTCAGGGCCTACTCAGTGACTCCTTTTCCCAAAGAAAATGACTTATTTTTTTTGGAATGGAGGTTGGGGAAGAGACCTGGTCTGTAGTAAGTCACTGCACATTCTTCCACCTGCCTGGTTTGGGCCAGCAGGAGGAGCGCTGGGTGCAGGAGCAGAGGAACCAGCAGAAATGCTGCAAACCAGAGCCAGTTTGCCAACATCCCGGCTGCCTGTGAGAATCCCAGCCTGAATTAGAGGCTTGTGGCACTGCTGCAAAAGAGGCCTCGATCTCCCAAGGGTCTGCTTGCAGGCTGTCGGTTTAATTTGCAGTCGCTTTTGCACAATTTGCAGTTGCATTTTGCACTTAGACAGAGCATCCCAGCCCCTGAATCAGTACCTGGAGCTTCAAAACTTGGGCCTGATCCCAGTAGGGCAGGAGGGAGGGGCTGTAAGATGGAAGCAAGGCTTTGGGCATTTTTGTGGGCACATCAACCCTGAGGGCTGTACTGGAGCTGCCTCAGCCCAGGACCTGGACAGGTGGAGGAGCAAAGAGCAGGACTTAACCAGGGAGGCCCTGTCTAGTGCTGCCATGCAGCAGAGCTGCGTTGGTGTGGCACTTCGCCTGGGCTCACAGCAGAGCTGTGTGCCTGGGACATGGTGCTCTCTGTGTGCCACCACACCACGTACCTGCCTGCTTGTACCAGCGCAGTTCCTGCTCACGCTCTTGTTTCTGCCTCTTACTGCCTCCTCTGCTCCCAGCAAAGCAGCTCGGAGGGGCTGTGCCTGTCAGCATCATGGAGGGAGAACCAGTGAGATGAGATGCTCCAGGGCCACCTCTTCTACTCCCATCACAGGACCTTGCTCAGGCAGGGACAAGGTTCCTGGTGGCTTGTGGCACACCCATGGGGTAAAGTCCAGGCCTCATTTCCCCAGCTCAGGCACTGACAGCCAGACATTGCTTTGAGAATTTGCTACAAGTGTGTCTTCTTCATCTCTTCTGGGCATGCTTGGCCAAATAGGAGGCTCCTCTGTACCCCAGCATCCTTGCACAGCACCAGGCAGGATTTCACCATTTCCAAGAGCAATGCAATCCCAATTCATCTTTATGATCTTGCTTGATCTCCACTGGTCCAAGAATGACAGCCAGTAACACCAGCCTGCAAGTTATATGGCAAAAATGAATGAGGCTCCTTTGCCAGAGCAGCAGATGTTGTGCTGGGTGCTGCAGAAATAAAGCTTAAAAAGCAGAAGATGCCCCAAATTTAAATAGACCAAGCAGACCCAGAGACCTAAGAGAGATAATTCCCAAGGTCACATAAGAAGCCTGTGGCAGACGTGAGGACTGAACATAGATCTCCTGAGGCCCAGCCACACTATGGTCTCAGGACTGTCTTCTCTTTTGTCTTCCAGTCCATTAGGAAGATCAGTTAATGAAATGGAATTAATAATGCCAGCTGCAGCACCAGCAATGCTGTAAGGGAGACAAATTTAGCAGCATAGGCTTAAAAGCAGCAGGCATGAAAATGGGAGTAGGGCTGCAAGCACCATAAATGCCTGTTCTTGCGGGGGAATGCAGTAGGTCAGCCAGAGTTTTAGGGTCTCATCAGCTTTACTGATCAAATCTTAAAGGAGGAATGAAGATGTACCAACTACCTCCCCCAGAGGAGAGAAACACCCAATTTTAAGGTTCCCAGCAACTGAAAAAAGTAGTCCCACTGGAAAGAATCAAAAGACTTTTCTAGGTCAATGGCAGTAATAGAGCCTTCATTTCTATGATCCTCACGGTTCAAAAATAACATTAAAGAACAAGAGAAATTATCCACTTCTGAAGAGTGAGAAGTAAATCAAAATTCATTCTTATGTGTAAGACGTGCTGTTGCCTGCAGTAGTCAGTGAGCTCAAATGGCACTGAAAAGTGCCAGCTGTCTCTGGGATGGCCATTGCAGAGGATCTGTGCCAGGTTCATTGAGCGACTGCACATCAGTGGTTCAATAACCAAAACAGAAAATTGTTTCTTGACAACAGCACCAAATCTAAGGACTTCCCCCCACATAGCTCATTTACTAGGATTCAAAGAAAGGCCACCTCATTCCCAGGGTGGGAAGCAAGTGCAAAATATATCTCACCTGATTCTTTCACCTGCTCGTTTAACTCATGTCACATGGTTGTTGTGAAGTCCTTACAGTAATCTGAGACTTTAAGCAAAAATGGGCATGAAAAACAGATCTGCTGAGCAGAAAGTGAAACAGAGGCGGCAGAGCAGAAGCTTAGCAACATATCTCAAAACACACCTCTTGCCCCTGTGAACAACGCAAATATTTTGACGGGTGATTTTAAAAAACCCTCATAAACACAGGCATTTCAAGACTTCTAAAGGAAATCTCAGGGAAGCTGGAACATTATGTGACATGTTGGGACACAGGGTTTCTTTTGTTATGAGTATTCAGGTCCAGACTTAAACCGTACCAGTTTAAGACCATATTGTCTTTTTTACCAGCTTATTTATTCCTTGTGTGGTCTAAAGACCCGAGAAAAGAAGTAATTAGTCTCCTAAGAGAAAACACCAAAGACTGGGGGCAAAAGGCAGCAAGGACAGAGCTGTCTGTGTTCCACCTAGACTGTGAATGGTGATGGACCTGAAATAGCCCTCAGCATCTCCCAGCTCATGGCCTTTTTGCCTGAGCTGCCTCGGAGAGATTCTGCAGCCCAGAAAATGCATTGTGGAAGAATGAGTGCAAGACAGCAGGAAGGGTGAGAGTAGAGCCAGGATCTGGCCCATCCCTCTGCTATTGACAGCCTCCTCACGAAAATGTAATTGCTGGCTGCCCTTGGCTTGGAGTACTCAGGCAAAAATTCCCCACTGCTCTTTAGAGCTTTGAGACATATTAATGCAACTTTTAAAATAGCATCCCCTCTATTTTTGTTTCTAATGTTAAGAACAAATTAGCTTAGAAGAAAAACCCAATGATCTCCCTTAATGCTGTTGTTCTCCTAAAGTGCTAAATGTCAGGATCTTACAGCACCACGTTGCAGATCTGGTGCTGCCCTCAATGTGTCCCACGATGCGTTGACGTGGAGTGATGCAGAGCACTGTTCTGAAAAACATAATCAGTCCAAATGTCTTCAAAGTCACTGCGCTTAGAGCAGAACTGGCAATGGTTTCAGCTCTATCTTTGAAATTTTTATCATTAAATAGTCTTTGAAACCAAGGCTGATTTCCACCCTGCCTTCCAGCAGGATTGTTAAGGGACAGCCCTGAACTTTACGGCCATGTGTGATCCTTCCAATGGTAGAACAGTGGGTACTCCTGAGCTCCTATGGACTGTTATGTCAATTCAAGTATATTTACCTAAGTCTTCGATGTTGCTAACTCTGACCTCATCAGAGCTCATCAATGGTGCACAGGCAGGCTGGGTCACTGTGGAAGTGGGAGGACCTTTGGAAGGAAGCAAGGTAGAGCTGGAGAGCTAGTCCTGATGTGGGGCTTGTTGTGTCCCTGTAAGCAGCACAACCCCGGTGGCCCACACACCACAGCAGGGTGCCCGTGTCCTTTGCTGAGCTGCAGTCTGCACCTTATCCAGCAATCTCTGTTGGGGTTGGAGGGATGGAAAGAATTGAGGCAGACAGCAATACCCTATTTATGTGTTAACTTGGCCAGAAGATTCCCTCAATGGGAGGTTAGGATGGGCTGAAAGCCACCAGGTAACTTTATTTTACTGAGTCCTTACCTCACACATCCTACATACATGGGTCATTATCTCCAGCAGAGCTACTTAACAGGCAAATGCCAATGAGCCCACTTGGCTTGTGGCTGTGCCATCCACATTGAGCTTTAGGTGACCTCACTAAAACATCTTAAGATCTGTAATCATTTCAGTAACATCCTGTGGCAAAAGGAGGCTTCCCGTGGACAGTGCTCTGAAGGGAAGGGAAGCAAATTCCACTTACTGCTTTTAATTGTGCTTCCATTCATGGTCACAGGAAAACTCTCCTCCAAGACAGCAGTATCCTGCTGTTGACGCCAAGATCTCCGACCTGTGCATGTCTCAGCCTTTGAAGATCCAGGCAGCGTTATGCATATTTGTGCCCTCCAGTCTGCTCAGTAAATGTTTAGTTGGTGGTCCTGATTTAGTTTTGTTGCAAAGAAGTAGTTATCGCCCTCAGTCTATTGATGGACAACTGCTTAGTCCTAATTCTGGCTCACTACTTACTGAATGCATAATTTAAATTCTCATTGCAGAAATGCATTTTTTATCAATTGCCATTTTAGTCCTGGATCCACCCAGGGCTGACTGGGATTTTGTTAAACTTTTTGTGCAAGTCTATACAGACACACATACAGCATTAATACCAGGTGCTGCCTCTCTCCCTCACCTGACAGCTCCTGGGATAAGTGAGTGCATGCTGGAAGACCTTCTTACATCATTTGCATTTTCTAAGTTTGTTCGTCTCACAGTTAAAGTTGAGTTCTGTTTCATAGAATCATAGAATGGTTTAGGTTGGAAAGGACCTTGAAGATCATCGAGTTCCAACCCCCCTGCCATAGGCAGGGACACCTCCCACTAGACCACGTTGCCCAAGCCCACGTCCAGCCTGGCCTTGAACACCTCCAGGGACAGGGCCTAAACAGCCTCTCTGGGCAACCTGTTCCAGTGCCTTACCACCCTCAAAGGGAAAAATTTCTTCCTAATGTTTAATCTAAACCTGCCCTCTTCCAGTTTAAAGCCATTCCCCCTCGTCCTATCGCTACATGCCCTAGTAAAAAGTCCTTCCCCAGCTCTCCTGTAGGCCCCCTTTAGGTACTGGAAGGCCGCAATAAGATCTCCCCGAGCCTTCTCTTCTCCAGGCTGAACAGCCCCAACTCTTTCAGCCTCTCCTCATAGGAGAGGTGCTCCAGCCCTCAGATCATCCTCATGGCTCTCCTCTGGACATGCTCCAGCAGGTCCATGTGTTTCTGACACAAATGCGTTGTTCTTGTTACTGGTGGTAAAGTGATGGGTTCTGGTGCCCTGAATTAACTTAGCTCTGGAAGTACCGTGGGACAGTCTAATCACATGGGCTAGGTCTGAAGAGACACTTTCCAAAGGGAAGTAAGAATTTAAACAGGAAAACTAATGGTGTGGTTTATTTTGGTGCCCTGGGGAAGGAGATGGAGACCTGAAGTCTGGGGCAAGAAGAATCCCTACCAGCAATGAAGGAAAGGAGAAATCATCACTGTTTCATACAACACTAGGATGTTAAATGTACACGGACCACTCTTCTGTCCAAAGGGAATTTGTCTTTTATATCTGACTGAGAAATGAGGGTTGCAGTGAGACTGAGCTGAGATTTTGTGTCTTCTCACTGCTGTGTTGCTGGTGGTACCTGCCCAATAGCCATGAGTTTCACTGATGCACTGTTTGAGGTCTCTTTGCCTTTTTTTCAAGGACTCAAGGATTTAGGAGTTTCATGTATATGATGGCTCTGTTTTATATATGCTGTTTGTAAATACTTCGTATTATGGATTGGTGCTGGGAACCCCATCGCAGAGATGCAAACAGTGTGCAGAGCAAAATGTATCAATAAGGATATTTTCTGTTCTTGCAAAGGGTCTAAAGCAATCAGTTCATGCTGAGATATCATCTCTTCCCAACCTATTTCTTCCTTTTTCAACAAATCCAGGAAGAATGTAAAATCAAGACTTGTAACATTGTTTGTAGATGGTTTAATCTTACT